>NW_026061853.1:6718866-7329672 GCF_023897955.1 Schistocerca gregaria
TACTACATATGAACACTTTTCACATTCTCCCGTGCAACTCAGCTGCTAGCCCTCCTTTCATGCAGAATCTTAAGGTCCTAGCTCATGTCCAAGGCTCCAAAGCAAGCTAAAAAGTCAATAGTCGATACCTAAAACAGGTATTGTACTAATTCTTACTGGCTATTACATCATCTTAGAAGCTTCATCTGTGTTCTACTATGGTGCTTTTAGTGTCTCCGCAAACCGCAGCACGCGACATAGCTTTCAGACGATAAGTACATCCGTTTCAGAGAGAAGAGCGGCCAATGTGACGATCTGGCTTTAAGTCGATTCGATAACAAATGAAGAAAACGGACGGGTTTCTCAGGTTTTTACTACATATGAACACTTTTCACATTCTCCCGTGCAACTCGGCTGCTAGTTCTCCTTTCATGCAGATTCTTAAGGTCCTAGCCCATGTCCAAGGCATCAAAGCGAGCTATAAAGTCAATAATCGATATCTAAAATTTAAATTGTACTACTTCTTACTAGCTATTACGTCAACTTAGAAGCTTCATCTGTGTTCTACTATGGTGCTTTTAGTGTCTCCACATACCGCAGCACGCGACATCGCTTTGCAGACGATAAGTACAACCGTTTCAGAGAGAAGAGCTTCCAATGTGACGATCTGGGTTTCAGTCGATTCGATAACAAATGACGAAAACGGACGGATTTCTCATGTTTTTACTACATATGAACACTTTTCACATTCTCCCGTGCAACTCGGCTGCTAGTCCTCCTTTCATACAGAATCTTAAGGTCCTAGCTCATGTCCAAGGCACCAAAGCCAGCTAAAAATTCAATAATCGATACCCAAAACTTGAATTGTACCACTTCTTACTGGCTATTACATCAACTTAGAAGCTTCATCTGTGCCCTACTATGGTGATTTTAGTGTCTCTGCATACCACAGCATGCGATATAGCTTTGCAGACGATAAGTACAACCGTTTCAGAGAGAAAAGCGGCCTATGTGACGATCTGGCCATAAGACGATTCGATAACCAATGACGAAAACGGACGGATTTCTCAGGTTAATACTACATATTAACACATTTCACATTCTCCCGTGCAACTTTTCTGCTAGTCCTCCTCTCATGCAGATTCGTAAGGTCCTAGCTCATGTCCAAGGCACCAAAGCCAGCTAAAAAGTCAATAATCGATACCTAAAACTTGAATTGTACCACTTCTTACTGGCTATTACATCAACTTAGAAGCTTCATCTGTGTCCTACTATGGAGATTTTAGTGTCTCTGCATACCACAGCATGCGACATAGCTTTGCAGACGATAAGTACAACCGTTTCAGAGAGAAAAGCGGCCAATGTGACGATCTGGCTTTAAGTCGGTCCGATAACAAATGACGAAAACGGACGGATTTCTCAGGTTTTTACTACATATGAACACTTTTCACATCCTCCCGTGTAGCTCGGCTGCTAGTCCTCCTTTCATGCAGAATCTTAAGGTCCTAGCTCATGTCCAAGGCACCAAAGCCAGCTAAAAAGTCAATAATCGATACCTAAAACTTGAGTTGTACTACTTCTTACTGGCTATTACATCAACCTAGAAGCTTCATCTGTGTTCCACTATGGTGCTTTTAGTGTCTCCACGTACCGCAGCACGAGACATAGCTTTGCAGACGATAAGTACAACCGTTTCAGAGAGAAGAGCGGCCAATTTGAAGATCTTGCTTTAAGACGATTCGATAACCAATGACGAAAACGTACATATTTCTCGGGTTTTTACTACATATGAACACTTTTCACATTCTCCCGTGCAACTCGGCTGCTAGTCCTCCTTTCATGCAGAATCTTAAGGTCCTAGCTCATGTCCAAGGCTCCAAAGCAAGCTAAAAAGTCAATAGTCGATACCTAAAACTGGTATTGTACTAATTCTTACTGGCTATTACATCATCTTAGAAGCTTCATCTGTGTTCTACTATGGTGCTTTTAGTGTCTCCGCAAACCGCAGCACGCGACATAGCTTTCAGACGATAAGTACATCCGTTTCAGAGAGAAGAGCGGCCAATGTGACGATCTGGCTTTAAGTCGATTCGATAACAAATGACGAAAACGGACGGGTTTCTCAGGTTTTTACTACATATGAACACTTTTCACATTCTCCAGTGCAACTCGGCTGCTAGTTCTCCTTTCATGCAGATTCTTAAGGTCCTAGCCCATGTCCAAGGCATCAAAGCCAGCTATAAAGTCAATAATCGATATCTAAAATTTAAATTGTACTACTTCTTACTAGCTATTACGTCAACTTAGAAGCTTCATCTGTGTTCTACTATGGTGCTTTTAGTGTCTCCACATACCGCAGCACGCGACATCGCTTTGCAGACGATAAGTACAACCGTTTCAGAGAGAAGAGCTTCCAATGTGACGATCTGGCTTTCAGTCGATTCGATAACAAATGACGAAAACGGACGGATTTCTCATGTTTTTACTACATATGAACACTTTTCACATTCTCCCGTGCAACTCGGCTGCTAGTCCTCCTTTCATACAGAATCTTAAGGTCCTAGCTCATGTCCAAGGCACCAAAGCCAGCTAAAAATTCAATAATCGATACCCAAAACTTGAATTGTACCACTTCTTACTGGCTATTACATAAACTTAGAAGCTTCATCTGTGTCCTACTATGGTGATTTTAGTGTCTCTGCATACCACAGCATGCGATATAGCTTTGCAGACGATAAGTACAACCGTTTCAGAGAGAAAAGCGGCCTATGTGAAGATCTGGCTTTAAGTCGGTCCGATAACAAATGACGTAAACGGACGGATTTCTCAGGTTTTTACTACATATGAACACTTTTCACATCCTCCCGTGCAGCTCGGCTGCTAGTCCTCCTTTCATGCAGAATCTTAAGGTCCTAGCTCATGTCCAAGGCACCAAAGCCAGCTAAAAAGTCAATAATCGATACCTAAAACTTGAGTTGTACTACTTCTTACTGGCTATTACATCAACCTAGAAGCTTCATCGGTGTTCCACTATGGTGCTTTTAGTGTCTCCACGTACCGCAGCACGAGACATAGCTTTGCAGACGATAAGTACAACCGTTTCAGAGAGAAGAGCGGCCAATGTCACGATCTGGCTTTAGGTCGATTCGATAACAAATGACGAAAAAGGAAGGATTTCTCAGGTTTTTACTACATATGAACACTTTTCATATTCTCCCAGGCAAGTCAGCTGCTAGTCCTCCTTTCATACAGAATCTTAAGGTCCTAGCTCATGTCCAAGGCACGAAAGCCAGATAAAAAGTCAATAATCGATATCTAAAATTTAAATTGTACTACTTCTTACTAGCTATTACATCAACTTAGAAGCTTCATCTGTGTTCTACTATGGTGCTTTTAGTGTCTCCACATACCGCAGCACGCGACATCGCTTTGCAGACGATAAGTACAACCGTTTCAGAGAGAAGAGCTTCCAATGTGACGATCTGGCTTTAAGTCGATTCGATAACAAATGACGAAAACGGACGGATTTCTCATGTTTTTACTACATATGAACACTTTTCACATTCTCCCGTGCAACTCGGCTGCTAGTCCTCCTTTCATACAGAATCTTAAGGTCCTAGCTCATGTCCAAGGCACCAAAGCCAGCTAAAAGTCAATAATCGATGCCTAAAACTTGAATTGTACTACTTCTTACTGGCTATTACATCAACTTAGAAGCTTCATCCGTGTTCTACTATGGTATTTTTAGTGTCTCCGCATACCGCAGCACACGACATAGCTTTGCAGACGATAAGTACAACCGTTTCAGAGAGAAGGGCGGACAATGTGACGGTCTGGCTTTAAGTCGATTCGATAACAAAAGACGAAAACGGACGGATTTCTCAGGTTAATACTACATATTAACACATTTCACATTCTCCCGTGCAACTTTTCTGCTAGTCCTCCTCTCATGCAGATTCGTAAGGTCCTAGCTCATGTCCAAGGCACCAAAGCCAGCTAAAAAGTCAATAATCGATACCTAAAACTTGAATTGTACCACTTCTTACTGGCTATTACATCAACTTAGAAGCTTCATCTGTGTCCTACTATGGAGATTTTAGTGTCTCTGCATACCACAGCATGCGACATAGCTTTGCAGACGATAAGTACAACCGTTTCAGAGAGAAAAGCGGCCAATGTGACGATCTGGCTTTAAGTCGGTCCGATAACAAATGACGATAACGGACGGATTTCTCAGGTTTTTACTACATATGAACACTTTTCACATCCTCCCGTGTAGCTCGGCTGCTAGTCCTCCTTTCATGCAGAATCTTAAGGTCCTAGCTCATGTCCAAGGCACCAAAGCCAGCTAAAAAGTCAATAATCGATACCTAAAACTTGAGTTGTACTACTTCTTACTGGCTATTACATCAACCTAGAAGCTTCATCTGTGTTCCACTATGGTGCTTTTAGTGTCTCCACGTACCGCAGCACGAGACATAGCTTTGCAGACGAT
Source organism: Schistocerca gregaria (assembly GCF_023897955.1). NCBI lineage: Eukaryota > Metazoa > Arthropoda > Insecta > Orthoptera > Acrididae > Schistocerca > Schistocerca gregaria. The sequence goes on from NW_026061853.1 coordinate 6,723,341, forward strand.
AAGTACAACCGTTTCAGAGAGAAGAGCGGCCAATTTGAAGATCTGGCTTTAAGACGATTCGATAACCAATGACGAAAACGTACATATTTCTCGGGTTTTTACTACATATGAACACTTTTCACATTCTCCCGTGCAACTCGGCTGCTAGTCCTCCTTTCATGCAGAATCTTAAGGTCCTAGCTCATGTCCAAGGCACCAAAGCCAGCTAAAAAGTCAATAATCGATATCTAAAATTTCAATTGTACTACTTCTTACTAGCTATTACATCAACTTAGAAGCTTCATCTGTGTTCTACTATGCTGCTTTTAGTGTCTCCGCATACTGCAGCAGGCGACATAGCTTTGCAGACGATAAGTGCAACCGTTTCAGAGAGAAGAGCGCCCAATGTGACGATCAGGCTTTAAGTCGATTTGATAACAAATGACGAAAACGGACGGATTTCTCAGGTTTTTACTTCATATGAACACTTTTCACATTCTCCCGTGCAACTCGGCTGCTAGTCCTGCTTTCTTGCAGAATCTTAAGGTCCTAGCTCATGTCCAAGGCACCAAAGCCAGCTAAAAATTCAATAATCGATACCTAAAACTGGAATTGTACTACTTCTTACTGGCTATTACATCAACTTAGAAGCTTCATCTGTGTTCTACTATTATGCCTTTAGTGTCTCCGCATACCGCAGCACGCGACATAGCTTTGCAGACGATAAGTACAACCGTTTCAGAGAGTAGAGCGGCCAATGTGACGATCTGGCTTGAAGTCGATTCGATAATATATGACGATAACGAACGGATTTCTCAGGTTTTTACTACATATGAACACTTTTCACATTCTCCCGTGCATCTCGGCTGCTAGTCCTCCTTTCATGCAGAATCTTAAGGTCCTAGCTCATGTCCAAGGCACCAAAGCCAGCTAAAAAGTCAATAATCGATACCTTAAACTTGAATTGTACTACCTCTTACTGGCTATTACATCAACTTAGAAGCTTCACCTGTGTTCTACTATGGTGCTTTAAGTGTCTCCACATACCGCAGCACTCGACATAGCTTTGCAGACGATAAGTACAACCGTTTCAGAGAGAAGAGCGGCCAATGTGACGATCTGGCTTTAAGACGATTCGATAACAAATGAAGAAAACGGTCGGATTTCTCAGGTTCTTACTACATATGAACACTTTTCACAGTCTCCCGTGCAACTCGGCTGCTAGTCCTCCTTTCATGCAGATTCTTAAGGTCCTAGCTCATGTCCAAGGCACCAAAGTCAGCTAAAAAGTCAATAATCGATACCTAAAACTTGAATTGTACTGCTTCTTAGTGGCTATTACGTCAACTTAGAATCTTCATCTGTGTTCTACTATGGTGATTTTAATGTCTCCGCATACCGCAGCACGCGACATAGCTTTCAGACGATAAGTACAGCAGTTTCAGAGAGAAGGGCGGACAATGTTACGATCTGGCCTTTAGTCGACTCGATAACAAAAGACGAAAACGGAAGGATTTCTCAGGTTAATACTACATATGAGCACATTTCAAATTCTCCCGTGCAACGTTTCTGCTAGTCTCCCTTTCATGCAGATTCTTAGGGTCCTAGCTCATGTCCAAGGCACCAAAGCCAGCTAAAAAGTCAATAATCGATACCAAAAACTTGAATTGTACTACTTCTTACTGGCTATTACATCAACTTAGAAGCTTCATCTGTGTTCTACTATGGTGCTTTAAGTGTCTCCGCATACCACAGCACGCGACATAGCATTGCAGACGATAAGTACAACAGCGTCAGAGGGAAGAGCGGCCAATGTGACGATCTGGCTTTAAGTCGATTCCATAACAAATGACGAAAACGGACGGATTTCTCAGGTTTTTACTACATATGAACACTTTTCACATTCTCCCGTGCAACTCAGCTGCTAACCCTCCTTTCAGGCAGAATCTTAAGGTCCTAGCTCATGTCCAAGGCAACAAAGCCAGCTAAAAGTCAATAATCGATACCTAAAACTAGTATTGTACTAATTGTTACTGGCTATTACATCATCTTAGAAGCTTCATCTGTGTTCTACTATGGTGCTTTTAGTGTCTCCGTATACCGCAGCACGTGACATAGCTTTCAGACGATAAGTGCAACCGTTTCGGAGAGAAGAGCGGCCAATGTGACGATCTGGCTTTAAGTCGATTCGATAACAAATGACAAAACCGACGGACTTCTCAGGTTTTTACTACATATGAACACTTTTCACATTCTCCCGTGCAACTCGGCTGCTAGTCCTCCTTTCATGCAGAATCTTAAGGTCCTAGCTCATGTCCAAGGCACCAGAGCCAGCTAAAAAGTCAATAATAGATATCTAAAATTCCAATTGTACTACTTCTTACTAGCTATTACATCAACTTAGAAGCTTCATCTGTGTTCTACTATGGTGCTTTTAGTGTCTCCGCATACCGCAGCACGCGACATAGCTTTGCAGACGATAAGTACAACCGTTTCAGAGAGAAGAGCGGCCAATGTCACGATCCGGTTTTAAGTCGATTCGATTACAAATTACGAAAATGGACGGATTACTCAGGTTCTTACTACATATGAAAACTTTTCACATCCTCCCGTGCAACTCGGCTGCTAGTCCTCCTTTCATGCAGAATCTTAAGGTCCTAGCTCATGTCCAAGGCACCAAATCCAGCTAAAAAGTCAATAATCGATACCTAAAACTTGAATTTTTCTACCTCTTACTAGCTATTACATCAACTTAGAAGCTTCATCTGTGTTCTACTATGGTGCTTTTAGTGTCTCACATACCGCGGCACGCGACATAGCTTTGCAGACGATAAGTACAACCGTTTCAGAGAGAAGAGCGGCCAATGTGTCGATCTGGCTTTAAGACGAATCGATAACCAATGACGAAAACGTATGGATTTCTCAGGTTTTTACTACATATGAACACTTTTCACATTCTCCCGTACAACTCGGCTGCTAGTCCTTCTTTCATGCAGAATCTTAAGGTCCTAGCTCATGTCCAAGGCACCAAAGCCAGCTATAAAATCAATAATCGATACCTAAAACTTGAATTTTACTACTTCTTACTGGCTATTACATCAACTTAGAAGCTTCATCTGTGTTCTACTATGGTGCATTTAGTGTCTCTGCATACCGCAGCACGCGACATAGCTTTGCAGACGATAAGTACAACCGTTTCAGAGAGGAGACCGGCCAATGTGACGATCTGGCTTTAAGTCATTTCGATAACAAATGACGAAAACGGTCGGATTTCTCAGGTTTTTACTACATATGAACACTTTTCACATTCTCCCGTGCAATTCGGCTGCTAGTCCTCCTTTCATGCAGAATCTTAAGGTCCTAGCTCATGTCCAAGGCACCAAAGCCAGCTAAAAAGTCAATAAACGATACCTAAAACTTGAGTTGTACTAATTCTTACTGGCTATTACATCATCTTAGAAGCTTCATCTGTGTTCTACTATGCTGCATTTAGTGTCTCCGCATACCGCAGCACGCGACATACCTTTCTGACGATAAGTACAACCGTTTCAGAGAGAAGAGCGGCCAATGTGATGATCTGGCTTTAAGTCGATTCGATAACAAATGACGAAAACGGACGGATTTCTCAGGTTTTTACTACATATGAACACTTTTCACATTCTCCCGTGCAACTCGGCTGCTAGTCCTCCTTTCATGCAGAATCTTATGGTCCTAGCTCATGTCCAAGGCACCAAAGCCAGCTAAAAAGTCAATAATCGATACCTAAAACTTGAGTTGTACTACTTCTTACTGGTTGTTACATCATCTTAGAAGCTTCATCTGTGTTCTACTATGGTGCTTTTAGTGTCTCCGCATACCGCAGCACGCGACATAGCTTTCAGACGATAAGTACAACCGTTTCAGAGAGAAGAGCGGCCAATGTGTTGATCTGGCTTTAAGTCGATTCGATAACAAATGACGAAAACGGACGGATTTCTCAGGTTTTTACTACATATGAACACTTTTCAAATTCCCCCGTGCAATTCGGCTGCTAGTCCTCCTTTCATGCAGAATCCTAATGTCCTAGGTCATGTCCAAGGCACCAAAGCCAGCTAAAAAGTCAATACTCTATACCTAAAACTGGTATTGTACTAATTCTTACTGGCTATTACATCATCTTAGAAGCTTCATCTGTGTTCTACTATGGTGCTTTTAGTGTCTCCGCATACCGCAGCACGCGACATAGCTTTCAGACGATAAGTACAACCGTTTCAGAGAGAAGAGCGGCCAATGTGACGATCTGGCTTTAAGTCGATTCGATAACAAATGACGAAAACGGACGGATTTCTCAGGTTTTTACTACATATGAACACTTTTCACATTCTCCCGTGCAATTCGGCTGCTAGTCCTCCTTTTATGCAGAATCTTAAGGTCCTAGCTCATGTCCAAAGCACCAAAGCCAGCAAATAAGTCAATAATCGATACCTAAAACTTGAGTTGTACTACTTCTTACTGGCTATTACATCAACTTAGAAGCTTCATCTGTGTTCTGCTATGGTGCTTTTAGAGTCTCCACATACCGCAGCACTGCGACGTAGCTTTGCAGACGATAAGTACAACCGTTTCAGAGAGAAGAGCGGCAAATGTGACGATCTGGCTTTAAGTCGATTCGATAACAAATGACGAATACGGACGGATTTCTCATGTTTTTACTACATATGAACACTTTTCACATTCTCCCGTGCAATTCGGCTGCTAGTCCTCCTTTCATGCAGAATCTTAAGGTCCTAGCTCATATCCAAGGCACCAAAGCCAGCTAAAAAGTCAATAATCGATATCTAAAATTTCAATTGTACTACTTCTTACTAGCTATGACATCAACATAGAAGCTTCATCTGTGTTCTAGTATGGTGCTTTTAGTGTCTCCACATACCGCAGCACGCGACATAGCTTTGCAGACGATATGTACAACCGTTTCAGAGAGAAGAGATGCCAATGTGACGATCTGGCTTTAAGTCGATTCCATAAAAAATGACGAAAACGGACGGATTTCGCAGGTTTTTACTACATATGAACACTTTTCACAATCTCCCGTGCAATTCGGCTGCTAGTCCTCCTTTCATGCAGAATCTTAAGGTCCTAGCTCATGTGCAAGGCACCAAAGCCAGCTAAACACTTAATAATCGATACCTAAAACTGGTATTGTACTAATTCTTACTGGCTATTACATCATCTTTGAAGCTTCATCTGTGTTCTACTATGGTGCTTTTAGTGTCTCCGCATACCGCAGCACGCGACATAGCTTTCAGACGATAAGTACAACCGTTTCAGAGAGAAGAGCGGCCAATGTGACGATCTGGCTTTAAGTCGATTCGATAACAAGTGACGAACACGGACGGATTTCTCAGGTTTTTACTACATATGAACACTTTTCACATTCTCCCGTGCAATTCGGCTGCTAGTCCTGCTTTCATGCAGAATCTTAAGGTCCTAGCTCATGTCCAAGGCACCAAAGCCAGCTAAAAAGTCAATAATCGATACCTAAAACTGGTATTGTACTAATTCTTACTGGCTATTACATCATCTTAGAAGCTTCATCTGTGTTCTACTATGGTCCTTTTAGTGTCTCTGCATACCGCAGCACGCGACATACCTTTCAGACGAGAAGTACAACCGTTTCGGAGAGAAGAGCGGCCAATGTGACGATCTGGCTTTAAGTCGATTCCATAACAAATGACGAAAACGGACGGGTTTCTCAGGTTTTTACTACATATGAACACTTTTCACATTCTCCCGTGCAACTCTGCTGCTAGTCCCCCTTTCATGCAGATTCTATGGGTCCTAGCTCATGCCCAAGGCACCAAAGCCAGCTAAAAAGTCAATAATCGATATCTAAAATTTAAATTGTACTACTTCTTACTAGCTATTACATCAACTTAGAAGCTTCATCTGTGTTCTACTATGGTGCTTTTAGTGTCTCCACATACCGCAGCACGCGACATAGCTTTGCAGACGATAAGTACAACCGTTTCAGAGAGAAGAGCGGCCAATGTGACGATCTGGCTTTAAGTCGATTCGATAACAAAAGACGAAAACGGACGGATTTCTCAGGTTAATACTACATATTAATACTTTTCACATTCTCCCGTGCAACTTTTCTGCTAGTCCTCCTCTCATGCAGATTCGCAAGGACATAGCTCATGTCCAAGGCACCAAAGCCAGCTAAAAAGTCAATAATCGATACCTAAAACATGAATTGTACCACTTCTTACTGGCTATTACATCAACTAAGAAGCTTCATCTGTGTCCTACTATGGTGATTTTAGTGTCTCCGCATACCACAGCATGCGACATAGCTTTGCAGACGATAAGTACAACCGTTTCAGAGAGGAGAGCGGCCAATGTGACGATCTGGCTTTAAGTCGATTCGTTAACAAATGACGATGGCGAACGGATCTCTCAGGTTTTTACTACATATGACCACTTTTCACAATCTCCCGTGCAACTCGGCTGCTAGTCCTCCTTTCATGCAGAATCTTAAGGTCCTAGCTCATGTCCAAGGCACCAAAGCCAGCTAAAAGTCAATAATCGATACCCAAAACTGTTATTGTACTAATTCTTACTGGCTATTACATCATCTTAGAAGCTTCATCTGTGTTCTACTATGGTGGTTTTAGTGTCTCCGCATACCGCAGCACGCGACATAGCTTTCAGACGATAAGTACAACCGTTTCGGAGAGAAGAGCGGCCAATGTGACGATTTGGCATTAAGTCGATTCGATAACAAATGACAAAACGGACGGGCTTCTCAGGTTTTTACTACATATGAACACTCTTCACATTCTCCCGTGCAACTCGGCTGCTAGTCCTCCTTTCATGCAGAATCTTAAGGTCCTAGCTCATGTCCAAGGCACCAAAGCCAGCTAAAAATTCAATAATCGATGCCCAAATCTTGAATTGTACTACTTCTTACTGGCTATTACATCAACTTAGAAGCTTCATCTGTGTTCTACTATGGTTATTTTGGTGTCTCCACATACCGCAGCACGCGACATAGCTTTGCAGACGATAAGTACATATGTTTAAGAGAGAAGAGTGGCCAATGTGACGATCCGGCTTTAAGTCGATTCGATAACAAATGACGAATATGGACGGATTTCTCAGGTTTTTACTACATATGAAAACTTTTCACATCCTAACGTGCAGCTCGGCTGCTAGTCCTCCTTTCATGCAGAATCTTAAGGTCCTAGCTCATGTCCAAGGCACCAAAGCCAGCTAAAAAGTCAATAATCGATATCTAAAATTTCAATTGTACTACTTCTTACTAGCTATTACATCAACTTAGAAGCTTCATCTGTGTTCTACTATGCTGCATTTAGTGGCTCCGCATACTGCAGCACGCGTCAAGCTTTGCAGACGATAAGTGCAACCGTTTCAGAGAGAAGAGCGGCCAATGTCACGATCCGGCTTTAGGTCGATTCGATAACAATGACGAAAACGGAAGGATTTCTCAGGTTTTTACTACATATGAACACTTTTCATATTCTCCCAGGCAAGTCAGCTGCTAGTCCTCCTTTCATGCAGAATCTTAAGGTCCTAGCTCATGTCCAAGTCACGAAAGCCAGCTAAAACGTCAATAATCGATACCTAAAACTTGAATTGTACTACCTCTTACTGGCTATTACATCAACTTAGAAGCTTCATCTGTGTTCTACTATGGTGATTTTAGTGTCTCCACATACCGCAGCACTCGACATAGCTTTGCAGACGACACGTACAACCGTTTCAGAGAGAAGAGCGGCCAATGTGACGATCTGGCTTTAAGACGATTCGATAACCAATGACGAAAACGTACGGATTTCTTGGGTTTTTACTACATATGAACACTTTACACTTTCTCCCGTGCAACTCGGCTGCTAGTCCTGCTTTCATGCAGAATCTTAAGGTCCTAGCTCATGTCCAAGGCACCAAAGCCAGCTAAAAAGTCAATAATCGATATCTAAAATTTCAATTGTACTACTTCTTACTAGCTATTACGTCAACTTAGAAGCTTCATCTGTGCTCTACTATGCTCCTTTTAGTGTCTCCGCATACTGCAGCACGCGACATAGCTTTGCAGACGATAAGTACAACCGTTTCAGAGAGGAGAGCGGCCAATGTGACGATCTGGCATTAAGTCGATTCGATAACAAATGACAAAACGGACGGGCTTCTCAGGTTTTTACTACATATGAACACTCTTCACATTCTCCCGTGCAACTCGGCTGCTAGTCCTCCTTTCATGCAGAATCTTAAGGTCCTAGCTCATGTCCAAGGCACCAAAGCCAGCTAAAAAGTCAATAATCGATATCTAAAATTCCAATTGTACTACTTCTTACTAGCTATTACATCAACTTAGAAGCTTCATCTGTGTTCTACTATGGTGATTTTAGTGTCTCCGCATACCGCAGCACGCGACATAGCTTTGCAGACGATAAGTACAACCGTTTCAGAGAGAAGAGCGGCCAATGTCACAATCCGGTTTTAAGTCGATTCGATTACATATTACGAAAATGGACGGATTTCTCAGGTTTATGCTACATATGAAAACTTTTCACATCCTCCCGTGCAACTCGGCTGCTAGTCCTCCTTTCATGCAGATTCTTAAGGTCCTAGCTCATGTCCGAGGCACCAAAGCCAGCTAAAAAGTCAATAATCGATACCTAAAACTTGAATTGTACTACCTCTTACTAGCTATTACATCAACTTAGAACCTTCATCTGTGATCTACTATGGTGCTTTTAGTGTCTCCACATGCCGCAGTACGCGACATAGCTTTGCAGACGATAAGTACAACCGTTTCAGAGAGAAGAGCAGCCAATGTGACGATCTGGCTTTAAGACGAATCGATAACCAATGACGAAAACGTATGGATTTCTCAGGTTTTTACTACATATGAACACTTTTCACATTCTCCCGTACAGCTCGGCTGCTAGTCCTTCTTTCATGCAGAATCTTAAGGTCCTAGCTAATGTCCAAGGCACCAAAGCCAGCTACAAAGTCAATAATCGATACCTTAAACTTGAATTGTACTACTTCTTACTGGCTATTACATCAACTTAGAAGCTTCATCTGTGTTCTACTATGGTGCATTTAGTGTCTCTACATACCGCAGCACGCGACATAGCTTTGCACACGATAAGTACAACCGTTTCAGAGAGGAGAGCGGCCAATGTGACGATCTGGCTTTAAGTCGATTCGTTAACAAATGACGATGGCGAACGGATCTCTCAGGTTTTTACTACTTATGAACACTTTCCACAATCTCCCGTGCAACTCGGCTGCTAGTCCTCTTTTCATGCAGAATCTTAAGGTCCTAGCTCATGTCCAAGGCACCAAAGCCAGCTGAAAGTCAATAATCGATAAGTAAAACTTGTATTGTACTACTTCTTACTGGCTATTACATCAACTTAGAAGCTTCATCCGTGTTTTACTATGGTATTTTTAGTGTCTCCACATACCGCAGCACACGACATAGCTTTGCAGACGATAAGTACAACCGTTTCAGAGAGAAGGGCGGACAATGTGACGATCTGGCTTTAAGTCGATTCGATAACAAAAGACGAAAACGGACGGATTTCTCAGGTTAAAACTACATATTAACACATTTCACATTCTCCCGTGCAACTTTTCTGCTAGTCCTCCTCTCATGCAGATTCGTAAGGTCATAGCTCATGTCCAAGGCACCAAAGCCAGGTAAAAAGTCAATAATCGATGCCTAAAACTTGAATTGTACTACTTCTTACTCTCTATTACATCATATTAGAAGCTTCATCTGTATTCTACTATGGTGCTTTTAGTGTCTCCACATACCGCAGCACGCGACATAGCTTTGCAGACGATAAGTACAACCGTTTCAGAGAGAAGAGCGGCCAATGTGACGATCTGGATTTAAGTCGATTCGATAACAAAAGACGAAAACGGACGGATTTCTCAGGTTAATACTACATATTAACACTTTTCACATTCTCCCGTGCAACTTTTCTGCTAGTCCTCCTCTCATGCAGATTCGTAGGGACATAGCTCATGTCCAAGGCACCAAAGCCAGCTAAAAAGTCAATAATAGATATCTAAAATTTCAATTGTACTACTTCTTACTAGCTATTACATCAACGTAGAAGCTTCATCTGTGTTCTACTATGCTGCTTTTAGTGTCACCGCATACTGCAGCACGCGACATAGCTTTGCAGACGATAAGTGGAACCGTTTCAAAGAGAAGGGCGGCCAATGTCGCGATCTGGCTTTAGGTCGATTCGATAACAAATGACGAAAACGGAAGGATTTCTCAGGTTTTTACTAAATATGAACACTTTTCATATTCTCCCAGGCAAGTCAGCTGCTAGTCCTCCTTTCATGCAGAATCTTAAGGTCCTAGCTCATGTCCAAGTCACGAAAGCCAGCTAAAACGTCAATAATCGATACCTAAAACTTGAATTGTACTACCTCTTACTGGCTATTACATCAGCTTAGAAGCTTCATCTGTGTTTTACTATGGTGATTTTAGTGTCTCCACATAACGCAGCACTCGACATAGCTTTGCAGACGATAAGTACAACCGTTTCAGAGAGAAGAGCGGCCAATGTGACGATCTGGATTTAAGTCGATTCGATAACAAACGACGAAAACGGACGGATTTCTCAGGTTTTTACTACATATGAACACTTTTCACATTCTCCAGTGCAACTCGGCTGCTAGTCCTGCTTTCATGCAGAATCTTAAGGTCCTAGCTCATGTCCAATGCACCAAAGCCAGCTAAAAAGTCAATAATCGATACCTAAAACTGGAATTGTACAACTTCTTACTGGCTATTACATCAACTTAGAAGCTTCATCTGTGTTCTACTATGGTGCTTTTAGTGTCTCCGCATACCGCAGCACGCGACATAGCTTTGCAGACGATAAGTACAACCGTTTCAGAGAGGAGAGCGGCCAATGTGACGATCTGGCTTTAAGTCGATTCGTTAACAAATGACGATGGCTAACGGATCTCTCAAGTTTTTACTACTTATGAACACTTTTCACAATCTCCCGTGCAACTCGGCTGCTAGTCCTCCTTTCATGCAGAATCTTAAGGTCCTAGCTCATGTCCAAGGCACCAATGCCAGCTGAAAGTCAATAATCGATAAGTAAAACTTCAATTGTACTACTTCTTACTGGCTATTACATCAACTTAGAAGCTTCATCCGTGTTTTACTATGGTATTTTTAGTGTCTCCACATACCGCAGCACTCGACATAGCTTTGCAGACGATAAGCACAACCGTTTCAGAGAGAAGAGCGGCCAATGTGACGATCTGGCTATAAGTCGATTTGATAAAAAATGACGAAAACGGTCGGATTTCTCAGGTTTTTACTACATATGAACATTTTTCACATTCTCACGTGCGAGGCGGCTGTTAGTCCTCCTTTCATGCAGAATCTTAAGGTCCTAGCTCATGTCCAAGGCACCAAAGCCAGATAAAAAGTCTATAATCGATACCTAAAACTTGACTTGTACTACTTCTTACTGGCTATTACATCAACTTAGAATCTTCATCTGTGTTGTACTATGGTGCTTTTAGTGTCTCCACATGCCGCAGCACGCGACATAGCTTTGCAGACGATAAGTACAACCGTTTCAGAGAGGAGAGCGGCCAATGTGACGATCTGGCTTTAAGTCGATTCGTTAACAAATGACGATGGCGAACGGATCTCTCAGGTTTTTACTACATATGAACACTTTTCACAATCTCCCGTGCAACTCGGCTGCTAGTCCTCCTTTCATGCAGAATCTTAAGGTCCTAGCTCATGTCCAAGGCACGAAAGCCGGCTAAAAAGTCAATAATCGATACCTAAAACTTGAATTGTACTACTTCTTACTGGCTATTACATCAACTTAGAAGCTTCATCTGTGTTCTACTATGGTGCTTTAAGTGTCTGCGCATACCGCAGCACGCGACATAGCATTGCAGACGATAAGTACAACAGCGTCAGAGGGAAGAGCGTCAAATGTGACGATCTGGCTTTAAGTCGATTCGATAACAAATGACGAAAACGGACGGATTTCTCAGGTTTTTACTACATATGAACACATTTCACATTCTCCCGTGCAACTCGGCTGCTAACCCTCCTTCCATGCAGAATCCTAAGGTCCTAGCTCATGTCCAAGTCACCAAAGCCAGCTAAAAGTCAATAATCGATACCCAAATCTGGTATTGTACTAATTCTTACTGGCTATTACATCGTCTTAGAAGCTTCATCTGTGTTCTACTATGGTGCTTTTAGTGTCTCCGCATACCGCAGCACGCGACATAGCTTTCAGACGATAAGTACAACCGTTTCAGAGAGAAGAGCGGCCAATGTCACGATCTGGCTTAAAGTCGATTCGATAACAAATGACGATAATGAACGGATTTCTCAGGTTTTTACTACATATGAAAACTTTTCACATACTCCCGTGCAACTCGGCTGCTAGTCCTCCTTTCATGCAGAATCTTAAGGTCCTAGCTCATGTCCAAGGCACCAAAGCCAGCTAAAAAGTCAATAATCGATACCTAACACTTGAATTGTACTACCTCTTACTAGCTATTACATCAACTTAGAAGCTTCATCTGTGTTCTACTATGGTGCTTTTAGTTTCTCCACATGCCACAGCACGCGACATAGCGTTGCAGACGATAAGTACAATCGTTTCAGAGAGAAGAGCAGCCAATGTGACGATCTGGCTTTAAGACGAATCGATAACCAATGACGAAAACGTATGGATTTCTCAGGTTTTTACTACATATGAACACTTTTCACATTCTCCCGTACAACTCGGCTGCTAGTCCTTCTTTCATGCAGAATCTTAAGGTCCTAGCTCATGTCAAAGGCACCAAAGCCAGCTACAAAGTCAATAATCGATACCTAAAACTTGAATTGTACTACTTCTTACTGGCTATTACATCAACTTAGAAGCTTCATCTGTGTTCTACTATGGTTATTTTGGTGTCTCCGCATACCGCAGCACGCGACATAGCTTTGCAGACGATAAGTACAACCGTTTCAGAGAGAAGAGTGGCCAATGTGACGATCCGGCTTTAAGTCGATTCGATAACAAATGACGAAAATGGTCGGATTTCTCAGGTTTTTACTACATATGAAAACTTTTCATATACTAACGTGCAGCTCGGCTGCTAGTCCTCCTTTCATGCAGAATCTTAAGGTCCTAGCTCATGTCCAAGGCACCAAAGCCAGCTAAAAAGTCAATAATCGATATCTAAAATTTCAATTGTACTACTTCTTACTAGCTATTACATCAACTTAGAAGCTTCATCTGTGTTCTACTATGCTGCTTTTAGTGTCTCCGCATACTGCAGCACGCGACATAGCTTTGCAGACGATAAGTGCAACCGTTTCAGAGAGAAGAGCGGCCAATGTCACGATCTGGCTTTAGGTCGATTCGATAACAAATGACGAAAACGGAAGGATTTCTCAGGTTTTTACTACATATGAACACTTTTCAAATTCTCCGAGGCAAGTCAGCTGCTACTCCTCCTTTCATGCAGAATCTTAAGGTCCTAGCTCATATCCAAGTCACGAAAGCCAGCTAAAACGTCAATAATCGATACCTAAAACTTGAATTGTACTACTTCTTACTGGCTATTACATCAACTTAGAATCTTCATCTGTGTTGTACTATGGTGCTTTTAGTGTCTCCACATACCGCAGCACGCGACATAGCTTTGCAGACGATAAGTACAACCGTTTCAGAGAGGAGAGCGGCCAATGTGACGATCTGGCTTTAAGTCGATTCGTTAACAAATGACGATGGCGAACGGATCTCTCAGGTTTTTACTACATATGAACACTTTTCACAATCTCCCGTGCAACTCGGCTGCTAGTCCTCCTTTCATGCAGAATCTTAAGGTCCTAGCTCATGTCCAAGGCACGAAAACCGGCTAAAAAGTCAATAATCGATACCTAAAACTTGAATTGTACTACTTCTTACTGGCTATTACATCAACTTAGAAGCTTCATCTGTGCTCTACTATGGTGCTTTAAGTGTCTGCGCATACCGCAGCACGCGACATAGCATTGCAGACGATAAGTACAACAGCGTCAGAGGGAAGAGCGTCAAATGTGACGATCTGGCTTTAAGTCGATTCGATAACAAATGACGAAAACGGACGGATTTCTCAGGTTTTTACTACATATGAACACATTTCACATTCTCCCGTGCAACTCGGCTGCTAACCCTCCTTCCATGCAGAATCCTAAGGTCCTAGCTCATGTCCAAGTCACCAAAGCCAGCTAAAAGTCAATAATCGATACCCAAATCTGGTATTGTACTAATTCTTACTGGCTATTACATCGTCTTAGAAGCTTCATCTGTGTTCTACTATGGTGCTTTTAGTGTCTCCGCATACCGCAGCACGCGACATAGCTTTCAGACGATAAGTACAACCGTTTCAGAGAGAAGAGCGGCCAATGTCACGATCTGGCTTAAAGTCGATTCGATAACAAATGACGATAATGAACGGATTTCTCAGGTTTTTACTACATATGAAAACTTTTCACATACTCCCGTGCAACTCGGCTGCTAGTCCTCCTTTCATGCAGAATCTTAAGGTCCTAGCTCATGTCCAAGGCACCAAAGCCAGCTAAAAAGTCAATAATCGATACCTAACACTTGAATTGTACTACCTCTTACTAGCTATTACATCAACTTAGAAGCTTCATCTGTGTTCTACTATGGTGCTTTTAGTTTCTCCACATGCCACAGCACGCGACATAGCGTTGCAGACGATAAGTACAATCGTTTCAGAGAGAAGAGCAGCCAATGTGACGATCTGGCTTTAAGACGAATCGATAACCAATGACGAAAACGTATGGATTTCTCAGGTTTTTACTACATATGAACACTTTTCACATTCTCCCGCACAACTCGGCTGCTAGTCCTTCTTTCATGCAGAATCTTAAGGTCCTAGCTCATGTCAAAGGCACCAAAGCCAGCTACAAAGTCAATAATCGATACCTAAAACTTGAATTGTACTACTTCTTACTGGCTATTACATCAACTTAGAAGCTTCATCTGTGTTCTACTATGGTTATTTTGGTGTCTCCGCATACCGCAGCACGCGACATAGCTTTGCAGACGATAAGTACAACCGTTTCAGAGAGAAGAGTGGCCAATGTGACGATCCGGCTTTAAGTCGATTCGATAACAAATGACGAAAATGGTCGGATTTCTCAGGTTTTTACTACATATGAAAACTTTTCATATACTAACGTGCAGCTCGGCTGCTAGTCCTCCTTTCATGCAGAATCTTAAGGTCCTAGCTCATGTCCAAGGCACCAAAGCCAGCTAAAAAGTCAATAATCGATATCTAAAATTTCAATTGTACTACTTCTTACTAGCTATTACATCAACTTAGAAGCTTCATCTGTGTTCTACTATGCTGCTTTTAGTGTCTCCGCATACTGCAGCACGCGACATAGCTTTGCAGACGATAAGTGCAACCGTTTCAGAGAGAAGAGCGGCCAATGTCACGATCTGGCTTTAGGTCGATTCGATAACAAATGACGAAAACGGAAGGATTTCTCAGGTTTTTACTACATATGAACACTTTTCAAATTCTCCGAGGCAAGTCAGCTGCTACTCCTCCTTTCATGCAGAATCTTAAGGTCCTAGCTCATATCCAAGTCACGAAAGCCAGCTAAAACGTCAATAATCGATACCTAAAACTTGAATTGTACTACTTCTTACTGGCTATTACATCAACTTAGAAGCTTCATCTGTGTTCTACTATGGTGCTTTTAGTGTCTCCGCATACCGCAGCACGCGACATAGCTTTCAGACGATAAGTACAGCCGTTTCAGAGAGAAGGGCGGACAATGTTACGATCTGGCCTTTAGTCGACTCGATAACAAAAGACGAAAACGGACGGATTTCTCAGGTTAATTCTACATATGAGCACATTTCACATTCTCCCGTGCAACTTTTCTGCTAGTCTCCCTCTCATGCAGATTCTTAGGGTCCTAGCCCATGTCCAAGGCACCAAAGCCAGCTAAAAAGTCAATAATCGATACCTAAAACTTGAATTTTACTACTTCTTACTGGCTATTACATCAACTTAGAAGCTTCATCTGTGTCCTACTAAGGTGATTTTAGTGTCTCCACATACCGCAGCACGCGACATAGCTTCGCAGACGATAAGTACAACCGTTTCAGAGAGAAGAGCGGCCAATGTGACGATCCGGCTTTAAGTCGATTCGCTAATATATGGCGATAACGAACGGATTTCTCAGGTTTTTACTACATATGAACACTTTTCACATTCTCCCATGCTTCTCGGCTGCTAGTCCTCCTTTCATGCAGAATCTTAAGGTCCTAGCTCATATCCAAGTCACGAAAGCCAGCTAAAACGTCAATAATCGATACCTAAAACTTGAATTGTACTACTTCTTACTGGCTATTACGTCAACTTAGAAGCTTCATCTGTGTTCTACTATGGTGCTTTTAGTGTCTCCGCATACCGCAGCACGCGACATAGCTTTCAGACGATAAGTACAACCGTTTCAGGGAGAAGAGCGGCCAATGTCACGATCTGGCTTAAAGTCGATTCGATAACAAATGACGATAATGAACGGATTTCTCAGGTTTTTACTACATATGAAAACTTTTCACATACTCCCGTGCAACTCGGCTGCTAGTCCTCCTTTCATGCAGAATCTTAAGGTCCTAGCTCATGTCCAAGGCACCAAAGCCAGCTAAAAAGTCAATAATCGATACCTAACACTTGAATTGTACTACCTCTTACTAGCTATTACATCAACTTAGAAGCTTCATCTGTGATCTACTATGGTGCTTTTAGTTTCTCCACATGCCGCAGCACGCGACATAGCGTTGCAGACGATAAGTACAACCGTTTCAGAGAGAAGAGCAGCCAATGTGACGATCTGGCTTTAAGACGAATCGATAACCAATGACGAAAACGTATGGATTTCTCAGGTTTTTACTACATATGAACACTTTTCACATTCTCCCGTACAACTCGGCTGCTAGTCCTTCTTTCATGCAGAATCTTAAGGTCCTAGCTCATGTCCAAGGCACCAAAGCCAGCTACAAAGTCAATAATCGATACCTAAAACTTGAATTGTACTACTTGTTACTGGCTATTACATCAACTTAGAAGCTTCATCTGTGTTCTACTATGGTTATTGTGGTGTCTCCGCATACCGCAGCACGCGACATAGCTTTGCAGACGATAAGTACAACCGTTTGAGAGAGAGGAGTGGCCAATGTGACGATCCGGCTTTAAGTCGATTCGATAACAAATGACGAAAATGGTCGGATTTCTCAGGTTTTTACTACATATGAAAACTTTTCATATACTAACGTGCAGCTCGGCTGCTAGTCCTCCTTTCATGCAGAATCTTAAGGTCCTAGCTCATGTCCAAGGCACCAAAGCCAGCTAAAAAGTCAATAATCCATATCTAAAATTTCAATTGTACTACTTCTTACTAGCTATTACATCAACTTAGAAGCTTCATCTGTGTTCTACTATGCTGCTTTTAGTGTCTCCGCATACTGCAGCACGCGACATAGCTTTGCAGACGATAAGTGCAACCGTTTCAGAGAGAAGAGCGGCCAATGTCACGATCTGGCTTTAGGTCGATTCGATAACAAATGACGAAAACGGAAGGATTTCTCAGGTTTTTACTACATATGAACACTTTTCAAATTCTCCCAGTCAAGTCAGCTGCTAGTCCTCCTTTCATGCAGAATCTTAAGGTCCTAGCTCATATCCAAGTCACGAAAGCCAGCTAAAACGTCAATAATCGATACCTAAAACTTGATTTGTACTACTTCTTACTGGCTATTACATCAACTTAGAAGCTTCATCTGTGTTCTACTATGGTGCTTTTAGTGTCTCCGCATACCGCAGCACGCGACATAGCTTTCAGACGATAAGTACAGCCGTTTCAGAGAGAAGGGCGGACAATGTTACGATCTGGCCTTTAGTCGACTCGATAACAAAAGACGAAAACGGACAGATTTCTCAGGTTAATTCTACATATGAGCACATTTCACATTCTCCCGTGCAACTTTTCTGCTAGTCTCCCTCTCATGCAGATTCTTAGGGTCCTAGCCCATGTCCAAGGCACCAAAGCCAGCTAAAAAGTCAATAATCGATACCTAAAACTTGAATTTTACTACTTCTTACTGGCTATTACATCAACTTAGAAGCTTCATCTGTGTCCTACTAAGGTGATTTTAGTGTCTCCACATACCGCAGCACGCGACATAGCTTCGCAGACGATAAGTACAACCGTTTCAGAGAGAAGAGCGGCCAATGTGACGATCCGGCTTTAAGTCGATTCGCTAATATATGGCGATAACGAACGGATTTCTCAGGTTTTTACTACATATGAACACTTTTCACATTCTCCCATGCATCTCGGCTGCTAGTCCTCCTTTCATGCAGAATCTTAAGGTCCTAGCTCATGTCCAAGGCACCAAAGCCAGCTACAAAGTCAATAATCGATACCTAAAACTTGAATTGTACTACTTCTTACTGGCTATTACATCAACTTAGAAGCTTCATCTTTGTTCTACTATGGTGCTTTAAGTGTCTGCGCATACCGCAGCACGCGACATAGCTTTCAGACGATAAGTACAACCGTTTCGGAGAGAAGAGCGGCTTATGTGACGATCTGGCTTTAAGTCGATTCGATAACAAATGACAAAACGGACGGACATCTCAGGTTTTTACTACATATGAACACTTTTCACATTCTCCCGTGCAACTCCGCTGCTAGTCCTCCTTTCATGCAGAATCTTAAGGTCCTAGCTCATGTCCAAGGCACCAAAGCCAGCTAAAAAGTCAATAATCGATATCTAAAATTCCAATTGTACTACTTCTTACTAGCTATAACATCAACTTAGAAGCTTCATCTGTGTTCTACTATGGTGCTTTTAGTGTCTCCGCATACCGCAGCACGCGACATAGCTTTGCAGACGATAAGTACAACCGTTTCAGAGAGAAGAGCGGCCAATGTCACGATCCGATTTTAAGTCGATTCGATTACATATTACGAAAATGGACGGAATTCTCAGGTTTTTACTACATATGAAAACTTTTCACATCCTCCCGTGCACCTCGGCTGCTAGTCCTCCTTTCATGCAAAATCTTAAGGTCCTAGCTCATGTCCAAGGCACCAAAGCCAGCTAAAAAGTCAATAATCGATACCTAAAACTTGAATTGTACTACTTCTTACTCTCTATTACATCATATTAGAAGCTTCATCTGTGTTCTACTATGGTGCTTTTAGTGTCTCCGCATACCGCAGCACGCGACATAGCTTTCAGACGATAAGTACAACCGTTTCAGAGAGAAGAGCGGCCAATGTGACGATCTGGCTTTAAGTTGATTCCATAACAAATGACAAAACGGACGGACTTCTCTGGTTTTTACTACATATGAACACTTTTCACATTCTCCCGTGCAACTCGGCTGCTAGTCCTCCTTTCATGCAGAATCTTAAGGTCCTAGCTCATATCCAAGTCACCAAAGCCAGCTAAAAAGTCAATAATCGATACCTAAAACTTGAATTTTACTACTTCTTACTGGCTATTACATCAACTTAGAAGCTTCATCTGTGTCCTACTAAGGTGATTTTAGTGTCTCCACATACCGCAGCACGCGACATAGCTTCGCAGACGATAAGTACAACCGTTTCAGAGAGAAGAGCGGCCAATGTGACGATCCGACTTTAAGTCGATTCGCTAATATATGGCGATA
This sequence comes from Schistocerca gregaria, assembly GCF_023897955.1. NCBI lineage: Eukaryota > Metazoa > Arthropoda > Insecta > Orthoptera > Acrididae > Schistocerca > Schistocerca gregaria. The sequence goes on from NW_026061853.1 coordinate 6,743,102, forward strand.
ACGAACGGATTTCTCAGGTTTTTACTACATATGAACACTTTTCACATTCTCCCATGCATCTCGGCTGCTAGTCCTCCTTTCATGCAGAATCTTAAGGTCCTAGCTCATGTCCAAGGCACCAAAGCCAGCTAAAAATTTAATAATCGATACCTTAAACTTGGATTGTACTAAATCTTACTGGCTATTACATCAACTTATAAGCTTCATCTGTGGTCTACTATGGTGCTTTTAGTGTCTCCACATACCGCAGCACTCGACATAGCTTTGCAGACGATAAGTTCAACCGTTTCAGAGAGAAGAGCGTCCAATGTGACGATCCGGGTTTAAGTCGATTCGTTAACAAATGACGATGGCGAACGGATCTCTCAGGTTTTTAATACATATGAACACTTTTCACATTCTCCCGTGCAACTCGGCTGCTAGTCCTCCTTTCATGCAGAATCTTAAGGTCCTAGCTCATGTCCAAGGCACCAAAGCCAGCTAAAAAGTCAATAATCGATATCTAAAATTCCAATTGTACTACTTCTTACTAGCTATTACATCAACTTAGAAGCTTCATCTGTGTTCTACTATGGTGCTTTTAGTGTCTCCGCATACCGCAGCACGCGACATAGCTTTGCAGACGATAAGTACAACCGTTTCAGAGAGAAGAGCGGCCAATGTCACGATCCGATTTTAAGTCGATTCGATTACATATTACGAAAATGGACGGAATTCTCAGGTTTTTACTACATATGAAAACTTTTCACATCCTCCCGTGCACCTCGGCCGCTAGTCCTCCTTTCATGCAAAATCTTAAGGTCCTAGCTCATGTCCAAGGCACCAAAGCCAGCTAAAAAGTCAATAATCGATACCTAAAACTTGAATTGTACTGCTTCTTACTCTCTATTACATCATATTAGAAGCTTCATCTGTGTTCTACTATGGTGCTTTTAGTGTCTCCGCATACCGCAGCACGCGACATAGCTTTCAGACGATAAGTACAACCGTTTCAGAGAGAAGAGCGGCCAATGTGACGATCTGGCTTTAAGTTGATTCCATAACAAATGACAAAACGGACGGACTTCTCTGGTTTTTACTACATATGAACACTTTTCACATTCTCCCGTGCAACTCGGCTGCTAGTCCTCCTTTCATGCAGAATCTTAAGGTCCTAGCTCATGTCCAAGGCACCAAAGCCAGCTAAAAAGTCAATAATCGATATCTAAAATTACAATTGTACTACTTCTTACTAGCTATTACATCAACTTAGAAGCTTCATCTGTGTTCTACTATGGTGCTTTTAGTGTCTCCGCATACCGCAGCACGCGACATAGCTTTGCAGACGATAAGTACAACCGTTTCAGAGAGAAGAGCGACCAATGTCACGATCCGGTTTTAAGTCGATTCGATAACAAATGACGAAAATGGACCGATTTCTCAGGTTTTTACTACATATGAAAACTTTTCACATTCTCCCGTGCAACTCGGCTGCTAGTCCTTCTTTCATGCAGAATCTTAAGGTCCTAGCTCATGTCCAACGCACCAAAGCCAGCTAAAAGTCAATAATCGATACCTAACACTTGAATTGTACTACCTCTTACTAGCTATTACATCAACTTAGAAGCTTCATCTGTGATCTACTATGGTGCTTTTAGTTTCTCCACATGCCGCAGCACGCGACATAGCGTTGCAGACGATAAGTACAACCGTTTCAGAGAGAAGAGCAGCCAATGTGACGATCTGGCTTTAAGACGAATCGATAACCAATGACGAAAACGTATGGATTTCTCAGGTTTTTACTACATATGAACACTTTTCACATTCTCCCGTACAACTCGGCTGCTAGTCCTTCTTTCATGCAGAATCTTAAGGTCCTAGCTCATGTCCAAGGCACCAAAGCCAGCTACAAAGTCAATAATCGATACCTAAAACTTGAATTGTACTACTTCTTACTGGCTATTACATCAACTTAGCAGCTTCATCTGTGTTCTACTATGGTTATTTTGGTGTCTCCGCATACCGCAGCACGCGACATAGCTTTGCAGACGATAAGTACAACCGTTTCAGAGAGAAGAGTGGCCAATGTGACGATCCGGCTTTAAGTCGATTCGATAACAAATGACGAAAATGGTCGGATTTCTCAGGTTTTTACTACATATGAAAACTTTACATATACTAACGTGCAGCTCGGCTGCTAGTCCTCCTTTCATGCAGAATCTTAAGGTCCTAGCTCATGTCCAAGGCACCAAAGCCAGCTAAAAAGTCAATAATCGATATCTAAAATTTCAATTGTACTACTTCTTACTAGCTATTACATCAACTTAGAAGCTTCATCTGTGTTCTACTATGCTGCTTTTAGTGTCTCCGCATACTGCAGCACGCGACATAGCTTTGCAGACGATAAGTGCAACCGTTTCAGAGAGAAGAGCGGCCAATGTCACGATCTGGCCTTAGGTCGATTCGATAACAAATGACGAAAACGGAAGGATTTCTCAGGTTTTTACTACATATGAACACTTTTCAAATTCTCCCAGGCAAGTCAGCTGCTAGTCCTCCTTTCATGCAAAATCTTAAGGTCCTAGCTCATATCCAAGTCACGAAAGCCAGCTAAAACGTCAATAATCGATACCTAAAACTTGAATTGTACTACTTCTTACTGGCTATTACATCAACTTAGAAGCATCATCTGTGTTCTACTATGGTGCTTTTAGTGTCTCCGCATACCGCAGCACGCGACATAGCTTTCAGACGATAAGTACAGCCGTTTCAGAGAGAAGGGCGGACAATGTTACGATCTGGCCTTTAGTCGACTCGATAACAAAAGACGAAAACGGACGGATTTCTCAGGTTAATTCTACATATGAGCACATTTCACATTCTCCCGTGCAACTTCTCTGCTAGTCTCCCTCTCATGCAGATTCTTAGGGTCCTAGCTCATGTCCAAGGCACCAAAGCCAGCTAAAAAGTCAATAATCGATACCTAAAACTTGAATTTTACTACTTCTTACTGGCTATTACATCAACTTAGAAGCTTCATCTGTGTCCTACTAAGGTGATTTTAGTGTCTCCACATACCGCAGCACGCGACATAGCTTCGCAGACGATAAGGACAACCGTTTCAGAGAAAAGAGCGGCCAATGTGTCGATCCGGCTTTAAGTCGATTCGCTAATATATGGCGATAACGAACGGATTTCTCAGGTTTTTACTACATATGAACACTTTTCACATTCTCCCATGCATCTCGGCTGCTAGTCCTCCTTTCATGCAGAATCTTAAGGTCCTAGCTCATGTCCAAGGCACCAAAGCCAGCTAAAAATTTAATAATCGATACCTTAAACTTGGATTGTACTAAATCTTACTGGCTATTACATCAATTTATAAGCTTCATCTGTGTTCTACTATGGTGCTTTTAGTGTCTCCACATACCGCAGCACTCGACATAGCTTTGCAGACGATAAGTTCAACCGTTTCAGAGAGAAGAGCGTCCAATGTGACGATCCGGGTTTAAGTCGATTCGTTAACAAATGACGATGGCGAACGGATCTCTCAGGTTTTTACTACATATGAACACTTTTCACAATCTCCCGTGCAACTCGGCTGCTAGTCCTCCTTTCATGCAGAATCTTAAGGTCCTAGCTCATGTCCAAGGCACCAAAGCCAGCTACAAAGTCAATAATCGATACCTAAAACTTGAATTGTACTACTTCTTACTGGCTATTACATCAACTTAGAAGCTTCATCTGTGTTCTACTATGGTGCTTTAAGTGTCTGCGCATACCGCAGCACGCGACATAGCTTTCAGACGATAAGTACAACCGCTTCGGAGAGAAGAGCGGCTAATGTGACGATCTGGCTTTAAGTCGATTCGATAACAAATGACAAAGCGGACGGACATCTCAGGTTTTTACTACATATGAACACTTTTCACATTCTCCCGTGCAACTCGGCTGCTAGTCCTCCTTTCATGCAGAATCTTAAGGTCCTAGCTCATGTCCAAGGCACCAAAGCCAGCTAAAAAGTCAATAATCGATATCTAAAATTACAATTGTACTACTTCTTACTAGCTATTACATCAACTTAGAAGCTTCATCTGTGTTCTACTATGGTGCTTTTAGTGTCTCCGCATACCGCAGCACGCGACATAGCTTTGCAGACGATAAGTACAACCGTTTCAGAGAGAAGAGCGGCCAATGTCACGATCCGATTTTAAGTCGATTCGATTACATATTACGAAAATGGACGGAATTCTCAGGTTTTTACTACATATGAAATCTTTTCACATCCTCCCGTGCACCTCAGCTGCTAGTCCTCCTTTCATGCAAAATCTTAAGGTCCTAGCTCATGTCCAAGGCACCAAAGCCAGCTAAAAAGTCAATAATCGATACCTAAAACTTGAATTGTACTACTTCTTACTCTCTATTACATCATATTAGAAGCTTCATCTGTGTTCTACTATGGTGCTTTTAGTGTCTCCGCATACCGCAGCACGCGACATAGCTTTCAGACGATAAGTACAACCGTTTCAGAGAGAAGAGCGGCCAATGTGACGATCTGGCTTTAAGTTGATTCCATAACAAATGACAAAACGGACGGACTTCTCTGGTTTTTACTACATATGAACACTTTTCACATTCTCCCGTGCAACTCGGCTGCTAGTCCTCCTTTCATGCAGAATCTTAAGGTCCTAGCTCATGTCCAAGGCACCAAAGCCAGCTAAAAAGTCAATAATCGATATCTAAAATTACAATTGTACTACTTCTTACTAGCTATTACATCAACTTAGAAGCTTCATCTGTGTTCTACTATGGTGCTTTTAGTGTCTCCGCATACCGCAGCACGCGACATAGCTTTGCAGACGATAAGTACAACCGTTTCAGAGAGAAGAGCGACCAATGTCACGATCCGGTTTTAAGTCGATTCGATAACAAATGACGAAAATGGACCGATTTCTCAGGTTTTTACTACATATGAAAACTTTTCACATTCTCCCGTGCAACTCGGCTGCTAGTCCTTCTTTCATGCAGAATCTTAAGGTCCTAGCTCATGTCCAACGCACCAAAGCCAGCTAAAAGTCAATAATCGATACCTAACACTTGAATTGTACTACCTCTTACTAGCTATTACATTAACTTAGAAGCTTCATCTGTGATCTACTATGGTGCTTTTAGTTTCTCCACATGCCGCAGCACGCGACATAGCGTTGCAGACGATAAGTACAACCGTTTCAGAGAGAAAAGCAGCCAATGTGACGATCTGGGTTTGAGACGAATCGATAACCAATGACGAAAACGTATGGATTTCTCAGGTTTTTACTACATATGAACACTTTTCACATTCTCCCGTACAACTCGGCTGCTAGTCCTTCTTTCATGCAGAATCTTAAGGTCCTAGCTCATGTCCAAGGCACCAAAGCCAGCTACAAAGTCAATAATCGATACCTAAAACTTGAATTGTACTACTTCTTACTGGCTATTACATCAACTTAGAAGCTTCATCTGTGTTCTACTATGGTTATTTTGGTGTCTCCGCATACCGCAGCACGCGACATAGCTTTGCAGACGATAAGTACAACCGTTTCAGAGAGAAGAGTGGCCAATGTGACGATCCGGCTTTAAGTCGATTCGATAACAAATGACGAAAATGGTCGGATTTCTCAGGTTTTTACTACATATGAAAACTTTTCATATACTAACGTGCAGCTCGGCTGCTAGTCCTCCTTTCATGCAGTATCTTAAGGTCCTAGCTCATGTCCAAGGCACCAAAGCCAGCTAAAAAGTCAATAATCGATATCTAAAATTTCAATTGTACTACTTCTTACTAGCTATTACATCAACTTAGAAGCTTCATCTGTGTTCTACTATGCTGCTTTTAGTGTCTCCGCATACTGCAGCACGCGACATAGCTTTGCAGACGATAAGTGCAACCGTTTCAGAGAGAAGAGCGGCCAATGTCACGATCTGGCTTTAGGTCGATTCGATAACAAATGACGAAAACGGAAGGATTTCTCAGGTTTTTACTACATATGAACACTTTTCAAATCCTCCCAGGCAAGTCAGCTGCTAGTCCTCCTTTCATGCAAAATCTTAAGGTCCTAGCTCATATCCAAGTCACGAAAGCCAGCTAAAACGTCAATAATCGATACCTAAAACTTGAATTGTACTACTTCTTACTGGCTATTACATCAACTTAGAAGCTTCATCTGTGTTCTACTATGGTGCTTTTAGTGTCTCCGCATACCGCAGCACGCGACATAGCTTTCAGACGATAAGTACAGCCGTTTCAGAGAGAAGGGCGGACAATGTTACGATCTGGCCTTTAGTCGACTCGATAACAAAAGACGAAAACGGACGGATTTCTCAGGTTAATTCTACATATGAGCACATTTCACATTCTCCCGTGCAACTTTTCTGCTAGTCTCCCTCTCATGCAGATTGTTAGGGTCCTAGCTCATGTCCAAGGCACCAAAGCCAGCTAAAAAGTCAATAATCGATACCTAAAACTTGAATTTTACTACTTCTTACTGGCTATTACATCAACTTAGAAGCTTCATCTGTGTCCTACTAAGGTGATTTTAGTGTCTCCACATACCGCAGCACGCGACATAGCTTCGCAGACGATAAGTACAACCGTTTCAGAGAGAGGAGCGGCCAATGTGACGATCCGGCTTTAAGTCGATTCGCTAATATATGGCGATAACGAACGGATTTCTCAGGTTTTTACTACATATGAACACTTTTCACATTCTCCCATGCATCTCGGCTGCTAGTCCTCCTTTCATGCAGAATCTTAAGGTCCTAGCTCATGTCCAAGGCACCAAAGCCAGCTAAAAATTTAATAATCGATACCTTAAACTTGGATTGTACTAAATCTTACTGGCTATTACATCAACTTATAAGCTTCATCTGTGTTCTACTATGGTGCTTTTAGTGTCTCCACATACCGCAGCACTCGACATAGCTTTGCAGACGATAAGTTCAACCGTTTCAGAGAGAAGAGCGTCCAATGTGACGATCCGGGTTTAAGTCGATTCGTTAACAAATGACGATGGCGAACGGATCTCTCAGGTTTTTACTACATATGAACACTTTTCACAATCTCCCGTGCAACTCGGCTGGTAGTCCTCCTTTCATGCAGAATCTTAAGGTCCTAGCTCATGTCCAAGGCACCAAAGCCAGCTACAAAGTCAATAATCGATACCTAAAACTTGAATTGTACTACTTCTTACTGGCTATTACATCAACTTAGAAGCTTCATCTGTGTTCAACTATGGTGCTTTAAGTGTCTGCGCATACCGCAGCACGCGACATAGCTTTCAGACGATAAGTACAACCGCTTCGGAGAGAAGAGCGGCTAATGTGACGATCTGGCTTTAAGTCGATTCGATAACAAATGACAAAACGGACGGACATCTCAGGTTTTTACTACATATGAACACTTTTCACATTCTCCCGTGCAACTCGGCTGCTAGTCCTCCTTTCATGCAGAATCTTAAGGTCCTAGCTCATGTCCAAGGCACCAAAGCCAGCTACAAAGTCAATAATCGATACCTAAAACTTGAATTGTACTACTTCTTACTGGCTATTACATCAACTTAGAAGCTTCATCTGTGTTCTACTATGGTTATTTTGGTGTCTCCGCATACCGCAGCACGCGACATAGCTTTGCAGACGATAAGTACAACCGTTTCAGAGAGAAGAGTGGCCAATGTGACGATCCGGCTTTAAGTCGATTCGATAACAAATGACGAAAATGGTCGGATTTCTCAGGTTTTTACTACATATGAAAACTTTTCATATACTAACGTGCAGCTCGGCTGCTAGTCCTCCTTTCATGCAGAATCTTAAGGTCCTAGCTCATGTCCAAGGCACCAAAGCCAGCTAAAAAGTCAATAATCGATATCTAAAATTTCAATTGTACTACTTCTTACTAGCTATTACATCAACTTAGAATCTTCATCTGTGTTCTACTATGCTGCTTTTAGTGTCTCCGCATACTGCAGCACGCGACATAGCTTTGCAGACGATAAGTGCAACCGTTTCAGAGAGAAGAGCGGCCAATGTCACGATCTGGCTTTAGGTCGATTCGATAACAAATGACGAAAACGGAAGGATTTCTCAGGTTTTTACTACATATGAACACTTTTCAAATCCTCCCAGGCAAGTCAGCTGCTAGTCCTCCTTTCATGCAAAATCTTAAGGTCCTAGCTCATATCCAAGTCACGAAAGCCAGCTAAAACGTCAATAATCGATACCTAAAACTTGAATTGTACTACTTCTTACTGGCTATTACATCAACTTAGAAGCTTCATCTGTGTTCTACTATGGTGCTTTTAGTGTCTCCGCATACCGCAGCACGCGACATAGCTTTCAGACGATAAGTACAGCCGTTTCAGAGAGAAGGGCGGACAATGTTACGATCTGGCCTTTAGTCGACTCGATAACAAAAGACGAAAACGGACGGATTTCTCAGGTTAATTCTACATATGAGCACATTTCACATTCTCCCGTGCAACTTTTCTGCTAGTCTCCCTCTCATGCAGATTGTTAGGGTCCTAGCTCATGTCCAAGGCACCAAAGCCAGCTAAAAAGTCAATAATCGATACCTAAAACTTGAATTTTACTACTTCTTACTGGCTATTACATCAACTTAGAAGCTTCATCTGTGTCCTACTAAGGTGATTTTAGTGTCTCCACATACCGCAGCACGCGACATAGCTTCGCAGACGATAAGTACAACCGTTTCAGAGAGAGGAGCGGCCAATGTGACGATCCGGCTTTAAGTCGATTCGCTAATATATGGCGATAACGAACGGATTTCTCAGGTTTTTACTACATATGAACACTTTTCACATTCTCCCATGCATCTCGGCTGCTAGTCCTCCTTTCATGCAGAATCTTAAGGTCCTAGCTCATGTCCAAGGCACCAAAGCCAGCTAAAAATTTAATAATCGATACCTTAAACTTGGATTGTACTAAATCTTACTGGCTATTACATCAACTTATAAGCTTCATCTGTGTTCTACTATGGTGCTTTTAGTGTCTCCACATACCGCAGCACTCGACATAGCTTTGCAGACGATAAGTTCAACCGTTTCAGAGAGAAGAGCGTCCAATGTGACGATCCGGGTTTAAGTCGATTCGTTAACAAATGACGATGGCGAACGGATCTCTCAGGTTTTTACTACATATGAACACTTTTCACAATCTCCCGTGCAACTCGGCTGGTAGTCCTCCTTTCATGCAGAATCTTAAGGTCCTAGCTCATGTCCAAGGCACCAAAGCCAGCTAAAAATTTAATAATCGATACCTTAAACTTGGATTGTACTAAATCTTACTGGCTATTACATCAACTTATAAGCTTCATCTGTGTTCTACTATGGTGCTTTTAGTGTCTCCACATACCGCAGCACTCGACATAGCTTTGCAGACGATAAGTTCAACCGTTTCAGAGAGAAGAGCGTCCAATGTGACGATCCGGGTTTAAGTCGATTCGTTAACAAATGACGATGGCGAACGGATCTCTCAGGTTTTTACTACATATGAACACTTTTCACAATCTCCCGTGCAACTCGGCTGGTAGTCCTCCTTTCATGCAGAATCTTAAGGTCCTAGCTCATGTCCAAGGCACCAAAGCCAGCTACAAAGTCAATAATCGATACCTAAAACTTGAATTGTACTACTTCTTACTGGCTATTACATCAACTTAGAAGCTTCATCTGTGTTCTACTATGGTGCTTTTAGTGTCTCCGCATACCGCAGCACGCGACATAGCTGTCAGACGATAAGTACAGCCGTTTCAGAGAGAAGGGCGGACAATGTTACGAACTGGCCTTTAGTCGACTCGATAACAAAAGACGAAAACGGACGGATTTCTCAGGTTAATTCTACATATGAGCACATTTCACATTCTCCCATGCAACTTCTCTGCTAGTCTCCCTCTCATGCAGATTCTTAGGGTCATAGCTCATGTCCAAGGCACCAAAGCCAGCTAAAAAGTCAATAATCGATACCTAAAACTTGAATTTTACTACTTCTTACTGGCTATTACATCAACTTAGAAGCTTCATCTGTGTCCTACTAAGGTGATTTTGGTGTCTCCACATACCGCAGCACGCGACATAGCTTCGCAGACGATAAGTACAACCGTTTCAGAGAGAAGAGCGGCCAATGTGACGATCCGGCTTAAAGTCGATTCGCTAATATATGGCGATAACGAACGGATTTCTCAGGCTTTTACTACATATGAACACTTTTCACATTCTCCCATGCATCTCGGCTGCTAGTCCTCCTTTCATGCAGAATCTTAAGGTCCTAGCTCATGTCCAAGGCACCAAAGCCAGCTAAAAATTTAATAATCGATACCTTAAACTTGGATTGTACTAAATCTTACTGGCTATTACATCAACTTATAAGCTTCATCTGTGTTCTACTATGGTGCTTTTAGTGTCTCCACATACCGCAGCACTCGACATAGCTTTGCAGACGATAAGTTCAACCGTTTCAGAGAGAAGAGCGTCCAATGTGACGATCCGGGTTTAAGTCGATTCGTTAACAAATGACGATGGCGAACGGATCTCTCAGGTTTTTACTACATATGAACACTTTTCACAATCTCCCGTGCAACTCGGCTGCTAGTCCTCCTTTCATGCAGAATCTTAAGGTCCTAGCTCATGTCCAAGGCACCAAAGCCAGCTACAAAGTCAATAATCGATACCTAAAACTTGAACTGTACTACTTCTTACTGGCTATTACATCAACTTAGAAGCTTCATCTGTGTTCTACTATGGTGCTTTAAGTGTCTGCGCATACCGCAGCACGCGACATAGCTTTCAGACGATAAGTACAACCGTTTCGGAGAGAAGAGCGGCTAATGTGACGATCTGGCTTTAAGTCGATTCGATAACAAGTGACAAAACGGACGGACATCTCAGGTTTTTACTACATATGAACACTTTTCACATTCTCCCGTGCAACTCGGCTGCTAGTCCTCGTTTCATGCAGAATCTTAAGGTCCTAGCTCATGTCCAAGGCACCAAAGCCAGCTAAAAAGTCAATAATCGATATCTAAAATTCCAATTGTACTACTTCTTACTAGCTATTACATCAACTTAGAAGCTTCATCTGTGTTCTACTATGGTGCTTTTAGTGTCTCCGCATACCGCAGCACGCGACATAGCTTTGCAGACGATAAGTACAACCGTTTCAGAGAGAAGAGCGGCCAATGTCACGATCCGATTTTAAGTCGATTCGATTACATATTACGAAAATGGACGGAATTCTCAGGTTTTTACTACATATGAAAACTTTTCACATCCTCCCGTGCACCTCGGCTGCTAGTCCTCCTTTCATGCAAAATCTTAAGGTCCTAGCTCATGTCCAAGGCACCAAAGCCAGCTAAAAAGTCAATAATCGATACCTAAAACTTGAATTGTACTACTTCTTACTCTCTATTACATCATATTAGAAGCTTCATCTGTGTTCTACTATGGTGCTTTTAGTGTCTCCGCATACCGCAGCACGCGACATAGCTTTCAGACGATAAGTACAACCGTTTCAGAGAGAAGAGCGGCCAATGTGACGATCTGGCTTTAAGTTGATTCCATAACAAATGACAAAACGGACGGACTTCTCTGGTTTTTACTACATATGAACACTTTTCACATTCTCCCGTGCAACTCGGCTGCTAGTCCTCCTTTCATGCAGAATCTTAAGGTCCTAGCGCATGTCCAAGGCACCAAAGCCAGCTAAAAAGTCAATAATCGATATCTAAAATTACAATTGTACTACTTCTTACTAGCTATTACATCAACTTAGAAGCTTCATCTGTGTTCTACTATGGTGCTTTTAGTGTCTCCGCATACCGCAGCACGCGACATAGCTTTGCAGACGATAAGTACAACCGTTTCAGAGAGAAGAGCGACCAATGTCACGATCCGGTTTTAAGTCGATTCGATAACAAATGACGAAAATGGACCGATTTCTCAGGTTTTTACTACATATGAAAACTTTTCACATTCTCCCGTGCAACTCGGCTGCTAGTCCTTCTTTCATGCAGAATCTTAAGGTCCTAGCTCATGTCCAACGCACCAAAGCCAGCTAAAAGTCAATAATCGATACCTAAAACTGGTATTGTACTAATTCTTACTGGCTATTACATCATCTTAGAAGCTTCATCTGTGTTCTACTATGGTGCTTTTAGTGTCTCCGCATACCTCAGCACGCGACATAGCTTTCAGACGATAAGTACAGCCGTTTCGGAGAGAAGAGCGGCCAATGTGACGATCTGGCTTTAAGTAGATTCGATAACAAATGACAAAACGGACGGACTTCTCAGATTTTTACTACATATGAACACTTTTCAAATTCTCCCGTGCAACTCGGCTGCTAGTCCTCCTTTCATGCAGAATCTTAAGGTCCTAGCTCATGTCCAAGGCACCAAAGCCAGCTAAAAAGTCAATAATCGATATCTAAAATTCCAATTGTACTACTTCTTACTAGCTATTACATCAACTTAGAAGCTTCATCTGTGTTCTACTATGGTGCGTTTAGTGTCTCCGCATACCGCAGCACGCGACATAGCTTTGCAGACGATAAGTACAATCGTTTCAGAGAGAAGAGCGGCCAATGTCACGATCCGGTTTTAAGTCGATTCGATAACAAATGACGAAAATGGACCGATTTCTCAGGTTTTTACTACATATGAAAACTTTTCACATTCTCCCGTGCAACTCGGCTGCTAGTCCTCCTTTCATGCAGAATCTTAAGGTCCTAGCTCATGTCCAAGGCACCAAAGCCAGCTAAAAAGTCAATAATCGATACTTAAGACTTGAATTGTACTACCTCTAATATAGCTATTACATCAACTTAGAAGCTTCATCTGTGTTCTACTATGGTGCTTTTAGTGTCTCCACATACCGCAGCACGCGACATAGCTTTGCAGACGATAAGTACAACCGTTTCAGAGAGAAGAGCAGCCAATGTGACGATCTGGCTTTAAGACGAATCGATAACCAATGACGAACACGTATGGATTTCTCAGGTTTTTACTACATATGAACACTTTTCACATTCTCCCGTACAACTCGGCTGCTAGTCCTTCTTTCATGCAGAATCTTAAGGTCCTAGCTCATGTCCAAGGCACAAAAGCCAGCTACAAAGTCAATAATCGATCCCTGAAACTTGAATTGTACTACTTCTTACTGGCTATTACATCAACTTAGAAGCTTCATCTGTGTTCTACTATGGTGCATTTAGTGTCTCTGCATACCGCAGCACGCGACATAGCTTTGCAGACGATAAGTACAACCGTTTCAGAGAGAGGAGCGGCCAATGTGATGATCTGGCTTTAAGTCGATTCCATAACAAATGACGAAAACGGACGGGTTTCTCAGGTTTTTACTACATATGAACACTTTTCACATTCTCCTGTGCAACTCGGCTGCTAGTCCTCCTTTCATGCAGAATCTTAAGGTCCTAGCTCATGTCCAAGGCACCAAAGCCAGCTAAAAAGTCAATAATCGATATCTAAAATTTCAATTGTACTACTTCTTACTAGCTATTACATCAACTTAGAAGCTTCATCTGTGTTCTACTATGCTGCTTTTAGTGTCTCCGCATACTGCAGCACGCGACATAGCTTTGCAGACGATAAGTGCAACCGTTTCAGAGAGAAGAGCGGCCAATGTCACGATCTGGCTTTAGGTCGATTCGATAATAAATGACGCAAACGGAAGGATTTCTCAGGTTTTTACTACATATGAACGCTTTTCAAATTCTCCCAGGCAAGTCAGCTGCTAGTCCTCCTTTCATGCAGAATCTTAAGGTCCTAGCTCATATCCAAGTCACGAAAGCCAGCTAAAACGTCAATAATCGATACCTAAAACTTGAATTGTACTACTTCTTACTGGCTATTACATCAACTTAGAAGCTTCATCTGTGTTCTACCATTGTGCTTTTAGTGTCTCCGCATACCGCAGCACGCGACATAGCTTTCAGACGATAAGTACAGCCGTTTCAGAGAGAAGGGCGGACAATGTTACGATCTGGCCTTTAGTCGACTCGATAACAAAAGACGAAAACGGACGGATTTCTCAGGTTAATTCTACATATGAGCACATTTCACATTCTCCCGTGCAACTTTTCTGCTAGTCTCCCTCTCATGCAGATTCTTAGGGTCCTAGCTCATGTCCAAGGCACCAAAGCCAGCTAAAAAGTCAATAATCGATACCTAAAACTTGAATTTTACTACTTCTTACTGGCTATTACATCAACTTAGAAGCTTCATCTGTGTCCTACTAAGGTGATTTTAGTGTCTCCGCATACCGCAGCACGCGACATAGCTTCGCAGACGATAAGTACAACCGTTTCAGAGAGAAGAGCGGCCAATGTGACGATCCGGCTTTAAGTCGATTCGCTAATATATGGCGATAACGAACGGATTTCTCAGGTTTTTACTACATATGAACACTTTTCACATTCTCCCATGCATCTCGGCTGCTAGTCCTCCTTTCATGCAGAATCTTAAGGTCCTAGCTCATGTCCAAGGCACCAAAGCCAGCTAAAAATTTATTAATCGATACCCTTAACTTGGATTGTACTAAATCTTACTGGCTATTACATCAACTTATAAGCTTCATCTGTGTTCTACTATGGTGCTTTTAGTGTCTCCACATACCGCAGCACTCGACATAGCTTTGCAGACGATAAGTACAACCGTTTCAGAGAGAAGAGCGTCCAATGTGACGATCCGGTTTTAAGTCGATTCGTTAACAAATGACGATGGCGAACGGATCTCTCAGGTTTTTACTACATATGAACACTTTTCACAATCTCCCGTGCAACTCGGCTGCTAGTCCTCCTTTCATGCAGAATCTTAAGGTCCTAGCTCATGTCCAAGGCACCAAAGCCAGCTACAAAGTCAATAATCGATACCTAAAACTTGAATTGTACTACTTCTTACTGGCTATTACATCAACTTAGAAGCTTCATCTGTGTTCTACTATGGTGCTTTAAGTGTCTGCGCATACCGCAGCACGCGACATAGCTTTCAGACGATAAGTACAACCGTTTCGGAGAGAAGAGCGGATAATGTGACGATCTGGCTTTAAGTCGATTCGATAACAAATGACAAAACGGACGGACATCTCAGGTTTTTACTACATATGAACACTTTTCACATACTCCCGTGCAACTCGGCTGCTAGTCCTCCTTTCATGCAGAATCTTAAGGTCCTAGCTCATGTCCAAGGCACCAAAGCAAGCTAAAAAGTCAATAATCGATATCTAAAATTCCAATTGTACTACTTCTTACTAGCTATTACATCAACTTAGAAGCTTCATCTGTGTTCTACTATGGTGCTTTTAGTGTCTCCGCATACCGCAGCACGCGACATAGCTTTGCAGACGATAAGTACAACCGTTTCAGAGAGAAGAGCGGCCTATGTCACTATCCGATTTTAAGTCGATTCGATTACATATTAAGAAAATGGACGGAATTCTCAGGTTTTTACTACATATGAAAACTTTTCACATCCTCCCGTGCACCTCGGCTGCTAGTCCTCCTTTCGTGCAAAATCTTAAGGTCCTAGCTCATGTCCAAGGCACCAAAGCCAGCTAAAAAGTCAATAATCGATACCTTAAACTTGAATTGTACTACTTCTTACTCTCTATTACATCATATTAGAAGCTTCATCTGTGTTCTACTATGGTGCTTTTAGTGTCTCCGCATACCGCAGCACGCGACATAGCTTTCAGACGATAAGTACAACCATTTCAGAGAGAAGAGCGGCCAATGTGACGATCTGGCTTTAAGTAGATTCCATAACAAATGACAAAACGGACGGACTTCTCTGGTTTTTACTACATATGAACACTTTTCACATTCTCCCGTGCAACTCGGCTGCTAGTCCTCCTTTCATGCAGAATCTTAAGGTCCTAGCTCATGTCCAAGGCACCAAAGCCAGCTAAAGAGTCAATAATCGATATCTAAAATTCCAATTGTACTACTCCTTACTAGCTATTACATCAACTTAGAAGCTTCATCTGTGTTCTACTATGGTGCTTTTAGTGTCTCCGCATACCGCAGCACGAGACATAGCTTTGCAGACGATAAGTACAACCGTTTCAGAGAGAAGAGCGGCCAATGTCACGATCCGATTTTAAGTCGATTCGATTACATATTACGAAAATGGACGGAATTCTCAGGTTTTTACTACATATGAAAACTTTTCACATCCTCCCGTGCACCTCGGCTGCTAGTCCTCCTTTCATGCAAAATCTTAAGGTCCTAGCTCATGTCCAAGGCACCAAAGCCAGCTAAAAAGTCAATAATCGATACCTAAAACTTGAATTGTACTACTTCTTACTCTCTATTACATCATATTAGAAGCTTCATCTGTGTTCTACTATGGTGCTTTTAGTGTCTCCGCATACCGCAGCACGCGACATAGCTTTCAGACGATAAGTACAACCGTTTCAGAGAGAAGAGCGGCCAATGTGACGATCTGGCTTTAAGTAGATTCCATAACAAATGACAAAATGGACGGACTTCTCTGGTTTTTACTACATATGAACACTTTTCACATTCTCCCGTGCAACTCGGCTGCTAGTCCTCCTTTCATGCAGAATCTTAAGGTCCTAGCTCATGTCCAAGGCACCAAAGCCAGCTAAAAAGTCAATAATCGATATCTAAAATTACAATTGTACTACTTCTTACTAGCTATTACATCAACTTAGAAGCTTCATCTGTGTTCTACTATGGTGCTTTTAGTGTCTCCGCATACCGCAGCACGCGACATAGCTTTGCAGACGATAAGTACAACCGTTTCAGAGAGAAGAGCGACCAATGTCACGATCCGGTTTTAAGTCGATTCGATAACAAATGACGAAAATGGACCGATTTCTCAGGTTTTTACTACATATGAAAACTTTTCACATTCTCCCGTGCAACTCGGCTGCTAGTCCTTCTTTCATGCAGAATCTTAAGGTCCTAGCTCATGTCCAACGCATCAAAGCCAGCTAAAAGTCAATAATCGATACCTAAAACTGGTATTGTACTAATTCTTACTGGCTATTACATCATCTTAGAAGCTTCATCTGTGTTCTACTATGGTGCTTTTAGTGTCTCCGCATACCGCAGCACGCGACATAGCTTTCAGACGATAAGTACAGCAGTTTCGGAGAGAAGAGCGGCCAATGTGACGATCTGGCTTTAAGTCGATTCGATAACAAATGACAAAATGGACGGACTTCTCAAGTTTTTACTACATATGAACATTTTTCAAATTCTCCCGTGCAACTCGGCTGCTAGTCCTCCTTTCATGCAGAATCTTAAGGTCCTAGCTCATGTCCAAGGCACCAAAGCCAGCTAAAAAGTCAATAATCGATATCTAAAATTCCAATTGTACTACTTCTTACTAGCTATTACATCAACTTAGAAGCTTCATCTGTGTTCTACTATGGTGCTTTTAGTGTCTCCGCATACCGCAGCACGCGACATAGCTTTGCAGACGATAAGTACAATCGTTTCAGAGAGAAGAGCGGCCAATGTCACGATCCGGTTTTAAGTCGATTCGATAACAAATGACGAAAACGGAAGGATTTCTCAGGTTTTTACTACATATGAAAACTTTTCACATTCTCCCGTACAACTCGGCTGCTAGTCCTCCTTTCATGCAGAATCTTAATGTCCTAGCTCATGTCCAAGGCACCAAAGCCAGCTAAAAAGTCAATAATCGATACTTAAAACTTGAATTGTACTACCTCTTACTAGCTATTACATCAACTTAGAAGCTTCATCTGTGTTCTACTATGGTGCTTTTAGTGTCTCCACATACCGCAGCACGCGACATAGCTTTGCAGACGATAAGTACAACCGTTTCAGAGAGAAGAGCAGCCAATGTGACGATCTGGCTTTAAGACGAATCGATAACCAATGACGAAAACGTATGGATTTCTCAGGTTTTTACTACATATGAACACTTTTCACATTCTCCCGTACAACTCGGCTGCTAGTCCTTCTTTCATGCAGAATCTTAAGCTCCTAGCTCATGTCCAAGGCACCAAAGCCAGCTACAAAGTCAATAATCGATACCTAAAACTTGAATTGTACTACTTCTTACTGGCAATTACATCAACTTAGAAGCTTCATCTGTGTTCTACTATGGTGCATTTAGTGTCTCTGCATACCGCAGCACGCGACATAGCTTTG
This sequence comes from Schistocerca gregaria, assembly GCF_023897955.1. Taxonomy (NCBI): domain Eukaryota; kingdom Metazoa; phylum Arthropoda; class Insecta; order Orthoptera; family Acrididae; genus Schistocerca; species Schistocerca gregaria. Next base: position 6,761,291 of record NW_026061853.1, read on the forward strand.
CAGACGATAAGTACAACCGTTTCAGAGAGGAGAGCGGCCAATGTGATGATCTGGCTTTAAGTCGATTCCATAACAAATGACGAAAACGGACGGGTTTCTCAGGTTTTTACTACATATGAACACTTTTCACATTCTCCCGTGCAACTCAGCTGCTAGCCCTCCATTCATGCAGAATCTTAAGGTCCTAGCTCATGTCCAAGGCACCAAAGCCAGCTAAAAGTCAATAATCGATACCTAAAACTGGTATTGTACTAATTCTTACTGGCTATTACATCATCTTAGAAGCTTCATCTGTGTTCTACTATGGTGCTTTTAGTGTCTCCACATACCGCAGCACGCGACATAGCTTTCAGACGATAAATACAACCGTTTCGGAGAGAAGAGCGGGCAATGTGACGATCTGGCTTTAAGTCGATTCCATAACAAATGACGAAAACGGACGGATTTCTCAGGTTTTTACTACATATGAACACTTTTCACATTCTCCCGTGCAACTCAGCTGCTAGCCCTCCTTTCATGCAGAATCTTAAGGTCCTAGCTCATGTCCAAGGCACCAGAGCCAGCTAAAAAGTCAATAATCGATATCTAAAATTCCAATTGTACTACTTCTTACTAGCTATTACATCAACTTAGAAGCTTCATCTGTGTTCTACTATGGTGCTTTTAGTGTATCCGCATACCGCAGCACGCGACATAGCTTTGCAGACGATAAGTACAACCGTTTCAGAGAGAAGAGCGGCCAATGTCACGATCCGGTTTTAAGTCGATTCGATTACAAATTACGAAAATGGACGGATTACTCAGGTTTTTACTACATATGAAAACTTTTCACATCCTCCCGTGCAACTCGGCTGCTAGTCCTCCTTTCATGCAGAATCTTAAGGTCCTAGCTCATGTCCAAAGCACCAAAGCCAGCTAAAAAGTCAATAATCGATACCTAAAACTTGAATTGTACTACTTCTTACTGGCTATTACATCATTTTAGAAGCTTCATCTGTGTTGTACTATGGTGCTTTTAGTGTGTCCACAAACCGCAGCACGCGACATAGCTTTGCAGACGATAAGTACAACCGTTTCAGAGAGAAGAGCGGCCAATGTGACGATCTGGCTTTAAGTCGATTCCATAACAAATGACGAAATCGGACGGATTTCTCAGTTTTTTAATACATATGAACACTTTTCACAATCTCCCATGCAACTCGGCTGCTAGTCCTCCTTTCATGCAGAATCTTAAGGTCCTAGCTCACGTCCAATGCACCAAGGCCAGCTAAAAAGTCAATAATCGATACCTAAAACTGGTATTCTACTAATCCTTACTGGCTATTACATCAACTTAGAAGCATCATCTGTGTTCTACTATCGTTCTTTTAGTGTCTCCACATACCGCAGCACGCGACATAGCTTTGCAGACGATAAGTACAATTGTTTCAGAGAGAAGAGCGGCCAATGTGTCGATCTGGCTTTAAGTCGATTCGATAACAAATGACGAAAACGGACGGATTTCTCCGGTTTTTACTACATGTGAACACTTTTCACATCCTCTCCGTGCAACTCGGCTGCTAGTCCTCCTTTCATGCAGAATCTTAAGGTCCTAGCTCATGTCCAAGGCACCAAAGAAGGGTAAAAAGTCAATAATCGATACCTAAAGCTGGTCATGTACTAACCTTACTGGCTATTACATCATCTTTGAAGCTTCATCTGTGTTCTACTATGGTGCTTTTAGTGACTTCGCATACCGCAGCACGCGACGTAGCTTTCAGACGATAAGTACAACCGTTTCAGAGAGAGGAGCGGCCAATGTGACGATCTGGCTTTAAGTCGATTCAATATCAAATGACGAAAACGGACGGATTTCTCAGGTTTTTACTACATATGAACACTTTTCACAAACTCCCGTGCAATTCGGCTGCTAGTCCTCCTTTCATGCAGAATCTTAATGTCCTAGCTCATGTCCAAGGCACCAAAGCCAGCTAAAAAGTCAATAATCGATACCTAAAACTGGTACTAATTCTTACTGGCTATTACATCATGTTAGAAGCTTCATCTGTGTTCTACTATGGTGCTTTTAGTGTCTCCGCATACCGCAGCACGCGACATAGCTTTCAGACGATAAGTACAACCGTTTCAGAGAGAAGAGCGGCCAATGTGACGATCTGGCTTTAAGTCGATTCGATAACAAATGACGAAAACGGACGGATTTCTCAGGTTTTTACAACATATAAACACTTTTCACATTCCCCCATGCAACTCGGCTGCTAGTCCTCCCTTTCATGCAGAATCTTAAGGCCCCAGCTAATGTCCAAGGCACCAAAGAAGGGTAAAAAGTCAATAATCGATACCTAAAGCTGGTCATGTACTAACCTTACTGGCTATTACATCATCTTTGAAGCTTCATCTGTGTTCTACTATGGTGCTTTTAGTGACTTCGCATACCGCAGCACGCGACGTAGCTTTCAGACGATAAGTACAACCGTTTCAGAGAGAGGAGCGGCCAATGTGACGATCTGGCTTTAAGTCGATTCAATAACAAATGACGAAAACGGACGGATTTCTCAGGTTTTTACTACATATGAACACTTTTCACATTCTCCCGTGCAACGCGGCTGCTAGTCCTCCTTTAAAGCAGAATCTTAAGGTCCTAGCCCATGTCCAAGGCACCAAAGCCAGCTAAAAAGTCAATAATCGATACCTAAAACTTGAATTGTACTACTTCTTACTGGCTATTACATCAACTTAGAAGCTTCATCTGTGTTCCGCTATGCTGATTTTAGTGTCTCCACATACCGCAGCACGCGACCTAGCTTTCAGACGATATGTAGAACCGTTTCAGCGAGAAGAGCGGCCAATGTGTCGATCTGGCTTTAAAACGATTCGATAACAAATGACGAAAACGGACGGATTTCTCAGGTTTTTACTACATATGAACACTTTTCACATCCTCCTGTGCAATTCAGCTGCTAGTCCTCCTTTCATGCAGAATCTTAAGGTCCTAGCTCATGTCCAAGGCACCAAAACCAGCTAAAAAGTCAATAAACGATACCTAAAACTTGAATTGTACTATTTCTTACTGGTTATTACATCAACTTAGAAGCTTCATTTGTGTTCTACTATCGTTCTTTTAGTGTCTCCACATACCGCAGCACGCGACATAGCTTTGCAGACGATAAGTACAATTGTTTCAGAGAGAAGAGCGGCCAATGTGTCGATCTGGCTTTAAGTCTATTCGATAACAAATGACGAAAGCGGACGGATTTCTCAGGTTTTTACTACATGTGAACACTTTTCACATCCTCCCTTGCAACTCGGCTGCTAGTCCTCCTTTCATGCAGAATCTTAAGGTCCTAGCTCATGTCCAAGGCACCAAAGCCAGCTAAAAAGTCAATAATCGATACCTAAAACTTGAATTGTACTACTTCTTACTGGCTATTACATCATCTTAGAAGCTTCATCTGTGTTGTACTATGATGCTTTTAGTGTGTCCACAAACCGCAGCATGCGACATAGCTTTGCAGACGATAAGTACAACCGTTTCAGAGAGAAGAGCGGCCAATGTGACGATCTGGCTTTAAGTCGATTCGATAACAAATGACGAAAACGGACGGATTTCTCAGGTTTTTACTACATATGAACACTTTTCACAATCTCCCGTGAAATTCGGCTGCTAGTCCTCCTTTCATGCAGAATCTTAATGTCCTAGCTCATGTCCAAGGCACCAAAGCCAGCTAAAAAGTCAATAATCGATACCTAAAACTGGTCATGTACTAACCTTACTGGCTATTACATCAACTTAGAAGCTTCATCTGTGTTCTGCTATGGTGCTTTTAGAGTCTCCACAAACCGCAGCACGCGACATAGCTTTGCAGACGATAAGTACAACCGTTTCTGAGAGATGAGCGGCCAATGTGACGATCTGGCTTTAAGTCGATTCGATAACAAATGACGAAAACGGACGGATTTCTCAGGTTTTTACTACATATGAACACTCTTCACAATCTCCCATGCAACTCGGCTGCTAGTCCTCCTTTCATGCAGAATCTTAAGGTCCTAGCTCATGTCCAAGGCACCAAAGCCAGCTAAAAAGTCAATAATCGATACCTAAAACTGGTATTGTACTAATCCTTACTGGCTATTACATCAACTTAGAAGCATCATCTGTGTTCTACTATGGTGATCTTAGTGTCGCCGCATACCGCAGCACGCGACATAGCTTTGCAGACGATAAGTACAACCGTTTCTGAGAGATGAGCGGCCAATGTGACGATCTGGCTTTAAGTCGATTCGATAACAAATGACGAAAACGGACGGATTTCACAGGTTTTTACTACATATGAACACTTTTCACATTCTCCCATGCAACTCGGCTGCTTGTCCTCCTTTCATGCAGAATCTTAAGGTCCTAGCTCATGTCCAAGGCACCAAAACCAGCTAAAAAGTCAATAAACGATACCTAAAACTTGAATTGTACTACTTCTTACTGGTTATTACATCAACTTAGAAGCTTCATCTGTGTTCTACTATCGTTCTTTTAGTGTCTCCACATACCGCAGCACGCGACATAGCTTTGCAGACGATAAGTACAATTGTTTCAGAGAGAAGAGCGGCCAATGTGTCGATCTGGCTTTAAGTCGATTCGATAACAAATGACGAAAACGGACGGATTTCTCAGGTTTTTACTACATAGCTTTGCAGACGATAAGTACAACCGTTTCTGAGAGATGAGCGGCCAATGTGACGATCTGGCTTTAAGTCGATTCGATAACAAATGACGAAAACGGACGGATTTCACAGGTTTTTACTACATATGAACACTTTTCACATTCTCCCATGCAACTCGGCTGCTTGTCCTCCTTTCATGCAGAACCTTAAGGTCCTAGCTCATGTCCAAGGCACCAAAACCAGCTAAAAAGTCAATAAACGATACCTAAAACTTGAATTGTACTACTTCTTACTGGTTATTACATCAACTTAGAAGCTTCATCTGTGTTCTACTATCGTTCTTTTAGTGTCTCCACATACCGCAGCACGCGACATAGCTTTGCAGACGATAAGTACAATTGTTTCAGAGAGAAGAGCGGCCAATGTGTCGATCTGGCTTTAAGTCGATTCGATAACAAATGACGAAAACGGACGGATTTCTCAGGTTTTTACTACATGTGAACACTTTTCACATCCTCCCGTGCAGCTCGGCTGCTAGTCCTCCTTTCATGCAGAATCTTAAGGTCCTAGCTCATGTCCAAGGCACCAAAGCCAGCTAAAAAGTCAATAATCGATACCTAAAACTGGTACTAATTCTTACTGGCTATTACATCATGTTAGAAGCTTCATCTGTGTTCTACTATGGTGCTTTTAGTGTCTCCGCATACCGCAGCACGCGACATAGCTTTCAGACGAGAAGTACAACCGTTTCAGAGAGAAGAGCGGCCAATGTGACGATCTGGCTTTAAGTCGATTCGATAACAAATGACGGAAACGGACGGATTTCTCAGGTTTTTACTACATATGAACACTTTTCACATTCTCCCATGCAACTCGGCTGCTAGTCCTCCTTTCATGCAGAATCTTAAGGTCCTAGCTCATGTCCAAGGCACCAAAGCCAGCTAAAAAGTCAATAATCGATACCTAACACTGGTCATGTACTAACCTTACTGGCTATTACATCATCTTTGAAGCTTCATCTGTGTTCTACTATGGTGCATTTAGTGTCTTCGCATACCGCAGCACGCGACGTAGCTTTCAGACGATAAGTACAACCGTTTCAGAGAGAGTAGCGGCCAATGTGACGATCTGGCTTTAAGTCGATTCAATAACGAATGACGAAAACGGACGGATTTCTCAGGTTTTTACTACTTATGAACACTTTTCACATTCTCCCGTGCAACGCGGCTGCTAGTCCTCCTTTAATGCAGAATCTTAAGGTCCTAGCTCATGTCCAAGGCACCAAAGCCAGCTAAAAAGTCAATAATCGATACCTAAAACTTGAATTGTACTACTTCTTACTGGCTATTACATCAACTTAGAAGCTTCATCTGTGTTCTGCTATGGTGATTTTAGTGTCTCCACATACCGCAGCATGCGACATAGCTTTCAGACGATATGTAGAACCGTTTCAGAGAGAAGAGTGGCCAATGTGTCGATCTGGCTTTAAGTCGATTCGATAACAAATGACGAAAACGGACGGATTTCTCCGGTTTTTACTACATATGAACACTTTTCACATCCTCCTGTGCAACTCAGCTGCTAGTCCTCCTTTCATGCAGAATCTTAAGGACCTAGCTCATGTCCAAGGCACCAAAGCCAGCTAAAAAGTCAATAATCGATACCTAAAACTTGAATTGTACTACATCTTACTGGCTATTACATCATCTTAGAAGCTTCATCTGTGTTCTACTATGGTGCTTTTAGTGTCTCCGCATACCGCAGCACGCGACATAGCTTTCAGACGATAAGTACAACTGTTTCAGAGAGAAGAGTGGCCAATGTGACGATCTGGCTTTAAGTCAATTCGATAACAAATGACGAAAACGGACGGATTTCTCAGGTTTTTACTACATATGAACACTCTTCACATTCTCTCGTGCAGCTCGGCTGCTAGTCCTCGTTTCATGCAGAATCTTAAGGTCCTAGCACATGTCCAAGGCACCAAAGCCAGCTAATAAGTCAATAATCGATACCTAAAACCTGAATTGTACTACTTCTTACTGGCTATTACATCAACTTAGAAGCCTCATCTGTGTTCTACGATGGTGATTTTAGTGTCTCCGCATACCGCAGCACGCGACATAGCTTTGCAGACGATAAGTACAACCGTTTCAGAGAGAAGAGCGGCCAATGTGACGATCTGGCTTTAAGTCGATTCGATAACAAATGACGAAAACGGACGGATTTCACAGGTTTTTACTATATATGAACACTTTTCACATTGTCCCATGCAACTCGGCTGCTTGTCCTCCTTTCATGCAGAATCTTAAGGTCCTAGCTCATGTCCAAGGCACCAAAACCAGCTAAAAAGTCAATAAACGATACCTAAAACTTGAATTGTACTACTTCTTACTGGTTATTACATCAACTTAGGAGCTTCATCTGTGTTCTACTATCGTTCTTTTAGTGTCTCCACATACCGCAGCACGCGACATAGCTTTGCAGACGATAAGTACAATTGTTTCAGAGAGAAGAGCGGCCAATGTGTCGATCTGGCTTTAAGTCGATTCGATAACAAATGACGAAAACGGACGGATTTCTCAGGTTTTTACTACATGTGAACACTTTTCACATACTCCCGTGCAACTCGGCTGCTAGTCCTCCTTTCATGCAGAATCTTAAGGTCCTAGCTCATGTTCAAGGCAACAAAGCCAGCTAAAAAGTAAATAATCGATACCTAAAACTTGAATTGTACTACTTCTTACTGGCTATTACATCATCTTAGAAGCTTCATCTGTGTTCTACTATGGTGCGTTTAGTGTCTCCGCATACCGCAGCACGCGACATAGCTTTGCAGACGATAAGTACAACCGTTTCTGAGAGATGAGCGGCCAATGTGACGATCTGGCTTTAAGTCGATTCGATAACAAATGACGAAAACGGCCGGATTTCTCAGGTTTTTACTACATATGAACACTTTTCACAATCTCCCATGCAACTCGGCTGCTAGTCCTCCTTTCATGCAGAATCTTAAGGTCCTAGCTCATGTCCAAGGCACCAAAGCCAGCTAAAAAGTCAATAATCGATACCTAAAACTGGTACTAATTCTTACTGGCTATTACATCATGTTAGAAGCTTCATCTGTGTTCTACTATGGTGCTTTTAGTGTCTCCGCATACCGCAGCACGCGACATAGCTTCCAGACGATAAGTACAACCGTTTCAGAGAGAAGAGCGGCCAATGTGACGATCTGGCTTTAAGTCGATTCGATAACAAATGACGGAAACGGACGGATTTCTCAGGTTTTTACTACATATGAACACTTTTCACATTCTCCCATGCAACTCGGCTGCTAGTCCTCCTTTCATGCAGAATCTTAAGGTCCTAGCTCATGTCCAAGGCACCAAAGCCAGCTAAAAAGTCAATAGTCGATACCTAACACTGGTCATGTACTAACCTTACTGGCTATTACATCATCTTTGAAGCTTCATCTGTGTTCTACTATGGTGCTTTTAGTGTCTTCGCATACCGCAGCACGCGACATAGCTTTCAGACGATAAGTACAACCGTTTCAGAGAGAGGAGCGGCCAATGTGACGATCTGGCTTTAAGTCGATTCAATAACGAATGACGAAAACGGACGGATTTCTCAGGTTTTTACTACATATGAACACTTTTCACATTCTCCCGTGCAACGCGGCTGCTAGTCCTCCTTTAATGCAGAATCTTAAGGTCCTAGCTCATGTCCAAGGCACCAAAGCCAGCTAAAAAGTCAATAATCGATACCTAAAACTTGAATTGTACTACTTCTTACTGGCTATTACATCAACTTAGAAGCTTCATCTGTGTTCTGCTATGGTGATTTTAGTGTCTCCACATACCGCAGCACGCGACATAGCTTTCAGACGATATGTAGAACTGTTTCAGAGAGAAGAGCGGCCAATGTGTCGATCTGGCTTTAAGTCGATTCGATAACAAATGACGAAAACGGACGGATTTCACAGGTTTTTACTACATATGAACACTTTTCACATCCTCCTGTGCAACTCAGCTGCTAGTCCTCCTTTCATGCAGAATCTTAAGGTCCTAGCTCATGTCCAAGGCACCAAAGCCAGCTAAAAAGTCAATAATCGATACCTAAAACTTGAATTGTACTACATCTTACTGGCTATTACATCATCTTAGAAGCTTCATCTGTGTTCTACTATGGTGCTTTTAGTGTCTCCGCATACCGCAGCACGCGACATAGCTTTCAGACGATAAGTACAACCCTTTTCAGAGAGAAGAGTGGCCAATGTGACGATCTGGCTTTAAGTCGATTCGATAACAAATGACGAAAACGGACGGATTTCTCAGGTTTTTACTACATATGAACACTTTTCACATTCTCTCGTGCAACTCGGCTGCTAGTCCTCGTTTCATGCAGAATCTTAAGGTCCTAGCTCATGTCCAAGGCACCAAAGCCAGCTAAAAAGTCAATAATCGATACCTAAAACTTGAATTGTACTACTTCTTACTGACTATTACATCAACTTAGAAGCCTCATCTGTGTTCTACGATGTTGATTTTAGTGTCTCCGCATACCGCAACACGCGACATAGCTTTGCAGACGATAAGTACAACCGTTTCAGAGAGCAGAGCGGCCAATGTGACGATCTGGCTTGAAGACGATTCGATAATTAATGACGATAACGAACGGATTTCTCAGGTTTTTACTACGTATGAACACTTTCACATTTTCCCGTGCAACTCGGCTGCTAGTCCTCCTTTCATGCAGAATCTTAAGGTCCTAACTCATGTCCAAGGCACCAAAGCCAGCTAAAAAGTCAATAATCGATACCTAAAACTGGTATTGTACTAATCCTTACTGGCTATTACATCATCTTTGAAGCTTCATCTGTGTTCTACTATGGTGCTTTTAGTGTCTCCGCATACCGCAGCACGCGACGTAGCTTTCAGACGATAAGTACAACCGTTTCAGAGAGAAGAGCGGCCAATGTGACGATCTGGCTTTAAGTCGATTCAATAACAAATGACGAAAAAGGACGGATTTCTCAGGTTTTTACTACATATGAACACTTTTCACATTCTCCCGTGCAACGCGGCTGCTAGTCCTCTTTTAATGCAGAATCTTAAGGTCCTAGCTCTTGTCCAAGGCACCAAAGCCAGCTAAAAAGTCAATAATCGATACCTAAAACTTGAATTGTACTACCTTTTACTGGCTATTACATCAACTTAGAAGCTTCATGAGTGTTTTACTATGGTGAATTTAGTGTCTCCACATACCGCAGCACGCGACATAGCTTTCAGACGATATGTAGAACCGTTTCAGAGAGAAGAGCGGTCAATGTGTCGATCTGGCTTTAAGTCGATTCGATAACAAATGACGAAAACGGACGGATTTCTCAGGTTTTTACTACATATGAACACATTTCACATCCTCCTGTGCAACTCAGCTGCTAGTCCTCCTTTCATGCAGAATCTTAAGGTCCTAGCTCATGTCCAAGGCACCAAAGCCAGCTAAAAAGTCAATAATCGATATCTAAAATTTCAATTGTACTACTTCTTACTGGTTATTACATCAACTTAGAAGCTTCATCTGTGTTCTACTATGGTGCTATTAGTGTCTCCGCATACCGCAGCACGCGACATAGCTTTCAGACAATAAGTACATCCGTTTCAGAGAGAAGAGCGGCCAATGTGACGATCTGGCTTTAAGTCGATTCAATAAAAAATGACGAAAACGGACGGATTTCTCAGGTTTTTACTACATATGAAGACTTTTCACATCCTCCCGTTCAACTCGGCTGCTAGTACTCCTTTCATGCGGAATCGTAAGGTCCTAGCTCATGCCCAAGGCACCAAAGCCAGCTAAAAGTCAATAATCGATACCTAAAACTTGAGTTGTACTACTTCTTACTAGCTATTACATCAACTTAGAAGCTTCATCTGTGTTCTACTATGGTGCTTTTAGTGTCTCCGCATACCGCAGCACGCGACATAGCTTTGAAGACGATAAGTACAACCGTTTCAGAGAGAAGAGCGGCTAATGTGACGATCTGGCTTTCAGTCGATTCGATAACAAATGACGAAAACGGACGGATTTCTCAGGTTTTTACTACATATGAACACTTTTCACATTCTCCCTTGCTACTCGGCTGCTAGTCCACCTTTCATGCAGAATCTTAAGGTCCTAGCTCATGTCCAAGGCACCAAAGAATGGTAAAAATTCAATAATCGATATCTAAAATTTCACTTGTACTATTTCTTACTGGCTATTACATCAACTTAGAAGCTTCATCTGTGTTTTACTATGGTGGTTTTAGTGCCTCCACATACCGCAGCACGCGACATAGCTTTGCAGACGATAAGTACAACCGTTTCAGAGAGAAGAGCGGCCAATGTGACGATCTGGCTTTTAGTCGATTCGATAACAAATGACGAAAACGGACGGATTTCTCAGGTTTTTACAACATATGAACACTAATCACCTTCTCCCGTGCAACTTGGCTGCTAGTCCTCCTTTCATGCAGAATCTTAAGGTCTTAGCTCACGTCCAATGCACCAAAGCCAGCTTAAAAGTCAATAATCGATACTTAAAACTTGATTTGTACTACTTCTTACTGGCTATTACATGAACATAGAAGCTTCATCTGTGTTCTACTATGGTGCTATTAGTGTCTCCGCATAACGCAGCACGCGACATAGCTTTGCAGGCGATAAGTACAACCGTTTCAGAGCGAAGAGCGGCCAATGTGACGATCTGGCTTTAAGTAGATTCGATAACAAATGACGAAAACGGACGGATGTCTCAGGTTTTTACTCTCATATGAACACTTTTCACATCCTCCCGTGCAACTCTGCTGCTAGTCCTCCTTTCATGCAGAATCTTAAGGTCCTAGCTCATGTCCAAGGCACCAAAGCCAACTAAAAAGTAAATAATCGACACTTAAAACTTGAATTGTACTACTTCTTACTGGTTATTACATCAACTTAGAAGCCTCATCTGTGTTCTACAATGGTGCTTTTAGTGTCTCCGCATACCGCAGCACGCGACGTAGCTTTCAGACGATAAGTACAACCGTTTCAGAGAGAAGAGCGGCCAATGTGACGATTTGGCTTTAAGTCGATTCAATAACAAATGACGAAAAAGGACGGATTTCTCAGGTTTTTACTACATATGAACACTTTTCACATTCTCCCGTGCAACGCGGCTGCTAGTCCTCTTTTAATGCAGAATCTTAAGGTCCTAGCTCATGTCCAAGGCACCAAAGCCAGCTAAAAAGTCAATAATCGATACCTAAAACTTGAATTGTACTACCTTTTACTGGCTATTACATCAACTTAGAAGCTTCATCAGTGTTCTACTATGGTGAATTTAGTGTCTCCACATACCGCAGCACGCGACATAGCTTTCAGACGATAAGTAGAACCGTTTCAGAGAGAAGAGCGGTCAATGTGTCGATCTGGCTTTAAGTCGATTCGATAACAAATGACGAAAACGGACGGATTTCTCAGGTTTTTACTACATATGAACACTTTTCACATCCTCCTGTGCAACTCAGCTGCTAGTCCTCCTTTCATGCAGAATCTTAAGGTCCTAGCTCTTGTCCAAGGCACCAAAGCCAGCTAAAAAGTCAATAATCGATATCTAAAATTTCAATTGTACTACTTCTTACTGGTTATTACATCAACTTAGAAGCTTCATCTGTGTTCTACTATGGTGCTATTAGTGTCTCCGCATACCGCAGCACGCGACATAGCTTTCAGACAATAAGTACATCCGTTTCAGAGAGAAGAGCGGCCAATGTGACGATCTGGCTTTAAGTCGATTCAATAAAAAATGACGAAAACGGACGGATTTCTCAGGTTTTTACTACATATGAAGACTTTTCACATCCTCCCGTTCAACTCGGCTGCTAGTACTCCTTTCATGCGGAATCGTAAGGTCCTAGCTCATGCCCAAGGCACCAAAGCCAGCTAAAAGTCAATAATCGATACCTAAAACTTGAGTTGTACTACTTCTTACTAGCTATTACATCAACTTAGAAGCTTCATCTGTGTTCTACTATGGTGCTTTTAGTGTCTCCGCATACCGCAGCACGCGACATAGCTTTGAAGACGATAAGTACAACCGTTTCAGAGAGAAGAGCGGCTAATGTGACGATCTGGCTTTCAGTCGATTCGATAACAAATGACGAAAACGGACGGATTTCTCAGGTTTTTACTACATATGAACACTTTTCACATTCTCCCTTGCTACTCGGCTGCTAGTCCACCTTTCATGCAGAATCTTAAGGTCCTAGCTCATGTCCAAGGCACCAAAGAATGGTAAAAAGTCAATAATCGATATCTAAAATTTCACTTGTACTATTTCTTACTGGCTATTACATCAACTTAGAAGCTTCATCTGTGTTTTACTATGGTGGTTTTAGTGCCTCCACATACCGCAGCACGCGACATAGCTTTGCAGACGATAAGTACAACCGTTTCAGAGAGAAGAGCGGCCAATGTGACGATCTGGCTTTTAGTCGATTCGATAACAAATGACGAAAACGGACGGATTTCTCAGGTTTTTACAACATATGAACACTAATCACCTTCTCCCGTGCAACTTGGCTGCTAGTCCTCCTTTCATGCAGAATCTTAAGGTCTTAGCTCACGTCCAATGCACCAAAGCCAGCTTAAAAGTCAATAATCGATACTTAAAACTTGATTTGTACTACTTCTTACTGGCTATTACATGAACATAGAAGCTTCATCTGTGTTCTACTATGGTGCTATTAGTGTCTCCGCATAACGCAGCACGCGACATAGCTTTGCAGGCGATAAGTACAACCGTTTCAGAGCGAAGAGCGGCCAATGTGACGATCTGGCTTTAAGTAGATTCGATAACAAATGACGAAAACGGACGGATGTCTCAGGTTTTTACTCTCATATGAACACTTTTCACATCCTCCCGTGCAACTCTGCTGCTAGTCCTCCTTTCATGCAGAATCTTAAGGTCCTAGCTCATGTCCAAGGCACCAAAGCCAACTAAAAAGTAAATAATCGACACTTAAAACTTGAATTGTACTACTTCTTACTGGTTATTACATCAACTTAGAAGCCTCATCTGTGTTCTACAATGGTGCTTTTAGTGTCTCCGCATACCGCAGCACGCGACGTAGCTTTCAGACGATAAGTACAACCGTTTCAGAGAGAAGAGCGGCCAATGTGACGATTTGGCTTTAAGTCGATTCAATAACAAATGACGAAAAAGGACGGATTTCTCAGGTTTTTACTACATATGAACACTTTTCACATTCTCCCGTGCAACGCGGCTGCTAGTCCTCTTTTAATGCAGAATCTTAAGGTCCTAGCTCATGTCCAAGGCACCAAAGCCAGCTAAAAAGTCAATAATCGATACCTAAAACTTGAATTGTACTACCTTTTACTGGCTATTACATCAACTTAGAAGCTTCATCAGTGTTCTACTATGGTGCTTTTAGTGTCTCCACATACCGCAGCACGCGACATTGCTTTCAGACGATATGTAGAACCGTTTCAGAGAGAAGAGCGGTCAATGTGTCGATCTGGCTTTAAGTCGATTCGATAACAAATGACGAAAACGGACGGATTTCTCAGGTTTTTACTACATATGAACACTTTTCACATCCTCCTGTGCAACTCAGCTGCTAGTCCTCCTTTCATGCAGAATCTTAAGGTCCTAGCTCTTGTCCAAGGCACCAAAGCCAGCTAAAAAGTCAATAATCGATATCTAAAATTTCAATTGTACTACTTCTTACTGGTTATTACATCAACTTAGAAGCTTCATCTGTGTTCTACTATGGTGCTATTAGTGTCTCCGCATACCGCAGCACGCGACATAGCTTTCAGACAATAAGTACAACCGTTTCAGAGAGAAGAGCGGCCAATGTGACGATCTGGCTTTAAGTCGATTCGATAAAAAATGACGAAAACGGACGGATTTCTCAGGTTTTTACTACATATGAAGACTTTTCACATCCTCCCGTTCAACTCGGCTGCTAGTACTCCTTTCATGCAGAATCGTAAGGTCCTAGCTCATGCCCAAGGCACCAAAGCCAGCTAAAAGTCAATAATCGATACCTAAAACTTGAGTTGTACTACTTCTTACTAGCTATTACATCAACTTAGAAGTTCCATCTGTGTTCTATAATGGTGCTTTTAGTGTCTCCACATACCGCAGCACGCGACATAGCATTGCAGACGATAAGTACAACCGTTTCAGAGAGAAGAGCGGCTAATGTGACGATCTGGCTTTCAGTCGATTCGATAACAAATGACGAAAACGGACGGATTTCTCAGGTTTTTACTACATATGAACACTTTTCACATTCTCCCTTGCTACTCGGCTGCTAGTCCACCTTTCATGCAGAATCTTAAGGTCCTAGCTCATGTCCAAGGCACCAAAGAATGGTAAAAAGTCAATAATCGATATCTAAAATTTCACTTGTACTATTTCTTACTGGCTATTACATCAACTTAGAAGCTTCATCTGTGTTTTACTATGGTGCTTTTAGTGCCTCCACATACCGCAGCACGCGACATAGCTTTGCAGACGATAAGTACAACCGTTTCAGAGAGAAGAGCGGCCAATGTGACGATCTGGCTTTAAGTCGATTCGATAACAAATGACGAAAACGGACGGATTTCTCAGGTTTTTACAACATATGAACACTTTTCACCTTCTCCCGTGCAACTTGGCTGCTAGTCCTCCTTTCATGCAGAATCTTAAGGTCTTAGCTCACGTCCAATGCACCAAAGCCAGCTATAAAGTCAATAATCGATACCTAAAACTTGGATTGTACTACTTCTTACTGGCTATTACATGAACATAGAAGCTTCATCTGTGTTCTACTATGGTGCTATTAGTGTCTCCGCATAACGCAGCACGCGACATAGCTTTGCAGGCGATAAGTACAACCGTTTCAGAGCGAAGAGCGGCCAATGTGACGATCTGGCTTTAAGTAGATTCGATAACAAATGACGAAATCAGACGGATGTCTCAGGTTTTTACTCTCATATGAACACTTTTCACATCCTCCCGTGCAACTCTGCTGCTAGTCCTCCTTTCATGCAGAATCTTAAGGTCCTAGCTCATGTCCAAGGCACCAAAGCCAGCTAAAAAGTAAATAATCGACACTTAAAACTTGAATTGTACTACCTCTTACTGGTTATTACATCAACTTAGAAGCCTCATCTGTGTTCTACAATGGTGCTTTTAGTGTCTCCGCATACCGCAGCACGCGACATAGCTTTCAGAAGATAAGTACAACCGTTTCAGAGAGAAGAGCAGCTAATGTGACGATCTGGCTTTAAGTCGATTCGATAACAAATGACGAAAACGGACGGATTTCTCAGGTTTTTACTACATATGAACACTTTTCACATTCTCTCGTGCAAATTGGCTGCTAGTCCTCGTTTCATGCAGAATCTTATGGTCCTAGCTCATGTCCAAGGCACCAAAGCCAGCTAAAAAGTCAATAATCGATACCTAGTACTTGAGATGTACTACTTCTTACTGGCTATTACATCAACTTAGAAGCTTCATCTGTGTTCTACTATGGTGCTTTTAGTGCCTCCACATACCGCAGCACGCGACATAGCTTTGCAGATGATAAGTACAACCGTTTCAGAGAGAAGAGCGGCCAATGTGACGATCTGGCTTTAAGTCGAATCGATAACAAATGACGAAAACGGACGGATTTCTCAGGTTTTTACTACATATGAACACTTTGCACCTTCTCCCGTGCAACTTGGCTGCTAGTCCTCCTTTCATGCAGAATCTTAAGGTCTTAGCTCACGTCCAATGCACCAAAGCCAGCTAAAAAGTCAATAATCGACACTTAAAACTTGAGATGTACTACTTCTTACTGGCTATTACATCAACTTAGAAGCTTCAGCTGTGTTCTACTATGGTGCTTTTAGTGTCTCCGCATACCGCAGCACGCGACATAGCTTTCAGAAGATAAGTACAACCGTTTCAGAGAGAAGAGCAGCTAATGTGACGATCTGGCTTTAAGTCGATTCGATAACAAATGACGAAAACGGACGGATTTCTCAGGTTTTTACTACATATGAACACTTTTCACATTCTCTCGTGCAAATTGGCTGCTAGTCCTCGTTTCATGCAGAATCTTATGGTCCTAGCTCATGTCCAAGGCACCAAAGCCAGCTAAAAAGTCAATAATCGATACCTAGTACTTGAGATGTACTACTTCTTACTGGCTATTACATCAACTTAGAAGCTTCATCTGTGTTCTACTATGGTGCTTTTAGTGCCTCCACATACCGCAGCACGCGACATAGCTTTGCAGATGATAAGTACAACCGTTTCAGAGAGAAGAGCGGCCAATGTGACGATCTGGCTTTAAGTCGAATCGATAACAAATGACGAAAACGGACGGATTTCTCAGGTTTTTACTACATATGAACACTTTGCACCTTCTCCCGTGCAACTTGGCTGCTAGTCCTCCTTTCATGCAGAATCTTAAGGTCTTAGCTCACGTCCAATGCACCAAAGCCAGCTAAAAAGTCAATAATCGACACTTAAAACTTGAGATGTACTACTTCTTACTGGCTATTACATCAACTTAGAAGCTTCAGCTGTGTTCTACTATGGTGCTTTTAGAGTCTCCAAATACCGCAACACGCGACATAGCTTTGGAGACGATATGTACAACCGTTTCAGACAGAAGATCGGCCAATGTGACGACCTGGCTTTAAGTCGATTCGATAACAAATGACGAAAACGGACGGATTTCTCAGGTTTTTACTACATATGAACACTTTTCACATTCTCCCGTGCAACTCGCCTGCTAGTCCTAGTTTCATGCAGAATCTTAAGGTCCTAGCTCATGTCCAAGGCACCAAAGCCAGCTAAAAATTCAATAATCGATACCTAAAACTTGAATTGTACTACTTCTTACTGGTTATTACATCAACTTAGAAGCTTCATCTGTGTTCTACAATGGTGCTTTTAGTGTCTCCGCATACCGCAGCACGCGACATAGCTTTGCAGACGATAAGTACAACCGTTTCAGAGCGAAGAGAGGCCAATATGACGATCTGGCTTTAAGTCTATTCGATAACAAATGACGAAACCGGACGGATTTCTCAGGTTTTTACTACATATGAACACTTTTCACATCCTCCCATGCAACTCGGCTGCTAGTCCTCCTTTCATGCAGAGTCTTAAGGTCCTAGCTCATGTCCAAGGCACCAAAGCCAGCAAAAAAGTCAATAATCGATACTTAAAACTTGAATTCTACTACTTCTTACTGGCTATTACATCATCTTAGAAGCTTCATCTGTGTTCTACTATGGTGCTTTTAGTGTCTCCACAAACAGCAGCACGCGACATAGCTTTGCAGACGATAAGTAAAACCGTTTCAGAGAGAAGAGCGGCCAATGTGACGATATGGCTTTAAGTCTATTCCATAACAAATGACGTATACGGACGGATTTCTCTGGTTTTTACTACATATGAACACTTTTCACAATCTCGCGTGCAATTCGGCTGCTAATCCTCCTCTCATGCAGAATCTTAAGGTCCTAGCTCATGTCCAAGGCACCAAATCCAGCTAAAAAGTCAATAATCGATACCTAAATCTGGTATTGTACTAATTCTTACTAGCTATTACATCAACTTAGAAGCTTCATCAATGTTCTACTATGGTGATTTTAGTGTCCCCGCATATCGCAGCACGCGACATAGCTTTGCAGACGATATGTACAACCGTTTCAGAGAGAAGAGCGGACAATGTGACGACCTGGCTTTAAATCGATTCCATAACAAATGAAGAAAACGGACGGATTTCTCAGGTTTTTACTACATATGAACACTTTTCACAATCTCGCGTGCAATTCGGCTGCTAATCCTCCTTTCATGCTGAAACTTAAGGTCCTAGCTCATGTCCAAGGCACCAAAGCCAGCAAAAAAGTCAATAATCGATACTTAAATCTTGAATTCTACTACTTCTTACTGGCTATTACATCATCTTAGAAGCTTCATCTGTGTTCTACTATGGTGCTTTTAGTGTCTCCACAAACAGCAGCACGCGACATAGCTTTGCAGACGATAAGTAAAACCGTTTCAGAGAGAAGAGCGGCCAATGTGACGATATGGCTTTAAGTCGATTCCATAACAAATGACGTATACGGACGGATTTCTCTGGTTTTTACTACATATGAACACTTTTCACAATCTCGCGTGCAACTCGGCTGCTAATCCTCCTCTCATGCAGAATCTTAAGGTCCTAGTTCATGTCCAAGGCACCAAATCCAGCTAAAAAGTCAATAATCGATACCTAAATCTGGTATTGTACTAATTCTTACTAGCTATTACATCAACTTAGAAGCTTCATCAATGTTCTACTATGGTGATTTTAGTGTCCCCGCATATCGCAGCACGCGACATAGCTTTGCAGACGATATGTACAACCGTTTCAGAGAGAAGAGCGGACAATGTGACGACCTGGCTTTAAATCGATTCCATAACAAATGAAGAAAACGGACGGATTTCTCAGGTTTTTACTACATATGAACACTTTTCACAATCTCGCGTGCAATTCGGCTGCTAATCCTCCTTTCATGCTGAAACTTAAGGTCCTAGCTCACGTCCAAGGCACCAAATCCAGCTAAAAATTCAATAATCGATACCTAGATCTGGTATTGTACTAATTCTTACTGGCTATTACATCATCTTAGAAGCTTCATCTGAGTTCTACTATGGTGCTTTTAGTGTCTCCGCATACCGCAGCACGCGACATAGCTTTCAGACGATAAGTACAACCGTTTCAGAGAGAAGAGCGGCCAATGCGACGATCTGGCTTTAAGTCGATTCGATAACAAATGACGAAAACGGACGAATTACTCAGGTTTTTACTACATATGAACACGTTTCACATTCTCCCATGCAACTCGGCTGCTAGTCCTCCTTTCATGCAGAATCTTATGGTCCTAGCTCATGTCCAAGGCACCAAAGCCAGCTAAAAAGTCAATAATCGATACCTAAAACTTGAGTTGTACTACTTCTTACTGGCTATTACATCAACTTAGAAGCTTCATCTGTGTTCGACAATGGTGCTTTCAGTGTCTCCACATACCGCAGCACGCGACATAGCTTTGCAGACGATAAGTACAACCGTTTCAGAGAGAAGAGCGGCCAATGTGACGATCTGGCTTTAAGTCGATTCGATAACAAATGACGAAAACGGACGGATTTCTCTGGTTTTTAATACATATGAACACTTTTCACATTCTCCCTTGCTACTCGGCTGCTAGTCCTCCTTTCATGCAGAGTCTTAAGGTCCTAGCTCACGTCCAATGCACCAAGGCCAGCTAAAAAGTCAATAATCGATACCTGAAATATGAATTGTACTACTTCTTACTGGCTATTACATCAACTTAGAAGCTTCATCTGTGTTCTACTATGGTGCTTTTAGTGTCTCCACAAACCGCAGAACCCGACATAGCTTTGCAGACGATAAGTACAACCGTTTCAGAGAGAAGAGCGGCCAATGTGACGATCTGGCTTTAAGTCGATTCCATACCAAATGACGAATACAGAAGGATTTCACAGGTTTTTACTACATATGACCACTTTTCACAATCTCGCGTGCAATGCGGCTGCTAGTCCTCCTTTCATGCAGAATCTTAAGGTCCTAGCTCATGTCCAAGGCACCAAATCCAGCTAAAAAGTCAATAATCGATACCTAAATCTGGTATTGTACTAATTCTTACTGGCTATTACATCATCTTGGAAGCTTCATCTATGTTCTACTATGGTGCTTTTAGTGTCTCCGCATACTGCAGCACGCGACATAGCTTTCAGACGATAAGTACAACCGTTTCAGAGAGAAGAGCGGCCAATGTGACGATCTGGCTTTAAGTCGATTCGATAACAAATGACGAAAACGGACGGATTTCTCAGGTTTTTACTACATATGAACACTTTTCACATTCTCCCGTGCAACTCGGCTGCTAGTCTTCCTTTCATGCACAATCTTATGGTGCTAGCTCATGTCCAAGGCACCAAAGCCAGCTAAAAAGTCAATAATCGATTCCTAGAACTTGAGTTGTACTACTTCTTACTGGCTATTTCATCATCTTAGAAGCTTCATCTGTGTCCTACTATGGTGCTTTTAGTGTCTCCGCATACCGCAGTGCGGCATAGCTTTCAGACGATGAGTACATCCGTTTCAGAGAGAAGAGCGGTCAATGTGACGATCTGGTTTTAAGTCGATTCGATAACAAATGACGAAAACGGACGGATTTCTCAGGATTTTACTACATATGAACACTTTTCACATTCTCCCGTGAACTCGGATGCTAGTCCTCCTTTCATGCAGAATCTTATGGTCCTAGCTATGTCCAAGGCACCAAAGCCAGCTAAAAAGTCAATAATCGATACCTAGAACTTGAATTGTACTACTTCTTACTGGCTATTACATCAACTTACAAGCATCATCTGTGTTCTACTATGGTGCTTTTAGAGTCTCCAAATACCGCAACACGCGACATAGCTTTGCAGACGATATGTACAACCGTTTCAGAGAGAAGAGCGGCCAATGTGAAGATCTGGCTTTAAGTCGATTGCATACCAAATGACGAATATAGACGGATTTCTCAGGTTTTTACTACATATGAACACTTTTCACAATCTCGCGTGCAATTCGGCTGCTAGTCCTCCTTTCATGCAGAATCTTAAGGCACCAAAGCCTGCTAAAAAGTCAATAATCGATACCTAAAACTGGTATTGTACTAATTCTTACTGGCTATTTCATCATCTTAGAAGCTTCATCTGTGTCCTACTATGGTGCTTTTAGTGTCTCCGCATACCGCAGCACGCGACATAGCTTTCAGACGATAAGTACAACCGTTTCAGAGAGGAGAGAGGCCAATGTGACGATCTGGCTTTAAGTCGATTCGATAACAAATGACAAAAACGGACGGACTTCTCAGGATTTTACTACATATGAACACTTTTCACATTCTCCCGTGCAACTCGGCTGCTAGTCCTCCTTTCATGCAGAATCTTATGGTCCTAGCTCATGTTCAAGGCACCAAAGCCAGCTAAAAAGTCAATAATCGATACCTAAAACTGGTATTGTACTAATTCTTACTGGCTGTTTCATCATCTTAGAAGCTTCATCTGTGTAGTACTATGGTGCTTTTAGAGTCTCCACATACCGCAACACGCGACATAGCTTTGCAGACGATATTTACAACCGTTTCAGAGAGAAGAGCGGCCAATGTGAAGATCTGGCTTTAAGTCGATTGCATACCAAATGACGAATACAGACGGATTTCTCAGGTTTTTACTACATATGAACACTTTTCACAATCTCGCGTGCAATTCGGCTGCTAGTCCTACTTTCATGCAGAACCTTAAGGTCCTAGCTCATGTCCAAGGCACCAAATCCAGCTAAAAATTCAATAATCGATACCTAAATCTGATATTGTACTAATTCTTACTAGCTATTACACCATCGTAGAAGCTTCATCTGTGTTCTACTATGGTGCTTTTAGTGTCTCCGCATACCGCAGCACGCGACATAGCATTCAGACGATAAGTACAACCGTTTCAGAGAGAAGAGCGGCCAATGCGACGATCTGGCTTTAAGTCGATTCGATAACAAATGACGAAAACGGACGCATTTCTCAGGTTTTTAATACATATGAACACGTTTCACAATCTCCCATGCAACTCGGCTGCTAGTCCTCCTTTCATGCAGAATCTTAAGGTCCTAGCTCACGTCCAATGCACCAAGGCCAGCTAAAAAGTCAATAATCGATATCTAAAACTTGAATTGTACTACTTCTTACTGGCTATTACATCAACTTAGAAGCTTCATCTGTGTTCTACTATGGTGTTTTTAGTGTCTCCACAAACCGCAGCACGCGACATAGCTTTGCAGACGATAAGTACAACCGTTTCAGAGAGAAGAGCGGCCAATGTGACGATCTGGCTTTAAGTCGATTCCATACCAAATGACGAATACCGACGGATTTCTCAGGTTTTTACTACATATGAACACTTTTCACAATCTCGCGTGCAATTCGGCTGCTAGTCCTCCTTTCATGCAGAATCTTAAGGTCCTAGCTCATGTCCAAGGCACCAAAGCCTGCTAAAAAGTCAATAATCGATACCTAAAACTGGTATTGTACTAATTCTTACTGGCTTGTTCATCATCTTAGAAGCTTCATCTGTGTCCTACTATGGTGCTTTTAGTGTCTCCGCATACCGCAGCACGCGACATAGCTTTCAGACGATAAGTACAACCGTTTCAGAGAGGAGAGCGGCCAATGTGACGATCTGGCTTTAAGTCGATTCGATAACAAATGACAAAAAGGGACGGATTTCTCAGGCTTTTACTACATATGATCACTTTTCACATTCTCCCGTGCAACTCGGCTGCTAGTCCTCCTTTCATGCAGAATCTTATGGTCCTAGCTCATGTCCAAGGCACCAAAGCCAGCTAAAAAGTCAATAATCGATACCTAGAACTTGAGATGTACTACTTCTTACTGGCTATTACATCAACTTAGAAGCTTCATCTGTGTTCTACTATGATGCTTTTAGTGTCTCCGCATACTGCAGCACGCGACATAGCTTTCAGACGATAAGTACAACCGTTTCAGAGAGAAGAGTGGCCAATGTGACGATCTGGCTTTAAGTCGATTCGATAACAAATGGCGAAAACGGACGGATTTCTCAGATTTTTACTACATATGAACACTTTTCACATTCTCCCATGCAACTCGGCTGCTAGTCCTCCTTTCATGCAGAATCTTATGGTCCTAGCTCATGTCCAAGGCACCAAAGCCAGCTAAAAAGTCAATAATCGATACCTAAAACTGGTATTGTACTAATTCTTACTGGCTGTTTCATCATCTTAGAAGCTTCATCTGTGTAGTACTATGGTGCTTTTAGAGTCTCCACATACCGCAACACGCGACATAGCTTTGCAGACGATATGTACAACCGTTTCAGAGAGAAGAGCGGCCAATTTGAAGATCTGGCTTTAAGTCGATTGCATACCAAATGACGAATACAGACGGATTTCTCAGGTTTTTACTACATATGAACACTTTTCACAATCTCGCGTGCAATTCGGCTGCTAGTCCTACTTTCATGCAGAACCTTAAGGTCCTTGCTCATGTCCAAGGCACCAAATCCAGCTAAAAAGTCAATAATCGATACCTAAATCTGGTATTGTACTAATTCTTACTAGCTATTACATCATCGTAGAAGCTTCATCTGTGTTCTACTATGGTGCTTTTAGTTTCTCCGCATACCGCAGCACGCGACATAGCATTCATACGATAAGTACAACCGTTTCAGAGAGAAGAGCGGCCAATGCGACGATCTGGCTTTAAGTCGATTCGATAACAAATGACGAAAACGGACGGATTTCTCAGGTTTTTAATACATATGAACACGTTTCACATTCTCCCATGCAACTCGGCTGCTAGTCCTCCTTTCATGCAGAATCTTAAGGTCCTAGCTCACGTCCAATGCACCAAGGCCAGCTAAAAAGTCAATAATCGATATCTAAAACTTGAATTGTACTACTTCTTACTGGCTATTACATCAACTTAGAAGCTTCATCTGTGTTCTACTATGGTGTTTTTAGTGTCTCCACAAACCGCAGCACGCGACATAGCTTTGCAGACGATAAGTACAACCGTTTCAGAGAGAAGAGCGGCCAATGTGACGATCTGGCTTTAAGTCGATTCCATACCAAATGACGAATACCGACGGATTTCTCAGGTTTTTACTACATATGAACACTTTTCACAATCTCGCGTGCAATTCGGCTGCTAGTCCTCCTTTCATGCTGAATCTTAAGGTCCTAGCTCATGTCCAAGGCACCAAAGCCTGCTAAAAAGTCAATAATCGATACCTAAAACTGGTATTGTACTAATTCTTACTGGCTATTTCATCATCTTAGAAGCTTCATCTGTGTCCTACTATGGTGCTTTTAGTGTCTCCGCATACCGCAGCACGCGACATACCTTTCAGACGATAAGTATAACCGTTTCAGAGAGGAGAGCGGCCAATGTGACGATCTGGCTTTAAGTCGATTCGATAACAAATGACAAAAAGGGACGGATTTCTCAGGCTTTTACTACATGTGATCACTTTTCACATTCTCCCGTGCAACTCGGCTGCTAGTCCTCCTTTCATGCAGAATCTTAAGGTCCTAGCTCATGTCCAAGGCAATAAAGCCAGCTAAAAAGTCAATAATCGATACCTAGAACTTGAGATGTACTACTTCTTACTGGCTATTACATCAACTTAGAAGCTTCATCTGTGTTCTACTATGATGCTTTTAGTGTCTCCGCATACTGCAGCACGCGACATAGCTTTCAGACGATAAGTACAACCGTTTCAGAGAGAAGAGTGGCCAATGTGACGATCTGGCTTTAAGTCGATTCGATAACAAATGGCGAAAACGGACGGATTTCTCAGATTTTTACTACATATGAACACTTTTCACATTCTCCCATGCAACTCGGCTGCTAGTCCTCGTTTCATGCAGAATCTTATGGTCCTAGCTCATGTCCAAGGCACCAAAGCCAGCTAAAAAGTCAATAATCGATACCTAAATCTGGTATTGTACTAATTCTTACTAGCTATTACATCAACTTAGAAGCTTCATCAATGTTCTACTATGGTGATTTTAGTGTCCCCGCATATCGCAGCACGCGACATAGCTCTGCAGACGATATGTACAACCGTTTCAGAGAGAAGAGCGGACAATGTGACGACCTGGCTTTAAATCGATTCCATAACAAATGAAGAAAACGGACGGATTTCTCAGGTTTTTACTACATATGAATACTTTTCACATTCTCCCTTGCTACTCGGCTGCTAGTCCTCCATTCATGCAGAATCTTAAGGTCCTAGCTCACGTCCAATGCACCAAGGCCAGCTAAAAAGTCAATAATCGATACCTAAAACTTGAATTGTACTACTTCTTACTGGCTATTACATCATCGTAGAAGCTTCATCTGTGTTCTACTATGGTGCTTTTAGTGTCTCCGCATACCGCAACACGCGACATAGCTTTCAGACGATAAGTACAACCGTTTCAGAGAGAAGAGCGGCCAATGCGACGATCTGGCTTTAAGTCGATTCGATAACAAATGACGAAAACGGACAGATTTCTCAGGTTTTTAATACATATGAACACGTTTCACATTCTCCCATGCAACTCGGATGCTAGTCCTCCTTTCATGCAGAATCTTAAGGTCCGAGCTCACGTCCAATGCACCAAGGCCAGCTAAAAAGTCAATAATCGATACCTAAAACTTGAATTGTACTACTTCTTACTGGGTATTACATCAACTTAGAAGCTTCATCTGTGTTCTACTATGGTGCTTTTAGTGTCTCCACATACCGCAGCACGCGACATAGCTTTGCAGACGATAAGTACAACCGTTTCAGAGAGAAGAGCGGCCAATGTGACGATCTGGCTTTAAGTCGATTCGATAACAAATGACGAAAACGGACGGATTTCTAAGGTTTTTACTACATATGAACACTTTTCACATTCTCCCGTGCAACTCGGCTGCTAGTCCTCCTTTCATGCAGAATCTTATGGTCCTAGCTATGTCCAAGGCACCAAAGCCAATTAAAAAGTCAATAATCGATACCTAAAACTTGAGTTGTACTACTTCTTACTGGCTATTACGTCAACTTAGAAGCTTCATCTGTGTTCTACTATGGTGCTTTTAGTGTCTCCACATACCGCAGCACGCGACATAGCTTTGCAGACGATAAGAACAACCGTTTCAGAGAGAGGAGCGACCAATGTGACGACCTGGCTTTAAGTCGATTCGATAACAAATGACGAAAACGGACGGATTTCTCAGGTTTTTACTACATATGAACACTTTTCACATTCTCCCATGCAACTCGGCTGCTAGTCCTCCTTTCATGCAGAATCTTATGGTGCTAGCTCATGTCCAAGGCACCAAAGCCAGCTAAAAAGTCAATAATCGATACCTAGAACTTGAGTTGTACTACTTCTTACTGGCTATTACATCAACTTACAAGCATCATCTGTGTTCTACTACGGTGCTTTTAGAGTCTCCACTTACCGCAACACGTTACATAGCTTTGCAGACGATATGTACAACCGTTTCAGAGAGAAGAGCGGCCAATGTGACGACCTGGCTTTAAGTCGATTCGATAACAAATGACGAAAACGGACGGATTTCTCAGGTTTTTACTACATATGAACACTTTTCACATTCTCCCGTGAACTCGGCTGCTAGTCCTCCTTTCATGCAGAATCTTATGGTCCTAGCTATGTCTAAGGCACCAAAGCCTGCCAAAAAGTCAATAATCGATACCTAAAACTAGTATTGTACTAATTCTTACTGGCTATTTCATCATCTTAGAAGCTTCATCTGTATCCTACTATGGTGCTTTCAGAGTCTCCGCATACCGCAGCACGCGACATAGCTTTCAGACGATAAGTACAACCGTTTCAGAGAGAAGAGCGGTCAATGTGACGATCTGGCTTTAAGTCGATTCGATAACAAATGACGAAAACGGACGGATTTCTCAGGTTTTTACTACATATGAACACTTTTCACATTATCCTGTGAACTCGGCTGCTAGTCCTCCTTTCATGCAGAATCTTATGGTCCTAGCTATGTCCAAGGCACCAAAGCCAGCTAAAAAGTCAATAATCGATACCTAGAACTTGAGTTGTACTACTTCTTACTGGCTATTACATCAACTTACAAGCATCATCTGTGTTCTACTATGGTGCTTTTAGAGTCTCCACATACCGCAACACGCGACATAGCTTTGCAGACGATATGTACAACCGTTTCAGAGAGAAGAGCGGCCAATGTGAAGATCTGGCTTTAAGTCGATTGCATACCAAATGACGAATACAGACGGATTTCTCAGGTTTTTACTACATATGAACACTTTTCACAATCTCGCGTGCAATTCGGCTGCTAGTCCTCCTTTCATGCAGAACCTTAAGGTCCTAGCTCATGTCCAAGGCACCAAATCCATCTAAAAAGTCAATAATCGATACCTAAATCTGGTATTGTACTAATTCTTACTAGCTATTACATCAACTTAGAAGCTTCATCATTGTTCTACTATGGTGATTTTAGTGTCCCCGCATATCGCAGCACGCGACATAGCTTTGCAGACGATATGTACAACCGTTTCAGAGAGAGGAGCGGACAATGTGACGTCCTGGCTTTAAATCGATTCCGTAACAAATGAAGAAAACGGACGGATTTCTCAGGTTTTTACTACATATGAACACTTTTCACATTCTCCCGTGCAATTCGGCTGCTAGTCCTCCTTTCATGCAGAATCTTAAGTTCCTAGCTCATGTCCAAGGGACCAAAGCCAGCTAAAAAGTCAATAACCGATACGTAAAACTGGTATTGTACTAATTCTTACTGGCTATTACATCATCGTAGAAGCTTCATCTGTGTTCTACTATGGTGCTTTTAGTGTCTCCGCATACCGCAACACGCGACATAGCTTTCAGACGATAAGTACAACCGTTTCAGAGAGAAGAGCGGCCAATGCGACGATCTGGCTTTAAGTCGATTCGATAACAAATGACGAAAACGGACGGATTTCTCAGGTTTTTAATACATATGAACACGTTTCACATTCTCCCATGCAACTCGGCTGCTAGTCCTCCTTTCATGCAGAATCTTAAGGTCCGAGCTCACGTCCAATGCACCAAGGCCAGCTAAAAAGTCAATAATCGATACCTAAAACTTGAATTGTACTCTTTCTTACTGTGTATTACATCAACTTAGAAGCTTCATCTGTGTTCTACTATGGTGCTTTTAGTGTCTCCACAAACCGCAGCACGCGACATAGCTTTGCAGACGATAAGTACAACCGTTTCAGAGAGAAGAGCGGCCAATGTGACGATCTGGCTGTAAGTCGATTCCATACCAAATGACGAATACAGACGGATTTCTCAGGTTGTTACTACATATGAACACTTTTCACAATCTCGCGTGCAATTCGGCTTCTAGTCCTCCTTTCACGCAGAATCTTAAGGTCCTAGCTCATGTCCAAGGCACCAAAGCCATCTAAAAAGTCAATAATCGATACTTAAAACTTGAATTGTACTACTTCTTACTGGCTATTACATCATCTTAGAATCTTCATCTGTGTTCTACTATAGTGCTTTTAGTGTCTCCGCATACCGCAGCACGCGACATAGCTTTCAGACGATAAGTACAACCGTTTCAGAGAGAAGAGCGACCAATGTGACGACCTGGCTTTACGTCGATTCGATAACAAATGACGAAAACGGACGGATTTCGCAGGTTTTTACTACATATGAACACTTTTCACATCCGTGTAACTCGGCTGCTGGTCCTCCTTTCATGCAGAATCTTAAGGTCCTACCTCATGTCCAAGGCACCAAAGCCTGCTAAAAAGTCAATAATCGATACTTAAAACTGGTATTGTACTAATTCTTACTGGCTATTTAATCATCTTCGAAGCTTCGTCTGTGTCCTACTATGGTGCTTTTAGTGTCTGCGCATACCGCAGCACGCGACATAGCTTTCAGACGATAAGTAAAACCGTTTCAGAGAGAATAGCGGCCAATGTGACGATCTGGCTTTAAGTCGATTCGATAACAAATGACGAAAACGGACGGATTTCTCAGGTTTTTACTACATATGAACACTTTTCACATTCTCCCGTGCAACTCGGCTGCTAGTCCTCCTTTCATGCAGAATCTTATGGTCCTAGCTATGTCCAAGGCACCAAAGCCAGCTAAAAAGTCAATAATCGATACCTAAAACTTGAGTTGTACTACTTCTTACTGGCTATCACATCAACTTAGAAGCTTCATCTGTGTTCTACTATGGTGCTTTTAGTGTCTCCACATACCGCAGCACGCGACATAGCTTTGCAGACGATAAGTACAACCGTTTCAGAGAGAAGAGCGGCCAATGTGACGATCTGGCTTTAAGTCGATTCGATAACAAATGACGAAAACGGACGGATTTCTAAGGTTTTTACTACATATGAACACTTTTCACATTCTCCCATGCAACTCGGCTGCTAGTCCTCCTTTCATGCAGAATCTTATGGTCCTAGCTATGTCCAAGGCACCAAAGCCAATTAAAAAGTCAATAATCGATACCTAAAACTTGAGTTGTACTACTTCTTACTGGCTATTACGTCAACTTAGAAGCTTCATCTGTGTTCTACTATGGTGCTTTTAGTGTCTCCACATACCGCAGCACGCGACATAGCTTTGCAGACGATAAGAACAACCGTTTCAGAGAAAAGAGCGGCCAATGTGACGATCCGGCTTTAAGTCGATTCGATAACAAATGACGAAAATGGGCGAATATCTCAGGTTTTTACTACATATGAACACTTTTCACATTCTCCCGTGCAACTCGGCTGCTAGTCCTCCTTTCATGCAGAATCTTATGGTCCTAGCTATGTCCAAGGCACCAAAGCCAATTAAAAAGTCAATAATCGATACCTAGAACTTGAGTTGTACTACTTCTTACTGGCTATTACATCAACTTACAAGCATCATATGTGTTCTACTATTGTGCTTTTAGAGTCTCCTCATACCGCAACACGCGACATAGCTTTGCAGACGATATGTACAACTGTTTCAGAGAGAGGAGCGACCAATGTGACGACCTGGCTTTAAGTCGATTCGATAACAAATGACGAAAACGGACGGATTTCTCAGGTTTTACTACATATGAACACTTTTCACATCCTCCCATGCAACTCGGCTGCTTGTCCTCCTTTCATGCAGAATCTTAAGGTCCTACCTCATGTCCAAGGCACCAAAGCCTGCTAAAAAGTCAATAATCCATACCTAAAACTGGTATTGTACTAATTCTTACTGGCTATTTCATCATCTTAGAAGCTTCGTCTGTGTCCTACTATGGTGCTTTTAGTGTCTCCGCATACCGCAGCACGCGACATAGCTTTGCAGACGATATGTACAACCGTTTCAGAGAGAAGAGCGGCCAATGTGACGATCTGGCTTTAAGTCGATTCGATAACAAATGACGAAAACGGATGTATTTCTCAGGTTTTTACTACATATGAACACTTTTCACATTCTCCCGTGCAACTCGGCTGCTAGTCCTCCTTTCATGCAGAATCTTATGGTCCTAGCTATGTCCAAGGCACCAAAGCCAGCTAACAAGTCAATAATCGATACCTAAAACTGGTATTGTATTAATTCTTACTGGCTATTACATCATCTTAGAAGCTTCATCTGTGTTCTACTATGGTGCTTTTAGTGTCTCCGCATACCGCAGCACGCGACATAGCTTTCAGACGATAAGTATAACCGTTTCTGAGAGAAGAGCGGCCAATGTGACGACCTGGCTTTAAGTCGATTCCGTAACAAATGACGACAACGGACGGATTTCTCAGGTTTTTACTACATATGGACACTTTTCACATTCTACCGTGCAACTCGGCTGCTAGTCCTCCTTTCATGCAGAATCTTAAGGTCCTAGCTCATGTCCAAGGCACCACAGCCAGCTAAAAAGTCAATAATCGATACCTAAAACTGGTATTGTACAAATTCTTACTGGCTATTACATCATCATAGAAGCTTCATCTGTGTTCTACTATGGTGCTTCTAGTGTCTCCACATACCGCAGCACGCGACATAGCTTTCAGACGATAAGTACAACCGTTTCAGAGAGAAGAGCGGCTAATGTGACGATCTGGCTTTCAGTCGATTCGATAACAATTGACGAAAACGGACGGATTTCTCAGGTTTTTACTACATATGAACACTTTTCACATCCTCCCGTGCAACTCGGCTGCTAGTCCTCCTTTCATGCAGAATCTTAAGGTCCTAGCTCATGTCCAAGGCACCAAAGCCAACTAAAAAGTCAACAATCGATACTTAAAACTAGAATTGTACTACATCTTACTGGCTACTTCATCATCTTAGAAGCTTCATCTGTAACCTACTATGGTGCTTTTAGTGTCTCCGCATACCGCAGCACGCGACATAGCTTTCAGACGATAAGTACAACCGTTTCAGAGAGAATAGCGGCCAATGTGACGATCTGGCTTTAAGTCGATTCATTAACAAATGACGAAAACGGACGGATTTCTAAGGTTTTTACTACATATGAACACTTTTCACATTCTCCCGTGCAACTCGGCTGCTAGTCCTCCTTTCATGCAGAATCTTATGGTCCTAGCTATGTCCAAGGCACCAAAGCCAATTAAAAAGTCAATAATCGATACCTAAAACTTGAGTTGTACTACTTCTTACTGGCTATTACGTCAATATAGAAGCTTCATCTGTGTTCTACTATGGTGCTTTTAGTGTCTCCACATACCGCAGCACGCGACATAGCTTTGCAGACGATAAGAACAACCGTTTCAGAGAGAAGAGCGGCCAATGTGACGATCCGGCTTTAAGTCGATTCGATAACAAATGACGAAAATGGGCGAATATCTCAGGTTTTACTACATATGAACACTTTTCACATTCTCCCGTGCAACTCGGCTGCTAGTCCTCCTTTCATGCAGAATCTTATGGTCCTAGCTATGTCCAAGGCACCAAAGCCAGCTAAAAAGTCAATAATCGATACCTAAAACTGGTATTGTATTAATTCTTACTGGCTATTACATCATCTTAGAAGCTTCATCTGTGTTCTACTATGGTGCTTTTAGTGTCTCCGCATACCGCAGCACGCGACATAGCTTTCAGACGATAAGTATAACCGTTTCTGAGAGAAGAGCGGCCAATGTGATGACCTGGCTTTAAGTCGATTCCGTAACAAATGACGACAACGGACGGATTTCTCAGTTTTTTACTACATATGGACACTTTTCACATTCTCCCGTGCAACTCGGCTGCTAGTCCTCCTTTCATGCAGAATCTTAAGGTCCTAGCTCATGTCCAAGGCACCAAAGCCAGCTAAAAAGTCAATAATCGATACCTAAAACTGGTATTGTACAAATTCTTACTGGCTATTACATCATCATAGAAGCTTCATCTGTGTTCTACTATGGTGCTTCTAGTGTCTCCGCATACCGCAGCACTCGACATAGCTTTCAGACGATAAGTACAACCGTTTCAGAGAGAAGAGCGGCTAATGTGACGATCTGGCTTTCAGTCGATTCGATAACAATTGACGAAAACGGACGGATTTCTCAGGTTTTTACTACATATGAACACTTTTCACATCCTCCCGTGCAACTCGGCTGCTAGTCTTCCTTTCATGCAGAATCTTAAGGTCCTAGCTCATGTCCAAGGCACCAAAGCCAACTAAAAGGTCAACAATCGATACTTAAAACTAGAATTGTACTACATCTTACTGGCTACTTCATCATCTTAGAAGCTTCATCTGTAACCTACTATGGTGCTTTTAGTGTCTCCGCATACCGCAGCACGCGACATAGCTTTCAGACGATAAGTACAACCGTTTCAGAGAGAATAGCGGCCAATGTGACGATCTGGCTTTAAGTCGATTCGATAACAAATGACGAAAACGGACGGATTTCTAAGGTTTTTACTACATATGAACACTTTTCACATTCTCCCGTGCAACTCGGCTGCTAGTCCTCCTTTCATGCAGAATCTTATGGTCCTAGCTATGTCCAAGGCACCAAAGCCAATTAAAAAGTCAATAATCGATACCTAGAACTTGAGTTGTACTACTTCTTACTGGCTATTACATCAACTTACAAGCATCATATGTGTTCTACAATTGTGCTTTTAGAGTCTCCACATACCGCAACACGCGACATAGCTTTGCAGACGATATGTACAACTGTTTCAGAGAGAAGAGCGACCAATGTGACGACCTGGCTTTAAGTCGATTCGATAACAAATGACGAAAACGGACGGATTTCTCAGGTTTTACTACATATGAACACTTTTCACATCCTCCCATGCAACTCGGCTGCTAGTCCTCCTTTCATGCAGAATCTTAAGGTCCTACCTCATGTCCAAGGCACCAAAGCCTGCTAAAAAGTCAATAATCGATACTTAAAACTGGTATTGTACTAATTCTTACTGGCTATTTCATCATCTTAGAAGCTTCATCTGTGTCCTACTATGGTGCTTTTAGTGTCTCCGCATACCGCAGCACGCGACATAGCTTTGCAGACGATATGTACAACCGTTTCAGAGAGAAGAGCGGCCAATGTGACGATCTGGCTTTAAGTCGATTCGATAACAAATGACGAAAACCTACCGATTTCTCAGGTTTTTACTACATATGAACACTTTTCACATTCTCCCGTGCAACTCGGCTGCTAGTCCTCCTTTCATGCAGAACCTTAAGGTCCTAGCTCATGTCCAAGGCACCAAATCCAGCTAAAAGTCAATATCGATACCTAAAACTTGGATTGTACTATATCTTACTGGCTATTAACTCATCTTAGAATCTTCATCTGTGTTCTACTATGGTGCTTTTAGTGTCTCCGCATACCGCAGCACGCGACATAGCTTTGCAGGCGATAAGTACAACCGTTTCAGAGAGAAGAGCGGCTAATGTGACGACCTGGCTTTAAGTCGATTCCGTAACAAATGACGACAACGGACGGATTTCTCAGGTTTTTACTACATATGGACACTTTTCACATTCTCCCGTGCAACGCGGCTGCTAGTCCTCCTTTCATGCAGAATCTTAAGGTCCTAGCTCATGTCCAAGGCACCAAAGCCAGCTAAAAATTCAATAATCGATACCTAAAACTGGTATTGTACAAATTCTTACTGGCTATTACATCATCTTAGAAACTTCATCTGTGTTCTACTATGGTGCTTCTAGTGTCTCCGCATACCGCAGCACGCGACATAGCTTTCAAACGATAAGTACAACCGTTTCAGAGAGAAGAGCGGCTAATGTGACGATCTGGCTTTCCGTCGATTCGATAACAATTGACGAAAACGGACGGATTTCTCAGGTTTTTACTACATATGAACACTTTTCACATTCTCCCTTGCTACTCGGCTGCTAGTCCTCCTTTCATGCAGAATCTGAAGGTTCTAGCTCACGTCCAATGCACCAAAGCCAGCTAAAAAGTCAATAATCGATACCTAAAACTTGAATTGTACTACTTCTTACTGGCTATTACATCAACTTAAAAGCTTCATCTCTGTTCTACTATGGTGCTATTAGTGTCTCCGCATACCGCAGCACGCGACATAGCTTTGCAGACGATTAGTACAACCGTTTCAGAGCGAAGAGCGGCCAATGTGACGATCTGGTTTTAAGTCGATTCGATAACAAATGACGAAAACAGACGGATTTCTCAGGTTTTTACTACATATGAACACTTTTCACATCCTCCCGTGCAACTCGGCTGCTAGTCCTCCTTTCATGCAGAATCTTAAGGTCGTAGCTCATGTCCAAGGCACCAAAGCCAGCTAAAAAGTCAATAATCGATACTTAAAAGTTGAATTGTACTACTTCTTACTGGCTATTACATCATCTTAGAATCTTCATCTGTGTTCTACTATGGTGCTTTTAGTGTCTCCACAAACCGCAGCACGCGACATAGCTTTGCAGACGATAAGTACAACCGTTTCAGAGAGAAGAGCGGCCAATGTGACGATCTGGCTTTAAGTCGATTCCATAACAAATGACGAATACGGACGGATTTCTCAGGTTTTTACTACATATGAACACTTTTCACAATCTCGCGTGCAATTCGGCTGCTAGTCCTCCTTTCATGCAGAATCTTAAGGTCCTAGCTCATGTCCAAGGCACCAAATCCAGCTAAAAAGTCAATAATCGATACCTAAATCTAGTATTGTACTACTTCTTACTGGCTATTACATCTTCTTAGAAGCTTCATCTGTGTTATACTATGGTGCTTTTAGTGTCTCCACAAACCGCAGCACGCGAAATAGCTTTGCAGACGATAAGTACAACCGTTTCAGAAAGAAGAGCGGCCAATGTGACGATCTGGCTTTAAGTCGGTTCCATAACAAATGACGAATACGGACGGATTTCTCAGGTTTTTACTACATATGAACACTTTTCACAATCTCGCGTGCAATTCGGCTGCTTGTCCTCCTTTCATGCAGAATCATATGGTCCTAGCTCATGTCCAAGGCACCAAAGCCAGCTAAAAAGGCAATAATCGATACCTAGAACTTGAGATGTACTACTTCTTACTGGCTATTACATCATCTTAGAAGCTTCATCTGTGTTCTACTATGGTGCTTTTAGTGTCTCCGCATACCGCAGCACGCGACATAGCATTCAGACGATACGTACAACCGTTTCAGAGAGAAGAGCGGCGAATGTGATGATCTGGCTTTAAGTCGATTCGATAAAAAATGACGAAAACGGACGGATTTCTCAGGTTTTTACTACATACAAACACTTTTCACATTCTCCCTTGCAACTCGGCTGCTAGTCCTCCTTTCATGCAGAATCTTAAGGTCCTAGCTCATGTCCAAGGCACCAAAGCCAACTAAAAAGTCAACAATCGATACTTAAAACTAGAATTGTACTACATCTTACTGGCTACTTCATCATCTTAGAAGCTTCATCTGTAACCTACTATGGTGCTTTTAGTGTCTCCGCATACCGCAGCACGCGACATAGCTTTCAGACGATACGTACAACCGTTTCAGAGAGAATAGCGGCCAATGTGACGATCTGGCTTTAAGTCGATTCGATAACAAATGACGAAAACGGACGGATTTCTAAGGTTTTTACTACATATGAACACTTTTCACATTCTCCCGTGCAACTCGGCTGCTAGTCCTCCTTTCATGCAGAATCTTATGGTCCTAGCTATGTCCAAGGCACCAAAGCCAATTAAAAAGTCAATAATCGATACCTAAAACTTGAGTTGTACTACTTCTTACTGGCTATTACGTCAATATAGAAGCTTCATCTGTGTTCTACTATGGTGCTTTTAGTGTCTCCACATACCGCAGCACGCGACATAGCTTTGCAGACGATAAGAACAACCGTTTCAGAGAGAAGAGCGGCCAATGTGATGATCCGGCTTTAAGTCGATTCGATAACAAATGACGAAAATGGGCGAATATCTCAGGTTTTACTACATATGAACACTTTTCACATTCTCCCGTGCAACTCGGCTGCTAGTCCTCCTTTCATGCAGAATCTTATGGTCCTAGCTATGTCCAAGGCACCAAAGCCAGCTAAAAAGTCAATAATCGATACCTAAAACTGGTATTGTATTAATTCTTACTGGCTATTACATCATCTTAGAAGCTTCATCTGTGTTCTACTATGGTGCTTTTAGTGTCTCCGCATACCGCAGCACGCGACATAGCTTTCAGACGATAAGTATAACCGTTTCTGAGAGAAGAGCGGCCAATGTGACGACCTGGCTTTAAGTCGATTCCGTAACAAATGACGACAACGGGCGGATTTCTCAGTTTTTTACTACATATGGACACTTTTCACATTCTCCCGTGCAACTCGGCTGCTAGTCCTCCTTTCATGCAGAATCTTAAGGTCCTAGCTCATGTCCAAGGCACCAAAGCCAGCTAAAAAGTCAATAAACGATACCTAAAACTGGTATTGTACAAATTCTTACTGGCTATTACATCATCATAGAAGCTTCATCTGTGTTCTACTATGGTGCTTCTAGTGTCTCCGCATACCGCAGCACGCGACATAGCTTTCAGACGATAAGTACAACCGTTTCAGAGAGAAGAGCGGCTAATGTGACGATCTGGCTTTCAGTCGATTCGATAACAATTGACGAAAACGGACGGATTTCTCAGGTTTTTACTACATATGAACACTTTTCACATCCTCCCGTGCAACTCGGCTGCTAGTCCTCCTTTCATGCAGAATCTTAAGGTCCTAGCTCATGTCCAAGGCACCAAAGCCAACTAAAAAGTCAACAATCGATACTTAAAACTAGAATTGTACTACATCTTACTGGCTACTTCATCATCTTAGAGGCTTCATCTGTAACCTACTATGGTGCTTTTAGTGTCTCCGCATACCGCAGCACGCGACATAGCTTTCAGACGATAAGTACAACCGTTTCAGAGAGAATAGCGGCCAATGTGACGATCTGGCTTTAAGTCGATTCGATAACAAATGACGAAAACGGACGGATTTCTAAGGTTTTTACTACATATGAACACTTTTCACATTCTCCCGTGCAACTCGGCTGCTAGTCCTCCTTTCATGCAGAATCTTATGGTCCTAGCTATGTCCAAGGCACCAAAGCCAATTAAAAAGTCAATAATCGATACCTAGAACTTGAGTTGTACTACTTCTTACTGGCTATTACATCAACTTACAAGCATCATATGTGTTCTACAATTGTGCTTTTAGAGTCTCCACATACCGCAACACGCGACATAGCTTTGCAGACGATATGTACAACTGTTTCAGAGAGAAGAGCGACCAATGTGGCGACCTGGCTTTAAGTCGATTCGATAACAAATGACGAAAACGGACGGATTTCTCAGGTTTTACTACATATGAACACTTTCCACATCCTCACATGCAACTCGGCTGCTAGTCCTCCTTTCATGCAGAATCTTAAGGTCCTACCCCATGTCCAAGGCACCAAAGCCTGCTAAAAAGTCAATAATCGATACTTAAAACTGGTATTGTACTAATTCTTACTGGCTATTTCATCATCTTAGAAGCTTCATCTGTGTCCTACTATGGTGCTTTTAGTGTCTCCGCATACCGCAGCACGCGACATAGCTTTACAGACGATATGTACAACCGTTTCAGAGAGAAGAGCGGCCAATGTGACGATCTGGCTTTAAGTCGATTCGATAACAAATGACGAAAACCTACGTATTTCTCAGGTTTTTACTACATATGAACACTTTTCACATTCTCCCGTGCAACTCGGCTGCTAGTCCTCCTTTCATGCAGAATCTTATGGTCCTAGCTATGTCCAAGGCACCAAAGCCAGCTAAAAAGTCAATAATCGATATCTAAAACTGGTAATGTAATAATTCTTACTGGCTATTACATCATCTTAGAAGCTTCATCTGTGTTCTACTATGGTGCTTTTAGTGTCTCCGCATACCGCAGCACGCGACATAGCTTTCAGACGATAAGTATAACCGTTTCTGAGAGAAGAGCGGCCAATGTGACGACCTGGCTTTAAGTCGATTCGATAACAAATGACGAAAACGGACGGATTTCTCAGGTTTTTACTACATATGAACACTTTTCACATTCTCCCGTGCAACTCGGCTGCTAGTCCTCCTTTCATGCAGAACCTTAAGGTCCTAGCTCATGTCCAAGGCACCAAATCCAGCTAAAAGTCAATAATCGATACCTAAAACTTGGATTGTACTATATCTTACTGGCTATTAACTCATCTTAGAATCTTCATCTGTGTTCTACTATGGTGCTTTTAGTGTCTCCGCATACCGCAGCACGCGACATAGCTTTGCAGGCGATAAGTACAACCGTTTCAGAGAGAAGAGCGGCTAATGTGACGACCTGGCTTTAAGTCGATTCCGTAACAAATGACGACAACGGACGGATTTCTCAGGTTTTTACTACATATGGACACTTTTCACATTCTCCCGTGCAACGCGGCTGCTAGTCCTCCTTTCATGCAGAATCTTAAGGTCCTAGCTCATGTCCAAGGCACCAAAGCCAGCTAAAAATTCAATAATCGATACCTAAAACTGGTATTGTACAAATTCTTACTGGCTATTACATCATCTTAGAAACTTCATCTGTGTTCTACTATGGTGCTTCTAGTGTCTCCGCATACCGCAGCACGCGACATAACTTTCAAACGATAAGTACAACCGTTTCAGAGAGAAGAGCGGCTAATGTGACGATCTGGCTTTCCGTCGATTCGATAACAATTGACGAAAACGGACGGATTTCTCAGGTTTTTAGTACATATGAACACTTTTCACATTCTCCCTTGCTACTCGGCTGCTAGTCCTCCTTTCATGCAGAATCTTAAGGTTCTAGCTCACGTCCAATGCACCAAAGCCAGCTAAAAAGTCAATAATCGATACCTAAAACTTGAATTGTACTACTTCTTACTGGCTATTACATCAACTTAAAAGCTTCATCTCTGTTCTACTATGGTGCTATTAGTGTCTCCGCATACCGCAGCACGCGACATAGCTTTGCAGACGATTAGTACAACCGTTTCAGAGCGAAGAGCGGCCAATGTGACGATCTGGTTTTAAGTCGATTCGATAACAAATGACGAAAACAGACGGATTTCTCAGGTTTTTACTACATATGAACACTTTTCACATCCTCCCGTGCAACTCGGCTGCTAGTCCTCCTTTCATGCAGAATCTTAAGGTCGTAGCTCATGTCCAAGGCACCAAAGCCAGCTAAAAAGTCAATAATCGATACTTAAAAGTTGAATTGTACTACTTCTTACTGGCTATTACATCATCTTAGAATCTTCATCTGTGTTCTACTATGGTGCTTTTAGTGTCTCCACAAACCGCAGCACGCGACATAGCTTTGCAGACGATAAGTACAACCGTTTCAGAGAGAAGAGCGGCCAATGTGACGATCTGGCTTTAAGTCGATTCCATAACAAATGACGAATACGGACGGATTTCTCAGGTTTTTACTACATATGAACACTTTTCACAATCTCGCGTGCAATTCGGCTGCTAGTCCTCCTTTCATGCAGAATCTTAAGGTCCTAGCTCATGTCCAAGGCACCAAATCCAGCTAAAAAGTCAATAATCGACACCTAAATCTAGTATTGTACTACTTCTTACTGGCTATTACATCTTCTTAGAAGCTTCATCTGTGTTATACTATGGTGCTTTTAGTGTCTCCACAAACCGCAGCACGCGAAATAGCTTTGCAGACGATAAGTACAACCGTTTCAGAAAGAAGAGCGGCCAATGTGACGATCTGGCTTTAAGTCGGTTCCATAACAAATGGCGAATACGGACGGATTTCTCAGGTTTTTACTACATATGAACACTTTTCACAATCTCGCGTGCAATTCGGCTGCTTGTCCTCCTTTCATGCAGAATCATATGGTCCTAGCTCATGTCCAAGGCACCAAAGCCAGCTAAAAAGGCAATAATCGATACCTAGAACTTGAGATGTACTACTTCTTACTGGCTATTACATCATCTTAGAAGCTTCATCTGTGTTCTACTATGGTGCTTTTAGTGTCTCCGCATACCGCAGCACGCGACATAGCATTCAGACGATACGTACAACCGTTTCAGAGAGAAGAGCGGCGAATGTGATGATCTGGCTTTAAGTCGATTCGATAAAAAATGACGAAAACGGACGGATTTCTCAGGTTTTTACTACATACAAACACTTTTCACATTCTCCCTTGCAACTCGGCTGCTAGTCCTCCTTTCATGCGGAATCTTAAGGTCCTAGCTCATGTCCAAGGCACCAAAGCCAGCTAAAAAGTCAATAATCGATACCTAAAACTTGGATTGTACTACTTCTTACTGGCTATTACATCAACTTAGAAGCTTCATCTGTGTTCTACTATGGTGATTTTAGTGTCTCCGCATATCGCAGCACGCGACATATTTTTGCAGAAGATATGTACAACCGTTTCAGAGAGGAGAGCGGCCAATGTGACGACCTGGCTTTAAGTCGATTCCATAACAAATGACGAAAACGGACGGATTTCTCAGGTTTTTACTACATATGAACTATTTTCACACTATCCCATGCAATTCGGCTGCTAGTCCTATTTTCATGCAGAATCTTAAGGTCCTAGCTCATGTCTAAGGCACCTAAGGCAGCTAAAAATTCAATAATCGATACCTAAAACTTGAATTGTACTACTTCTTACTATTTATTACATCAACTTAGAAGCTTCATCTGTGTTCTACTATGGTGCTTTTAGAGGCTTCACATACCGCAGCACGCGACATAGCTTTGCAGACGATAAGTACAACCGCTTCAGAGAGAAGAGCGGCCAATGTGACTATCTGGCTTTAAGTCGATTCGATAACAAATAACGAAAACGGACGGATTACTCAGGTTTTTACTACATATGAACACTTTTCACATTCTAACATGCAACTCG
The DNA here is from genome assembly GCF_023897955.1 of Schistocerca gregaria. Lineage (NCBI taxonomy): Eukaryota > Metazoa > Arthropoda > Insecta > Orthoptera > Acrididae > Schistocerca > Schistocerca gregaria. The sequence goes on from NW_026061853.1 coordinate 6,802,973, forward strand.
GCTGCTAGTCCTCCTTTCGTGCAGAATCTTAAGGTCCTAGCTCATGTCCAAGGCACCAAAGCCAGCTAAAAAGTCAATAATCGATACCTAAAACTGGTATTGTATTAATTCTTACTGGCTATTACATCATTTTAGAAGCTTCATCTGTGTTCTACTATGGTGCTTTTAGTGTCTCCGCATACCGCAGCACGCGACATAGCTTTGCAGACGATAAGTACAACCGTTTCAGAGAGAAGAGCGGCCAATGTGACGATCTGGCTTTAAGTAGATTCCATAACAAATGACGAATACGGACGAATTTCTCAGGTTTTTACTACATATGAACACTTTTCACATTCTCCCTTGCTACTCGGCTGCTAGTCCTCCTTTCATGCAGAATCTTAAGGTCCTAGCTCACGTCCAATGCACAAAAGCCAGCTAAAAAGTCAATAATCGATACCTAAAACTTGAAATGTACTACTTCTTACTGGCTATTACATCAACTTAAAAGCTTCATCTCTGTTCTACTATGGTGCTATTAGTGTCTCCGCATACCGCAGCACGCGACATAGCTTTGCAGACGATAAGTACAACCGTTTCAGAGCGAAGAGCGGCCAATGTGACGATCTGGTTTTAAGTCGATTCGATAACAAATGACGAAAACGGACGGATTTCTCAGGTTTTTACTACATATGAACACTTTTCACATCCTCCCGTGCAACTCGGCTGCTAGTCCTCCTTTCATGCAGAATCTTAAGGTCCTAGCTCACGTCCAATGCACCAAAGCCAGCTAAAAAGTCAATAATCGATACCTAAAACTTGAATTGTACTACTTCTTACTGGCTATTACATCAACTTAAAAGCTTCATCTCTGTTCTACTATGGTGCTATTAGTGTCTCCGCATACCGCAGCACGCGACATAGCTTTGCAGACGATAAGTACAACCGTTTCAGAGCGAAGAGCGGCCAATGTGACGATCTGGCTTTAAGTCGGTTCCATAACAAATGACGAATACGGACGGATTTCTCAGGTTTTTACTACATATGAACACTTTTCACAATCTCGCGTGCAATTCGGCTGCTTGTCCTCCTTTCATGCAGAATCTTATGGTCCTAGCTCATGTCCAAGGCACCAAAGCCAGCTAAAAAGGCAATAATCGATACCTAGAACTTGAGATGTACTACTTCTTACTGGCTATTACATCATCTTAGAAGCTTCATCTGTGTTCTACTATGGTGCTTTTAGTGTCTCCGCATACCGCAGCACGCGACATAGCATTCAGACGATACGTACAACCGTTTCAGAGAGAAGAGCGGCGAATGTGATGATCTGGCTTTAAGTCGATTCGATAAAAAATGACGAAAACGGACGGATTTCTCAGGTTTTTACTACATACAAACACTTTTCACATTCTCCCTTGCAACTCGGCTGCTAGTCCTCCTTTCATGCGGAATCTTAAGGTCCTAGCTCATGTCCAAGGCACTAAAGCCAGCTAAAAAGTCAATAATCGATACCTAAAACTTGGATTGTACTACTTCTTACTGGCTATTACATCAACTTAGAAGCTTCATCTGTGTTCTACTATGGTGATTTTAGTGTCTCCGCATATCGCAGCACGCGACATAGCTTTGCAGACGATAAGTACAACCGCTTCAGAGAGAAGAGCGGCCAGTGTGACTATCTGGCTTTAAGTCGATTCGATAACAAATGACGAAAACGGACGGATTACTCAGGTTTTTACTACATATGAACACTTTTCACATTCTAACATGTAACTCGGCTGCTAGTCCTCCTTTCGTGCTGAATCTTAAGGTCCTAGCTCATGTCCAGGGCACCAAAGCCAGCTAAAAAGTCAATAATCGATACCTAAAACTGGTATTGTATTAATTCTTACTGGCTATTACATCATTTTAGAAGCTTCATCTGTATTCTACTATGGTGCTTTTAGTGTCTCCGCATACCGCAGCACGCGACATAGCTTTGCAGACGATAAGTACAACCGTTTCAGAGAGAAGAGCGGCCAATGTGACGATCTGGCTTTAAGTAGATTCCATAACAAATGACGAATACGGACGAATTTCTCAGGTTTTTACTACATATGAACACTTTTCACATTCTCCCTTGCTACTCGGCTGCTAGTCCTCCTTTCATGCAGAATCTTAAGGTCCTAGCTCACGTCCAATGCACCAAAGCCAGCTAAAAAGTCAATAATCGATACCTAAAACTTGAATTGTACTACTTCTTACTGGCTATTACATCAACTTAAAAGCTTCATCTCTGTTCTACTATGGTGCTATTAGTGTCTCCGCATACCGCAGCACGCGACATAGCTTTGCAGGCGATAAGTACAACCGTTTCAGAGCGAAGAGCGGCCAATGTGACGATCTGGTTTTAAGTCGATTCGATAACAAATGACGAAAACGGACGGATTTCTCAGGTTTTTACTACATATGAACACTTTTCACATCCTCCCGTGCAACTCGGCTGCTAGTCCTCCTTTCATGCAGAATCTTAAGGTCCTAGCTCACGTCCAATGCACCAAAGCCAGCTAAAAAGTCAATAATCGATACCTAAAACTTGAATTGTACTACTTCTTACTGGCTATTACATCAACTTAAAAGCTTCATCTCTGTTCTACTATGGTGCTATTAGTGTCTCCGCATACCGCAGCACGCGACATAGCTTTGCAGACGATAAGTACAACCGTTTCAGAGCGAAGAGCGGCCAATGTGACGATCTGGCTTTAAGTCGATTCCATAACAAATGACGAATACGGACGGATTTCTCAGGTTTTTACTACATATGAACACTTTTCACAATCTCGCGTGCAATTCGGCTGCTAGTCCTCCTTTCATGCAGAATCTTAAGGTCCTAGCTCATGTCCAAGGCACCAAATCCAGTTAAAAAGTCAATAATCGATACCTAAATCTAGTATTGTACTACTTCTTACTGGCTATTACATCTTCTTAGAAGCTTCATCTGTGTTCTACTATGGTGCTTTTAGTGTCTCCACAAACCGCAGCACGCGAAATAGCTTTGCAGACGATAAGTACAACCGTTTCAGAGAGAAGAGCGGCCAATGTGACGATGTGACGATCTGGCTTTAAGTCGATTCCATAAGAAATGACGAAAATGGACGGTTTTCTCAGGTTTTTACTACATATGAACACTTTTCACAATCTCGCGTGCAATTCGGCTGCTTGTCCTCCTTTCATGCAGAATCTTATGGTCCTAGCTCATGTCCAAGGCACCAAAGCCAGCTAAAAAGGCAATAATCGATACCTACAACTTGAGATGTACTACTTCTTACTGGCTATTACATCATCTTAGAAGCTTCATCTGTGTTCTACTATGGTGCTTTTAGTGTCTCCGCATACCGCAGCACGCGACATAGCTTTGCAGACGATAAGTACAACCGTTTCAGAGAGAAGAGCGGCCAATGTGACGATCTGGCTTTAAGTCGATTCCATAACAAATGACGAAAACGGACGGATTTCTCAGGTTTTTACTACATATGAACTATTTTCACACTATCCCATGCAATTCGGCTGCTAGTCCTATTTTCATGCAGAATCTTAAGGTCCTAGCTCATGTCTAAGTCACCTAAGCCAGCTAAAAATTCAATAATCGATACCTAAAACTTGAATTGTACTATTTCTTACCATTTATTACATCAACTTAGAAGCTACATCTGTGTTCTACTATGGTGCTTTTAGAGGCTTCACATACCGCAGCACGCGACATAGCTTTGCAGACGATAAGTACAACCGATTCAGAGAGAAGAGCGGCCAATGTGACGATCTGGCTTTAAGTCGATTCGATAACAAATGACGAAAACGGACGGATTACTCAGGTTTTTACTACATATGAACACTTTTCACATTCTAACATGCAACTCGGCTGCTAGACCTCCTTTCGTGCAGAATCTTAAGGTCCTAGCTCATGTCCAAGGCACCAAAGCCAGCTAAAAAGTCAATAATCGATACCTAAAACTGGTATTGTATTAATTCTTACTGGCTATTACATCATTTTAGAAGCTTCATCTGTGTTCTACTATGGTGCTTTTAGTGTCTCCGCATACCGCAGCACGCGACATAGCTTTCAGACGATAAGTATAACCGTTTCTGAGAGAAGAGCGGCCAATGTGACGACCTGGCTTTAAGTCGATTCGATAACAAATGACGAAAACGTACGGATTTCTCAGGTTTTTACTACATATGAACACTTTTCACATTGTCCCGTGCAACTCGGCTGCTAGTCCTCCTTTCATGCAGAATCTTAAGGTCCTAGATATGTCCAAGGCACCAAATCCAGCTAAAAAGTCAATAATCGATACCTAAAACTTGAATTGTACTACTTCTTACGGGTTATTACATCAACTTAGAAGCTTCAGCTGTGTTCTACTATGGTATTTTTAGTGTCTCCACATACCGCAGCTCGCGATATAGCTTTGCAGACGATAAGTACAACCGTTTCAGAGAGAAGAGCGGCCAATGTGACGATCTGGCTTTAAGTCGATTCGATAACAAATGACGAAAACGGACGGATTTTTCAGGTCTTTACTACATATGAACACTTTTCACATTATCCCATGGAATTCGGCAGCTAGTCCTCCTTTCATGCAGAATCTTAAGGTCCTAGCTCATGTCCAAGGCACCAAATCCAGCTAAAAGTCAATAATCGATACCTAAAACTTGAATTGTACTACTTCTTACTGGCTATTACATCAACTTAGAAGCTTCATCTGTGTCCTACTATGGTGATTTTAGTGTCTCCGCATATCACAGCACGCGACATAGCTTTGCAGACGATAAGTACAACCGTTTCAGAGAGAAGAGCAGCCAATGTGACGATCTGGCTTGAAGTCGATTCGAAGACAAATGACGATAACGAACGGATTTCTCAGGTTTTTACTACATATGAACACTTTTCACATTCTCCCGTGCAACTCGGCTGCTAGTCCTCCTTTCATGCAGAATCTTAAGGTCCTAGCTCATGTCCAAGGCACCAAAGCCAGCTAAAAAGTCAATAATCGATACGTAAAACTTGAATTGTACTACTTCTTACTGGCTATTACATCAACTTAGAAGCTTCTTCTGTGTTCTACTATGGTGCTTTTAGAGTCTTCACATACCGCAGCACGCGACAAACGTTTGCAGACGATAAGTACAACCGTTTCAGAGAGAAGAGCGGCCAATGTGACGATCTGGCTTTAAGTCGATTCGACAACAAATGACGAAAAAGGACGGATTTCACAGGTTTTTACTACATATGAACACTTTTCACATTCTCCCGTGCAACTCGGCTGCTAGTCCTCCTTTTATGCAGAATCTTAAGGTCGTAGCTCATGTCCAAGGCACCAAAGCCAGCTAAAAGTCAATAATCGATGCCTAAAACTTGAATTGTACTACTTCTTACTGGCTATTACATCTACTTAGAAGCTTCATCTGTGTTCTACTATGGTGATTTTAGTGTCTCCGCATACCGCAGCACGCGACATAGCTTTGCAGACGATATGTACAACCGTTTCAGAGAGAGGAGCGGCCAATGTGACGACCTGGCTTTAAGTCGATTCCATAACAAATGACGAAAACGGACGGATTTCTCAGGTTTTTACTACATATGAACAATTTTCACACTATCCCATGCAATTCGGCTGCTAGTCCTATTTTCATGCAGAATCTTAAGGTCCTAGCTCATGTCTAAGGCACCTAAGCCAGCTAAAAATTCAATAATCGATACCTAAAACTTGAATTGTACTACTTCTTACTATTTATTACATCAACTTAGAAGCTTCATCTGTGTTCTACTATGGTGCTCTTAGTGTCTCCACATACCACAGCACACAACATAGCTTTGCAGACGTTAAGTACAACCGTTTGAGAGAGAAGAGCGGCCAATGTGTCGATCTGTCTTTAAGTCGACTCCATAACAAATGACGAATACGGACGGATTTCTCAGGTTTTTACTACATATGAACACTTTTCACAATCTCCCGTGCAATTCGGCTGCTAGTCCTCCTTTCATGCAGAATCTTAAGGTCCTAGCTCATGTAAAAGGCAACAAAGCCAGCTAAAAATTCAATAATCGATACCTAAAACTTGTGTTGTACTACTTCTTACTGGCTATTACATCAACTTAGAAGCTTCATCTATGTTCTACTATGGTGCTTTTAGAGGCTTCACATACCGCAGCACGCGACATAGCTTTGCAGACGATAAGTACAACCGCTTCAGAGAGAAGAGCGGCCAATGTGACGATCTGGCTTTATGTCGATTCGATAACAAATGACGAAAACGGACGGATTTCTCAGGTTTTTACTACATATGAATTCTTTTCACATTCTAACATGCAACTCGGCTGCTAGTCCTCCTTTCGTGCAGAATCTTAAGGTCCTAGCTCATGTCCAAGGCACCAAAGCCAGCTAAAAAGTCAATAATCGATACCTAAAACTGGTATTGTATTAATTCTTACTGGCTATTACATCATTTTAGAAGCTTCATCTGGTTTCTACTATGGTGCTTTTAGTGTCTCCGCATACCGCAGCACGCGACATAGCTTTCAGACGATAAGTATAACCGTTTCTGAGAGAAGAGCGGCCAATGTGACGACCTGGTTTTAAGTCGATTCGATAACAAATGACGAAAACAGACGGATTTCTCTGGTTTTTACTACATATGAACACTTTTCACATTCTCCCGTGCAACTCGGCTGCTAGTCCTCCTTTCATGCAGAATCTTAAGGTCCTAGCTCATGTCCAAGGCACCAAATCCAGCTAAAAGTCAATAATCGATACCTAAAACTTGAATTGTACTACTTCTTACTGGCTATTACATCAACTAAGAAGCTTCATCTGTGTCCTACTATGGTGATTTTAGTGTCTCCGCATATCACAGCACGCGACATAGCTTTGCAGACGATAAGTACAACCGTTTCAGAGAGAAGAGCAGCCAATGTGACGATCTGGCTTGAAGTCGATTCGAAGACAAATGACGATAACGAACGGATTTCTCAGGTTTTTACTACATATGAACACTTTTCACATTCTAACATGCAACTCGGCTGCTAGTCCTCCTTTCATGCAGAATCTTAAGGTCCTAGCTCATGTCCAAGGCACCAAATCCAGCTAAAAGTCAATAATCGATACCTAAAACTTGAATTGTACTACTTCTTACTGGTTATTACATCAACTTAGAAGCTTCAGCTGTGTTCTACTATGGTATTTTTAGTGTCTCCACATACCGCAGCTCGCGATATAGCTTTGCAGACGATAAGTACAACCGTTTCAGAGAGAAGAGCGGCCAATGTGACGATCTGGCTTTAAGTCGATTCGATAACAAATGACGAAAACGGACGGATTTCTCAGGTCTTTACTACATATGAACACTTTTCACATTATCCCATGCAATTCGGCAGCTAGTCCTCCTTTCATGCAGAATCTTAAGGTCCTAGCTCATGTCCAAGGCACCAAATCCAGCTAAAAGTCAATAATCGATACCTAAAACTGGTATTGTACTACTTCTTACTGGCTATTACATCAACTTAGAAGCTTCATCTGTGTCCTACTATGGTGATTTTAGTGTCTCCGCATATCACAGCACGCGACATAGCTTTGCAGACGATAAGTACAACCGTTTCAGAGAGAAGAGCAGCCAATGTGACGATCTGGCTTGAAGTCGATTCGAAGACAAATGACGATAACGAACGGATTTCTCAGGTTTTTACTACATATGAACACTTTTCACATTCTCCCGTGCAACTCGGCTGCTAGTCCTCCTTTCATGCAGAATCTTAAGGTCCTAGCTCATGTCCAAGGCACCAAAGCCAGCTAAAAAGTCAATAATCGATTCGTAAAACTTGAATTGTACTACTTCTTACTGGCTATGACATCAATTTAGAAGCTTGATCTGATTCAACTATGGTGCTTTTAGTGTCTCCGCATACCGCAGCACGCGACATAGCTTTGCAGACGATATGTACAACCGTTTCAGAGAGAAGAGCGGCCGATGTGACGTTCTGGCTTGAAGTCGATTCCATAACAAATAACGAAAACTGACGGATTTCTCAGGTTTTTACTACATATGAATTCTTTTCACATTCTAACATGCAACTCGGCTGCTAGTCCTCCTTTCGTGCAGAATCTTAAGGTCCTAGCTCATGTCCAAGGCACCAAAGCCAGCTAAAAAGTCAATAATCGATACCTAAAACTGGTATTGTATTAATTCTTACTGGCTATTACATCATTTTAGAAGCTTCATCTGGTTTCTACTATGGTGCTTTTAGTGTCTCCGCATACCGCAGCACGCGACATAGCTTTCAGACGATAAGTATAACCGTTTCTGAGAGAAGAGCGGCCAATGTGACGACCTGGTTTTAAGTCGATTCGATAACAAATGACGAAAACGGACGGATTTCTCTGGTTTTTACTACATATGAACACTTTTCACATTCTCCCGTGCAACTCGGCTGCTAGTCCTCCTTTCATGCAGAATCTTAAGGTCCTAGCTCATGTCCAAGGCACCAAATCCAGCTAAAAGTCAATAATCGATACCTAAAACTTGAATTGTACTACTTCTTACTGGCTATTACATCAACTGAGAAGCTTCATCTGTGTCCTACTATGGTGATTTTAGTGTCTCCGCATATCACAGCACGCGACATAGCTTTGCAGACGATAAGTACAACCGTTTCAGAGAGAAGAGCAGCCAATGTGACGATCTGGCTTGAAGTCGATTCGAAGACAAATGACGATAACGAACGGATTTCTCAGGTTTTTACTACATATGAACACTTTTCACATTCTAACATGCAACCCGGCTGCTAGTCCTCCTTTCATGCAGAATCTTAAGGTCCTAGCTCATGTCCAAGGCACCAAATCCAGCTAAAAGTCAATAATCGATACCTAAAACTTGAATTGTACTACTTCTTACTGGTTATTACATCAACTTAGAAGCTTCAGCTGTGTTCTACTATGGTATTTTTAGTGTCTCCACATACCGCAGCTCGCGATATAGCTTTGCAGACGATAAGTACAACCGTTTCAGAGAGAAGAGCGGCCAATGTGACGATCTGGCTTTAAGTCGATTCGATAACAAATGACGAAAACGGACGGATTTCTCAGGTCTTTACTACATATGAACACTTTTCACATTATCCCATGCAATTCGGCAGCTAGTCCTCCTTTCATGCAGAATCTTAAGGTCCTAGCTCATGTCCAAGGCACCAAATCCAGCTAAAAGTCAATAATCGATACCTAAAACTTGAATTGTACTACTTCTTACTGGCTATTACATCAACTTAGAAGCTTCATCTGTGTCCTACTATGGTGATTTTAGTGTCTCCGCATATCACAGCACGCGACATAGCTTTGCAGACGATAAGTACAACCGTTTCAGAGAGAAGAGCAGCCAATGTGACGATCTGGCTTGAAGTCGATTCGAAGACAAATGACGATAACGAACGGATTTCTCAGGTTTTTACTACATATGAACACTTTTCACATTCTCCCGTGCAACTCGGCTGCTAGTCCTCCTTTCATGCAGAATCTTAAGGTCCTAGCTCATGTAAAAGGCACCAAAGCCAGCTAAAAAGTCAATAATCGATACCTAAAACTTGAGTTGTACTACTTCTTACTGGCTATTACATCAACTTTGAAGCTTCTTCTGTGTTCTACTATGGTGCTTTCAGAGTCTTCACATATCGCAGCACGCGACATACGTTTGCAGACGATAAGTACAACCGTTTCAGAGAGAAGAGCGGCCAATGTGACGATCTGGCTTTAAGTCGATTCGATAACAAATGACGAAAAAGGACGGATTTCACAGGTTTTTACTACATATGAACACTTTTCACATTCTCCCGTGCAACTCGGCTGCTAGTCCTCCTTTTATGCAGAATCGTAAGGTCGTAGCTCATGTCCAAGTCACCAAAGCCAGCTAAAAGTCAATAATCGATGCCTAAAACTTGAATTGTACTACTTCTTACTGGCTATTACATCTACTTAGAAGCTTCATCTGTGTTCTACTATGGTGATTTTAGTGTCTCCGCATACCGCAGCACGCGACATAGCTTTGCAGACGATATGTACAACCGTTTCAGAGAGAAGAACGGCCAATGTGACGACCTGGCTTTAAGTCGATTCCATAACAAATGACGAAAACGGACGGATTTCTCAGGTTTTTACTACATATGAACAATTTTCACACTATCCCATAAAATTCGGCTGCTAGTCCTATTTTCATGCAGAATCTTAAGGTCCTAGCTCATGTCTAAGGCACCACAGCCAGCTAAAAATTCAATAATCGATACCTAAAACTTGAATTGTACTACTTCTTACTATTTATTACATCAACTTAGAAGCTTCATCTGTGTTCTACTATGGTGCTTTTAGTGTCTCCACATACCACAGCACACAACATAGCTTTGCAGACGTTAAGTACAACCGTTTGAGAGAGAAGAGCGGCCAATGTGACGATCTGTCTTTAAGTTGATTCCATAACAAATGACTAATACGGACGGATTTCTCAGGTTTTTACTACATATGAACACTTTTCACAATCTCCCGTGCAATTCGGCTGCTAGTCCTCCTTTCATGCAGAATCTTAAGGTCCTAGCTCATGTAAAAGGCAACAAAGCCAGCTAAAAATTCAATGATCGATACCTAAAACTTGTGTTGTACTACATCTTACTGGCTATTACATCAACTAAGAAGCTTCATCTGTGTCCTACTATGGTGATTTTAGTGTCTCCGCATACCGCAGCACGCGACATAGCTTTCAGACGATAAGTACAACCGTTTGAGAGAGAAGAGCGGCCAATGTGACGATCTGGCTTTAAGTCGATTCGATAACAAATGACGAAAACGGACGTATTTCTCAGATTTTTACTACATATGAACACCTTTCACATTCTTTCGTGCAACTCGGCTGCTAGTCATCCTTTCATGCAGAATCTTAAGGTCCTAGCTCATGTCCAAGGCACCAAAGCCAGCTAAAATTTCAATAATCGATACCTAAAACTTGAATTGTACTACTTCTTTCTGGCTATTACATCAACTTAGAAGCTTCATCTGTGTTCTACTATGGTGCTTTTAGTGTCTCCGCATACCGCAGCACGCGACATAGCTTTGCAGACGATAAGTACAACCGTTTCAGAGAGAAGAGTGGCCAATGTGACGATCTGGGCTTAAGTCGATTCGATAACAAATGACGAAGACGGACGGATTTCTCAGGTTTTTACTACATATGAACACTTCTCACTTTCTCCCGTACAACTCGCCTGCTAGTCATCCTTTCATGCAGAATCTTAAGGTCCCAGCTCATGTCCAAGGCACCAAAGCCAGCTAAAAAGTAAATAATCAGAACCTAAAACTTGAATTGTACTACTTCTTACTGGCTATTACATCAACTTAGAAGCTTCATCTGTGTTCTACTATGGTGCTTTTAGTGTCTCCGCATAACGCAGCACGCGACATAGCTTTGCAGACGATAAGTACAGCCGTTTCAGAGAGAAGAGCGGCCAATGTGACGATCTGGCTTTAAGTCGATTCCATAACAAATGACGAAAACGGACGGATTTCTCAGGTTTTTACTACATATGAACACTTTTCACATTCTCCCGTGCAACTCGGCTGCTAGTCTTCCTTTCATGCAGAATCTTAAGGTTCTAGCTCACGTCCAAGGCACCAAAGCCAGCTAAAAAGTCAATAATCGTTACCTAAAACTTGAATTGTACAACTTCTTACTGGCTATTACACAACTAAGAAGCTTCATCTGTGTTCCACTATGGTGACTTTAGTGTCTCCGCATAACGCAGCATGCGACATAGCTTTGCAGACGATAAGTACAACCGTTTCAGACAGAAGAGTGGCCAATGTGACGATCTGGCCTTAATTCGATTCGATAACAAATGACGAAAACGGACGGATTTCTCAGGTTTTTACTACATATGAACACTTCTCACTTTCTCCCTTACAACTCGCCTGCTAGTCCTCCTTTCATGCTGAATCTTAAGGTCCCAGCTCATGTCCATGGCAACAAAGCCAGCTAAAAAGTAAATAATCAGAACCTAAAGCTTGAATTGTACTACTTCTTACTGGCTATTACATCAACTTAGAAGCTTCATCTGTGTTCTACTATGGTGCTTTTAGTGCCTCCGCATAACGCAGCATGCGACATAGCTTTGCAGACGATAAGTACAACCGTTTCAGAGAGAAGAGCGGCAATGTGACGATCTGGCTTTAAGTCGATTCCATAACAAATGACGAAAACGGACGGATTTCTCAGGTATTTACTACATATGAAGACTTTTCACACTCTCCCGTACCACTCGGCTGCTAATCCTCCTTTCATGCAGAATCTTAAGGTCCTAGCTTATGTCCAAGGCACCAAAGCAAGCTATAATGTCAATAATCGATACCTAAAACTTGAATCGTACTAATTCTTACTGGCTATTACATCAACATAGAAGCTTCATCTGTGTTCCACTGTGGTGATTTTAGTGTCTCCGCGTAACGCAGCGCGCGACATAGCTTTGCAGACGATAAGTACAACCGTTTCAGAGAGAAGAGCGGCCAATGTGACGATCTGGCTTTAAGTTGATTCCATAACAAATGACGAAAACGGACGGATTTCTCAGGTTTTTACTACATTTGAACACTTTTCACATTCTCCCATGCAACTCGGCTGCTAGTCCTCCTTTCATACTGAATCTTAAGATCCTAGCTCATGTCCAAGGCATCAAAGCCAGCAAAAAAGTCAAAAATCGATACCTAAAATTTGAATTGTACTACTTCTTACTGGCTATTACATCAACTTAGAAGCTTCATCTGTGTTCCACTGTGCTGATTTTAGTGTCTCCGCATAACGCAGCACGCGACATAGTTTTGCAGACGATCAGTACAACCGTTTCAGAGAGAAGAGCGGCCAATGTGACGACCTGGCTTTAAGTCGATTCGATAACAAATTGACGAAAACGGACGAATTTCTAAGGTTTTTACTACATATGAACACTTTTCAAATTCTCCCGTGCAACTCGGCTGCTAGTCCTTCATTCATGCAGAATCTTAAGGTTCTAGCTCACGTCCAAGGCATCAAAGCCAGCAAAAAGGCAATAATTGATACCTAAAACTTGAATTGTACTACTTCTTACTGGCTATTACATCAACTTAGAAGCTTCATCTGTGTTATACTATGGTGATTTTAGTGACTCCGCATAACGCAACACGCGACATAGCTTTGCAGACGATAAGTACAACCGTTTCAGAGAGAAGAGCGGCAATGTGACGATCTGGCTTGAAGTCGATTCCATAACAAATGACGAAAACGAACGGATTTCTCAGGTTTTTCCTACATATGAACACTTTTCACATTCTACCGTGGAACTCCGCTGCTGGTCCTCGTTTCTTGCAGAATCTTAAGGTCCTAGCTCATGTCCAAGGCACCGAAGCCAGCTAAAAAGTCAATAATCGATACCTAAAACGTAAATTGTACAACTTCTTACTGGCTATTACACAACTTAGAAGCTTCATCTGTGTTCCACTGTGGTGATTTTAGTGTCTCCGCATAACGCAGCACGCGGCATAGCTTTGCAGACGATAAGTACAACCGTTTCAGAGAGAAGAGCGGCCAATGTGACGATCTGGCTTTAAGTCGATTCGATAACAAATGACGAAAACGGACGTATTTCTCAGAATTTTGCTACATATGAACACCTTTCACATTCTTTCGTGCAACTCGGCTGCTAGTCGTCCTTTCATGCAGAATCTTAAGGTCCTAGCTCATGTCCAAGGCACTAAAGCCAGCTAAAATGTCAATAATCGATACCTAAACTTGAATTGTACTACTTCTTACTGGCTATTACATCAACTTAGAAGCTTCATCTGTGTTCTACTATGGTGCTTTTAGTGTCTCCGCATACCGCAGCACGCGACATAGCTTTGCAAACGATAAGTACAACCGTTTCAGAGAGAAGAGTGGCCAATGTGGCGATCTGGCCTTAAGTCGATTCGATAACAAATGACGAAAACGGACGAATTTCTCAGGTTTTTACTACATATGAACACTTCTCACTTTCTCCCGTACTACTCGCCTGCTAGTCCTCCTTTCATGCAGAATCTTAAGGTCCCAACGCATGTCCAAGGCACCAAAGCCAGCTAAAAAGTAATTAATGAGAACCTAAAACTTGAATTGTACTACTTCTTACTGGCTATTACACAACTTAGAAGCTTCATCTGTGTTCCACTATGGTGACTTTAGTGTCTCCGCATAACGCAGCACGCGGCATAGCTTTGCAGACGATAAGTACAACCGTTTCAGAGAGAAGAGCGGCCAATATGACGATCTGGCTTTAAGTTGATTCCATACCAAATGACGAAAACGGACGGATTTCTCAGGTTTTTACTACATATGAACACTTTTCACATTCTCCCATGCAACAGGGCAGCTAGTCCTCCTTTCATACTGAATCTTATGGTCGTAGCTCATGTCCAAGGCATCAAAGCCAGCTAAAAAGTCAATAGTCGATACCTAAAACTTGAATTTTACTACTTCTTACTGGCTATTACATCAACTTAGAAGCTTCATCTGTGTTCCACTGTGGTGATTTTAGTGTCTCCGCGTAACGCAGCACGCGACATAGCTTTGCAGACGATAAGTACAACCGTTTCAGAGAGGAGAGCAGCCAATGTGACGATCTGGCTTTAAGTTGATTCCATAACAAATGACGAAAACGGACGGATTTCTCAGGTTTTTACTACATATGAACACTTTTCACATTCTCCCGTGCAACTCGGCTGCTAGTCCTCCTTTCATGCAGAATCTTAAGGTCCTAGCTCATGTCCAAGGCACCAAAGCCAGCTAAAAAGTCAATAATCGATACCTAAAACGTGAATTGTATTACTTCTTACTGGCTATTACATCAACTTAGAAGCTTCATCTGTGTTCTACTATGGTGCTTTTAATGTCTCCGCATACCGCAGCACGCGACATAGCTTTGCAGACGTTAAGTACTACCGTTTCAGGGAAAAGAGCGGCAAATGTGACGATCTGGATTTAAGTCGATTCGATAACAAATGACGAAAACGGACGGATTTCTCAGGTTTTTACTACATATGAACACTTCTCACATTCTCCCGTTCAACTCGCCCGCTAACCTTCCTTTCATGCAGAATCTTAAGGTCCTAGCTCATGTCCAAGGCACCAAAGCCAGCTAACAAATCAATAATCCATACCTAAAACGTGAATTGTATTACTTCTTACTGGCTATTACATCAACTTAGTAGCTTCATCTGTGTTCAATTATGGTGCTTTTAGAGTCTCCGCATACCGCAGCACGCGACATAGATTTGCAGACGATAAGTACAACCGTTTCAGAGAGGAGAGCGTCCAATGTGACGATCTGGCTTTAAATCGATTCGATAACAAATGACGAAAACGGACGGATTTCTCAGGTTTTTACTACATATGAACACTTGTCACATTCTCCCGGGCAACTCGGCTGCTAGTCCTCCTTTCATGCAGAATCTTAAGGTCCTAGCTCATGTCCAATGCATCAAAGCCAGCTAAAAAGTCAATAATCGATACCTAAAACTTGAATTGTACTACTTCTTACTGGCTATTACATCAACTTAGAAGCTTCATCTGTGTTCCACTGTGGTGATTTTAGTGTCTCCGCATAACGCAGCACGCGATATAGCTTTGCAGACGATAAGTACAACCGTTTCAGAGAGATGAGCGGCCAATGTGACGATCTGGCTTTAAGTTGATTCCATAACAAATGACGAAAACGGACGGATTTCTCAGGTTTTTACTACATATGAACACTTTTCACATTCTCCCGTGCAACTCGGCTGCTAGTCCTCCTTTCATGCAGAATCTTAAGGTCCTAGCTCATGTCCAAGGCACGAAAGCCGGCTAAAAAGACAATAATCGATACCTAAAACTTGAATTGTACTACTTCTTACTGGCTATTACATCAACTTAGAAGCTTCATCTGTGTTCTACTATGGTGCTTTTAGTGTCTCCGCATACCGCAGCACGCGACATAGCTTTGCAGACGATAAGTACAGCCGTTTCAGAGAGAAGAGTGGCCAATGTGACGATCTGGCCTTAAGTCGATTCAATAACAAATGACGAAAACGGACGGATTTCTCAGGTTTTTACTACATATGAACACTTCT
Source organism: Schistocerca gregaria (assembly GCF_023897955.1). Classification (NCBI taxonomy): domain Eukaryota; kingdom Metazoa; phylum Arthropoda; class Insecta; order Orthoptera; family Acrididae; genus Schistocerca; species Schistocerca gregaria. The sequence goes on from NW_026061853.1 coordinate 6,819,130, forward strand.
CACTTTCTCCCGTACAACTCGCCTGCTAGTCATCCTTTCATGCAGAATCTTAAGGTCCCAGCTCATGTCCAAGGCACCAAAGCCAGCTAAAAAGTAAATAATCAGAACCTAAAACTTGAATTGTACTACTTCTTACTGGCTATTACATCAACTTAGAAGCTTCATCTGTGTTCTACTATGGTGCTTTTAGTGTCTCCGCATAACGCAGCACGCGACATAGCTTTGCAGACGATAAGTACAACCGTTTCAGAGAGAAGAGCGGCAATGTGACGATCTGGCTAGAAGTCGATTCGATAACAAATGACGAAAACGGACGGATTTCTCAGGTTTTTACTACATATGAACACTTTTCACATTCTCCCGTGGAACTCCGCTGCTGGTCCTCCTTTCATGCAGAATCTTATGGTCCTAGCTCATGTCCAAGGCACCAAAGCCAGCTAAAAAGTCAATAATCGATACCTAAAACTTGAATCGTACTAATTCTTACTGGCTATTACATCAACTTAGAAGCTTCATCTGTGTTCTACTATGGTGCTTTTAGTGTCTCCACATACCGCAGCACGCGACATAGGTTTGCAGACGATAAGTACAACCGTTTCAGAGAGAAGAGCGGCCAATATGACGATCTGGCTTTAAGTTGATTCCATACCAAATGACGAAAACGGACGGATTTCTCAGGTTTTTACTACATATGAACACTTTTCACATTCTCCCATGCAACAGGGCAGCTAGTCCTCCTTTCATACTGAATCTTATGGTCGTAGCTCATGTCCAAGGCATCAAAGCCAGCTAAAAAGTCAATAGTCGATACCTAAAACTTGAATTTTACTACTTCTTACTGGCTATTACATCAACTTAGAAGCTTCATCTGTGTTCCACTGTGGTGATTTTAGTGTCTCCGCGTAACGCAGCACGCGACATAGCTTTGCAGACGATAAGTACAACCGTTTCAGAGAGGAGAGCAGCCAATGTGACGATCTGGCTTTAAGTTGATTCCATAACAAATGACGAAAACGGACGGATTTCTCAGGTTTTTACTACATATGAACACTTTTCACATTCTCCCGTGCAACTCGGCTGCTAGTCCTCCTTTCATGCAGAATCTTAAGGTCCTAGCTCATGTCCAAGGCACCAAAGCCAGCTAAAAAGTCAGTAATCGATACCTAAAACGTGAATTGTATTACTTCTTACTGGCTATTACATCAACTTAGAAGCTTCATCTGTGTTCTACTATGGTGCTTTTAGTGTCTCCGCATACCGCAGCACGCGACATAGCTTTGCAGACGTTAAGTACTACCGTTTCAGGGAAAAGAGCGGCAAATGTGACGATCTGGATTTAAGTCGATTCGATAACAAATGACGAAAACGGACGGATTTCTCAGGTTTTTACTACATATGAACACTTCTCACATTCTCCCGTTCAACTCGCCCGCTAACCTTCCTTTCATGCAGAATCTTAAGGTCTTAGCTCATGTCCAAGGCACCAAAGCCAGCTAACAAATCAATAATCCATACCTAAAACGTGAATTGTATTACTTCTTACTGGCTATTACATCAACTTAGAAGCTTCATCTGTGTTCTACTATGGTGCTTTTAGTGTATCCGCATACAGCAGCACGCGACATAGCTTTGCAGACGTTAAGTACAACCGTTTCAGAGAGGAGAGCGTCCAATGTGACGATCTGGCTTTAAATCGATTCGATAACAAATGACGAAAACGGACGGATTTTTCAGGTTTTTACTACATATGAACACTTTTCATATTCTCCCGTGCAACTCGGCTGCTAGTCCTCCTTTCATGCAGAATCTTAAGGTCCTAGCTCATGTCCAAGGCACCAAAGCCGGCTAAAAAGTCAATAATCGATACCTAAAACTTGAATTGTACTACTTCTTGCTTGCTATGACATCAACTTAGTAGCTTCATCTGTGTTCAATCATGGTGCTTTTAGAGTCTCCGCATACCGCAGCACGCGACATAGCTTTGCAGACGATAAGTACAACCGTTTCAGAGAGGAGAGCGTCCAATGTGACGATCTGGCTTTAAATCGATTCGATAACAAATGACGAAAACGGACGGATTTCTCAGGTTTTTACTACATATGAACACTTGTCACATTCTCCCGGGCAACTCGGCTGCTAGTCCTCCTTTCATGCAGAATCTTAAGGTCCTAGCTCATGTCCAATGCATCAAAGCCAGCTAAAAAGTCAATAATCGATACCTAAAACTTGAATTGTACTACTTCTTACTGGCTATTACATCAACTTAGAAGCTTCATCTGTGTTCCACTGTGGTGATTTTAGTGTCTCCGCATAACGCAGCACGCGATATAGCTTTGCAGACGATAAGTACAACCGTTTCAGAGAGATGAGCGGCCAATGTGACGATCTGGCTTTAAGTTGATTCCATAACAAATGACGAAAACGGACGGATTTCTCAGGTTTTTACTACATATGAACACTTTTCACATTCTCCCGTGCAACTCGGCTGCTAGTCCTCCTTTCATGCAGAATCTTAAGGTCCTAGCTCATGTCCAAGGCACGAAAGCCGGCTAAAAAGTCAATAATCGATACCTAAAACTTCAATTGTACTACTTCTTACTGGCTATTACATCAACTTAGAAGCTTCATCTGTGTTCTACTATGGTGCTTTTAGTGTCTCCGCATACCGCAGCACGCGACATAGCTTTGCAGACGATAAGTACAGCCGTTTCAGAAAGAAGAGTGGCCAATGTGACGATCTGGCCTTAAGTCGATTCAATAACAAATGACGAAAACGGACGGATTTCTCAGGTTTTTACTACATATGAACACTTCTCACTTTCTCCCGTACAACTCGCCTGCTAGTCATCCTTTCATGCAGAATCTTAAGGTCCCAGCTCATGTCCAAGGCACCAAAGCCAGCTAAAAAGTAAATAATCAGAACCTAAAACTTGAATTGTACTACTTCTTACTGGCTATTACATCAACTTAGAAGCTTCATCTGTGTTCTACTATGGTGCTTTTAGTGTCTCCGCATAACGCAGCACGCGACATAGCTTTGCAGACGATAAGTACAACCGTTTCAGAGAGAAGAGCGGCAATGTGACGATCTGGCTAGAAGTCGATTCGATAACAAATGACGAAAACGGACGGATTTCTCAGGTTTTTACTACATATGAACACTTTTCACATTCTCCCGTGGAACTCCGCTGCTGGTCCTCCTTTCATGCAGAATCTTATGGTCCTAGCTCATGTCCAAGGCACCAAAGCCAGCTAAAAAGTCAATAATCGATACCTAAAACTTGAATCGTACTAATTCTTACTGGCTATTACATCAACTTAGAAGCTTCATCTGTGTTCTACTATGGTGCTTTTAGTGTCTCCACATACCGCAGCACGCGACATAGGTTTGCAGACGATAAGTACAACCGTTTCAGAGAGAAGAGCGGCCAATATGACGATCTGGCTTTAAGTTGATTCCATACCAAATGACGAAAACGGACGGATTTCTCAGGTTTTTACTACATATGAACACTTTTCACATTCTCCCATGCAACAGGGCAGCTAGTCCTCCTTTCATACTGAATCTTATGGTCGTAGCTCATGTCCAAGGCATCAAAGCCAGCTAAAAAGTCAATAGTCGATACCTAAAACTTGAATTTTACTACTTCTTACTGGCTATTACATCAACTTAGAAGCTTCATCTGTGTTCCACTGTGGTGATTTTAGTGTCTCCGCGTAACGCAGCACGCGACATAGCTTTGCAGACGATAAGTACAACCGTTTCAGAGAGGAGAGCAGCCAATGTGACGATCTGGCTTTAAGTTGATTCCATAACAAATGACGAAAACGGACGGATTTCTCAGGTTTTTACTACATATGAACACTTTTCACATTCTCCCGTGCAACTCGGCTGCTAGTCCTCCTTTCATGCAGAATCTTAAGGTCCTAGCTCATGTCCAAGGCACCAAAGCCAGCTAAAAAGTCAGTAATCGATACCTAAAACGTGAATTGTATTACTTCTTACTGGCTATTACATCAACTTAGAAGCTTCATCTGTGTTCTACTATGGTGCTTTTAGTGTCTCCGCATACCGCAGCACGCGACATAGCTTTGCAGACGTTAAGTACTACCGTTTCAGGGAAAAGAGCGGCAAATGTGACGATCTGGATTTAAGTCGATTCGATAACAAATGACGAAAACGGACGGATTTCTCAGGTTTTTACTACATATGAACACTTCTCACATTCTCCCGTTCAACTCGCCCGCTAACCTTCCTTTCATGCAGAATCTTAAGGTCCTAGCTCATGTCCAAGGCACCAAAGCCAGCTAACAAATCAATAATCCATACCTAAAACGTGAATTGTATTACTTCTTACTGGCTATTACATCAACTTAGAAGCTTCATCTGTGTTCTACTATGGTGCTTTTAGTGTATCCGCATACAGCAGCACGCGACATAGCTTTGCAGACGTTAAGTACAACCGTTTCAGAGAGGAGAGCGTCCAATGTGACGATCTGGCTTTAAATCGATTCGATAACAAATGACGAAAACGGACGGATTTTTCAGGTTTTTACTACATATGAACACTTTTCATATTCTCCCGTGCAACTCGGCTGCTAGTCCTCCTTTCATGCAGAATCTTAAGGTCCTAGCTCATGTCCAAGGCACCAAAGCCGGCTAAAAAGTCAATAATCGATACCTAAAACTTGAATTGTACTACTTCTTGCTTGCTATGACATCAACTTAGTAGCTTAATCTGTGTTCAATCATGGTGCTTTTAGAGTCTCCGCATACCGCAGCACGCGACATAGCTTTGCAGACGATAAGTACAACCGTTTCAGAGAGGAGAGCGTCCAATGTGACGATCTGGCTTTAAATCGATTCGATAACAAATGACGAAAACGGACGGATTTCTCAGGTTTTTACTACATATGAACACTTGTCACATTCTCCCGGGCAACTCGGCTGCTAGTCCTCCTTTCATGCAGAATCTTAAGGTCCTAGCTCATGTCCAATGCATCAAAGCCAGCTAAAAAGTCAATAATCGATACCTAAAACTTGAATTGTACTACTTCTTACTGGCTATTACATCAACTTAGAAGCTTCATCTGTGTTCCACTGTGGTGATTTTAGTGTCTCCGCATAACGCAGCACGCGATATAGCTTTGCAGACGATAAGTACAACCGTTTCAGAGAGATGAGCGGCCAATGTGACGATCTGGCTTTAAGTTGATTCCATAACAAATGACGAAAACGGACGGATTTCTCAGGTTTTTACTACATATGAACACTTTTCACATTCTCCCGTGCAACTCGGCTGCTAGTCCTCCTTTCATGCAGAATCTTAAGGTCCTAGCTCATGTCCAAGGCACGAAAGCCGGCTAAAAAGTCAATAATCGATACCTAAAACTTGAATTGTACTACTTCTTGCTTGCTATTACATCAAATTAGAAGCTTTATCTGTGTTCAATCATGGTGCTTTTAGTGTCTCCGCATACCGCAGCATGCGACATAGCTTTGCAGACGATAAGTACAACCGTTTCAGAGAGGAGAGCGGCCAATGTGACGATCTGGCTTTAAGTCGATTCGATAACAAATGACGAAAACGGACGGATTTCTCAGGTTTTTACTACATATGAACACCTTTCGCATTCTCCCATGCAACTTGGCTGCTAGTCCTCCTTTAATGCAGAATCTTAAGGTCCTAGCTCATGTCTAAGGCACCAAAGCCAGCTAACAAGTCAATAATCGATACCTAAAACGTGAATTGTATTACTTCTTACTGGCTATTACATCAACTTAGAAGCTTCATCTGTGTTCTACTATGGTGCTTTTAGTGTATCCGCATACCGCAGCAGGCGACATAGCTTTGCAGACGTTAAGTACAACCGTTTCAGGGAGAAGAACGGCCAATGTGACGATCTATCTTTAAGTCGATTCGATAACAAATGACGAAAACGGACGGATTTCTCAGGTTTTTACTACATATGAACACTTCTCACATTCTCCCGTTCAACTCGCCTGCTAGTCCTCCTTTCATGCAGAATCTTAAGGTCCTAGCTCATGTCCAAGGCACCAAAGCCGGCTAAAAAGTCAATAATCGATACCTAAAACTTGAATTGTACTACTTCTTGCTTGCTATTACATAAACTTAGTAGCTTCATCTGTGTTCAATCATGGTGCTTTTAGAGTCTCCGCATACCGCAGCACGCGACATAGCTTTGCAGACGATAAGTACAACCGTTTCAGAGAGGAGAGCGGCCAATGTGACGATCTGCCTTTAAATCGATTCGATAACAAATGACGAAAATGGACGGAATTCTCAGGTTTTTACTACATATGAACACTTGTCACATTCTCCCGTGCAACTCGGCTGCTAGTCCTCCTTTCATGCAGAATCTTAAGGTCCTAGCTCATGTCCAAGGCATCAACGCCAGCTAAAAAGTCAATAATCGATACCTAAAACTTGAATTGTACTACTTCTTATTGGCTATTACATCAACTTAGAAGCTTCATCTGTGTTCCACTGTGGTGATTTTAGTGTCTCCGCATAACGCAGCACGCGACATAGCTTTGCAGACGATAAGTACAACCGTTTCAGAGAGAAGAGCGGCCAATGTGACGATCTGGCTTTAAGTTGATTCCATAACAAATGACGAAAACGGACGGATTTCTCAGGTTTTTACTACATATGGAGACTTTTCACATTCTCCCATGCAACGCGGCTGCTAGTCCTCCTTTCATACTGAATCTTAAGGTCCTACCACATGTCCAAGGCATCAAAGCCACCTAAAAAGTCAATAATCGATACCTAAAACTTGAATTGTACTACTTATACTGGCTATTACATCAACTTAGAAGCTTCATCTGTGTTCCACTGTGGTGATTTTAGTGTCTCCGCCTAACGCAGCACGCGACATAGCTTTGCAAACGATAAGTACAACCGTTTCAGAGAGAAGAGCGGCAATGTGACGATCTGGCTTTAAGTCGATTCCATAACAAATGACGAAAACGGACGGATTTCTCAGGTTTTTACTACATATGAACACTTTTCACATTCTCCCGTGCAACTCGGTTGCTAGTCCTTCTGTCTTGCAGAATCTTAAGGTCCTAGATCATGTCCAAGGCACCAAAGCCAGCTAAAATGTCAATAATCGATAGGTAAAACTTGAATTGTACTACTTCTTACTGGCTATTACATCAACTTAGAAGCTTCATCTGTGTTCTACTATGGTGCTTTTAGTGTCTCCGCATACCGCAGCACGCGACATAGCTTTGCAGACGATAAGTACAACCGTTTCAGAGAGAAGACCGGCCAATGTGACGATCTGGCTTTAAGTCGATTCGATAACAAATGACGAAAACGGACGGATTTCTCAGGTTTTTACTACATACGAACACTTTTCGCATTCTCCCATGCAACTTGGCTGCTAGTCCTCCTTTAATGCAGAATCTTAAGGTCCTAGCTCATGTCTAAGGCACCAAAGCCAGCTAACAAGTCAATAATCGATACCTAAAACGTGAATTGTATTACTTCTTACTGGCTATTACATCAACTTAGAAGCTTCATCTGTGTTCTACTATGGTGCTTTTAGTGTATCCGCATACCGCAGCAGGCGACATAGCTTTGCAGACGTTAAGTACAACCGTTTCAGGGAGAAGAACGGCCAATGTGACGATCTATCTTTAAGTCGATTCGATAACAAATGACGAAAACGGACGGATTTCTCAGGTTTTTACTACATATGAACACTTTTCACATTCTCCCATGCAACGCGGCTACTAGTCCTCCTTTCATACTGAATCTTAAGGTCCTACCTTATGTCCAAGGCATCAAAGCCACCTAAAAAGTCAATAATCGATACCTAAAACTTGAATTGTACTACTTATACTGGCTATTACATCAACTTAGAAGCTTCATCTGTGTTCCACTGTGGTGATTTTAGTGTCTCCCCCTAACGCAGCACGCGACATAGCTTTGCAGACGATAAGTACAACCGTTTCAGAGAGAAGAGCGGCAATGTGACGATCTGGCTTTAAGTCGATTCCATAACAAATGACGAAAACGGACGGATTTCTCAGGTTTTTACTACATATGAACACTTTTCACATTCTCCCGTGCAACTCGGCTGCTAGTCCTCCTTTCATGCAGAATCGTAAGGTCCTAGCTCATGTCCAAGGCACCAAAGCCGGCTAAAAAGTCAATAATCGATACCTAAAACTTGAATTGTACTACTTCTTGCTTGCTATTACATCAACTTAGTAGCTTCATCTGTGTTCAATCATGGTGCTTTTAGAGTCTCCGCATACCGCAGCACGCGACATAGCTTTGCAGACGATAAGTACAACCGTTTCAGAGAGGAGAGCAGCCAATGTGACGATCTGGCTTTAAATCGATTCGATAACAAATGACGAAAATGGACGGATTTCTCAGGTTTTTACTACATATGAACACTTGTCACATTCTCCCGTGCAACTCGGCTGCTAGTCCTCATTTCATGCAGAATCTTAAGGTCCTAGCTCATGTCCAAGGCATCAAAGCCAGCTAAAAAGTCAATAATCGATACCTAAAACTTGAATTGTACTACTTCTTACTGGCTATTACATCAACCTAGAAGCTTCATCTGTGTTCCACTGTGGTGATTTTAGTGTCTCCGCATAACGCAGCACGCGACATAGCTTTGCAGACGATAAGTACAACCGTTTCAGAGAGAAGAGCGGCCAATGTGACGATCTGGCTTTAAGTTGATTCCATAACAAATGACGAAAACGGACGGATTTCTCAGGTTTTTACTACATATGAACACTTTTCACATTCTCCCATGCAACTCGGCTGCTCGTACTCCTTTCATACTGAATCTTAAGGTCCTACCTCATGTCCAAGGCATCAAAGCCACCTAAAAAGTCAATAATCGATACCTAAAACTTGAATTGTACTACTTATACTGGCTATTACATCAACTTAGAAGCTTAATCTGTGTTCCACTGTGGTGATTTTAGTGTCTCCGCCTAACGCAGCACGCGACATAGCTTTGCAGACGATAAGTACAACCGTTTCAGAGAGAAGAGCGGCAATGTGACGATCTGGCTTTAAGTCGGTTCCATAACAAATGACGAAAACGGACGGATTTCTCAGGTTTTTACTACATATGAACACTTTTCACATTCTCCCGTGCAACTCGGTTGCTAGTCCTTCTGTCTTGCAGAATCTTAAGGTCCTAGCTCATGTCCAAGGCACCAAAGCCAGCTAAAATGTCAATAATCGATAGGTAAAACTTGAATTGTACTACTTCTTACTGGCTATTACATCAACTTAGAAGCTTCATCTGTGTTCTACTATGGTGCTTTTAGTATCACCGCATACCGCAGCACGCGACATACCTTTGCAGACGATAAGTACAACCGTTTCAGAGAGAAGAGCGGCCAATGTGACGATCTGGCTTTAAATCGATTCTATAACAAATGACGAAAACGGACGGATTTCTCAGGTTTTTACTACATATGAACACATTTCACATTCTCCCATGCAACTCGGCTGCTAGTCCTCCTTTCATACAGAATCTTAAGGTCCTAGCTCATGTCCAAGGCACCAAAGCCAGAAAAAAGGTCAATAATCGATAGCTATAACTTGAATTGTACTACTTCTTACTGGCTATTACATCAACTTCGAAGCTTCATCTGTGTTCTACTATGGTGCTTTTAGTGTCTCCGCATACCGCAGCACGCGACATAGCTTTGCAGACGATAAGTACAACCATTTCAGAGAGAAGAGCGGCCAATGTGACAATTTTGCTTTAAGTCGATTCGATAACAAATGACGAAAACGGACGGATTTCTCTGGTTTTTACTACATATGAACACTTTTCGCATTCTCCCATGAAACTCGGCTGCTAGTCCTCCTTTCATGCAGAATCTTAAGGTCCTAGCTCATGTCCAAGGCACCAAAGCCAGCTAAAAAGTCAAAAATCGATACCTAAAACGTAAATTGTACTACTTCTTACTGGCTATTACATCAACTTAGAAGCTTCATCTATGTTCTACTATGGTGCTTTTAGTGTCTCCGCATACCGCAGCACGCGACATAGCTTTGCAGACGATAAGTACAACCGTTTCAGACAGAACTGCAGCCAATGTGATGATCCTGATATAAGTAGATTCTATAACAAATTATGAAAACGGACGGATTTCTCACGTTTTTACTACATAAGAACACTTTTGACATTCTCCCGTGCAACTCGGCTGCTAGTCCTCCTTTCATGCAGAATCTTAAGGTCCTAGCTCATGTTCAAGGCACCAAAGCCGGCTAAAAAGTCAATAATCGATACCTAAAACTTGAATTGTACTACTTCTTACTTGCTATTACATCAACTTAGAAGCTTCATCTGTGTTCTACTATGGTGCTTTTAGTGTCTCCGCATACCGCAGCACGCGACATAGCTTTGCAGACGATAAGTACAACCGTTTCAGAGAGAAGAGCGGCCAATGTGACGATCTGCCTTTAAGTCGATTCGATAACAAATGACGAAAACGGGCGGATTTCTAAGGTTTTTACTACATATGAACACTTTTCGCATACTCCCGTGCAACCTGGCTGCTAGTCCTCCTTTCATGCAGAATCTTAAGCTCCTAGCTCATGTCCAAGGCACAAAAGCCAGCAAAATAGTCAATAATCGATACCTAAAACTTGAACTGTACTACTTCTTACTGGTTATTACATCAACTTAGAAGCTTCATCTGTGTTCTACTATGGTGCTTTTAGTGTCTCGGCATACCGCAGCACGCGACATAGCTTTGCATTCGATAAGTACTACCGTTTCAGAGAGAAGATCGGCCAATGTGACGATCTGGATTTAAGTCGATTCGATAACAAATGACGAAAACGGACGGATTTCTTTAGGTTTTTACTACATATGAACACTTTTCACATTCTCCCGTGCAACTCGACTGCTAGTCCTCCTTTCATGCAGAATCTTAAGGTCCTATCTCATATCCAAGGCACCAAAGCCAGCTAAAAATCAATAATCGATAACTAAAACTTGAATTGTACTACTTCTTACTGGCTATTACATCAACTTAGAAGCTTCATCTGTGTTCTACTATGGTGCTATTAGTGTCTCCGCATACCGCAGCACGCGACATAGCTTTGCAGACGATTAGTACAACCGTTTCAGAGAGAAGAGCGGTCAATGTGACGATCTGGCTTTTAGTCGATTCGATAACAAATGACGAAAACGGACGGATTTCTCATATTTTTACTACATATGAACACTTTTCACATTCTCCCATGCAACTCGGCTGCTAGTCCTCGTTTCATGCAGAATCTTATGGTCCTAGCTCATGTCCAAGGCACCAAAGCCAGCTAAAAAGTCAATAATCGATACATAAAACTTGAATTGTACTACTTCTTACTGGCTATTACATCAACTTAGAAGCTTCATCTGTGTTCTACTATGGTGCTTTTAGTGTCTCCGCATACCGCAGCACGCGACATAGCTTTGCAGACGATAAGTACAACCGTTTCAGAGAGAAGAGCGGCCAATGTGACGATCTGGCTTTAAGTCGATTCGATAACAAATGACAAAAACGGACGGATTTCTCAGGTTGTTACTACATATGAACACTTTTCACATACTCCCGTGCAACGCGGCTGCTGGTCCTCCTTTCATGCAGATTCTTAAGCTCCTAGCTCATGTACAAAGGCACAAAAGCCAGCAAAATAGTCAATAATCGATACCTAAAAATTGAACTGTACTACTTCTTACTGGCTATTACATCAACTTAGAAGCTTCATCTGTGTTCTACTATGGTGCTTTTAGTGTCTCCGTATACCGCAGCACGCGACATAACTTTGCAGACGATAAGTACAACCGTTTCAGAGAGAAGAGCGGCCAATGTGACGATCTGGCTTTAAGTCGATTCGATAACAAATGACGAAAACGGACGGATTTCTCAGGTTTTTACTACATATGAACACTTTTCGCATTCTCCCATGCAACTTGGCTGCTAGTCCTCCTTTAATGCAGAATCTTAAGGTCCTAGCTCATGGCCAAGGGACCAAAGCCAGCTAAAAAGTAAATAATCAGTACCCAAAACTTGAATTGTACTACTTCTTACTTGCTATTACATCAACTTAGAAGCTTCATCTGTGTTCTACTATGGTGCTTTTAGTGTCTCCGCATACCGCAGCACGCGACATAGCTTTGCAGACGATAAGTACAACCGTTTCAGAGAGAAGAGCGGCAATGTGACGATCTGGCTTTAAGTCGGTTCCATGACAAATGACGAAAACGGACGGATTTCTCAGGTTTTTACTACATATGAACACTTTTCACATTCTCCCGTGCAACTCGGTTGCTAGTCCTTCATTCTTGCAGAATCTTAAGGTCCTAGCTCATGTCCAAGGCACCAAAGCCAGCTAAAATGTCAATAATCGATAGGTAAAACTTGAATTGTACTACTTCTTAATGGCTATTACATCAACTTAGAAGCCTCGTCTGTGTTCTACTATGGTGCTTTTAGTATCTCCGCATACCGCAGCACGCGACATAGCTTTGCAGACGATAAGTACAACCGTTTCAGAGAGAAGAGCGGCCAATGTGACGATCTGGCTTTAAATCGATTCGATAACAAATGATGAAAACGGACGGATTTCTCAGGTTTTTACTACATATGAACACATTTCACATTCTCCCATGCAACTCGGCTGCTAGTCCTCCTTTCATACAGAATCTTAAGGTCCTAGCTCATGTCCAAGGCACCAAAGCCAGAAAAAAGGTCAATAATCGATACCTATAACTTGAATTGTACTACTTCTTACTGGCTATTACATCAACTTCGAAGCTTCATCTGTGTTCTACTATGGTGCTTTTAGTGTCTCCGCATACCGCAGCACGCGACATAGCTTTGCAGACGATAAGTACAACCGTTTCAGAGAGAAGAGCGGCCAATGTGACGATCTGCCTTTAAGTCGATTCGATAACAAATGACGAAAACGGACGGATTTCTAAGGTTTTTACTACATATGAACACTTTTCGCATACTCCCGTGCAACCTGGCTGCTAGTCCTCCTTTCATGCAGAATCTTAAGCTCCTAGCTCATGTCCAAGGCACAAAAGCCAGCAAAATAGTCAATAATCGATACCTAAAACTTGAACTGTACTACTTCTTACTGGTTATTACATCAACTTAGAAGCTTCATCTGTGTTCTACTATGGTGCTTTTAGTGTCTCGGCATACCGCAGCACGCGACATAGCTTTGCAGTCGATAAGTACCACCGTTTCAGAGAGAAGATCGGCCAATGTGACGATCTGGCTTTAAGTCGATTCGATAACAAATGACGAAAACGGACGGATTTCTTTAGGTTTTTACTACATATGAACACTTTTCACATTCTCCCGTGCAACTCGACTGCTAGTCCTCCTTTCATGCAGAATCTTAAGGTCCTATCTCATATCCAAAGCACCAAAGCCAGCTAAAAATCAATAATCGATACCTAAAACTTGAATTGTACTACTTCCTGCATGCTATTACATCAACTTAGAAGCTTCATCTGTGTTCTACTATGGTGCTATTAGTGTCTCCGCATACCGCAGCACGCGACATAGCTTTGCAGACGATAAGTACAACCGTTTCAGAGAGAAGAGCGGTCAATGTGACGATCTGGCTTTTAGTCGATTCGATAACAAATGACGAAAACGGACGGATTTCTCATATTTTTACTACATATGAACACCTTTCACATTCTCCCATGCAACTCGGCTGCTAGTCCTCATTTCATGCAGAATCTTATGGTCCTAGCTCATGTCCAAGGCACCAAAGCCAGCTAAAAAGTCAATAATCGATACATAAAACTTGAATTGTACTACTTCTTACTGGCTATTACATCAACTTAGAAGCTTCATCTGTGTTCTACTATGGTGCTTTTAGTGTCTCCGCATACCGCAGCACGCGACATAGCTTTGCAGACGATTAGTACAACCGTTTCAGAGAGAAGAGCGGCCAATGTGACGATCTTGCTTTAAGTCGATTCGATAACAAATGAAGAAAACGGACGGATTTCTCATGTTTTTACTACATATGAACACTTTTCGCATTCTCCCATGAAACTCGGCTGCTAGTCCTCCTTTCATGCAGAATCTTAAGGTCCTAGCTCATGTCCAAGGCACCAAAGCCAGCTAAAAAGTCAAAAATCGATACCTAAATCGTAAATTGTACTACTTCTTACAGGCTATTACATCAACTTAGAAGCTTCATCTATGTTCTACTATGGTGCTTTTAGTGTCTCCGCATACCGCAGCACGCGACATAGCTTTGCAGACTATAAGTACAACCGTTTCAGACAGAACTGCGGCCAATGTGACGATCCTGATTTAAGTCGATTCGATAACAAATGACGAAAACGGACGGATTTCTCAGGTTTTTCCTACATATGAACACTTTTCACATTCTCCCATGCAACTCGGCTGCTAGTCCTCCTTTCATGCAGAATCTTAAGGTCCTAGCTCATGTCCAAGGCACCAAAGCCAGCAAAAAAGTCAATAATCGATACCTAAAACTTGAATTGTACTACTTCTTACTGGCTGTTACGTCAACTTAGAAGCTTCATCTGTGTTCTACTATGGTGCTTTTAGTGTCTCCGCATACCGCAGCACGCGACATAGCTTTGCAGACGATAAGTACAACCGTTTCAGAGAGAAGAGCGGCCAATGTGACGATCTGGCTTTAAGTCGATTCGATAACAAATGACGAAAACGGACGGATTTCTTTAGGTTTTTACTACATATGAACATTTTTCACATTCTCCCGTGCAACGCCGCTGCTAGTCCTCCTTTCATGCAGAATCTTAAGCTCCTAGCTAATGTCCAAGGCACCAAAGCTATCTAAATAGTCAATAATCGATACCTAAAACTTGAACTGTACTACTTCTTACTAGCTATTACATCAACTTAGAAGCTTCATCTGTGTTCTACTATGGTGCTTTTAGTGTCTCCGCATACCGCAGGACGCGACATAGCTTTGCAGACGATAAGTACAACCTTTACAGTGACAAGAGCGGCCAATGTGACGA
The DNA here is from genome assembly GCF_023897955.1 of Schistocerca gregaria. Classification (NCBI taxonomy): domain Eukaryota; kingdom Metazoa; phylum Arthropoda; class Insecta; order Orthoptera; family Acrididae; genus Schistocerca; species Schistocerca gregaria. The sequence goes on from NW_026061853.1 coordinate 6,834,181, forward strand.
TCTGGCTTTAAGTCGATTCCATAACAAATGACGAAAACGGACCGATTTCTTTAGGTTTTTACTACATATGAACACTTTTCACATTCTCCCATGCAACTCGGCTGCTGGTCCTCCTTTCATGCAGAATCTTAATTCCTAGCTCATGTCCAAGGCTCCAAAGCCAGCTAAAAAGTCAAAAATCGATACCTAAAACGTAAATTGTACTACTTCTTACTGGCTACATCAACTTAGAAGCTTCATCTACGTTCTACTATCGTGGTTTAGTGTCCCCGAACAGCAGCACGCGACATAGCTTTGCAGACGATAAGTACAACCGTTTCAGAGAGAAGAGCGGCCAATGTGACGATCTGGCTTTAAGTCGATTCGATAACAAATGACGAAAACGGACGGGTTTCTCAGGTTGTTACTACATATGAACACTTTTCACATACTCCCGTGCAACGCGGCTGCTAGTCCTCCTTTCATGCAGATTCTTAAGCTCCTAGCTCATGTACAAAGGCACAAAAGCCAGCAAAATAGTCAATAATCGATACCTAAAAATTGAACTGTACTACTTCTTACTGGCTATTACATCAACTTAGAAGCTTCATCTGTGTTCTACTATGGCGCTTTTAGTGTCTCCGTATACCGCAGCACGCGACATAGCTTTGCAGACGATAAGTAAAACCGTTTCAGGGAAGAGGGGCCAATGTGACAATCTGGGTTTAAGTCGATTCGATAACAAATGACGAAAACGGACGGATTTCTCAGGTTTTTACCACATATGAACACTTTTCACATTCTCCCATGCAACTCGGCTGCTAGTCCTCCTTTTTTGCAGAATCTTAAGGTCCTAGCTCATGTCCAAGGCACCAAAGAATGGTAAAAAGTCAATAATCGAACCTAAGTCTTGAATTGTACTACATTTAACTGGATATTACTTCAACTTAGAAGCTTCATCTGTGTTATACAATGGTGATTTTAGTGTCTCCGCATACCGCAGCACGCGACATAGCTTTGCAGACGATAAGTACAACCGTTTCAGAGAGAAGAGCGGCCAATGTGACGATCTGGCTTTAAGTCGATTCGATAACAAATGACGAAAACGGACGGATTTCTTTAGGTTTTTACTACATATGAACATTTTTCACATTCTCCCGTGCAACGCCGCTGCTAGTCCTCCTTTCATGCAGAATCTTAAGCTCCTAGCTAATGTCCAAGGCACCAAAGCCTTCTAAATAGTCAATAATCGATACCTAAAACTTGAACTGTACTACTTCTTACTAGCTATTACATCAACTTAGAAGCTTCATCTGTGTTCTACTATGGTGCTTTTAGTGTCTCCGCATACCGCAGGACGCGACATAGCTTTGCAGACGATAAGTACAACCTTTACAGTGACAAGAGCGGCCAATGTGACGATCTGGCTTTAAGTCGATTCCATAACAAATGACGAAAACGGACCGATTTCTTTAGGTTTTTACTACATATGAACACTTGTCACATTCTCCCATGCAACTCGGCTGCTAGTCCTCCTTTCATGCAGAATCTTAATTCCTAGCTCATGTCCAAGGCTCCAAAGCCAGCTAAAAAGTCAAAAATCGATACCTAAAACGTAAATTGTACTACTTCTTACTTGCTACATCAACTTAGAAGCTTCATCTATGTTCTACTATCGTGGTTTAGTGTCTCCGCATACCGCAGCACGCGACATAGCTTTGCAGACGATAAGTACAACCGTTTCAGAGAGAAGAGCGGCCAATGTGACGATCTGGCTTTAAGTCGATTCGATAACAAATGACGAAAACGGACGGATTTCTCAGGTTGTTACTACATATGAACACTTTTCACATACTCCCGTGCAACGCGGCTGCTAGTCCTCCTTTCATGCAGATTCTTAAGCTCCTAGCTCATGTACAAAGGCACAAAAGCCAGCAAAATAGTCAATAATCGATACCTAAAAATTGAACTGTACTACTTCTTACTGGCTATTACATCAACTTAGAAGCTTCATCTGTGTTCTACTATGGTGCTTTTAGTGTCTCCGTATACCGCAGCACGCGACATAGCTTTGCAGACGATAAGTACAACCGTTTCAGGGAAGAGGGGCCAATGTGACAATCTGGGTTTAAGTCGATTCGATAACAAATGACGAAAACGGACGGATTTCTCAGGTTTTAACTACATATGAACACTTTTCACATTCTCCTATCCAATGCGGCTGCTAGTCCTCCTTTCATGCAGAATCTTAAGGTCCTAGCTCATGTCCAAGGCACCAAAGCCAGCTAAAATGTCAATAATCGATAGGTAAAACTTGAATTGTACTACTTCTTAATGGCTATTGCATCAACTTAGAAGCTTCATCTGTGTTCTACTATGGTGCTTTTAGTGTCTCCGCATACCGCAGCACGCGACATAGCTTTGCAGACGATAAGTACAACCGTTTCAGACAGAACTGCAGCCAATGTGATGATCCTGATTTAAGTAGATTCTATAACAAATTATGAAAACGGACGGATTTCTCAGGTTTTTACTACATAAGAACACTTTTGACATTCTCCCGTGCAACTCGGCTGCTAGTCCTCCTTTCATGCAGAATCTTAAGGTCCTAGCTCATGTTCAAGGCACCAAAGCCGGCTAAAAAGTCAATAATCGATACCTAAAACTTGAATTGTACTACTTCTTACTTGCTATTACATCAACTTAGAAGCTTCATCTGTGTTCCACTGTGGTGATTTTAGTGTCTCCACCTAACGCAGCACGCGACATAGCTTTGCAGACGATAAGTACAACCGTTTCAGAGAGAAGAGCGGCAATGTGACGATCTGGCTTTAAGTCGGTTCCATAACAAATGACGAAAACGGACGGATTTCTCAGGTTTTTACTACATATGAACACTTTTCACATTCTCCCGTGCAACTCGGTTGCTAGTCCTTCTGTCTTGCAGAATCTTAAGGTCCTAGCTCATGTCCAAGGCACCAAAGCCAGCTAAAATGTCAATAATCGATAGGTAAAACTTGAATTGTACTACTTCTTAATGGCTATTACATCAACATAGAAGCTTCATCAGTGTTCTACTATGGTGCTTTTAGTATCTCCGCATACCGCAGCACGCGACATAGCTTTGCAGACGATAAGTACAACCGTTTCAGAGAGAAGAGCGGCCAATGTGACGATCTGGCTTTAAATCGATTCGATAACAAATGACGAAAACGGACGGATTTCTCAGGTTTTTACTACATATGAACACATTTCACATTCTCCCATGCAACTCGGCTGCTAGTCCTCCTTTCATACAGAATCTTAAGGTCCTAGCTCATGTCCAAGGCACCAAAGCCAGAAAAAAGGTCAATAATCGATACCTATAACTTGAATTGTACTACTTCTTACTGGCTATTACATCAACTTCGAAGCTTCATCTGTGTTCTACTATGGTGCTTTTAGTGTCTCCGCATACCGCAGCACGCGACATAGCTTTGCAGACGATAAGTACAACCGTTTCAGACAGAACTGCAGCCAATGTGATGATCCTGATTTAAGTAGATTCTATAACAAATTATGAAAACGGACGGATTTCTCAGGTTTTTACTACATAAGAACACTTTTGACATTCTCCCGTGCAACTCGGCTGCTAGTCCTCCTTTCATGCAGAATCTTAAGCTCCTAGCTCATGTCCAAGGCACAAAAGCCAGCAAAATAGTCAATAATCGATACCTAAAACTTGAACTGTACTACTTCTTACTGGTTATTACATCAACATAGAAGCTTCATCTGTGTTCTACTATGGTGCTTTTAGTGTCTCGGCATACCGCAGCACGCGACATAGCTTTGCAGTCGATAAGTACCACCGTTTCAGAGAGAAGATCGGCCAATGTGACGATCTGGCTTTAAGTCGATTCGATAACGAATGACTAAAACGGACGGATTTCTTAGGTTTTTACTACATATGAACACTTTTCACATTCTCCCGTGCAACTCGGCTGCTAGTACTCCTTTCATGCAGAATCTTAAGGTCCTAGCTCATGCCCAAGGCACCAAAGCCAGCTAAAAAGTCAATAATCGATACCTAAAACTTGAATTGTACTACTTCTTACTGGCTATTACATCAACTTAGAAGCTTCATCTGTGTTCTACTATGGTGCTATTAGTGTCTCCGCATACCGCAGCACGCGACATAGCTTTGCAGACGATAAGTACAACCGTTTCAGAGAGAAGAGCGGTCAATGTGACGATCTGGCTTTTAGTCGATTCGATAACAAATGACGAAAACGGACGGATTTCTCATATTTTTACTACATATGAACACCTTTCACATTCTCCCATGCAACTCGGCTGCTAGTCCTCCTTTCATGCAGAATCTTAAGGTCCTAGCTCATGTCCAAGGCACCAAAGCCAGCTAAAAAGTCAAAAATCGATACCTAAATCGTAAATTGTACTACTTCTTACAGGCTATTACATCAACTTAGAAGCTTCATCTATGTTCTACTATGGTGCCTTTAGTGTCTCCGCATACCGCAGCACGCGACATAGCTTTGCAGACGATAAGTACAACCGTTTCAGACAGAACTGCGGCCAATGTGACGATCCTGATTTAAGTCGATTCGATAACAAATGACGAAAACGGACGGATTTCTCAGGTTTTTCCTACATATGAACACTTTTCACATTCTCCCATGCAACTCGGCTGCTAGTCCTCCTTTCATGCAGAATCTTAAGGTCCTAGCTCATGTCCAAGGCACCAAAGCCAGCAAAAAAGTCAATAATCGATACCTAAAACTTGAATTGTACTACTTCTTACTGGCTGTTACATCAACTTAGAAGCTTCATCTGTGTTCTACTATGGTGCTTTTAGTGTCTCCGCATACCGCAGCACGCGACATAGCTTTGCAGACGATAAGTACAACCGTTTCAGAGAGAAGAGCGGCCAATGTGACGATCTGGCTTTAAGTCGATTCGATAACAAATGACGAAAACGGACGGATTTCTTTAGGTTTTTACTACATATGAACATTTTTCACATTCTCCCGTGCAACGCCGCTGCTAGTCCTCCTTTCATGCAGAATCTTAAGCTCCTAGCTAATGTCCAAGGCACCAAAGCTATCTAAATAGTCAATAATCGATACCTAAAACTTGAACTGTATTACTTCTTACTAGCTATTACATCAACTTAGAAGCTTCATCTGTGTTCTACTATGGTGCTTTTAGTGTCTCCGCATACCGCAGGACGCGACATAGCTTTGCAGACGATAAGTACAACCTTTACAGTGACAAGAGCGGCCAATGTGACGATCTGGCTTTAAGTCGATTCCATAACAAATGACGAAAACGGACCGATTTCTTTAGGTTTTTACTACATATGAACACTTGTCACATTCTCCCATGCAACTCGGCTGCTAGTCCTCCTTTCATGCAGAATCTTAATTCCTAGCTCATGTCCAAGGCTCCAAAGCCAGCTAAAAAGTCAAAAATCGATACCTAAAACGTAAATTGTACTACTTCTTACTGGCTATTACATCAACTTAGAAGCTTCACCTGTGTTCTACTATGGTGCTTTTAGTGTCTCCGCATACCGCAGCACGCGACATAGCTTTGCAGACGATAAGTACAACCGTTTCAGAAAGAAGAGCGGCCAATGTGACGATCTTGCTTTCAGTCGATTCGATAACAAAAGGCGAAAACGGACGGATTTCTCAGGTTTTTACTACATATGAACACTTGTCACATTCTCCCGTGCAACTCGGCTGCTAGTCCTCCTTTCATGCAGAATCTTAAGCTCCTAGCTAATGTCCAAGGCACCAAAGCCATCTAAATCGTCAATAATCGATACCTAAAACTTGAACTGTACTACTTCTTACTAGCTATTACATCAACTTAGAAACTTCATCTGTGTTCTACTATGGTGCTTTTAGTGTCTCCGCATACCGCAGCACCCGACATAGCTTTGCAGACGATAAGTACAACCTTTACAGTGAGAAGAGCGGCCAATGTGACGATCTGGCTTTAAGTCGATTCTATAACAAATGACGAGAACGGACGGATTTCTTTAAGTTTTTACTACATATGAACACTTTTCACATTCTCCCTTGCAACTCGGCTGCTAGTCCTCCTTTCATGAGGAATCTTAACTCCTAGCTCATGTCCAAGGCTCCAAAGCCAGCTAAAAAGTCAAAAATCGATACCTAAAACGTAAATTGTACTACTTCTTACTGGCTATTACATCAACTTAGAAGCTTCATCTATGTTCTACTATGGTGGTTTAGTGTCTCCGCATACCACAGCACGCGACATAGCTTTGCAGACGATAAGTACAACCGTTTCAGAGAGAAGAGCGGGAAATGTGACGACCTGGCTTTAAGTCGATTCCATAACAAATGACGAAAACGGACGGATTTCTCAGGTTTTTACTACATATGAACACTTTTCACATACTCCCGTGCTACGCGGCTGCTAGTCCTCCTTTCATGCAGAATCTTAAGCTCCTAGCTCATGTCCAAGTCACCAAAGCCAGCTAAATAGTCAATAATCGATAACTAAAAGTTGAACTGCACTACTTCTTACTGGCTATTACATCAACTTAGAAGCTTCATCTGTGTTCATTTATGGTGCTTTTAGTGTCTCCGCATACCGCAGCACGCGACATAGCTTTGCAGACGAGAAGTACAACCGTTTCAGAGAGAAGAACGGCCAATGTGACGATCTGGCTTTAAGTCGATTCGATAACAAATGACGAAAACGGACGGATTTCTCAGGTTTTTACTACATATGAACACTTTTAACATTCTCCCTTGCAACTCGGCTAATAGTCCTCCCTTCATGCAGAATCTTAAGGTCCTACATCATGTCCATGGCTCCAAAGCCAGGTAAAAAGTCAAAAATCGATTCCTAAAACATAAATTGTACTACTTCTTACTGGCTATTACATCAACTTAGAAACTTCTTCTATGTTCTACTATGGTGCTTTTAGTGTCTCCGCATACCGCAGAACGCGACATACCTTTGCAGACGATAAGTACAGCCGTTTCTGACAGAACTGCGGCCAATGTGACGATATCGAATTAAGTCGATTCTGTAACAAATGATGAAAACGGACGGATTTCTTAGGTTTTTACTACATATGAACACTTTTCACATTTTCCCGTGCAACTCGGCTGCTATTCCACCTTTCATGCAGAATCTTAAGGTCCTAGCTCATGTTCAAGGCACCAAAGCCGGCTAAAAAGTCAATAATCGATACCTAAAACTTGAATTGTACTACTTCTTACTTGCTATTAAATCAACTTAGAAGATTCATGTGTGTTCTACTATGGTGCTTTTAGTGTCTCCGCATACTGCAGCACGCGACATAGCTTTGCAGACGATAAGTACAACCGTTTCAGAGAGAAGAGCGGCCAATGTGACGATCTGGCTTTAAGTCGATTCGATAACAAATGACGAAAACGGACGGATTTCTCAGGTTTTTACTACATATGAACACTTTTCACATACTCCCGTGCAACGCTGCTGCTAGTTCTCCTTTCATGCAGAATCTTAAGGTCTAGCTCATGTACAAGGCACTCAAGCCAGCAAAATAGTCAGTAATCGATACCTAAAACGTAAATTGTACTACTTCTTACTGGCTATTACATCAACTTAGATGCTTCATCTATGTTCTACTATGGTGGTTTAGTGTCTCCGCATACCGCAGCACGCGACATAGCTTTGCAGACGATAAGTACAACCGTTTCAGAGAGAAGAGTGGCCAATGTGACGATCTGGCTTTAAGTCGATTCGATAACAAATGACGTAAGCGGACGGATTTCTCAGGTTGTTACTACATATGAACACTTTTCACATACTCCCGTGCAACGCGGCTGCTAGTTCTCTTTTCATGAAGATTCTTAAGCTCCTAGCTCATGTACAAAGGCACAAAAGCCAGCAAAATAGTCAATAATCGATACCTAAAACTTGAACTGTACTACTTCTTACTGGGTATTACATCAACTTAGAAGCTTCATCTGTGTTCTACTATGGTGCTTTTAGTGTCTCCGTATACCGCAGCACGCGACATAGCTTTGCAGACGATAAGTACAACCGTTTCAGAGAAGAGGGGCCAATGTGACAATCTGGATTTAAGTCGATTCGATAAGAAATGACGAAAACGGACGGATTTCTCAGGTTTTTACTACATATGAACACTTTTCACATTCTCCTATGCAACTCGGCTGCTAGTCCTCCTTTCATGCAGAATCTTAAGGTCCTAGCTCATGTCCAAGGCACCAAAGAATGGTAAAAAGTCAATAATCGAACCTACGTCTTGAATTGTACTACATTTAACTGGATATTACTTCAACTTAGAAGCATCATCTGTGTTCTACAATGGTAATTTAAGTGTCTCCGCATACCGCGGCACGCGACATAGCTTTGCAGCCGATAAGTACAACCGTTTCAGAGAGAAGAGCGGCCAATGTGACGATCTGGCTTTCAGTCGATTCGATAACAAATGACGAAAACGGACGGATTTCTCTGGTTTTTACTACATATGAACACTTTTCACATACTCCCGTGCAACGCGGCTGCTAGTCCTCCTTTCATGCAGAATCCTAAGCTCCTAGCTAATGTCCAAGGCACCAAAGCCAGCTAAATAGTCAATAATCGATACCTAAAACTTGAACTGTACTACTTCTTACTAGCTATTACATCAACTTAGAAGCTTCATCTGTGTTCTACTATGGTGCTTTTAGTGTCTCCGCATACCGCAGCACGCGACATAGCTTTGCAGACGATAAGTACAACCTTTACAGTGAGAAGAGCGGCCAATGTGACAATCTGGGTTTAACTCGATTCGATAACAAATGACGAAAACGGACGGATTTCTCAGGTTTTTACTACATATGAACACTTTTCACATACTCCCGTGCAACGCGGCTGCTAGTCCTCCTTTCATGCAGAATCTTAAGCTCCTAGATCATGTCCAAGGCACCAAAGCCAGCTAAATAGTCAATAATCGATACCTAAATCTTGAACTGTACTACTTCTAACTAGCTATTACATCAACTTAGAAGCTTCATCTGTGTTCTACTATGGTGCTTTTAGTGTCTCCGTATACCGCAGCACGCGACATAGCTTTGCAGACGATAAGTACTACCGTTTCAGAGAGAAGAGCGGCCAATGTGACGATCTGGCTTTAAGTCGATTCGATAACAAATGACGAAAACGGACGGATTTCTCAGGTTTTTACTTCATATAAACACTTTTCACATACTCCCGTGCAACGCGGCTGCTAGTCCTCCTTTCATGCAGAATCTTAAGGTCCTACATCATCTCCATGTCTCCAAAGCCAGGTAAAAAGTCAAAAATCGATTCCTAAAACGTAAATTGTACTACTTCTTACTGGCTATTACATCAACTTAGAAGCTTCATCTATGTTCTACTATGGTGCTTTTAGTGTCTCCGCATACCGCAGCACGCGACATAGCTTTGCAGACGATAAGTACAGCCGTTTCAGACAGAACTGCGGCCAATATGACGATCTGGATTTAGGTCGATTCTGTAACAAATGATGAAATCGGACGGATTTCTCAGGTTTTTACTACATATGAACACTTTTCACATTTTCCCGTGCATCTCGGTTGCTAGTCCTCCTTTCATGCAGAATCTTAAGGTCCTAGCTCATGTTCAAGGCACCAAAGCCGGCTAAAAAGTCAATAATCGATACCTAAAACTAGAATTGTACTACTTCTTACTAGCTATTACATCAACTTAGAAGCTTCATCTGTGTTCTACTATGGTGCTTTTAGTGTCTCCGCATACCGCAGCACCCGACGTAGCTTTGCAGACGATAAGTACAACCTTTACAGTGACAAGAGCGGCCAATGTGACGATCTGGCTTTAAGTCGATTCCATAACAAATGACGAAAACGGACCGATTTCTTTAGGTTTTTACTACATATGAACACTTTTCACATTCTCCCATGCAACTCGGCTGCTAGTCCTCCTTTCATGCAGAATCTTTATTCCTAGCTCATGTCCAAGGCTCCAAAGCCAGCTAAAAAGTCAAAAATCGATACCTAAAACGTAAATTGTACTACTTCTTACTGGCTACATCAACTTAGAAGCTTCATCTATGTTCTACTATCGTGGTTTAGTGTCTCCGCATACCGCAGCACGCGACATAGCTTTGCAGACGATAAGTACAACCGTTTCAGAGAGAAGAGCGGCCAATGTGACGATCTGGCTTTAAGTCGATTCGATAACAAATGACGAAAACGGACGGATTTCTCAGGTTGTTACTACATATGAACACTTTTCACATACTCCCGTGCAACGCGGCTGCTAGTCCTCCTTTCATGCAGATTCTTAAGCTCCTAGCTCATGTACAAAGGCACAAAAGCCAGCTAAATAGTCAATAATCGATACCTAAAACTTGAATTGTACTACTTCTTACTGGCTATTACATCAACTTAGAAGCTTCATATGTGTTCTACTATGGTGCTTTTAGTGTCTCCGCATACCGCAGCACGCGACATAGCTTTGCAGACGATAAGTACAACCTTTACAGTGAGAAGAGCGGCCAATGTGACGATCTGGCTTTAAGTCGATTCCATAACAAATGACGAGAACGGACAGATTTCTTTAGGTTTTTACTACATATGAACACTTTTCACATTCTCCCTTGCAACTCGGCTGCTAGTCCTCCTTTCATGCAGAATCTTAACTCCTAGCTCATGTCCAAGGCTCCAAAGCCAGCTAAAAAGTCAATAATCGATACCTAAAACTTGAACTGTACTACTTCTTACTAGCTATTACATCAACTTAGAAGCTTCATCTGTGTTCTACTATAGTGCTTTTAGTGTCTCCGCATACCGCAGCACGCGACATAGCTTTGCAGACGATAAGTACAACCTTTACAGTGAGAAGAGCGGCCAATGTGACAATCTGGGTTTAAGTCGATTCGATAACAAATGACGAAAACGGACGGATTTCTCTAGTTTTTACTACATGTGAACACTTTTCACATACTCCCGTGCAACGCTGCTGCTAGTCCTCCTTTCATGCAGAATCTTAAGCTCCTAGCTCATGTCCAAGGCACCAAAGCCAGCTAAATAGTCAATAATCGATACCTAAAACTTGAATTGTACTACTTCTTACTGGCTATTACATCAACTTAGAAGCTTCATATGTGTTCTACTATGGTGCTTTTAGTGTCTCCGCATACCGCAGCACGCGACATAGCTTTGCAGACGATAAGTACAACCGTTTCAGAAAGAAGAGCGGCCAATGTGACGATCTTGCTTTCAGTCGATTCGATACCAAATGACGAAAACGGACGGATTTCTCAGGTTTTTAATACATATGAACACTTTTCGCATTCTCCCATGAAACTCGGCTGTTAGTCCTCCTTTCATGCAGAATCTTAAGGTCCTAGCTCATGTCCAAGGCACCAAAGCCAGCTAAAAAGTCAAAAATCGATACCTAAAACGTAAATTGTACTACTTCTTACTGGCTATTACATCAACTTAGAAGCTTCATCTATGTTCTACTATGGTTTTTTTAGTGTCTCCGCATACCGCAGCACGCGACATAGCTTTGCAGACGATAAGTACTACCGTTTCAGAGAGAAGATCGGCCAATGTGACGATCTGGCTTTAAGTCGATTCGATAACAAATGACGAAAACGGACGTATTTCTCAGGTTTTTACTACATTTGAACACTTGTCACATTCTCCCGTGCAACTCGGCTGCTTGTCCTCCTTTCATGCAGAATCTTAAGCTCGTAGCTAATATCCAAGGCACCAAAGCCATCTAAATCGTCAATAATCGATACCTAAAACTTGAACTGTACTACTTCTTACTAGCTATTACATTAACTTAGAAACTTCATCTGTGTTCTACTATGGTGCTTTTAGTGTCTCCGCATACCGCAGCACCCGACATAGCTTTGCAGACGATAAGTACAACCTTTACAGTGAGAAGAGCGGCCAATGTGACGATCTGGCTTTAAGTCGATTCCATAACAAATGACGAGAACGGACAGATTTCTTTAGGTTTTTACTACATATGAACACTTTTCACATTCTCCCTTGCAACTCGGCTGCTAGTCCTCCTTTCATGCAGAATCTTAACTCCTAGCTCATGTCCAAGGCTCCAAAGCCAGCTAAAAAGTCAAAAATCGATACCTAAAACGTAAATTGTACTACTTCTTACTGGCTATTACATCAACTTAGAAGCTTCATCTATGTTCTACTATGGTGGTTTAGTGTCTCCGCATACCACAGCACGCGACATAGCTTTGCAGACGATAAGTACAACCGTTTCAGAGAGAAGAGCGGGAAATGTGACGACCTGGCTTTAAGTCGATTCCATAACAAATGACGAAAACGGACGGATTTCTCAGGTTTTTACTACATATGAACACTTTTCACATACTCCCGTGCAACGCGGCTGCTAGTCCTCCTTTCATGCAGAATCTTAAGCTCCTAGCTCATGTCCAAGGCACCAAAGCCAGCTAAATAGTCAATAATCGATACCTAAAACTTGAACTGTACTACTTCTTACTAGCTATTACATCAACTTAGAAGCTTCATCTGTGTTCTACTATAGTGCTTTTAGTGTCTCCGCATACCGCAGCACGCGACATAGCTTTGCAGACGATAAGTACAACCTTTACAGTGAGAAGAGCGGCCAATGTGACAATCTGGGTTTAAGTCGATTCGATAACAAATGACGAAAACGGACGGATTTCTCAGGTTTTTACTACATATGAACACTTTTCACATACTCCCGTGCAACGCGGCTGCTAGTCCTCCTTTCATGCAGAATCTTAAGCTCCTAGCTCATGTCCAAGGCACCAAAGCCAGCTAAATAGTCAATAATCGATACCTAAATCTTGAACTGTACTGCTTCTTACTAGCTATTACATCAACTTAGAAGCTTCATGTGTGTTCTACTATGGTGCTTTTAGTGTCTCCGTATACCGCAGCACGCGACATAGCTTTGCAGACGATAAGTACTACCGTTTCAGAGAGAAGAGCGGCCAATGTGACGATCTGGCTTTAAGTCGATTCGATAACAAATGACGAAAACGGACGGATTTCTCTGGTTTTTACTACATATGAACACTTTTCACATACTCCCGTGCAACGCGGCTGCTAGTCCTCCTTTCATGCAGAATCGTAAGCTCCTAGCTCATGTACAAAGGCACAAAAGCCAGCAAAATAGTCAATAATCGATAACTAAAACTTGAACTGCACTACTTCTTACTGGCTATTACATCAACGTAGAAGCTACATCTGTGTTCGTTTATGGTGCTTTTAGTGTCTCCGCATACCGCAGCACGCGACATAGCTTTGCAGACGATAAGTACAACCGTTTCAGGGAGAAGAACGGCCAATGTGACGATCTATTTTTAAGTCGATTCGATAACAAATGACGAAAACGGACGGGTTTCTCAGGTTTTTACTACATATGAACACTTTTCACATTCACCCATGCAACTCGACTGCTAGTCTTCCTTTCATGTAGAATCTTAAGGTCCTAGCTCATGTCCAAGGCACCAAAGCCATCTAAATAGTCAATAATCGATACATAAAACTTGAATTGTACTTCTTCTTACTGGCTATTACATCAACTTAGAAGCTTCATCTGTGTTCTACTATGGTGCTTTTAGTGTCTCCGCATACCGCAGCACGCGACATAGCTTTGCAGACGATAAGTACAACCGTTTCAGAGAGAAGAGCGGCCAATGTGACGATCTGGCTTTAAGTCGATTCGATAACAAATGACGAAAACGGACGGATTTTTTTAGGTTTTTACTACATATTTACATTTTTCACATTCTCCCGTGCAACTCGACTGCTAGTCCTCCTTTCATTCAGAATCTTAAGGTCCTAGCGCATGTCCAAGGCACCAAAGATAGCTAAAAAGTCAATAATCGATACCTAAAAGTTGAACTGTACTACTTGTTACTGGCTATTACATTACTTAGAAGCTTCATCTGTGTTCTACTATGGTGCTTTTAGTGTCTCCGCATACCGCAGCACGCGACATAGCTTTGCAGACGATAAGTACAACCGTTCAGAGAGAAGAGCGGCCAATGTGTCGATCTGGCTTTCAGTCGATTCGATAACAAATGACGAAAACGGACGGATTTCTCAGGTTTTTACTACATATGAACACTTTTCACATACTCCCGTGCAACGCGGCTGCTAGTCCTCCTTTCATGCAGAATCCTATGCTCCTATCTAATGTCCAAGGCACCAAAGCCATCTAAATAGTCAATAATCGATACCTAAAACTTGAACTGTACTACTTCTTACTAGCTATTACATCAACTTAGAAGCTTCATCTGTGTTCTACTATGGTGCTTTTAGTGTCTCCGCATACCGCAGCACCCGACATAGCTTTGCAGACGATAAGTACAACCTTTACAGTGAGAAGAGCGGCCAATGTGACGATCTGGCTTTAAGGCGATTCCATAACAAATGACGAGAACGGACGGATTTCTTTAGGTTTTTACTACATATGAACACTTTTCACATTCTCCCTAGCAACTCGGCTGCTAGTCCTCCTTTCATGCAGAATCTTAATTCCTAGCTCATGTCCAAGTCTCCAAAGCCAGCTAAAAAGTCAAAAATCGATACCTAAAACGTAAATTGTACTACTTCTTACTGGCTATTACATCAACTTAGAAGCTTCATCTATGTTCTACTATGGTGGTTTAGTGTCTCCGCATACCGCAGCACGCGACATAGCTTTGCAGACGATAAGTCCAACCGTTGCAGAGAGAAGAGCGGCAAATGTGACGACCTGGCTACAAGTCGATTCCATAACAAATGACGAGAACGGACGGATTTCTTTAGGTTTTTACTACATATGAACACTTTTCACATTCTCCCTTGCAACTCGGCTGCTAGTCCTCCTTTCATGCAGAGCCTTAATTCCTAGCTCATGTCCAAGGCACCAAAGCCAGCTAAAAAGTCAATAATCAATACCCAGAACTTGAATTGTACTAATTCTTACTGGGTATTACATCAACTTACAAGCTTCATCTGTGTTCTACTATGGTGCTTTTAGTGTCTCCGCATACCGCAGCACGCGACATAGCTTTGCAGGCGATAAGTACAACCGTTTCAGAGAGAAGAGCGGCCAATGTGACGATCTGGCTTTAAGTCGATTCGGTAACAAATGACGAAAACCGACGTTTTTCTCAGATTTTTGCTACATATGAACACCTTTCACATTCTTTCGTGCAACGCGGCTGCTAGTCCTCCTTTCATGCAGAATCGTAAGCTCCTAGCTCATGTACAAAGGCACAAAAGCCAGCAAAATAGTCAATAATCGATAACTAAAACTTGAACTGCACTACTTCTTACTGGCTATTACATCAACTTAGAAGCTTCATCTGTGTTCATTTATGGTGCTTTTAGTGTCTCCGCATACCGCAGCACGCGACATAGCTTTGCAGACGAGAAGTACAACCGTTTCAGAGAGAAGAACGGCCAATGTGACGATCTGGCTTTAAGTCGATTCGATAACAAATGACGAAAACGGACGGATTTCTCAGGTTTTTACTACATATGAACACTTTTAACATTCTCCCTTGCAACTCGGCTAATAGTCCTCCTTTCATGCAGAATCTTAAGGTCCTACATCATGTCCATGGCTCCAAAGCCAGGTAAAAAGTGAAAAATCGATTCCTAAAACGTAAATTGTACTACTTCTTACTGGCTATTACATCAACTTAGAAGCTTCTTCTATGTTCTACTATGGTGCTTTTAGTGTCTCCGCATACCGCAGGACGCGACATACCTTTGCAGACGATAAGTACAGCCGTTTCAGACAGAACTGCGGCCAATGTGACGATCTCGATTTAAGTCGATTCTGTAACAAATGATGAAAACGGACGGATTTCTCAGGTTTTTACTACATATGAACACTTTTCACATTTTCCCGTGCAACTCGGCTGCTATTCCTCCTTTCATGCAGAATCTTAAGGTCCTAGCTCATGTTCAAGGCACCAAAGCCGGCTAAAAAGTCAATAATCGATACCTAAAACTTGAATTGTACTACTTCTTACTTGCTATTAAATCAACTTAGAAGCTTCATCTGTGTTCTACTATGGTGCTTTTAGTGTCTCCACATACCGCAGCACTCGACATACCTTTGCAGACGATAAGTACAACCGTTTCAGAGAGAAGACCGGCCAATGTGACGATCTGGCTTTAAGTCGATTCGATAACAAATGACGAAAACGGACGGGTTTCTCAGGTTTTTACTACATATGAACAATTTTCGCATTCACCCGTGCAACTCGGCTGCTAGTCCTCCTTTCATGCAGAATCTTAAGGTCCTAGCTCATGTCCAATGTACCAAAGCCAGCTAAAAAGTCAATAATCGATACCTAAAACTTGAATTGTACTACTTCTTACTTGCTATTACATCAACTTAGAAGATTCATGTGTGTTCTACTATGGTGCTTTTAGTGTCTCCGCGTACTGCAGCACGCGACATAGCTTTGCAGACGATAAGTACAACCGTTTCAGAGAGAAGAGCGGCCAATGTGACGATCTGGCTTTAAGTCGATTCGATAACAAATGACGAAAACGGACGGATTTCTCAGGTTTTTACTACATATGAACACTTTTCACATACTCCCGTGCAACGCGGCTGCTAGTTCTCCTTTCATGCAGAATCTTAAGGTCCTAGCTCATGTACAAGGCACTCAAGCCAGCAAAATAGTCAGTAATCGATACCTAAAACGTAAATTGTACTACTTCTTACTGGCTATTACATCAACTTAGAAGCTTCATCTATGTTCTACTATGGTGGTTTAGTGTCTCCGCATACCGCAGCACGCGACATAGCTTTGCAGACGATAAGTACAACCGTTTCAGAGAGAAGAGCGGCCAATGTGACGATCTGGCTTTCAGTCGATTCGATAACAAATGACGAAAACGGACGGATTTCTCTGGTTTTTACTACATATGAACACTTTTCACATACTCCCGTGCAACGCGGCTGCTAGTCCTCCTTTCATGCAGAATCTTAAGCTCCTAGCTCATGTCCAAGGCACCAAAGCCAGCTAAATAGTCAATAATCGATACCTAAATCTTGAACTGTACTACTTCTTACTAGCTATTACATCAACTTAGAAGCTTCATCTGTGTTCTACTATGGTGCTTTTAGTGTCTCCGTATACCGCAGCACGCGACATAGCTTTGCAGACGATAAGTACAACCTTTACAGTGAGAAGAGCGGCCAATGTGACGATCTGGCTTTAAGTCGATTCCATAACAAATGACGAGAACGGACGGATTTCTTTAGGTTTGTACTACATATGAACACTTTTCACATTGGCCCATGCAACTCGGCTGCTAGTCCTCCTTTCATGCAGAATCTTAATTCCTAGCTCATGTCCAAGGCTCCAAAGATAGCTAAAAAGTCAAAAATCGATACCTAAAACGTAAATTGTTCTACTTCTTACTGGCTATTACATCAACTGAGAAGCTTCATCTATGTTCTACTATGGTGGTTTAGTGTCTCCGCATACCGCAGCACGCGACATAGCTTTGCAGACGATAAGTACAACCGTTTCAGAGAGAAGAGCGGCCAATGTGACGTCCTGGCTTTAAGTCGATTCCATAACAAATGACGAAACTGGACGGATTTCTCAGGTTTTTACTACATATGAACACTTTTCACATACTCCCGTGCAACGCGGCTGCTAGTCCTCCTTTCATGCAGAATCTTAAGCTCCTAGCTCATGTCCAAGGCACCAAAGCCAGCTAAATAGTCAATAATCGATACCTAAAACTTGAACTGTACTACTTCTTACTAGCTATTACATCAACTTAGAAGCTTCATCTGTGTTCTACTATGGTGCTTTTAGTGTCTCCGCATACCGCAGCACGCGACATAGCTTTGCAGACGATAAGTACAACCGTTTCAGAGAGAAGAGCGGCCAATGTGACGATCTGGCTTTAAGTCGATTCGATAACAAATGACGAAAACGGACGGATTTCTCAGGTTGTTACTACATATGAACACTTTTCACATACTCCCGTGCAACGCGGCTGCTAGTCCTCTTTTCATGCAGATTCTTAAGCTCCTAGCACATGTACAAAGGCACAAAAGCCAGCAAAATAGTCAATAATCGATACCTAAAACTTGAACTGTACTACTTCTTACTGGGTATTACATCAACTTAGAAGCTTCATCTGTGTTCTACTATGGTGCTTTTAGTGTCTCCGTATACCGCAGCACGCAACATAGCTTTGCAGACGATAAGTACAACCGTTTCACAGAAGAGGGGCCAATGTGACAATCTGGATTTAAGTCGATTCGATAAGAAATGACGAAAACGGACGGATTTCTCAGGTTTTTACTACATATGAACACTTTTCACATTCTCCTATGCAACTCGGCTGCTAGTCCTCCTTTAATGCAGAATCTTAAGCTCCTAGCTCATGTCCAAGGCACCAAAGCCAGCTAAATAGTCAATAATCGATACCTAAATCTTGAACTGTACTACTTCCTACTAGCTATTACATCAACTTAGAAGCTTCATCTGTGTTCTACTATGGTGCTTTTAGTGTCTCCGTATACCGCAGCACGCGACATAGCTTTGCAGACGATAAGTTTAACCTTTACAGTGAGAAGAGCGGCCAATGTGACGATCTGGCTTTAAGTCGATTCCATAACAAATGACGAGAACGGACGGATTTCTTTAGGATTTTACTACATATGAACACTTTTCACATTGGCCCATGCAACTCGGCTGCTAGTCCTCCTTTCATGCAGAATCTTAATTCCTAGCTCATGTCCAAGGCTCCAAAGCCAGCTAAAAAGTCAAAAATCGATACCTAAAACGTAAATTGTACTACTTCTTACTGGCTATTACATCAACTTAGAAGCTTCATCTATGTTCTACTATGGTGGTTTAGTGTCTCCGCATACCGCAGCACGCGACATAGCTTTGCAGACGATAAGTACAACCGTTTCAGAGAGAAGAGCGGACAATGTGACGATCTGGCTTTAAGTCGATTCGATAACAAATGACGAAAACGGACGGATTTCTCAGGTTGTTACTACATATGAACACTTTTCACATACTCCCGTGCAACGCGGCTGCTAGTCCGCCTTTCATGCAGATTCTTAAGCTCCTAGCTCATGTACAAAGGCACAAAAGCCAGCAAAATAGTCAATAATCGATATCTAAATCTTGAACTGTACTACTTCTTACTAGCTATTACATCAACTTAGAAGCCTCATCTGTGTTCTACTATGGTGCTTTTAGTGTCTCCGTATACCGCAGCACGCGACATAGCTTTGCAGACGATAAGTACAACCTTTACAGTGAGAAGAGCGGCCAATGTGACGATCTGGCTTTAAGTCGATTCCATAACAAATGACGAGAACGGACGGATTTCTTTAGGTTTTTACTACATATGAACACTTTTCACATTGGCCCATGCAACTCGGCTGCTAGTCCTCCTTTCATGCAGAATCTTAATTCCTAGCTCATGTCCAAGGCTCCAAAGCCAGCTAAAAAGTCAAAAATCGATACCTAAAACGTAAATTGTTCTACTTCTTACTGGCTATTACATCAACTTAGAAGCTTCATCTATGTTCTACTATGGTGGTTTAGTGTCTCCGCGTACCGCAGCACGCGACATAGCTTTGCAGACGATAAGTACAACCGTTTCAGAGAGAAGAGCGGCCAATGTGACGACCTGGCGTTAAGTCGATTCCATAACAAATGACGAAACCGGACGGATTTCTCAGGTTTTTACTACATATGAACACTTTTCACATACTCCCGTGCAACGCGGCTGCTAGTCCTCCTTTCATGCAGAATCTTAAGCTCCTAGCTCATGTCCAAGGCACCAAAGCCAGCTAAATAGTCAATAATCGATACCTAAAACTTGAACTGTACTACATCTTACTAGCTATTACACCAACTTAGAAGCTTCATCTGTGTTCTACTATGGTGCTTTTAGTGTCTCCGCATACCGCAGCACGCGACATAGCTTTGCAGACGATAAGTACAACCTTTACAGTGAGAAGAGCGGCCAATGTGACGATCTGGCTTTAAGTCGATTCCATAACAAATGACGAAAACGGACGGATTTCTTTAGGTTTTTACTACATATGAACACTTTTCACATACTCCCGTGCAACGCGGCTGCTAGTCCTCCTTTCATGCAGATTCTTAAGCTCC
Source organism: Schistocerca gregaria (assembly GCF_023897955.1). Classification (NCBI taxonomy): domain Eukaryota; kingdom Metazoa; phylum Arthropoda; class Insecta; order Orthoptera; family Acrididae; genus Schistocerca; species Schistocerca gregaria. The sequence continues at coordinate 6,854,357 of NW_026061853.1, forward strand.
TAGCTCATGTACAAAGGCACAAAAGCCAGCAAAATAGTCAATAATCGATACCTAAAACTTGAACTGTACTACTTTTTACTGGCTATTACATCAACTTAGAAGCTTCATCTGTGTTCTACTATGGTGCTTTTAGTGTCTCCGTATACCGCAGCACGCGACATAGCTTTGCAGACGATAAGTACAACCGTTTCAGAGAAGAGGGGCCAATGTGACAATCTGGGTTTAAGTCGATTCGATAACAAATGACGAAAACGGACGGATTTCTCAGGTTTTTACTACATATGAACACTTTTCACATTCTCCCATGCAACTCGGCTGCCAGTCCTCCTTTCATGCAGAATCTTAAGGTCCTATCTCATGTCCAAGACACCAAAGAATGGTAAAAAGTCAATAATCGAACCTAAGTCTTGAATTGTACTACATTTAACTGGATATTACTTCAACTTAGAAGCTTCATCTGTGTTCTACAATGGTGATTTAAGTGTCTCCGCATACCGCAGCACGCGACATAGCTTTGCAGACGATAAGTACAACCGTTTCAGAGAGAAGAGCGGCCAATGTGACGATCTGGCTTTCAGTCGATTCGATAACAAATGACGAAAACGGACGGATTTCTCTGGTTTTTACTACATATGAACACTTTTCACATACTCCCGTACAACGCGGCTGCTAGTCCTCCTTTCATGCAGAATCGGAAGCTCCTAGCTCATGTACAAAGGCACAAAAGCCAGAAAAATAGTCAATAATCGATAACTAAAACTTGAACTGCACTACTTCTTACTGGCCATTACGTCAACTTAGAAGCTTCATCTGTGTTCATTTATGGTGCTTTTAGTGTCTCCGCATACCGCAGCACGCGACATAGCTTTGCAGACGATAAGTACAACCGTTTCAGAGAGAAGAACGGCCAATGTGACGATCTGGCTTTAAGTCGATTCGATAACAAATGACGAAAACGAACGGATTTCTCAGGTTTTTACTACATATGAACACTTTTAACATTCTCCCTTGCAACTCGGCTGCTAGTCCTCCTTTCATGCAGAATCTTAAGGTCCTACATCATGTCCATGGCTCCAAAGCAAGGTAAAAAGTCAAAAATCGATTCCTAAAACGTAAATTGTACTACTTCTTACTGGCTATTACATCAACTTAGAAGCTTCATCTATGTTCTACTATGGTGCTTTTAGTGTCTCCGCATACCGCAGCACGCGACGTAGCTTTGCAGACGATAAGTACAGCCGTTTCAGACAGAACTGCGGCCAATGTTACGATCTGGATTTAAGTCGATTCGATAACAAATGACGAAAACGGACGGGTTTCTCAGGTTTTTACTACATATGAACACTTTTCGCATTCACCCGTGCAACTCGGCTGCTAGTCCTCCTTTCATGCAGAATCTTAAGGTCCAAGCTCATGTCCAATGTACCAAAGCCAGCTAAAAAGTCAATAATCGATACCTAAAACTTGAATTGTACTACTTCTTACTTTCTATTACATCAACTTAGAAGCTTCATGTGTGTTCTACTATGGTGCTTTTAGTGTCTCTGCATACTGCAGCACGCGACATAGCTTTGCAGACGATAAGTACAACCGTTTCAGAGAGAAGAGCGGCCTATGTGACGATCTGGCTTTAAGTCGATTCGATAACAAATGACGAAAACGGACGGGTTTATCAGGTTTTTACTACATATGAACACTTTTCACATACCCCCGTGCAACGCGGCTGCTAGTTCTCCTTTCATGCAGAATCTTAAGGTCCTAGCTCATGTCCAAGGCACCAAAGCCAGCAAAATAGTCAGTAATCGATACCTAAAACTTGAATTTTACTACTTCTTACTGGCTATTACATCAACTTAGAAGCTTCATCATTGTTCTACTATGGTGCTTTTAGTGTCTCCGCATTCCGCATCACGCGACATAGCTTTGCAGAGGATAAGTACAATGTGACGATCTGGCTTCAAGTTGATTCGATAACAAATGACGAAAACGGACGGATTTCTCAGGTTTTTACTACATATGAGCACTTTTCACAATACTCCCGTGCAACGCGGCTGCTAGTCCACCTTTCATGCAGAATCTTAAGGTCCTACCTCATGTCCAAGGCTCCAAAGCCAGCTAAAAAGTCAAAAATCGATACCTAAAACGTAAATTTTACTACTTCTTACTGGCTATTACATCAACTTAGAAGCTTCATCTATGTTCTACTATGGTGGTTTAGTGTCTCCGCATACCGCAGCACGCGACATAGCTTTGCAGACGATAAGTACTACCGTTTCAGAGAGAAGAGCGGCCAATGTGACGATCTGGCTTTCAGTCGATTCGATAACAAATGACGAAAACGGACGGATTTCTCTGGTTTTTGCTACATATGAACACTTTTCACATTGTCCCTTGCAACTCGGCTGCTAGTCCTCCTTTCATGCAGAATCTTAAGGTCCTAGCTCATTTCCAAGGCACCAAAGAATGGTAAAAAGTCAATAATCGAACCTAAGTCTTGAATTGTACTACATTTAACTGGATATTACTTCAACTTAGAAGCTTCATCTGTGTTCTACTATGGTGCTTTTAGTGTCTCCGTATACCGCAGCACGCGACATAGGTTTGCAGACGATAAGTACTAACGTTTCAGAGAGAAGAGCGGCCAATGTGCCGATCTGGCTTTAAGTTGATTCGATAACAAATGACGATAACGGACGGATTTCTCAGGTTTTTACTACATATGAACACTTTTGACATACTCCCGTGCAACGCGGCTGCTATTTCTCCTTTCATGCAGAATCTTAAGGTCCTAGCTCATGTCCAAGGCTCCAAAGCCAGCTAAAAAGTCAATAATCGATACCTAAAACTTGAATTGTTCTACTTCTCACTCGCTATTACATCAACTTAGAAGCTTCACCTGTGTTCTACTATGGTGCTTTTAGTGTCTCCGTATACCGCAGCACACGACACAGCTTTGCAGACGATAAGTACAACCGTTTGAGAGAAGAGGGGCCAATCTGTCAATCTGGGTTTAAGTCGATTCAATAACAAATGACGAAAACGGACGGATTTCTCAGGTTTTTACTACATATGAACACTTTTCACATTCTCCCATGCAACTCGGCTGCTAGTCCTCGTTTCATGCAGAATCTTATGGTCCTAGCTCATGTCCAAGGCACCAAAGCCAGCAAAAGAGTCAATAATCGATACCAAAAACTTGAATTGTACTACTTCTTACTGGCTATTACATCAACTTAGAAGCTTCATCTGTGTTCATTTATGGTGCTTTTAGTGTCTCCGCATACCGCAGCACGCGACATAGCTTTGCAGACGATAAGTACAACCGTTTCAGAGAGAAGAGCGGTCAATGTGACGATCTGGCTTTAAGTCGATTCGTTAACAAATGACGAAATCGAACGGATTTCTCAGTTTTTTACTACATATGAACACTTTTCACATTCTCCCTTTCAACTCGGCTGCTAGTCCTCCTTTCATGCAGAATCTTAAGGTCCTACATCATGCCCATGGCTCCAAAGCCAGGTAAAAAGTCAAAAATCGATTCCTAAAACGTAAATTGTACTACTTCTTACTGGCTATTACATCAACTTAGAAGCTTGATCTATGTTCTACTATGGTGCTTTTAGTGTCTCCGCATACCGCAGCACGCGACATAGCTTTGCAGACGATAAGTACAGCCGTTTCAGACAGAACTGCGGCTAATGTGACGATCTGGATTTAAGTCGATTCTGTAACAAATGATGAAAACGGACGGATTTCTCAGGTTTTTACTACATATGAACACTTTTCACATTTTCCCGTGCAACTCGGCTGCTAGTCCTCCTTTCATGCAGAATCTTAAGGTCCTAGCTCATGTTCAAGGCACCAAAGCCGGCTAAAAAGTCAATAATCGATACCTAAAACTTGAATTGTACTACTTCTTACTTGCTATTTAATCAACTTAGAAGCTTCATCTGTGTTCTACTATGGTGCTTTTAGTGTCTCCACAAACCGCAGCACTCGACATACCTTTGCAGACGATAAGTACAACCGCTTCAGAGATAAGACCGGCCAATGTGACGATCTTGCATTAAGTCGATTCGATAACAAATGACGAAAACGGACGGGTTTCTCAGGTTTTTACTGCATATGAACACTTTTCGCATTCACCCGTGCAACTCGGCTGCTAGTCCTCCTTTCATGCAGAATCTTAAGCTCCTAGCTCATGTCCAAGGCACAAAAGCCAGCAAATTAGTCAATAATCGATACCTAAAACTTGAACTGTACTACATCTTACTGGCTATTACATCAACTTAGAAGCCTCATCTGTGTTCTACTATGGTGCTTTTAGTGTATCCGCATACCGCATCACGCGACATAGGTTTGCAGACGATAAGTACAACCGTTTCAGAGAGAAGAGCGGCCAATGTGACGATCTGGCTTCAAGTTGATTCGATAACAAATGACGAAAACGGACGGATTTCGCAGGTTTTTACTACATATGAACACTTTTCACAATACTCCCGTGCAACGCGGCTGCTAGTCCTCCTTTCATGCAGAATCTTAAGGTCCTACCTCATGTCCAAGGCTCCAAAGCCAGCTAAAAAGTCAAAAATCGATACCTAAAAAGGAAATTGTACTACTTCTTACTGGCTATTACATCAACTTAGAAGCTTCATCTATGTTCTACTATGGTGCTTTTAGTGTCTCCGCATACCGCAGCACGCGACATAGCTTTGCAGACGATAATTACAGCCGTTTCAGACAGAACTGCGGACTATGTGACGATCTGGATTTAAGTCGATTCTATAACAAATGATGAAAACGGACGGATTTCTCCGGTTTTTCCTACATATGAACACTTTTCACTTTCTCACTTGCAACTCGGCTCCTAGTCCTAATTTCATGCAGAATCTTAAGTTCCTAGCTCATGTTCAAGGCACCAAAGCCGGCTAAAATGGCAATAATCGATACCTAAAACTTGAATTGTACTACTTATTACTGGCTATTACATCAACTTAGAAGTATCATCTGTGTTCTACTATAGTGCTTTTAGTGTCTCCGCATACCGCAGCACGCGACATAGCTTTGCAGACGATAAGTACAACCGTTTCAGAGAGAAGAGCGTCCAATGTGACGATCTGGTTTTAAGTCGATTCGGTAACAAATGACGAAAACGAACGGATTTCTCAGGTTTTTACTACATATGAACACTTTTCACATACTCCCGATCAACTCGGCTGCTAGTCCTCCTTTCATGTAGAATCTTAAGGTCCTAGCTCAGGTCCAAGGCACCAAAGCAAGCTAAAAAGGCAATAATCGATACCTAAAATTTAAATTGTACTACTTCTTACTGGCTATTACATCAACTTAGAAGCTTCATCTGTGATCTACTATGGTGCTTTTAGTGTCTCCGCATACCGCAGCGCGCGACATAGCTTTGCAGACGATAAGTACAACCGTTTCAGAGAGAAGAGCGGCCAATGTGACGGTCTGGCTTATGTCGATTCGATAATAAATTACGAAAACGGACGGATTTCTCAGTTTTTTACTACATATGAACACTTTTCGCATTCTCCCGTGCAACTCGGCTGCTAGTCCTCCTTTCATGCAGAGTCTTAAGGTCCTAGCGCATGTCCAAGGCACCAAAGCCAGCTAAAAAGTCAATATTCGATACCTAAAACTTAAATTGTACTACTCCTTACTGGCTATCACATCAACTTAGAAGCTTCATCTGTGTTCTACTATGGAGCTTTTAGTGTCTCCGCATAACGCAGCACGCGACATAGCTTATAGACGATAAGTACAACCGTTTCAGAGAGAAGAGCGGGCAATGTGACGATCTGGCTTCAAGTTGATTCGATAACAAATGACGAAAATGGACGGATTTCTCAGGTTTATACTACATATGAACACTTTTCACATTCTCCCATGCAACTCGGCTGCTAGTCCTCCTTTCATGCAGAATCTTATGGACATAGCTCATGTCCAAGGCACCAAAGCCAGCTAAAAAGTCAATAATCGATACCTAAAACTTGAATTGTACTACTTCTTACTGGATATTACATCAACTTAGAAGCTTCATCTGTGTTCCGCTATGTTGATTTTAGTGCCTCCGCATACCGCAGCACGCGACATAGCTTTGCAGACGATAAGTACAACCGTTTCAGAGAGAAGAGCGACCAATGTGACGATCTGGCTTTAAGTCGATTCGATAACAAATGACAAAAACGAACGGATTTCTCAGGTTTTTACTACATATGAACACTTTTAACATTGTCCCTTGCAACTCGGCTGCTAGACCTCCTTTCATGCAGAATCTTAAGGTCCTAGCTCATGTTTAAGGCACCAAAGACAGCAGAAAGTCCATAATCGATACCTAAAACTTGAATTGTACTACTTCTTACTGGCTATTACATCAACTTAGAAGCTTAATCTGTGTTCTACTATGGTGCTTTTAGTGTCTCCGCATACCGCAGCACGCGACATAGCTTTGCAGACGATAAGTACAACCGTTTCAGGAGAAGAGCGGCCAATGTGACAATCTGGCTTTAAGTCGATTCGAAATAAATTACGTAAACGGACAGATTTCTCAGGATTTTACTACACATGAACACTTTTCGCATTCTCCCGTTCAACTCGGCTGCTAGTCCTCCTTTCATGCAGAATCTTAAGGTCCTAGCTCATGTCCAAGGCACCAAAGGCAGCAAAAAAGTCAATAATCGATACCTAAAACTTTAATTGTACTACTTCTTACTGGCTAATACATCAACTTAGAAGCTTCATCTGTGTTCTACTATGGTGCTTTTAGTGTCTCCGCATACCGCAGCACGCGACATAGCTTTGCAGACGATAAGTACAACCGTTTCAGAGAGAAGAGCGGCCAATGTGACGCAGTGCTTGAAGTCGATTCGATAATAAATTACGAAAACGGACGGATTCCTCACGTTTTTACTACATATGAACACTTTTCCATTCTCCCTTGCAACTCGGCTGCTAGTCCTCCTTTCATGCAGAATCTTAAGGTAATAGCTCGTGTCCAAGGCACCAAAGCCAGCAAAAAGTCCATAATCGATACCTAAAACTTGAATTGTACTACTTCTTACTGGCTATTACATCAACTTAAAAGCTTAATCTGTGTTTTACTATAGTGCTTTTAGTGTCTCCGCATACCGCAGCACGCGACATAGCTTTGCAGACAATAAGTACAACCGTTTCAGAGAGTAGAGCGGCCAATGTGACGCACTGCTTTAAGTCGGTCCGATAAGAAATTACGAAAACGGTCGGATTTCTCAGGTTTTTACTACATATGAACACTTTTAACATTGTCCCTTGCAACTCGGCTGCTAGTCCTCCTTTCATGCAGAATCTTAAGGACATAGCTCATGTCCAAGGCACAAAAGAAAGCTAAAAAGTCAATAATCGATACCTAAAACTTGAATTGTACTACTTCTTACTGGCTATTAAATCAACTTAGAAGCTTCATCTGTGTTCCGCTATGTTGATTTTAGTGCCTCCGCATACCGCAGCACGCGACATAGCTTTGCAGACGATAAGTACAACCGTTTCAGAGAGAAGAGGGGCCAATGTGACGATCTGGCTTTAAGTCGATTCGATAACAAATGACGAAAATGGACGGATTTCTCAGGTTTTTACTACATATGAACACTTTTCACATACTCCCGTGCAACGCAGCTGCTAGTCCTCCTTTCATGCAGAATCTTAAGGTCCTAGCTCATGTCCAAGGCACCAAAGCCAGCTAAAAAGTCAATAATCGATACCTAAAACTTGAATTGTACTACTTCTTAGTTGGTATTACATCAACTTAGAAGCATCATCTGTGTTCCACTATGGTTATTTTAGTGTCTCCGCATACCCCAGCACGCGACATAGCTTTGCAGACGATAAGTACAACCGTTTCAGAGAGAAGAGCGACCAATGTGACGATCTGGCTTTAAGTCGATTCGATAACAAATGACAAAAACGAACGGATTTATCAGGTTTTTACTACATATGAACACTTTTAACATTGTCCCTTGCAACTCGGCTGCTAGACCTCCTTTCATGCAGAATCTTAAGGTCCTAGCTCATGTTTAAGGCACCAAAGCCAGCAGAAAGTCCATAATCGATACCTAAAACTTGAATTGTACTACTTCTTACTGGCTATTACATCAACATAGAAGCTTAATCGGTGTTCTACTATGGTGCTTTTAGTGTCTCCGCATACCGCAGCACGCGACATAGCTTTGCAGACGATAAGTACAACCGTTTCAGAGAGAAGAGCGGCCAATGTGACAATCTGGCTTTAAGTCGATTCGATAATAAATTACGTAAACGGACAGATTTCTCAGGATTTTACTATACATGAACACTTTTCGCATTCTCCCTTTCAACTCGGCTGCTAGTCCTCCTTTCATGCAGAATCTTAAGGTCCTAGCTAATGTCCAAGGCACCAAAGCCAGCTAAAAAGTCAATAATCGTTACCTAAAACTTGAATTGTACTACTTCTTACTGGCTATTATATCAACTTAGAAGCTTCATCTGTGTTCCACTATGGTGATTTTAGTGCCTCCGCATACCGCAGCACGCGACATAGTTTTGCAGACGATAAGTTCAACCGTTTCAGATAGAGGAGCGGCCAATGTGAAGATCTGGCTTTAAGTCGATTCGATAACAAATGACAAAAATGGACGGATTTCTCAGGTTTTTACTACATATAAACTCTTTTCACATACTCCCATGCAACGCGGCTGCTAGTCCTCCTTTCATGCAGAATCTTAAGGTCCTAGCTCATGTCCAAGGCACCAAAGCCAGCTAAAAAGTCCATAATCGATACCTAAAACTTTAATTGTACTACTTCTTACTGGCTATTACATCAACTTAAAAGCTTAATCTGTGTTCTACTATAGTGCTTTTAGTGTCTCCGCATACCGCAGCACGCGACATAGCTTTGCAGACGATAAGTACAACCGTTTCAGAGAGAAGAACGGCCAATGTGACGCGCTGCTTGAAGTCGATTCGATAATAAATTACGAAAACGGACGGATTCCTCACGTTTTTACTACATATGAACACTTTTCACATTCTCCATTGCAACTCGGCTGCTAGTCCTCCTTTCATGCAGAATCTTAAGGTCCTAGCCTGTGTCCAAGGCACCAAAGCCAGCAAAAAGTCCATAATCGATAACTAAAACTTGAATTGTACTACTTCTTACTGGCTATTTCATCAACTTAAAAGCTTAATCTGTGTTCTACTATAGTGCTTTTAGTGTCTCCGCATACCGCAGCACGCGACATAGCTTTGCAGACGATAAGTACAACCGTTTCAGAGAGAAGAGCGGCCAATGTGACGCACTGCTTTAAGTCGATTCGATAATAAATTACGAAAACGTTCGGATTTCTCAGGTTTTTACTACATATGAACACTTTTCACATCCTCCCGTGCAACTCGGCTGCTAGTCCTCCTTTCATGCAGAATCTTAAGGTCCTAGCTCATGTCCAAGGCACCAAAGCCAGCAAAAAAGTCAATAATCGATACCTAAAACTTTAATTGTACTACTTCTTACTGGCTATTACATCAACTTAGAAGCTTCATCTGTGTTCTACTATGGTGCTTTTAGTGTCTCCGGATACCGCAGCACGCGACATAGCTTTGCAGACGATAAGTACAACCGTTTCAGAGAGAAGAGCGGCCAATGTGACGCACTGCTTGAAGTCGATTCGATAATAAATTACGAAAACGGACGGATTCCTCACGTTTTTACTACATATGAACACTTTTCACATTCTCCCTTGCAACTCGGCTGCTAGTCCTCCTTTCATGCAGAATCTTAAGGTAATAGCTCGTGTCCAAGGCACCAAAGCCAGCAAAAAGTCCATAATCGATACCTAAAACTTGAATTGTACTACTTCTTACTGGCTATTACATCAACTTAAAAGCTTAATCTGTGTTTTACTATAGTGCTTTTAGTGTCTCCGCATACCGCAGCACGCGACATAGCTTTGCAGACGATAAGTACAACCGTTTCAGAGAGAAGAGGGGCCAATGTGACGATCTGGCTTTAAGTCGATTCGATAATAAATTACGTAAACCGACGGATTTCTCAGGATTTTACTACATATGAACACATTTCACATTCTCCCATGCAACTCGGCTGCTACTCCTCCTTTCATGCAGAATCTTAAGGATATAGCTCATGTCCAAGGCACAAAAGAAAGCTAAAAATTCAATAATCGATACCTAAAACTTGAATTGTACTACTTCTTACTGGCTATTACATCAACTTAGAAGCTTCATCTGTGTTCCGCTATGTTGATTTTAGTGCCTCCGCATACCGCAGCACGCGACATAGCTTTGCAGACGATAAGTACAACCGTTTCAGAGAGAAGAGGGGCCAATGTGACCATCTGGCTTTAAGTCGATTCGATAACAAATGGCGAAAATGGACGGATTTCTCAGGTTTTTACTACATATGAACACTTTTCACATACTCCCGTGCAACGCAGCTGCTAGTCCTCCTTTCATGCAGAATCTTAAGGTCCTAGCTCATGTCCAAGGCACCAAAGCCAGCTAAAAAGTCAATAATCGATACCTAAAACTTGAATTGTACTACTTCTTAGTTGGTATTACATCAACTTAGAAGCATCATCTGTGTTCCACTATGGTTATTTTAGTGTCTCCGCATACCGCAGCACGCGACATAGCTTTGCAGACGATAAGTACAACCGTTTCAGAGAGAAGAGCGACCAATGTGACGATCTGGCTTTAAGTCGATTCGATAACAAATGACAAAAACGAACGGATTTATCAGGTTTTTACTACATATGAACACTTTTAACATTGTCCCGTGCAACTCGGCTGCTAGACCTCCTTTCATGCAGAATCTTAAGGTCCTAGCTCATGTTTAAGGCACCAAAGCCAGCAGAAAGTCCATAATCGATACCTAAAACTTGAATTGTACTACTTCTTACTGGCTATTACATCAACTTAGAAGCTTAATCGGTGTTCTACTATGGTGCTTTTAGTGTCTCCGCATACCGCAGCCCGCGACATAGCTTTGCAGACGATAAGTACAACCGTTTCAGAGAGAAGAGCGGCCAATGTGACAATCTGGCTTTAAGTCGATTCGATAATAAATTACGTAAACGGACAGATTTCTCAGGATTTTACTACACATGAACACTTTTCGCATTCTCCCTTTCAACTCGGCTGCTAGTCCTCCTTTCATGCAGAATCTTAAGGTCCTAGCTAATGTCCAAGGCACCAAAGCCAGCTAAAAAGTCAATAATCGTTACCTAAAACTTGAATTGTACTACTTCTTACTGGCTATTATATCAACTTAGAAGCTTCATCTGTGTTCCACTATGGTGATTTTAGTGCCTCCGCATACCGCAGCACGCGACATAGTTTTGCAGACGATAAGTTCAACCGTTTCAGATAGAGGAGCGGCCAATGTGAAGATCTGGCTTTAAGTCGATTCGATAACAAATGACAAAAATGGACGGATTTCTCAGGTTTTTACTACATATAAACTCTTTTCACATACTCCCATGCAACGCGGCGGCTAGTCCTCCTTTCATGCAGAATCTTAAGGTCCTAGCTCATGTCCAAGGCACCAAAGCCAGCTAAAAAGTCCATAATCGATACCTAAAACTTTAATTGTACTACTTCTTACTGGCTATTACATCAACTTAAAAGCTTAATCTGTGTTCTACTATAGTGCTTTTAGTGTCTCCGCATACCGCAGCACGCGACATAGCTTTGCAGACGATAAGTACAACCGTTTCAGAGAGAAGAACGGCCAATGTGACGCGCTGCTTGAAGTCGATTCGATAATAAATTACGAAAACGGACGGATTCCTCACGTTTTTACTACATATGAACACTTTTCACATTCTCCATTGCAACTCGGCTGCTAGTCCTCCTTTCATGCAGAATCTTAAGGTCCTAGCCTGTGTCCAAGGCACCAAAGCCAGCAAAAAGTCCATAATCGATACCTAAAACTTGAATTGTACTACTTCTTACTTGCTATTTCATCAACTTAAAAGCTTAATCTGTGTTCTACTATAGTGCTTTTAGTGTCTCCGCATACCGCAGCACGCGACATAGCTTTGCAGACGATAAGTACAACCGTTTCAGAGAGAAGAGCGGCCAATGTGACGCACTGCTTTAAGTCGATTCGATAATAAATTACGAAAACGTTCGGATTTCTCAGGTTTTTACTACATATGAACACTTTTCACATCCTCCCGTGCAACTCGGCTGCTAGTCCTCCTTTCATGCAGAATCTTAAGGTCCTAGCTCATGTCCAAGGCACCAAAGCCAGCAAAAAAGTCAATAATCGATACCTAAAACTTTAATTGTACTACTTCTTACTGGCTATTACATCAACTTAGAAGCTTCATCTGTGTTCTACTATGGTGCTGTTAGTGTCTCCGGATACCGCAGCACGCGACATAGCTTTGCAGACGATAAGTACAACCGTTTCAGAGAGAAGAGCGGCCAATGTGACGCACTGCTTGAAGTCGATTCGATAATAAATTACGAAAACGGACGGATTCCTCACGTTTTTACTACATATGAACACTTTTCACATTCTCCCTTGCAACTCGGCTGCTAGTCCTCCTTTCATGCAGAATCTTAAGGTAATAGCTCGTGTCCAAGGCACCAAAGCCAGCAAAAAGTCCATAATCGATACCTAAAACTTGAATTGTACTACTTCTTACTGGCTATTACATCAACTTAAAAGCTTAATCTGTGTTTTACTATAGTGCTTTTAGTGTCTCCGCATACCGCAGCACGCGACATAGCTTTGCAGACGATAAGTACAACCGTTTCAGAGAGAAGAGGGGCCAATGTGACGATCTGGCTTTAAGTCGATTCGATAATAAATTACGTAAACCGACGGATTTCTCAGGATTTTACTACATATGAACACTTTTCACATTCTCCCATGCAACTCGGCTGCTACTCCTCCTTTCATGCAGAATCTTAAGGATATAGCTGATGTCCAAGGCACAAAAGAAAGCTAAAAAGTCAATAATCGATACCTAAAACTTGAATTGTACTACTTCTTACTGGCTATTACATCAACTTAGAAGCTTCATCTGTGTTCCGCTATGTTGATTTTAGTGCCTCCGCATACCGCAGCACGCGACATAGCTTTGCAGACGATAAGTACAAACGTTTCAGAGAGAAGAGCGGCCAATGTGACGCACTGCTTGAAGTCGATTCGATAATAAATTACGAAAACGAACGGATTCCTCACGTTTTTACTACATATGAACACTTTTCACATTCTCCCTTGCAACTCGGCTTCTAGTCCTCCTTTCATGCAGAATCTTAAGGTAATAGCTCGTGTCCAAGGCACCAAAGCCAGCAAAAAGTCCATAATCTTTACTTAAACTTGAATTGTACTACTTCTTACTGGCTATTACATCAACTTAAAAGCTTAATCTGTGTTTTACTATAGTGCTTTTAGTGTCTCCGCATACCGCAGCACGCGACATAGCTTTGCAGACGATAATTACAACCGTTTCAGAGAGTAGAGCGGCCAATGTGACGCACTGCTTTAAGTCGATTCGATAAGAAATTACGAAAACGAACGGATTTCTCAGGTTTTTACTACATATGAACACTTTTAACATTGTCCCTTGCAACTCGGCTGCTAGTCCTCCTTTCATGCAGAATATTAAGGTCCTAGCTCATGTCCAAGGCAGAAAAGCCAGCTAAAAAGTCAATAATCGATACCTAAAACTTGAATTGTACAACTTCTTACTGTATATTACATCAACTTAGAAACTTAATCTGTGTTCTACTATGGTGCTTTTAGTGTCTCCGCATACCGCAGCACGCGACATAGCTTTGCAGACGATAAGTACAACCGTTTCAGAGAGAAGAGGGGCCAATGTGACGATCTGGCTTTAAGTCGATTCGATAATAAATTACGTAAACGGACGGATTTCTCAGGATTTTACTACATATGAACACTTTTCACATTCTCCCATGCAACTCGGCTGCTACTCCTCCTTTCATGCAGAATCTTAAGGACATAGCTCATGTCCAAGGCACAAACGAAAGCTAAAAAGTCAATAATCGATACCTAAAACTTGAATTGTACTACTTCTTACTGGCTATTACATCAACTTAGAAGCTTCATCTGTGTTCCGCTATGTTGATTTTAGTGCCTCCGCATACCGCAGCACGCGACATAGCTTTGCAGACGATAAGTACAACCGTTTCAGAGAGAAGAGGGGCCAATGTGACGATCTGGCTTTAAGTCGATTCGATAACAAATGACGAAAATGGACGGATTTCTCAGATTTTTACTACATATGAACACTTTTCACATACTCCCGTGCAACGCAGCTGCTAGTCCTCCTTTCATGCAGAATCTTAAGGTCCTAGCTCATGTCCAAGGCACCAAAGCCAACTAAAAAGTCAATAATCGATACCTGAAACTTGAATTGTACTACTTCTTACTTGCTATTACATCAACTTAGAAGCTTCATCTGTGTTCCACTATGGTTATTTTAGTGTCTCCGCATACCGCAGCACGCGACATAGCTTTGCAGACGATAAGTACAACCGTTTCAGAGAGAAGAGCGACCAATGTGACGATCTGGCTTTAAGTCGATTCGATAACAAATGACAAAAACGAACGGATTTATCAGGTTTTTACTACATATGAACACTTTTAACATTGTCCCTTGCACCTCGGCTGCTAGTCCTCCTTTCATGCAGAATCTTAAGGTCCTAGCTCATGTCCAAGGCACCAAAGCCAGCAAAAAGTCCATAATCGATACCTAAAACTTGAATTGTACTACTTCTTACTGGCTATTACATCAACTTAGAAGCTTAATCTGTGTTCTACTATGGTGCTTTTAGTGTCTCCGCATACCGCAGCACGCGACATAGCTTTGCAGACGATAAGTACAACCGTTTCAGAGAGAAGAGCGGCCAATGTGACGCACTGCTTGAAGTCGATTCGATAATAAATTACGAAAACGGACGGATTCCTCACGTTTTTACTACATATGAACACTTTTCACATTCTCCCTTGCAACTCGGCTGCTAGTCCTCCTTTCATGCAGAATCTTAAGGTAATAGCTCGTGTCCAAGGCACCAAAGCCAGCAAAAAGTCCATAATCGATACCTAAAACTTGAATTGTACTACTTCTTACTGGCTATTACATCAACTTAAAAGCTTAATCTGAGTTTTACTATAGTGCTTTTAGTGTCTCCGCATACCGCAGCACGCGACATAGCTTTGCAGACGATAAGTACAACCGTTTCAGAGAGTAGAGCGGCCAATGTGACGCACTGCTTTAAGTCGATTCGATAAGAAATTACGAAAACGGTCGGATTTCTCAGGTTTTTACTACATATGAACACTTTTAACATTGTCCCTTGCAACTCGGCTGCTAGTCCTCCTTTCATGCAGAATCTTAAGGTCCTAGCTCATGTCCAAGGCAGAAAAGCCAGCTAAAAAGTCAATAATCGATACCTAAAACTTGAATTGTACTACTTTTTACTGTATATTACATCAACTTAGAAGCTTCATCTGTGTTCCGCTATATTGATTTTAGTGCCTCCGCATACCGCAGCACGCGACATAGCTTTGCAGACGATAAGTACAACCGTTTCAGAGAGAAGAGGGGCCAATGTGACGATCTGGCTTTAAGTCGATTCGATAACAAATGACGAAAATGGACGGATTTCTCAGGTTTTTACTACATATGAACACTTTTCACATACTCCCGTGCAACGCAGCTGCTAGTCCTCCTTTCATGCAGAATCTTAAGGTCCTAGCTCATGTCCTAGGCACCAAAGAATGGTAAAAAGTCAATAATCGAACCTAAGTCTTGAATTGTACTACATTTAACTGGATATTACTTCAACTTAGAAGCTTCATCTGTGTTCTACAATGGTGATTTAAGTGTCTCCGCATACCGCAGCACGCGACATAGCTTTGCAGACGATAAGTACAACCGTTTCAGAGAGAAGAGCGGCCAATGTGACGATCTGGCTTTCAGTCGATTCGATAACAAATGACGAAAACGGACGGATTTCTCTGGTTTTTACTACATATGAACACATTTCACATACTCCCGTGCAACGCGGCTGCTAGTCCTCCTTTCAGGCAGAATCTTAAGCTCCTAGCTCATGTCCAAGGCACCAAAGCCAGCTAAATAGTCAATAATCGATACCTAAATCTTGAACTATACTACTTCTTACTAGCTATTACATCAACTTAGAAGCTTCATCTGTGTTCTACTATGGTGCTTTTAGTGTCTCCGTATACCGCAGCACGCGACATAGCTTTGCAGTGGATAAGTACTACCGTTTCAGAGAGAAGAGCGGCCAATGTGAAAATCTGGCTTTAAGTCGATTCGATAACAAATGACGAAAACGGACGGATTTCTCTGGTTTTTACTACATATGAACACTTTTCACATACTCCCGTGCAACGCGGCTGCTAGTCCTCCTTTCATGCAGACTCGTAAGCTCCTAGCTCATGTACAAAGGCACAAAAGCCAGCAAAATAGTCAATAATCGATAACTAAAACTTGAACTGTACTACTTCTTACTGGCTATTACATCAACTTAGAAGCTTCATCTGTGTTCTACTATGGTGCTTTTAGTGTCTCCGTATACCGCAGCACGCGACATAGCTTTGCAGACGATAAGTACTAACGTTTCAGAGAGAAGAGCGGCCAATGTGCCGATCTGGCTTTAAGTTGATTCGATAACAAATGACGATAACGGACGGATTTCTCAGGTTTTTACTACATATGAACACTTTTGACATACTCCCGTGCAACGCGGCTGCTATTTCTCCTTTCATGTAGAATCTTAAGGTCCTAGCTCATGTCCAAGGCTCCAAAGCCAGCTAAAAAGTCAATAATCGATACCTAAAACTTGAATTGTCCTACTTCTCACTCGCTATTACATCAACATAGAAGCTTCACCTGTGTTCTACTATGGTGCTTTTAGTGTCTCCGCATACCGCAGCACGCGACATAGCTTTGCAGACGATAAGTACAACCGTTTCAGAGAGTAGAGCGGCCAATGTGACGCACTGCTTTAAGTCGATTCGATAAGAAATTACGAAAATGGTCGGATTTCTCAGGTTTTTACTATATATGAACACTTTTAACATTGTCCCTTGCATCTCGGCTGCTAGTCCTCCTTTCATGCAGAATCTTAAGGTCCTAGCTCATGTCCAAGGCAGAAAAGCCAGCTAAAAAGTCAATAATCGATACCTAAAACTTGAATTGTACTACTTCTTACTGTATATTACATCAACTTAGAAGCTTCATCTGTGTTTCGCTATGTTGATTTTAGTGCCTCCGCATACCGCAGCACGCGACATAGCTTTGCAGACGATAAGTACAACCGTTTCAGAGAGAAGAGCGGCCAATGTGACGATCTTGCTTTCAGTCGATTCGATAACAAATGACGAAAACGGACGGATTTCTCTGGTTTTTACTACATATGAACACTTTTCACATACTGCCGTGCAACGCGGCTGCTAGTCCTCCTTTCATGCAGAATCTTAAGCTCCTAGCTCATGTCCAAGGCACCAAAGCCAACTAAATATTCAATAATCGATACCTAAATCTTGAACTGTACTACTTCTTACTAGCTATTACATCAACTTAGAAGCTTCATCTGTGTTCTACTATGGTGCTTTTAGTGTCTCCGTATACCGCAGCACGCGACATAGCTTTGCTGTGGATAAGTACTACCGTTTCAGAGAGAAGAGCGGCCAATGTGAAAATCTGGCTTTAAGTCGATTCGATAACAAATGACGAAAACGGACGGATTTCTCTGGTTTTTACTACATATGAACACTTTTCACATACTCCCGTGCAACGCGGCTGCTAGTCCTCCTTTCATGCAGACTCGTAAGCTCCTAGCTCATGTACAAAGGCACAAAAGCCAGCAAAATAGTCAATAATCGATAACTAAAACTTGAACTGTACTACTTCTTACTGGCTATTACATCAACTTAGAAGCTTCATCTGTGTTCTACTATGGTGCTTTTAGTGTCTCCGTATACCGCAGCACGCGACATAGCTTTGCAGACGATAAGTACTAACGTTTCAGAGAGAAGAGCGGCCAATGTGCCGATCTGGCTTTAAGTTGATTCGATAACAAATGACGATAACGGACGGATTTCTCAGGTTTTTACTACATATGAACACTTTTGACATACTCCCGTGCAACGCGGCTGCTATTTCTCCTTTCATGCAGAATCTTAAGGTCCTAGCTCATGTCCAAGGCTCCAAAGCCAGCTAAAAAGTCAATAATCGATACCTAAAACTTGAATTGTTCTACTTCTCACTCGCTATTAGATCAACTTAGAAGCTTCACCTGTGTTCTACTATGGTGCTTTTAGTGTCTCCGTATACCGCAGCACGCGACACAGCTTTGCAGACGATAAGTACAACCGTTTGAGAGAAGAGGGGCCAATCTGTCAATCTGGGTTTAAGTCGATTCGATAACAAATGAAGAAAACGGACGGTTTTCTCAGGTTTTTACTACATATGAACACTTCTCACATTCTCCCGTGCAACTCGGCTGCTAGTCCTCCTTTCATGCAGAATCTTAAGGTCCTAGCTCATGTCCAAGGCACCAAAGCCAGCAAAAAAGTCAATAATCGATACCTAAAACTTGAATTGTACTACTTCTTACTGGCTATTACATCAACTTAGAAGCTTCATCTGTGTTCATTTATGGTGCTTTTAGTGTCTCCGCATACCGCAGCACGCGACATAGCTTTGCAGACGATAAGTACAACCGTTTCAGAGAGAAGAGCGGTCAATGTGACGATCTGGCTTTAAGTCGATTCATTAACAAATGACGAAATCGAACGGATTTCTCAGGTTTTTACTACATATGAACACTTTTAACATTCTCCCTTGCAACTCGGCTGCTAGTCCTCCTTTCATGCAGAATCTTAAGGTCCTACATCATGCCCATGGCTCCAAAGCAAGGTAAAAAGTCAAAAATCGATTCCTAAAACGTAAATTGTACTACTTCTTACTGGCTATTACATCAACTTAGAAGCTTCATCTATGTTCTACTATGGTGCTTTTAGTGTCTCCGCATACCGCAGCACGCGACATAGCTTTGCAGACGATAAGTACAGCCGTTTCAGACAGAACTGCGGCTAATGTGACGATCTGGATTTAAGTCGATTCTGTAACAAATGATGAAAACGGACGGATTTCTCAGGTTTTTACTACATATGAACACTTTTCACATTTTCCCGTGCAACTCGGCTGCTAGTCCTCCTTTCATGCAGAATCTTAAGGTCCTAGCTCATGTTAAAGGCACCAAAGCCGGCTAAAAAGTCAATAATCGATACCTAAAACTTGAATTGTACTACTTCTTACTTGCTATTACATCAACTTAGAAGCTTCATCTGGGTTCTACTATGGTGCTTTTAGTGTCTCCACATACCGCAGCACTCGACATACCTTTGCAGACGATAAGTACAACCGTTTCAGAGAGAAGACCGGCCAATGTGACGATCTGGCATTAAGTCGATTCGATAACAAATGTCGAAAACGGACGGGTTTCTCAGGTTTTTACTACATATGAACACTTTTCGCATTCACCCGTGCAACTCGGCTGCTAGTCCTCCTTTCATGCAGAATCTTAAGGTCCTAGCTCATGTCCAATGTACCAAAGCCAGCTAAAAAGTCAATAATCGATACCTAAAACTTGAATTGTACTTCTTCTTACTTGCTATTACATCAACTTAGAAGCTTCATGTGTGTTCTACTATGGTGCTTTTAGTGTCTCCGCATACTGCAGCATGCGACATAGCTTTGCAGACGATAAGTACAACCGTTTCAGAGAGAAGAGCGGCCAATGTGGCGATCTGGCTTTAAGTCGTTTCGATAACAAATGACGAAAACGGACGGATTTCTCAGGTTTTTACTACATATGAACACTTTTCACATACTCCCGTGCAACGCAGCTGCTAGTCCTCCTTTCATGCAGAATCTTAAGGTCCTAGCTCATGTCCAAGGCACCAAAGCCAGCTAAAAAGTCAATAATCGATACCTAAAACTTGAATTGTACTACTTCTTACTTGCTATTACATCAACTTAGAAGCTTCATCTGTGTTCCACTATGGTTATTTTAGTGTCTCCGCATACCGCAGCACGCGACATAGCTTTGCAGACGATAAGTACAACCGTTTCAGAGAGAAGAGCGACCAATGTGACGATCTGGCTTTAAGTCGATTCGATAACAAATGACAAAAACGAACGGATTTATCAGGTTTTTACTACATATGAACACTTTTAACATTGTCCCTTGCACCTCGGCTGCTAGTCCTCCTTTCATGCAGAATCTTAAGGTCCTAGCTCATGTCCAAGGCACCAAAGCCAGCAATAAGTCCATAATCGATACCTAAAACTTGAATTGTACTACTTCTTACTGGCTATTACATCAACTTAGAAGCTTCATCTGTGTTCCGCTATGTTGATTTTAGTGCCTCCGCATACCGCAGCACGCGACATAGCTTTGCAGACGATAAGTACAACCGTTTCAGAGAGAAGAGCGGCCAATGTGACGCACTGCTTGAAGTCGATTCGATAATAAATTACGAAAACGGAAGGATTCCTCACGTTTTTACTACATATGAACACTTTTCACATTCTCCCTTGCAACTCGGCTTCTAGTCCTCCTTTCATGCAGAATCTTAAGGTAATAGCTCGTGTCCAAGGCACGAAAGCCAGCAAAAAGTCCATAATCGGTACCTAAAACTTGAATTGCACTACTTCTTACTGGCTATTACATCAACTTAAAAGCTTAATCTGTGTTTTACTATAGTGCTTTTAGTGTCTCCGCATACCGCAGCACGCGACATAGCTTTGCAGACGATAATTACAACCGTCTCAGAGAGTAGAGCGGCCAATGTGACGCACTGCTTTAAGTCGATTCGATAAGAAATTACGAAAACGAACGGATTTCTCAGGTTTTTACTACATATGAACACTTTTAACATTGTCCCTTGCAACTCGGCTGCTAGTCCTCCTTTCATGCAGAATATTAAGGTCCTAGCTCATGTCCAAGGCAGAAAAGCCAGCTAAAAAGTCAATAATCGATACCTAAAACTTGAATTGTACAACTTCTTACTGTATATTACATCAACTTAGAAACTTAATCTGTGTTCTACTATGGTGCTTTTAGTGTCTCCGCATACCGCAGCACGCGACATAGCTTTGCAGACGATAAGTACAACCGTTTCAGAGAGAAGAGGGGCCAATGTGACGATCTGGCTTTAAGTCGATTCGATAATAAATTACGTAAACGGACGGATTTCTCAGGATTTTACTACATATGAACACTTTTCACATTCTCCCATGCAACTCGGCTGCTACTCCTCCTTTCATGCAGAATCTTAAGGACATAGCTCATGTCCAAGGCACAAACGAAAGCTAAAAAGTCAATAATCGATACCTAAAACTTGAATTGTACTACTTCTTACTGGCTATTACATCAACTTAGAAGCTTCATCTGTGTTCCGCTATGTTGATTTTAGTGCCTCCGCATACCGCAGCACGCGACATAGATTTGCAGACGATAAGTACAACCGTTTCAGAGAGAAGAGGGGCCAATGTGACGATCTGGCTTTAAGTCGATTCGATAACAAATGACGAAAATGGACGGATTTCTCAGATTTTTACTACATATGAACACTTTTCACATACTCCCGTGCAACGCAGCTGCTAGTCCTCCTTTCATGCAGAATCTTAAGGTCCTAGCTCATGTCCAAGGCACCAAAGCCAACTAAAAAGTCAATAATCGATACCTGAAACTTGAATTGTACTACTTCTTACTTGCTATTACATCAACTTAGAAGCTTCATCTGTGTTCCACTATGGTTATTTTAGTGTCTCCGCATACCGCAGCACGCGACATAGCTTTGCAGACGATAAGTACAACCGTTTCAGAGAGAAGAGCGACCAATGTGACGATCTGGCTTTAAGTCGATTCGATAACAAATGACAAAAACGAACGGATTTATCAGGTTTTTACTACATATGAACACTTTTAACATTGTCCCTTGCACCTCGGCTGCTAGTCCTCCTTTCATGCAGAATCTTAAGGTCCTAGCTCATGTCCAAGGCACCAAAGCCAGCAAAAGGTCCATAATCGATACCTAAAACTTGAATTGTACTACTTCTTACTGGCTATTACATCAACTTAAAAGCTTAATCTGTGTTTTACTATAGTGCTTTTAGTGTCTCCGCATACCGCAGCACGCGACATAGCTTTGCAGACGATAAGTACAACCGTTTCAGAGAGTAGAGCGGCCAATGTGACGCACTGCTTTAAGTCGATTCGATAAGAAATTACGAAAACGGTCGGATTTCTCAGGTTTTTACTACATATGAACACTTTTAACATTGTCCCTTGCAACTCGGCTGCCAGTCCTCCTTTCATGCAGAATCTTAAGGTCCTAGCTCATGTCCAAGGCAGAAAAGCCAGCTAAAAAGTCAATAATCGATACCTAAAACTTGAATTGTACAACTTCTTACTGTATATTACATCAACTTAGAAACCTAATCTGTGTTCTACTATGGTGCTTTTAGTGTCTCCGCATACCGCAGCACGCGACATAGCTTTGCAGACGATAAGTACAACCGTTTCAGAGAGAAGAGGGGCCAATGTGACGATCTGGCTTTAAGTCGATTCGATAATAAATTACGTAAACGGACGGATTTCTCAGGATTTTACTACATATGAACACTTTTCACATTCTCCCATGCAACTCGGCTGCTACTCCTCCTTTCATGCAGAATCTTAAGGACATAGCTCATGTCCAAGGCACAAACGAAAGCTAAAAAGTCAATAATCGATACCTAAAACTTGAATTGTACTACTTCTTACTGGCTATTACATCAACTTAGAAGCTTCATCTGTGTTCCGCTATGTTGATTTTAGTGCCTCCGCATACCGCAGCACGCGACATAGCTTTGCAGACGATAAGTACAACCGTTTCAGAGAGAAGAGGGGCCAATGTGACGATCTGGCTTTAAGTCGATTCGATAACAAATGACGAAAATGGACGGATTTCTCAGATTTTTACTACATATGAACACTTTTCACATACTCCCGTGCAACGCAGCTGCTAGTCCTCCTTTCATGCAGAATCTTAAGGTCCTAGCTCATGTCCAAGGCACCAAAGCCAGCAAAAAGTCCATAATCGATACCTAAAACTTGAATTGTACTACTTCTTACTTGCTATTACATCATCTTAGAAGCTTCATCTGTGTTCCACTATCGTTATTTTAGTGTCTCCGCATACCGCAGCACGCGACATAGCTTTGCAGACGATAAGTACAACCGTTTCAGAGAGAAGAGCGACCAATGTGACGATCTGGCTTTAAGTCGATTCGATAACAAATGACAAAAACGAACGGATTTATCAGGTTTTTACTACATATGAACACTTTTCACATACTCCCGTGCAACGCGGCTGCTAGTCCTCCTTTCAGGCAGAATCTTAAGCTCCTAGCTCATGTCCAAGGCACCAAAGCCAGCTAAATAGTCAATAATCGATACCTAAATCTTGAACTGTACTACTTCTTACTAGCTATTTCATCAACTTAGAAGCTTCATCTGTGTTCTACTATGGTGCTTTTAGTGTCTCCGTATACCGCAGCACGCGACATAGCTTTGCAGTGGATAAGTACTACCGTTTCAGAGAGAAGAGCGGCCAATGTGAAAATCTGGCTTTAAGTCGATTCGATAACAAATGACGAAAACTGACGGATTTCTCTGGTTTTTACTACATATGGACACTTTTCACATACTCCCGTGCAACGCGGCTGCTAGTCCTCCTTTCATGCAGACTCGTAAGCTCCTAGCTCATGTACAAAGGCACAAAAGCCAGCAAAATAGTCAATAATCGATAACTAAAACTTGAACTGTACTACTTCTTACTGGCTATTACATCAACTTAGAAGCTTCATCTGTGTTCTACTATGGTGCTTTTAGTGTCTCCGTATACCGCAGCACGCGACATAGCTTTGCAGACGATAAGTACTAACGTTTCAGAGAGAAGAGCGGCCAATGTGCCGAACTGGCTTTAAGTTGATTCGATAACAAATGACGATAACGGACGGATTTCTCAGGTTTTTACTACATATGAACACTTTTGACATACTCCCGTGCAACGCGGCTGCTATTTCTCCTTTCATGCAGAATCTTAAGGTCCTAGCTCATGTCCAAGGCTCCAAAGCCAGCTAAAAAGTCAATAATCGATACCTAAAACTTGAATTGTACTACTTCTTACTTGCTATTACATCAACTTAGAAGCTTCATCTGTGTTCCACTATCGTTATTTTAGTGTCTCCGCATACCGCAGCACGCGACATAGCTTTGCAGACGATAAGTACAACCGTTTCAGAGAGAAGAGCGACCAATGTGACGATCTGGCTTTAAGTCGATTCGATAACAAATGACAAAAACGAACGGATTTATCAGGTTTTTACTACATATGAACACTTTTAACATTGTCCCTTGCACCTCGGCTGCTAGTCCTCCTTTCATGCAGAATCTTAAGGTCCTAGCTCATGTCCAAGGCACCAAAGCCAGCAAAAAGTCCATAATCGATACCTAAAACTTGAATTGTACTACTTCTTACTGGCTATTACATCAACTTAGAAGCTTAATCTGTGTTCTACTATGGTGCTTTTAGTGTCTCCGCATACCGCAGCACGCGACATAGCTTTGCAGACGATAAGTACAACCGTTTCAGAGAGAAGAGCGGCCAATGTGACGCATAGCTTGAAGTCGATTCGATAATAAATTACGAAAACGGACGGATTCCTCACGTTTTTACTACATATGAACACTTTTCACATTCTCCCTTGCAACTCGGCTGCTAGTTCTCCTTTCATGCAGAATCTTAAGGTAATAGCTCGTGTCCAAGGCACCAAAGCCAGCAAAAAGTCCATAATCGATACCTAAAACTTTAATTGTACTACTTCTTACTGGCTATTACATCAACTTAAAAGCTTAATCTGTGTTTTACTATAGTGCTTTTAGTGTCTCCGCATACCGCAGCACGCGACATAGCTTTGCAGACGATAAGTACAACCGTTTCAGAGAGTAGAGCGGCCAATGTGACGCACTGCTTTAAGTCGATTCGATAAGAAATTACGAAAATGGTCGGATTTCTCAGGTTTTTACTATATATGAACACTTTTAACATTGTCCCTTGCATCTCGGCTGCTAGTCCTCCTTTCATGCAGAATCTTAAGGTCCTAGCTCATGTCCAAGGCAGAAAAGCCAGCTAAAAAGTCAATAATCGATACCTAAAACTTGAATTGTACTACTTCTTACTGTATATTACATCAACTTAGAAGCTTCATCTGTAATTCGCTATGTTGATTTTAGTGCCTCCGCATACCGCACACGCGGCATAGCTTTGCAGACGATAAGTACAACCGTTTCAGAGAGAAGAGCGGCCAATGTGACGATCTGGCTTTCAGTCGATTCGATAACAAATGACGAAAACGGACGGTTTTCTCAGGTTTTTACTACATATGAACACTTCTCACATTCTCCCGTGCAACTCGGCTGCTAGTCCTCCTTTCATGCAGAGTCTTAAGGTCCTAGCGCATGTCCAAGGCACCAAAGCCAGCTAAAAAGTCAATATTCGATACCTAAAAATTAAATTGTACTACTCCTTACTGGCTATCACATCAACTTAGAAGCTTCATCTGTGTTCTACTATGGAGCTTTTAGTGTCTCCGCATAACGCAGCACGCGACATAGCTTATAGACGATAAGTACAACCGTTTCAGAGAGAAGAGCGGGCAATGTGACTATCTGGCTTCAAGTTGATTCGACAACAAATGACGAAAACGGACGGATTTCTCAGGTTTTTACTACATATGAACACTTTTCACATTCTCCCATGCAACTCGGCTGCTAGTCCTCCTTTCATGCAGAATCTTAAGGACATAGCTCATGTCCAAGGCACCAAAGCCAGCTAAAAAGTCAATAATCGATACCTAAAACTTGAATTGTACTACTTCTTACTGATTATTACATCAACTTAGAAGCTTCATCTGTGTTCCGCTATGTTGATTTTAGTGCCTCCGCATACCGCAGCACGCGACATAGCTTTGCAGACGATAAGTACAACCGTTTCAGAGAGAAGAGCGGCCAATGTGACACACTGCTTTAAGTCGATTCGATAAGAAATTACGAAAACGGTCGGATTTCTCAGGTTTTTAGTATATATGAACACTTTTAACATGGTCCCTTGCATCTCGGCTGCTAGTCCTCCTTTCATGCAGAATCTTAAGGTCCTAGCTCATGTCCAAGGCAGAAAAGCCAGCTAAAAACTCAATAATCGATACCTAAAACTTGAATTGTACTACTTCTTACTGTATATTACATCAACTTAGAAGCTTCATCTGTGTTCCGCTATGTTGATTTTAGTGCCTCCGCATACCGCAGCACGCGACATAGCTTTGCAGACGATAAGTACAACCGTTTCAGAGAGAAGAGCGGCCAATGTGACGATCTGGCTTTAAGTCGATTCGATAACAAATGACGAAAATGGACGGATTTCTCAGGTTTTTACTACATATGAACACTTTTCACATACTCCCGTGCAACGCAGCTGCTAGTCCTCCTTTCATGCAGAATCTTAAGGTCCTAGCTCATGTCCAAGGCACCAAAGAATGGTAAACAGTCAATAATCGAAACTAAGTCTTGAATTGTACTACATTTAACTGGATATTACTTCAACTTAGAAGCTTCATCTGTGTTCTACAATGGTGATTTAAGTGTCTCCGCATACCGCAGCATGCGACATAGCTTTGCAGACGATAAGTACAACCGTTTCAGAGAGAAGAGCGGCCAATGTGACGATCTGGCTTTCAGTCGATTCCATAACAAATGACGTAAACGGACGGATTTCTCTGGTTTTTACTACATATGAACACTTTTCACATACTCCCGTGCAACGCGGCTGCTAGTCCTCCTTTCATGCAGAATCTTAAGCTCCTAGCTCATGTCCAAGGCACCAAAGCCAGCTAAATAGTCAATAATCGATACCTAAATCTTGAACTGTACTACTTCTTACTAGCTATTACATCAACTTAGAATCTTCATCTGTGTTCTACTATGGTGCTTTTAGTGTCTCCGTATACCGCAGCACGCGACATAGCTTTGCAGTGGATAAGTACTACCGTTTCAGAGAGAAGAGCGGCCAATGTGAAAATCTGGCTTTAAGTCGATTCGATAACAAATGACGAAAACGGACAGATTTCTCTGGTTTTTACTACATATGAACACTTTTCACAAACTCCCGTGCAACGCGGCTGCTAGTCCTCCTTTCATGCAGACTCGTAAGCTCCTAGCTCATGTACAAAGGCACAAAAGCCAGCAAAATAGTCAATAATCGATAACGAAAACTTGAACTGTACTACTTCTTACTGGCTATTACATCAACTTAGAAGCTTCATCTGTGTTCTACTATGGTGCTTTTAGTGTCTCCGTATACCGCAGCACGCGACATAGCTTTGCATACGATAAGTACTAACGTTTCAGAGAGAAGAGCGGCCAATGTGCCGATCTGGCTTTAAGTTGATTCGATAATAAATTACGATAACGGACGGATTTCTCAGGTTTTTACTACATATGAACACTTTTGACATACTCCCGTGCAACGCGGCTGCTATTTCTCCTTTCATGCAGAATCTTAAGGTCCTAGCTCATGTCCAAGGCTCCAAAGCCAGCTAAAAAGTCAATAATCGATACCTAAAACTTGAATTGTTCTACTTCTCACTCGCTATTACATCAACTTAGAAGCTTCACCTGTGTTCTACTATGGTGCTTTTAGTGTCTCCGTATACCGCAGCACGCGACACAGCTTTGCAGACGATAAGTACAACCGTTTGAGAGAAGAGGGCCCAATCTGTCAATCTGGGTTTAAGTCGATTCGATAACAAATGACGAAAACGGACGGATTTCTCAGGTTTTTACTACATATGAACACTTTTCACATTCTCCCATGCAACTCGGCTGCTAGTCCTCCTTTCATGCAGAATCTTAAGGTCCTAGCTCATGTCCAAGGCACCAAAGCCAGCAAAAAAGTCAATAATCGATACCTAAAACTTGAATTGTACTACTTCTTACTGGCTATTACATCAACTTAGAAGCTTCATCTGTGTTCATTTATGGTGCTTTTAGTGTCTCCGCATACCGCAGCACGCGACATAGCTTTGCAGACGAAAAGTACAACCGTGTCAGAGAGAAGAACGGTCAATGTGACGATCTGGCTTTAAGTCGATTCGTTAACAAATGACGAAATCGAACTGATTTCTCAGGTTTTTACTACATATGAACACTTTTAACATTCTCCCTTGCAACTCGGCTGCTAGTCCTCCTTTCATGCAGAATCTTAAGGTCCTACAACATGCCCATGGCTCCAAAGCAAGGTAAAAAGTCAAAAATCGATTCCTAAAACGTAAATTGTACTACTTCTTACTGGCTATTACATCAACTTAGAAGCTTCATCTATGTTCTACTATGGTGCTTTTAGTGTCTCCGCATACCGCAGCACGCGACATAGCTTTGCAGACGATAAGTACAGCCTTTTCAGACAGAACTGCGGCTAATGTGACGATCTGGATTTAAGTCGATTTTGTAACAAATGATGAAAACGGACGGATTTCTCAGGTTTTTACTACATATGAACACTTTTCGCATTCACCCGTGCAACTCGGCTGCTAGTCCTCCTTTCATGCAGAATCTTAAGGTCCTAGCCCATGTCCAATGTACCAAAGCCAGCTAAAAAGTCAATAATCGATACCTAAAACTTGAATTGTACTTCTTCTTACTTGCTATTACATCAACTTAGAAGCTTCATGTGTGTTCTACTATGGTGCTTTTAGTGTCTCCGCATACTGCAGCATGCGACATAGCTTTGCAGACGATAAGTACAACCGTTTCAGAGAGAAGAGCGGCCAATGTGGCGATCTGGCTTTAAGTCGTTTCCATAACAAATGACGAAAACGGACGGATTTCTCAGGTTTTTACTACATATGAACACTTTTCACATACTACCGTGCAACGCGGCTGCTAGTCCTCCTTTCATGCATAATCTTAAGCTCCTAGCTAATGTCCAAGGCACAAAAGCCAGCAAAATAGTCAATAATCGGTACCTAAAACTTGAACTGTACTACTTCTTACTGGCTATTACATCAACTTAGAAGCCTCATCTGTGTTCTACTATGGTGCTTTTAGTGTCTCCGCATACCGCATCACGCGACATAGGTTTGCAGACGATAAGTACAACCGTTTCAGAGAGAAGAGCGGCCAATGTGACGATCTGGCTTCAAGTTGATTCGATAACAAATGACGAAAACGGACGGATTTCGCAGGTTTTTACTACATATGAACACTTTTCACAATACTCCCGTGCAACGCGGCTGCTAGTCCTCCTTTCATGCAGAATCTTAAGGTCCTACCTCATGTCCAAGGCTCCAAAGCCAGCTAAAAAGTCAAAAATCGATACCTAAAACGTAAATTGTACTACTTCTTACTGGCTATTACATCAACTTAGAAGCTTCATCTATGTTCTACTATGGTGATTTTAGTGTCTCCGCATACCGCAGCACGCGACATAGCTTTGCAGACGATAAGTACAGCCGTTTCAGACAGAACTGCGGCCAATGTGACATTCTGGATTTAAGTCGATTCTATAACAAATGATGAAAACGGACGGATTTCTCAGGTTTTTACTACATATGAACACTTTTCACATTCTCACTTGCAACTCGGCTGCTAGTCCTCCTTTCATGCAGAATCTTAAGTTCCTAGCTCATGTTCAAGGCACCAAAGCCGGCTAAAATGTCAATAATCGATACCTAAAACTTGAATTGTACTACTTATTACTGGCTATTACATCAACTTAGAAGCATCATCTGTGTTCTACTATAGTGCTTTTAGTGTCTCCGCATACCGCAGCACGCGACATAGCTTTGCAGACGATAAGTACAAACCGTTTCAGAGAGAAGAGCGTCCAATGTGACGATCTGGCTTTAAGTCGATTCGATAACAAATGACGAAAACGAACGGATTTCTCAGGTTTTTACTACATATGAACACTTTTCACATACTCCCGATCAACTCGGCTGCTAGTCCTCCTTTCATGCAGAATCTTAAGGTCCTAGCTCAGGTCCAAGGCACCAAAGCAAGCTAAAAAGGCAATAATCGATACCTAAAACTTAAATTGTACTACTTCTTACTGGCTATTACATCAACTTAGAAGCTTCATCTGTGTTCTACTATGGTGCTTTTAGTGTCTCCGCATACCGCAGCGCGCGACATAACTTTGCAGACGATAAGTACAACCGCTCCAGAGAGAAGAGCGGACAATGTGACGGTCTGGCTTATGGCGATTCGATAATAAATTACGAAAACGGACGGATTTCTCAGGTTTTTACTACATATGAACACTTTTCGCATTCTCCCGTGCAACTCGGCTGCTAGTCCTCCTTTCATGCAGAGTCTTAAGGTCCTAGCGCATGTCCAAGGCACCAAAGCCAGCTAAAAAGTCAATATTCGATACCTAAAACTTAAATTGTACTACTCCTTACTGGCTATCACATCAACTTAGAAGCTTCATCTGTGTTCTACTATGGAGCTTTTAGTGTCTCCGCATAACGCAGCACGCGACATAGCTTATAGACGATAAGTACAACCGTTTCAGAGAGAAGAGCGGGCAATGTGACTATCTGGCTTCAAGTTGATTCGACAACAAATGACGAAAACGGACGGATTTCTCAGGTTTTTACTACATATGAACACTTTTCACATTCTCCCATGCAACTCGGCTGCTAGTCCTCCTTTCATGCAGAATCTTAAGGACATAGCTCATGTCCAAGGCACCAAAGCCAGCTAAAAAGTCAATAATCGATACCTAAAACTTGAATTG
This sequence comes from Schistocerca gregaria, assembly GCF_023897955.1. Lineage (NCBI taxonomy): Eukaryota > Metazoa > Arthropoda > Insecta > Orthoptera > Acrididae > Schistocerca > Schistocerca gregaria. The sequence continues at coordinate 6,885,324 of NW_026061853.1, forward strand.
TACTACTTCTTACTGATTATTACATCAACTTAGAAGCTTCATCTGTGTTCCGCTATGTTGATTTTAGTGCCTCCGCATACCGCAGCACGCGACATAGCTTTGCAGACGATAAGTACAACCGTTTCAGAGAGAAGAGCGGCCAATGTGACGCACTGCTTTAAGTCGATTCGATAAGAAATTACGAAAACGGTCGGATTTCTCAGGTTTTTAGTATATATGAACACTTTTAACATGGTCCCTTGCATCTCGGCTGCTAGTCCTCCTTTCATGCAGAATCTTAAGGTCCTAGCTCATGTCCAAGGCAGAAAAGCCAGCTAAAAACTCAATAATCGATACCTAAAACTTGAATTGTACTACGTCTTACTGTATATTACATCAACTTAGAAGCTTCATCTGTGTTCCGCTATGTTGATTTTAGTGCCTCCGCATACCGCAGCACGCGACATAGCTTTGCAGACGATAAGTACAACCGTTTCAGGGAGAAGAGCGGCCAATGTGACGATCTGGCTTTAAGTCGATTCGATAACAAATGACGAAAATGGACGGATTTCTCAGGTTTTTACTACATATGAACACTTTTCACATTCTCCCATGCAACTCGGCTGCTAGTCCTCCTTTCATGCAGAATCTTAAGGTCCTAGCTCATGTCCAAGGCACCAAAGCCAGCAAAAAAGTCAATAATCGATACCTAAAACTTGAATTGTACTACTTCTTACTGGCTATTACATCAACTTAGAAGCTTCATCTGTGTTCATTTATGGTGCTTTTAGTGTCTCCGCATACCGCAGCACGCGACATAGCTTTGCAGACGATAAGTACAACCGTGTCAGAGAGAAGAACGGTCAATGTGACGATCTGGCTTTCAGTCGATTCCATAACAAATGACGTAAACGGACGGATTTCTCTGGTTTTTACTACACATGAACACTTTTCACATACTCCCGTGCAACGCGGCTGCTAGTCCTCCTTTCATGCAGAATCTTAAGCTCCTAGCTCATGTCCAAGGTACCAAAGCCAGCTAAATAGTCAATAATTGATACCTAAATCTTGAACTGTACTACTTCTTACTAGCTATTACATCAACTTAGAATCTTCATCTGTGTTCTACTATGGTGCTTTTAGTGTCTCCGTATACCGCAGCACGCGACATAGCTTTGCAGTGGATAAGTACTACCGTTTCAGAGAGAAGAGCGGCCAATGTGAAAATCTGGCTTTAAGTCGATTCGATAACAAATGACGAAAACGGACAGATTTCTCTGGTTTTTACTACATATGAACACTTTTCACAAACTCCCGTGCAACGCGGCTGCTAGTCCTCCTTTCATGCAGACTCGTAAGCTCCTAGCTCATGTACAAAGGCACAAAAGCCAGCAAAATAGTCAATAATCGATAACTAAAACTTGAACTGTACTACTTCTTACTGGCTATTACATCAACTTAGAAGCTTCATCTGTGTTCTACTATGGTGCTTTTAGTGTCTCCGTATACCGCAGCACGCGACATAGCTTTGCATACGATAAGTACTAACGTTTCAGAGAGAAGAGCGGCCAATGTGCCGATCTGGCTTTAAGTTGATTCGATAATAAATTACGATAACGGACGGATTTCTCAGGTTTTTACTACATATGAACACTTTTGACATACTCCCGTGCAACGCGGCTGCTATTTCTCCTTTCATGCAGAATCTTAAGGTCCTAGCTCATGTCCAAGGCTCCAAAGCCAGCTAAAAAGTCAATAATCGATACCTAAAACTTGAATTGTTCTACTTCTCACTCGCTATTACATCAACTTAGAAGCTTCACCTGTGTTCTACTATGGTGCTTTTAGTGTCTCCGTATACTGCAGCACGCGACACAGCTTTGCAGACGATAAGTACAACCGTTTGAGAGAAGAGGGGCCAATCTGTCAATCTGGGTTTAAGTCGATTCGATAACAAATGACGAAAACGGACGGATTTCTCAGGTTTTTACTACATATGAACACTTTTCACATTCTCCCATGCAACTCGGCTGCTAGTCCTCCTTTCATGCAGAATCTTAAGGTCCTAGCTCATGTCCAAGGCACCAAAGCCAGCAAAAAAGTCAATAATCGATACCTAAAACTTGAATTGTACTACTTCTTACTGGCTATTACATCAACTTAGAAGCTTCATCTGTGTTCATTTATGGTGCTTTTAGTGTCTCCGCATACCGCAGCACGCGACATAGCTTTGCAGACGATAAGTACAACCGTGTCAGAGAGAAGAACGGTCAATGTGACGATCTGGCTTTAAGTCGATTCGTTAACAAATGACGAAATCGAACGGATTTCTCAGGTTTTTACTACATATGAACACTTTTAACATTCTCCCTTGCAACTCGGCTGCTAGTCCTCCTTTCATGCAGAATCTTAAGGTCCTACAACATGCCCATGGCTCCAAAGCAAGGTAAAAAGTCAAAAATCGATTCCTAAAACGTAAATTGTACTACTAATTACTGGCTATTACATCAACTTAGAAGCTTCATCTATGTTCTACTATGGTGCTTTTAGTGTCTCCGCATACCGCAGCACGCGACATAGCTTTGCAGACGATAAGTACAGCCGTTTCAGACAGAACTGCGGCTAATGTGACGATCTGGATTTAAGTCGATTTTGTAACAAATGATGAAAACGGACGGATTTCTCAGGTTTTTACTACATATGAACACTTTTCACATTTTCCCGTGCAACTCGGCTGCTAGTCCTCCTTTCATGCAGAATCTTAAGGTCCTAGCTCATGTTCAAGGCACCAAAGCCGGCTAAAAAGTCAATAATCGATACCTAAAACTTGAATTGTACTACTTCTTACTTGCTATTACATCAACTTAGAAGCTTCATCTGTGTTCTCCTATGGTGCTTTTAGTGTCTCCACATACCGCAGCACTCGACATACCTTTGCAGACGATAAGTACAACCGTTTCAGAGAGAAGACCGGCCAATGTGACGATCTGGCATTGATTCGATAACAAATGACGAAAACGGACGGGTTTCTCAGGTATTTACTACATATGAACACTTTTCGCATTCACCCGTGCAACTCGGCTGCTAGTCCTCCTTTCATGCAGAATCTTAAGGTCCTAGCCCATGTCCAATGTACCAAAGCCAGCTAAAAAGTCAATAATCGATACCTAAAACTTGAATTGTACTTCTTCTTACTTGCTATTACATCAACTTAGAAGCTTCATGTGTGTTCTACTATGGTGCTTTTAGTGTCTCCGCATACTGCAGCATGCGACATAGCTTTGCAGACGATAAGTACAACCGTTTCAGAGAGAAGAGCGGCCAATGTGGCGATCTGGCTTTAAGTCGTTTCGATAACAAATGACGAAAACGGACGGATTTCTCAGGTTTTTACTACATATGAACACTTTTCACATACTACCGTGCAACGCGGCTGCTAGTCCTCCTTTCATGCATAATCTTAAGCTCCTAGCTAATGTCCAAGGCACAAAAGCCAGCAAAATAGTCAATAATCGGTACCTAAAACTTGAACTGTACTACTTCTTACTGGCTATTACATCAACTTAGAAGCCTCATCTGTGTTCTACTATGGTGCTTTTAGTGTCTCCGCATACCGCATCACGCGACATAGGTTTGCAGACGATAAGTACAACCGTTTCAGAGAGAAGAGCGGCCAATGTGACGATCTGGCTTCAAGTTGATTCGATAACAAATGACGAAAACGGACGGATTTCGCAGGTTTTTACTACATATGAACACTTTTCACAATACTCCCGTGCAACGCGGCTGCTAGTCCTCCTTTCATGCAGAATCTTAAGGTCCTACCTCATGTCCAAGGCTCCAAAGCCAGCTAAAAAGTCAAAAATCGATACCTAAAACGTAAATTGTACTACTTCTTACTGGCTATTACATCAACTTAGAAGCTTCATCTATGTTCTACTATGGTGATTTTAGTGTCTCCGCATACCGCAGCACGCGACATAGCTTTGCAGACGATAAGTACAACCGTTTCAGACAGAACTGCGGCCAATGTGACATTCTGGATTTAAGTCGATTCTATAACAAATGATGAAAACGGACGTATTTCTCAGGTTTTTACTACATATGAACACTTTTCACATTCTCACTTGCAACTCGGCTGCTAGTCCTCCTTTCATGCAGAATCTTAAGTTCCTAGCTCATGTTCAATGCACCAAAGCCGGCTAAAATGTCAATAATCGATACCTAAAACTTGAATTGTACTACTTATTACTGGCTATTACATCAACTTAGAAGCATCATCTGTGTTCTACTATAGTGCTTTTAGTGTCTCCGCATACCGCAGCACGCGACATAGCTTTGCAGACGATAAGTACAACCGTTTCAGAGAGAAGAGCGTCCAATGTGACGATCTGGCTTTAAGTCGATTCGATAACAAATGACGAAAACGAACGGATTTCTCAGGTTTTTACTACATATGAACACTTTTCACATACTCCCGATCAACTCGGCTGCTAGTCCTCCTTTCATGCAGAATCTTAAGGTCCTAGCTCAGGTCCAAGGCACCAAAGCAAGCTAAAAAGGCAATAATCGATACCTAAAACTTAAATTGTACTACTTCTTACTGGCTATTACATCAACTTAGAAGCTTCATCTGTGTTCTACTATGGTGCTTTTAGTGTCTCCGCATACCGCAGCGCGCGAAATAACTTTGCAGACGATAAGTACAACCGCTCCAGAGAGAAGAGCGGACAATGTGACGGTCTGGCTTATGGCGATTCGATAATAAATTACGAAAACGGACGGATTTCTCAGGTTTTTACTACATATGAACACTTTTCGCATTCTCCCGTGCAACTCGGCTGCTAGTCCTCCTTTCATGCAGAGTCTTAAGGTCCTAGCGCATGTCCAAGGCACCAAAGCCAGCTAAATAGTCAATATTCGATACCTAAAACTTAAATTGTACTACTCCTTACTGGCTATCACATCAACTTAGAAGCTTCATCTGTGTTCTACTATGGAGCTTTTAGTGTCTCCGCATAACGCAGCACGCGACATAGCGTATAGACGATAAGTACAACCGTTTCAGAGAGAAGAGCGGGCAATGTGACTATCTGGCTTCAAGTTGATTCGACAACAAATGACGAAAACGGACGGATTTCTCAGGTTTTTACTACATATGAACACTTTTCACATTCTCCCATGCAACTCGGCTGCTAGTCCTCCTTTCATGCAGAATCTTAAGGACATAGCTCATGTCCAAGGCACCAAAGCCAGCTAAAAAGTCAATAATCGATACCTAAAACTTGAATTGTACTACTTCTTACTGATTATTACATCAACTTAGAAGCTTCATCTGTGTTCCGCTATGTTGATTTTAGTGCCTCCGCATACCGCAGCACGCGACATAGCTTTGCAGACGATAAGTACAATCGTTTCAGAGGGAAGAGCGACCAATGTGACGATCTGGCTTTAAGTCGATTCGATAATAAATTACAAAAACGGACGGATTCCTCACGTGTTTACTACATATGAACACTTTTCACATTCTCCCTTGCAACTCGGCTGCTAGTCCTCCTTTCATGCAGAATCTTAAAGTAATAGCTCGTGTCCAAGGCACCAAAGCCAGCAAAAAGTCCATAATCGATACCTAAAACGTGAATTCTACTACTTCTTACTGGCTATTACATCAACTTAAAAGCTTAATCTGTGTTTTACTATTGTGCTTTTAGTGTCTCCGCATACCGCAGCACGCGACATAGCTTTGCAGACAATAAGTACAACCGTTTCAGAGAGTAGAGCCGCCAATGTGACGCACTGCTTTAAGTCGATTCGATAAGAAATTACGAAAACGGTCGGATTTCTCAGGTTTTTACTACATATGAACACTTTTAACATTGTCCCTTGCAACTCGGCTGCTAGTCCTCCTTTCATGCAGAATCTTAAGGTCCTAGCTCATGTCCAAGGCAGAAAAGCCAGCTAAAAAGTCAATAATCGATACCTAAAACTTGAATTGTACTACTTCTTACTGTATATTACATCAACTTAGAAGCTTCATCTGTGTTCCGCTATGTTGATTTTAGTGCCTCCGCATACCGCAGCACGCGACATAGCTTTGCAGATGATAAGTACAACCGTTTCAGAGAGAAGAGGGGCCAATGTGACGATCTGGCTTTAAGTCGATTCGATAACAAATGACGAAAATGGACGGATTTCTTAGGTTTTTACTACATATGAACACTTTTCACATACTTCCGTGCAACGCAGCTGTTAGTCCTCCTTTCATGCAGAATCTTAAGGTCCTAGCTCATGTCCAAGGCACCAAAGCCAGCTAAAAAGTCAATAATCGATACCTAAAACTTGAATTGTACTACTTCTTACTTGCTATTACATCAACTTAGAAGCTTCATCTGTGTTCCACTATGGTTATTTTAGTGTCTCCGCATACCGCAGCACGCGACATAGCTTTGCAGACGATAAGTACAACCGTTTCAGAGAGAAGAGCGGCCAATGTGACGATCTGGCTTTAAGTCGATTCAATAACAAATGACGAAAATGGACGGATTTCTCAGGTTTTTACTACATAAAAACACTTTTCACATACTCCCGTGCAACGCGGCTGCTAGTCCTCCTTTCATGCAGAATCTTAAGGACCTAGCTCATGTCCAAGGCACCAAAGCCAGCTAATAAGTCAATAATCGATACCTAAAACTTGAATTGTACTACTTCTTACTGGCTATTACATCAACTTAGAAGCTTAATCTGTGTTCTAATATAGTGCTTTTAGTGTCTCCGCATACCGCAGCACGCGACATAGCTTTGCAGAGGATAAGTACAACCGTTTCAGAGAGAAGAGCGGCCAATGTGACGCACTGCTTGAAGTCGATTCGATAATAAATTACGAAAACGAACGGATTCCTCACGTTTTTACTACATATGAACACTTTTCACATTCTCCCTTGCAACTCGGCTGCTAGTCCTCCTTTCATGCAGAATCTTAAGGTCCTAGCTCATGTCCAAGGCACCAAAGCCAGCAAAAAGTCCATAATCGATACCTAAAACTTGAATTGTACTACTTCTTACTTGCTATTACATCAACTTAGAAGCTTCATCTGTGTTCTACTATGGTGCTTTTAGTGTCTCCGCATACCGCAGCACGCGACATAGCTTTGCAGACGATAAGTACAACCGTTTCAGAGAGAAGAGCGGCCAATGTGGCGATCTGGCTTTAAGTCGAATCGATAACAAATGACGAAAATGGACGGATTTCTCAGGTTTTTACTACATATGAACACTTTTCACATACTCCCGTGCAACGCGGCTGCTAGTCCTCCTTTCATGCTGAATCTTAAGGTCCTAGCTCATGTCCAAGGCACCAAAGCCAGCTAAAAAGTCAATATTCGATACCTAAAACTTGAATTGTACTACTCCTTACTGGCTATTACATCAACTTAGAAGCTTCATCTGCGTTCTACTATGGTGCTTTTAGTGTCTCCGCATACCGCAGCACGCGACATAGCTTTGCAGACGATAAGTACAACCGTTTCAGAGAGAAGAGAGGCCAATGTGACGCACTGCTTTAAGTCGATTCGATAATAAATTACGAAAACGGACGGATTTCTTAGGTTTTTACTACATATGAACACTTTTCGTATCCTCCGGTGCAACTCGGCTGCTAGTCCTCCTTTCATGCAGAATCTTAAGGTCCTAGCTCATGTCCAAGGCACCAAAGCCAGCTAAAAAGTCAATAATCGATACCTAAAACTTGAATTGTACTACTTCTGACTGGCTATTACATCAACTTAGAAGCTTCATCTGTGTTCTACTATGGTGCTTTAAGTGTCTCCGCATAACGCAGCACGCGACGTAGCTTTGCAGACGATAAGTACTACCGTTTCAGAGAGAAGAAGGGCCAATGTGACGATCTGGCTTTAAGTCGATTCGATAACAAATGACGAAAATGGACGGATTTCTCAGGTTTTTACTACATATGAACACTTTTCACATACTCCCGTGCAACGCGGCTGCTAGTCCTCCTTTCATGCAGAATCGTAAGGTCCTAGCTCATGTCCAAGGCACCAAAGCCAGCTAAAAAGTCAATAATCGATACCTAAATCTTGAATTGTACTACTTCTTACTGGGTATTACATCAACTTTGAAGCTTCATCTGTGTTCTACTATGGTGCTTTCAGAGTCTCCGCATATCGCAGCACGCGACATAGCTTTGCAGACGATAAGTACAACCGTTTCAGAGAGAAGAGCGGCCAATGTGACGATCTGGCGTCAAGTTGATTCGATAACAAATGACGAAAACGGACGGATCTCTCAAGTTTTTACTACATATGAACACTTTTCACATACTCCCGATCAACTCGGCTGCTAGTCCTCCTTTCATGCAGAATCCTAAGGTCCTAGCTCAAGTCTAATGCACCAAAGCCAGCTAAAAAGTCAATAATCGATACCTAAAACTTGAAATGTACTACTTCTGACTAGCTATTACATCAACTTAGAAACTTCATCTGTGTTCTACTATGGTGCTTTACGTGTCTCCACATACCGCAGCACGCGACATAGCTTTGCAGACGATAAGTACTACCGTTTCAGAGAGAAGAAGTGCCAATGTGACGATCTGGCTTTAAGTCGAGTCGATAACAAATGACGAAAATGGACGGATTTCTCAGGTTTTTACTACATATGAACACTTTTCACATACTCCCGTGCAACGCGGCTGCTAGTCCTCCTTTCATGCAGAATCTTAAGGTCCTAGCTCATGTCCAAGGCACCAAAGCCATCTAAAAAGTCAATAATCGATACCTAAATCATGAATTGTACTACTTCTTACTGGGTATTTCATCAACTTTGAAGCTTCATCTGTGTTCTACTATGGTGCTTTCAGAGTCTCCGCATACCGCAGCACGCGACATAGCTTTGCAGACGATAAGTACAACCGTTTCAGAGAGAAGAGCGGCCAATGTGACGATCTGGCTTTAAGTCGATTCGATAACAAATGACGAAAACGGACGGATTTCTCAGGTTCTTACTACATATGAACACTTTTCGCATCCTCCCGTGCAACTCGGCTGCTAGTCCTCCTTTCATGCTGAATCTTAAGGTCCTAGCTCATGTCCAAGGCACCAAAGCCAGCTAAAAAGTCAATATTCGATACCTAAACATTGAATTGTACTACTTCTTACTGGGTATTACATCAACTTTGAAGCTTCATCTGTGTTCTACTATGGTGCTTTCAGAGTCTCCGCATACCGCAGCACGCGACATAGCTTTGCAGACGATAAGTACAACTGCTTCAGAGAGAAAAGCGGCCAATGTGACGCACTGCTGTAAGTCGATTCGATAATAAATTACGAAAACGGACGGATTTCTCAGGTTTTTACTACATATGAACACTTTTCGCATCCTCCCGTGCAACTCGGCTGCTAGTCCTCCTTTCATGCAGAATCTTAAGGTCCTAGCTCATGTCCAAGGCACCAGAGCCAGCTAAAAAGTCAATAATCGATATCTAAAATTCCAATTGTACTACTTCTTACTAGCTATTACATCAACTTAGAAACTTCATCTGTGTTCTACTATGGTGCTTTTAGTGTCTCCGCATACCGCATCACGCGACATAGGTTTGCAGACGATAAGTACAACCGTTTCAGAGAGAAGAGCGGCCAATGTGACGATCTGGCTTCAAGTTGATTCAATAACAAATGACGAAATCGGACGGATTTATCAGGTTTTTACTACATATGAACACTTTTCACATTTTCCCATGCAATTCGGCTGCTAGTCCTCCTTTCATGCAGAATCTTAAAGACATAGATCATGACCAGGGCACCAAAGCCAGCTAAAAAGTCAATTATCGATACCTAAAACTTGAATTGTACTACTTCTTACTGGCTATTACATCAACTTAGAAGCTTCATCTGTGTTCCGCTATAGTGATTTTAGTGCCTCCACATACCGCAGCACGCGACATAGCTTTGCAGACGATAAGTACAACCGTTTCAGAGAGAAGAGGGGCAAATGTGACGATCTGGCTTTAAGTCGATTCGATAACAAATGACGAAATCGGACGGATTTCTCAGGTTTTTACTACATATGAACACTTTTCACATTTTCCCATGCAATTCGGCTGCTAGTCCTCCTTTCATGCAGAATCTTAAAGACATAGATCATGACCAGGGCACCAAAGCCAGCTAAAAAGTCAATTACCGATACCTAAAACTTGAATTGTACTACTTCTTACTGGCTATTACATCAACTTAGAAGCTTCATCTGTGTTCCGCAAATGGTGATTTTAGTGCCTCCACATACCGCAGCACGCGACATAGCTTTGCAGACGATAAGTACAACCGTTTCAGAGAGAAGAGGGGCAAATGTGACGATCTGGCTTTAAGTCGATTCGATAACAAATGACAAAAACGAACGGATTTCTCAGGTTTTTACTACATATGAACACTTTTAACATTGTCCCTTGCAACTCGGCTGCTAGTCCTCCTTTCATGCAGAATCTTAAGGTCCTAGCTCATGTCCAAGGCACCAAAGCCAGCATAAAGTCCATAATCGATACCTAAAACCTGAATTGTACTACTTCTTACTATCTATTATATCAACTTAGAAGCTTAATCTGTGTTCTACTATGGTGCTTTTAGTGTCTCCGCATACCACAGCACGCGACATAGCTTTGCAGACGATAAGTACAACCGTTTCAGAGAGAAGAGCGGCCAATGTGACGCACTGCTTTAAGTCGATTCGATAACAAATGACGAAAACGGACGGATTTCTCAGGTTTTTACTACATATGAACACTTTTCGCATCCTCCCGTGCAACTCGGCTGCTAGTCCTCCTTTCATGCAGAATGTTAAGGTCCTAGCTCATGTCCAAGCCACCAAAGCCAGCTAAAAAGTCAATATTTGATACCTAAAACTTGAATTGTACTACTCCTTACTGGCTATTACATCAACTTAGAAGCTTCATCTGTGTTCTACTATGGTGCTTTTAGTGTCTCCGCATATCGCAGCACGCGACATAGCTTTGCAGACGATAAGTACAACCGTTTCAGAGAGAAGAGCGGCCAATGTGACGATCTGGTGTCAAGTTGATTCGATAACAAATGACGAAAACGGACGGATCTCTCAGGTTTTTACTACATATGAACACTTTTCACATACTCCCGATCAACTCGGCTGCTAGTCCTCTTTTCATGCAGAATCCTAAGGTCCTAGCTCAGGTCTAATGCACCAAAGCCAGCTAAAAAGTCAATAATCGATACCTAAAACTTGAAATGTACTACTTCTGACTAGCTATTACATCAACTTAGAAGCTTCATCTGTGTTCTACTATGGTGCTTTACGTGTCTCCACATACCGCAGCACGCGACATAGCTTTGCAGACGATAAGTACTACCGTTTCAGAGAGAAGAAGTGCCAATGTGACGATCTGGCTTTAAGTCGAGTCGATAACAAATGACGAAAATGGACGGATTTCTCAGGTTTTTACTACATATGAACACTTTTCACATACTCCCGTGCAACGCGGCTGCTAGTCCTCCTTTCATGCAGAATCTTAAGGTCCTAGCTCATGTCCAAGGCACCAAAGCCATCTAAAAAGTCAATAATCGATACCTAAATCATGAATTGTACTACTTCTTACTGGGTATTTCATCAACTTTGAAGCTTCATCTGTGTTCTACTATGGTGCTTTCAGAGTCTCCGCATACCGCAGCACGCGACATAGCTTTGCAGACGATAAGTACAACTGTTTCAGAGAGAAAAGCGGCCAATGTGACGCACTGCTGTAAGTTGATTCGATAATAAATTACGAAAACGGACGGATTTCTCAGGTTTTTACTACATATGAACACTTTTCGCATCCTCCCGTGCAACTCGGCTGCTAGTCCTCCTTTCATGCAGAATCTTAAGGTCCTAGCTCATGTCCAAGGCACCAGAGCCAGCTAAAAAGTCAATAATCGATATCTAAAATTCCAATTGTACTACTTCTTACTAGCTATTACATCAACTTAGAAACTTCATCTGTGTTCTACTATGGTGCTTTTAGTGTCTCCGCATACCGCATCACGCGACATAGGTTTGCAGACGATAAGTACAACCGTTTCAGAGAGAAGAGCGGCCAATGTGACGATCTGGCTTCAAGTTGATTCAATAACAAATGACGAAATCGGACGGATTTATCAGGTTTTTACTACATATGAACACTTTTCACATTTTCCCATGCAATTCGGCTGCTAGTCCTCCTTTCATGCAGAATCTTAAAGACATAGATCATGACCAGGGCACCATAGCCAGCTAAAAAGTCAATTATCGATACCTAAAACTTGAATTGTACTACTTCTTAGTGGCTATTACATCAACTTAGAAGCTTCATCTGTCTTCCGCTATGGTGATTTTAGTGCCTCCACATACCGCAGCACGCGACATAGCTTTGCAGACGATAAGTACAACCGTTTCAGAGAGAAGAGGGGCAAATGTGACGATCTGGCTTTAAGTCGATTCGATAACAAATGACGAAATCGGACGGATTTCTCAGGTTTTTACTACATATGAACACTTTTCACATTTTCCCATGCAATTCGGCTGCTAGTCCTCCTTTCATGCAGAATCTTAAAGACATAGATCATGACCAGGGCACCAAAGCCAGCTAAAAAGTCAATTACCGATACCTAAAACTTGAATTGTACTACTTCTTACTGGCTATTACATCAACTTAGAAGCTTCATCTGTGTTCCGCTATGGTGATTTTAGTTCCTCCACATACCGCAGCACGCGACATAGCTTTGCAGACGATAAGTACTACCGTTTCAGAGAGAAGAGGGGCAAATGTGACGATCTGGCTTTAAGTCGATTCGATAACAAATGACAAAAACGAACGGATTTCTCAGGTTTTTACTACATATGAACACTTTTAACATTGTCCCTTGCAACTCGGCTGCTAGTCCTCCTTTCATGCAGAATCTTAAGGTCCTAGCTCATGTCCAAGGCACCAAAGCCAGCATAAAGTCCATAATCGATACCTAAGACCTGAATTGTACTACTTCTTACTATCTATTACATCAACTTAGAAGCTTAATCTGTGTTCTACTATGGTGCTTTTAGTGTCTCCGCATACCACAGCACGCGACATAGCTTTGCAGACGATAAGTACAACCGTTTCAGAGAGAAGAGCGGCCAATGTGACACACTGCTTTAAGTCGATTCGATAATAAATTACGAAAACGGACGGATTTCTCAGGTTTTTACTACATATGAACACTTTTCACATTCTCCCTTGCAACTCGGCTGCTAGTCCTCCTTTCATGCAGAATCTTAAGGTAATAGCTCGTGTCCAAGGCACCAAAGCCAGCAAAAAGTCCATAATCGATACCTAAAACTTGAATTGTACTACTTCTTACTGGCTATTACATCAACTTAAAAGCTTAATCTGAGTTTTACTATAGTGCTTTTAGTGTCTCCGCATACCGCAGCACGCGACATAGCTTTGCAGACGATAAGTACAACCGTTTCAGAGAGTAGAGCGGCCAATGTGACGCACTGCTTTAAGTCGATTCGATAAGAAATTACGAAAACGGTCGGATTTCTCAGGTTTTTACTACATATGAACACTTTTCACATACTGCCGATCAACTCGGCTGGTAGTCCTCCTTTCATGCAGAATCTTAAGGTCCTAGCTCAGGTCCAAGGCACCAAAGCCAGCTAAAAAGTTAATAATCGATACCTAAAACTTGAATTGTACTACTTCTGACTGGCTATTACATCAACATAGAAGCTTCATCTGTGTTCTACTATGGTGCCTTTAGTGTCTCCGCATACCGCAGCACGCGACATAGCTTTGCAGACGATAAGTACAACCGTTTCAGAGAGAAGAGCGGCCAATGTGACGATCTGGCTTTAAGTCGATTCGATAACAAATGACGAAAACGGACGGATTTCTCAGGTTTTTACTACATATGAACACTTTTCACATTCTCCCATGCAACTCGGCTGCTAGTCCTCCTTTCATGCAGAATCTTAAGGACATAGCTCATTACCAGGGCACCAAAGCCAGCTAAAAAGTCAATTATCGATACCTAAAACTTGAATTGTACTACTTCTTACTGGGTATTACATCAACTTAGAAGCTTAATCTGTGTTCTACTATGGTACTTTTAGTGTCACCGCATACCGCAGCACGCGACATAGCTGTGCAGACGATAAGTACAACCGTTTCAGAGAGAAGAGCGGCCAATGAGACGATCTGGCTTCAAGTTGATTCGATAACAAATGACGAAAACGGACGGATTTCTCACGTTTTTACTACATATAAACACTTTTCACATACTCCCGATCAACTCGGCTGCTAGTCCTCCTTTCATGCAGAATCTTAAGGTCCTAGCTCAGGTCCAAGGCAACAAAGCCAGCTAAAAAGTTAATAATCGATACCTAAAACTTGAATTGTACTACTTCTGACTGGATATTACATCCACTTAGAAGCTTCATCTGTGTTCTACTATGGTGCTTTTAGTGTCCCCGCATACCGCAGCACGCGACATAGCTTTGCAGACGATAAGTACAACCGTTTCAGAGAGAAGAGCGGACAATGTCACGATCTGGCTTCAAGTCGATTCGATAACAAATGACGAAAACGGATGGATTTCTCAGGTTTTTACTACATATAAACACTTATCACATACTCCCGTGCAACGCGGCTGCTAGTCCTCCTTTCATGCAGAATCTTAAGGTCCTAGCTCATGTCCAATGTACCAAAGCCAGCTAAAATGTCAATAATCGATACCTAAAACTTGAATTGTACTACTCCTTACTGGCTATTACGTCAACTTAGAAGCTTCATCTGTGTTCTACTATAGTGCTTTTAGTGTCTCCGCATACCGAAGCACGCGACATAGCTTTGCAGACGATAAGTACAACCGTTTCAGAGAGATGAGCGTCCAATGTGACGATCTGGCTTTAAGTCGATTCGATAACAAATGACGAGAACGGACGGATTTCTTTAGGTTTTTACTACATATGAACACTTTTCACATACTCCCGATCAACTCGGCTGCTAGTCCTCCTTTCATGCAGAATCTTAAGGTCCTAGCTCAGGTCCAGGGCACCAAACCCAGCTAAAAATTCAATTTATCGATACCTAAAACTTGAATTGTACTACTTCTGACTGGCTATTACATCAACCTAGAAGCTTCATCTATGTTCTACTATGGTGCTTTTAGTGTCTCCGCATACCGCAGCACGCGACATAGCTTTGCAGACGATAAGTACAACCGTTTCAGAGAGAAGAGTGGCCAATGTGACGATCTGGCTTTAAGTCGATTCGATAACAAATGACGAAAACGAACGGATTTCTCAGGTTTTTACTACATATGAACACTTTTCGCATCCTCCCGTGCAACTCGGCTGCTAGTCCTCCTTTCATGCCAAATCTTAAGGTCCTAGCGCATATCCAAGGCACCAAAGCCAGCTAAAAAGTCAATAATCGATACCTAGATCTTGAATTGTACTACTTCTTACTGGCTATTACATCAACTTAGAAGCTTCATCTGTGTTCTACTATGGTGCATTCAGTGTCTCCGCATCCCGCAGCACGCGTCATAGCTTTGCAGACGATAAGTACAACCGTTTCACAGAGAAGAGCGGCCAATGTGACGATCTGGCTTTAAGTCGATTCGATAACAAATGACGAAAACGGACGGATTTCTCAGGTTTTTACTACATATGAACACTTTTCACATTCTCCCATGCAACTCGGCTGCTAGTCCTCCTTTCATGCAGAATCATAAGGTCCTAGCTCATGTCCAAGGCACCAAAGCCAGCTAAAAAGTCAATAATCGATACCTAAAACTTGAATTGTACTACTTCTTACTGGGTATTACATCAACTTAGAAGCTTAATCTGTGTTCTACTATGGTGCTTTTAGTGTCTCCGCATACCGCAGCACACGACATAGCTTTGCAGACGATAAGTACAACCGTTTCAGAGAGAAGAGCGGCCAATGTGACGCACTGCTTTAAGTCGATTCGATAATAAATTACGAAAACGGACGGATTTCTCAGGTTTTTACTACATATGAACACTTTTCGCATCCTCCCGTGCAACTCGGCTGCTAGTCCTCCTTTCATGCAGAATCTTAAGGTCCCTGCTCATGTCCAAGGCACCAAAGCCAGCTAAAAAGTCAATATTCGATACCTAAAACTTGAATTGTACTACTCCTTACTGGCTATTACATCAACTTAGAAGCTTCATCTGTGTTCCACTATGGTGCTTTTAGTGTTTCCGCACACCGCAGCACGCGACAAAGATGTGCAGACGATAAGTACAACCGTTTCAGAGAGAAGAGCGGCCAATGTGACGCACTGCTTGAAGTCGATTCCATAATAAATTACGAAAACGGACGGATTCCTCACGTTTTTACTACATATGTACACTTTTCGCATCCTCCCGTGCAACTCGGCTGCTAGTCCTTCTTTCATGCAGAATCTTAAGGTACTAGCTCATGTCCAATGCACCAAAGCCAGCGAAAAAGTCAATAATCGATACCTAAAACTTGAATTGTACTACTTCTTACTTGCTATTACATCAACTTAGAAGCTTAATCTGTGTTCTACCATGGTGCTTTTAGTGTCTCCGCATACCGCAGCAGGCGACATAGCTGTGCAGACGATAAGTACAACCGTTTCAGAGAGAAGAGCGGCCAATGTGACGCACTGCTTTAAGTCGATTCGATAATAAATTACGAAAACGGACGGATTTCTCAGGTTTTTACTACATATGAACACTTTTCGCATCCTCGAGTGCAACTCGGCTGCTAGTCCTCCTTTCATGCAGAATCATAAGGTCCTAACTCATGTCCAAGGCACCAAAGCCAGCTAAAAAGTCAATATTCGATACCTAAAACTTGAATTGTACTACTCCTTACTGGCTATTACATCACTTAGAAGCTTCAGCTGTGTTCTACTATGGTGCTTTTAGTGTCTCCGCCTACTGCAGCACGCGACATAGCTATGCAGACGATAAGTACAACCGTTTCAGAGAGGAGAGGGCCCAATGTGACGATCTGGCTTTAAGTCGATTCGATAACAAATGACGAAAACGGACGGATTTCTCAGGTTTTTACTACATATGAACACTTTTTACATTCTCCCGTGCAACTCGGCTGCTACTCCTCCTTTCATGCAGAATCGTAAGGTCCTAGCTCATGTCCAAGGCACCAAAGCCAGCAAAAAAGTCAATAATCGATACTTAAATCTTGAATATAACTACTTCTTACTGGCTATTACATCAACTTTGAAGCTTCATCTGTGTTCTACTATGGTGCTTTTAGTGTCTCCGCATACCGCAGCACGCGACATAGCTTTGCAGACGAAAAGTACTACCGTTTCAGAGTGAAGAGCGGCCAATGTGACGATCTGGCTTGAAGTCGATTCGATAACAAATGACAAAAACGGACGGATTTCTCAGGATTTTACTATATATGAACACTTTTCACATTCTCACATGCAACTCGGCTGCTAGTCCTCCTTTCATGCAGAATCATTAGGTCCTAGCTCATGTCCAAGGCACGAAAGGCAGCTAAAAAGTCAATAATCGATACCTAAAACTTGAGTTGTACTACTCCTTACTGGCTATTACATCAACTTAGAAGCTTCATCTGTGTTCTACTTTGGTGCTTTTAGTGTTTCCGCATACCGCAGCACGCGACAAAGCTGTGCAGACGATAAGTACAACCGTTTCAGAGAGAAGAGCGGCCAATGTGACGATCTGGCTTTAAGTCGATTCGATAACAAATGACGAAAATGGACGGATTTCTCAGGTTTTTACTACATATGAACACTTTTCACATACTCCCGTGCAACGCGGCTGCTACTCCTCCTTTCATGCAGAATCTTAGGGCCCTAGCTCATGTCCAAGGCACAAAAGCCAGCTAAAAAGTCAATAATCGATACCGAAAACTTGAGTTGTACTACTTCTCACTGGCTATCACATCAACTTATAAGCTTCATCTGTGTTCTACTATGGTGCTTTTAGTGTCTCCGCATACTGCAGCACGCGACATAGCTTTGCAGACGATAAGTACAACCGTTTCAGAGAGAAGAGCGGCCAATGTGACGCACTGCTTGAAGTCGATTCGATAATAAATTACGAAAACGGACGGATTCCTCACGTTTTTACTACATATGTACACTTTTCGCATCCTCCCGTGCAACTCGGCTGCTAGTCCTCCTTTCATGCAGAATCTTAAGGTACTAGCTCATGTCCAATGCACCAAAGCCAGCGAAAAAGTCAATAATCGATACCTAAAACTTGAATTGTACTACTTCTTACTTGCTATTACATCAACTTAGAAGCTTAATATGTGTTCTACTATGGTGCTTTTAGTGTCTCCGCATACCGCAGCAGGCGACATAGCTGTGCAGACGATAAGTACAACCGTTTCAGAGAGTAGAGCGGCCAATGTGACGATCTGGCTTTAAGTCGATTCAATAAAAAATGACGAAAATGGATGGATTTCTCAGGTTTTTACTACATATGAACACTTTTCACATTCTCCCATGCAACCCGGCTGCTAGTCCTCCTTTCATGCAGAATCGTAAGGTCCTAGCTCATATCCAAGGCACCAAAGCCAGCTAAAAAGTCAATTACGAAAACGGACGGATTTCTCAGGTTTTTACTACATATGAACACTTTTCGCATCCTCCCGTGCAACTTGTCTGCTAGTCCTCCTTTCATGCAGAATCGTAAGGTCCTAGCTCATGTCCAAGGCACCAAAGCCAGTAAAAAAGTCAATAATCGATACCTAAATCTTGAATTGTACTACTTCTTACTGGCTATTACATCAACTTAGAAGCTTCATCTGTGTTCTACTATGGTGCTTTTAGTGTCTCCGCATACCGCACCTCGCGACATAGCTTTGCAGACGATAAGTACAACCGTTTCAGAGAGAAGAGCGGCCAATGTGACGAGCTAGCTTTAAGTCGATTCGATAACAAATGACGAAAACGGACGGATTTCTCAGGTTTTTACTACATATGAACACTTTTCACATTCTCCCATGCAACTCGGCTGCTAGGCCTCCTTTCATGCAGAATCTTAAGGACATAGCTCATGTCCAAGGCACAAAAGCCAGCTAAAGAGTAAATAATCGATACATAAACTTGAATTGTACTACTTCTTACTGGCTATTACATCAACTTAGAAGCTTCATCTGTGTTCCACTATGGTGATTTTAGTGTCTCCGCATACCGCAGCACGCGACATAGCTTTGCAGACGATAAGTACAACCGTTTCAGAGAGAAGAGCGGCCAATGTGACGATCTGGCTTTAAGTCGATTCGATAACAAATGAATAAAAGGGGACGGATTTCTCAGGTTTTTACTACATATGAACACTTTTCACATACTCCCGTGCAACTCGGCTGCTAGTCCTCCTTTCATGCAGAATCGTAAGGTCCTACCTCATGTCCAAGGCACCAAAGCCAGCTAAAAAGTCAATATTCGATACCTAAAACTTGAATTGTACTACTCCTTACTGGCTATTACATCAACTTAGAAGCTTCATCTGTGTTCCACTATGGTGATTTTAGTGTCTCCGCATACCGCAGCACACGACATAGCTTTGCAGACGATAAGTACAACCGTTTCAGAGAGAAGAGGGGCCAATGTGACGATCTGGCTTTCAGTCGATTCGATAACAAATGACGAAAATGGACGGTTTTCTCAGGTTTTTACTTCATATGAACACTTTTCACATACTCCCGTGCAACGCGGCTGCTAGTCCTGATTTCATGCAGAATCGTAAGGTCCTAGCTCATGTCCAAGGCACCAAAGCCAGCTAAAAAGTCAATATTCGATACCTAAAACTTGAATTGTATTACTTCTTACTGGCTATTACATCAACTTAGAAGCTTCATCTGTGTTCTACTATGGTGCTTTTAGTGTCTCCGCATACCGCAGCACACGACATAGCTTTGCAGACGATAAGTACAACCGTTTCAGAGAGAAGAGGGGCCAATGTGACGATCTGGCTTTCAGTCGATTCGATAACAAATGACGAAAATGGACGGTTTTCTCAGATTTTTACTTCATATGAACACTTTTGTCATACTCCCGTGCAACGCGGCTGCTAGTCCTGATTTCATGCAGAATCGTAAGGTCCTAGCTCATGTCCAAGGCACCAAAGCCAGTTAAAAAGTCAATAATCGATACCTAAAACTTGAATTGTACTACTTCTTACTGGCTATTACATCAACTTAGAAGCTTCATCTGTGTTCCACTATGGTGATTTTAGTGTCTCCGCATACCGCAGCACACTACATAGCTTTGCAGACGATAAGTACAACCGTTTCAGAGAGAAGAGGGGCCAATGTGACGATCTGGCTTTCAGTCGATTCGATAACAAATGACGAAAATGGACGGTTTTCTCAGGTTTTTGCTTCATATGAACACTTTTCACATACTCCCGTGCAACGCGGCTGCTAGTCCTGATTTCATGCAGAATCGTAAGGTCCTAGCTCATGTCCAAGGCACCAAAGCCAGCTAAAAAGTCAATATTCGATACCTAAAACTTGAATTGTATTACTTCTTACTGGCTATTACATCAACTTAGAAGCTTCATCTGTGTTCTACTATGGTGCTTTTAGTGTCTCCGCATACCGCAGCACGCGACATTGCTTTGCAGACGATAAGTACAACCGTTTCAGAGAGAAGAGCGGCCAATGTGACGCACTGCTTTAAGTCGATTCGATAATAAATTACGAGAACGGACGGATTTCTCAGGTTTTTACTACATATGAACACTTTTCGCATCCTCCCGTGCAACTTGGCTGCTAGTCCTCCTTTCATGCAGAATCGTAAGGTCCTAGCTCATGTCCAAGGCACCAAAGCCAGCAAAAAAGTCAATAATCGATACCTAAATCTTGAATTGTACTACATCTTACTGGCTATTACATCAACTTAGAAGCTTCATCTGTGTTCTACTATGGTGCTTTTAGTGACTCCGCATACCGCAGCACGCGACATAGCTTTGCAGACGATAAGTACAACCGTTTCAGAGAGAAGAGGGGGCAATGTGACGATCTGGCTTCAAGTTGATTCGATAACAACTGACGAAAAAGGCCCGATCTCTCAGGTTTTTACTACATATGAACACCTTTCACATTCTCCCATGCAACGCGACTGCTAGTCCTCCTTTCATGCAGAATCTTAAGGTCCTAGCTCATGTCCAAGGCACCAAAGCCAGCTAAAAAGTCAATAATCGATACCTATAACTTGAATTGTACTACTTCTTACTGGCTATTACATCAACTTAGAAGCTTCATCTGTGTTCCACTATGGTGATTTTAGTGTCTCCGCATACCGCAGCACACGACATAGCTTTGCAGACGATAAGTACAACCGTTTCAGAGAGAAGAGCGGCCAATGTGACGATCTGGCTTTCAGTCGATTCGATAACAAATGACGAAAATGGACGGTTTTCTCAGGTTTTTACTACATATGAACACTTTTCACATACTCCCGTGCAACGCGGCTGCTAGTCCTGATTTCATGCAGAATCGTAAGGTCCTAGCTCATGTCCAAGGCACCAAAGCCAGCTAAAAAGTCAATATTCGATACCTAAAACTTGAATTGTATTACTTCTTACTGGCTATTACATCAACTTAGAAGCTTCATCTGTGTTCTACTATGGTGCTTTTAGTGTCTCCGCATACCGCAGCACGCGACATAGCTTTGCAGACGATACGTACATCCGTTTCAGAGAGAAGAGCGTGCAATGTGACGATCTGGCTTCAAGTTGATTCGATAACAAATGACGATAACGGACGGACTTCTCAGATTTTTATTACATATGAACACTTTCCACATACTCCCATGCAACTCGGCTGCTAGTCCTCCTTTCATGCAGAATCGTAAGGTCCTACCTCATGTCCAAGGCACCAAAGCCAGCTAAAAAGTCAATATTCGATACCTAAAACTTGAATTGTACTACTCCTTACTGGCTATTACATCAACTTAGAAGCTTCATCTGTGTTCTACTATGGTGCTTTTAGTGACTCCGCATACCGCAGCACGCGACATAGCTTTGCAGACGATAAGTACAACCGTTTCAGAGAGAAGAGCGGGCAATGTGACGATCTGGCTTCAAGTTGATTCGATAACAACTGACGAAAAAGGCCCGATTTCTCAGGTTTTTACTACATATGAACACCTTTCACATTCTCCCATGCAACGCGGCTGCTAGTCCTCCTTTCATGCAGAATCTTAAGGACATAGCTCATGTCCAAGGCACCAAAGCCAGTTAAAAAGTCAATAATCGATACCTAAAACTTGAATTGTACTACTTCTTACTGGCTATTACATCAACTTAGAAGCTTCATCTGTGTTCCACTATGGTGATTTTAGTGTCTCCGCATACCGCAGCACGCGACATAGCTTTGCAGACGATAAGTACAACCGTTTCAGAGAGAAGAGCGGCCAATGTGACGATCTGGCTTTAAGTCGATTCGATAACAAATGAATAAAAGGGGACGGATTTCTCAGGTTTTTACTACATATGAACACTTTTCACATACTCCCGTGCAACTCGGCTGCTAGTCCTCCTTTCATGCAGAATCGTAAGGTCCTACCTCATGTCCAAGGCACCAAAGCCAGCTAAAAAGTCAACATTCGATACCTAAAACTTGAATTGTACTACTCCTTACTGGCTATTACATCAACTTAGAAGCTTCATCTGTGTTCCACTATGGTGATTTTAGTGTCTCCGCATACCGCAGCACACGACATAGCTTTGCAGACGATAAGTACAACCGTTTCAGAGAGAAGAGGGGCCAATGTGACGATCTGGCTTTCAGTCGATTCGATAACAAATGACGAAAATGGACGGTTTTCTCAGGTTTTTACTTCATATGAACACTTTTCACATACTCCCGTGCAACGCGGCTGCTAGTCCTGATTTCATGCAGAATCGTAAGGTCCTAGCTCATGTCCAAGGCACCAAAGCCAGCTAAAAAGTCAATATTCGATACCTAAAACTTGAATTGTATTACTTCTTACTGGCTATTACATCAACTTAGAAGCTTCATCTGTGTTCTACTATGGTGCTTTTAGTGTCTCCGCATACCGCAGCACACGACATAGCTTTGCAGACGATAAGTACAACCGTTTCAGAGAGAAGAGGGGCCAATGTGACGATCTGGCTTTCAGTCGATTCGATAACAAATGACGAAAATGGACGGTTTTCTCAGATTTTTACTTCATATGAACACTTTTGTCATACTCCCGTGCAACGCGGCTGCTAGTCCTGATTTCATGCAGAATCGAAAGGTCCTAGCTCATGTCCAAGGCACCAAAGCCAGTTAAAAAGTCAATAATCGATACCTAAAACTTGAATTGTACTACTTCTTACTGGCTATTACATCAACTTAGAAGCTTCATCTGTGTTCCACTATGGTGATTTTAGTGTCTCCGCATACCGCAGCACACGACATAGCTTTGCAGACGATAAGTACAACCGTTTCAGAGAGAAGAGGGGCCAATGTGACGATCTGGCTTTCAGTCGATTCGATAACAAATGACGAAAATGGACGGTTTTCTCAGGTTTTTGCTTCATATGAACACTTTTCACATACTCCCGTGCAACGCGGCTGCTAGTCCTGATTTCATGCAGAATCGTAAGGTCCTAGCTCATGTCCAAGGCACCAAAGCCAGCTAAAAAGTCAATATTCGATACCTAAAACTTGAATTGTATTACTTCTTACTGGCTATTACATCAACTTAGAAGCTTCATCTGTGTTCTACTATGGTGCTTTTAGTGTCTCCGCATACCGCAGCACGCGACATAGCTTTGCAGACGATACGTACATCCGTTTCAGAGAGAAGAGCGGCCAATGTGACGATCTGGCTTTCAGTCGATTCGATAACAAATGACGATAACGGACGGACTTCTCAGATTTTTACTACATATGAACACTTTCCACATACTCCCATGCAACTCGGCTGCTAGTCCTCCTTTCATGCAGAATCGTAAGGTCCTA
This sequence comes from Schistocerca gregaria, assembly GCF_023897955.1. Taxonomy (NCBI): domain Eukaryota; kingdom Metazoa; phylum Arthropoda; class Insecta; order Orthoptera; family Acrididae; genus Schistocerca; species Schistocerca gregaria. The sequence goes on from NW_026061853.1 coordinate 6,909,322, forward strand.
CCTCATGTCCAAGGCACCAAAGCCAGCTAAAAAGTCAATATTCGATACCTAAAACTTGAATTGTACTACTCCTTACTGGCTATTACATCAACTTAGAAGCTTCATCTGTGTTCTACTATGGTGCTTTTAGTGACTCCGCATACCGCAGCACGCGACATAGCTTTGCAGACGATAAGTACAACCGTTTCAGAGAGAAGAGCGGGCAATGTGACGATCTGGCTTCAAGTTGATTCGATAACAACTGACGAAAAAGGCCCGATTTCTCAGGTTTTTACTACATATGAACACCTTTCACATTCTCCCATGCAACGCGGCTGCTAGTCCTCCTTTCATGCAGAATCTTAAGGACATAGCTCATGTCCAAGGCACCAAAGCCAGTTAAAAAGTCAATAATCGATACCTAAAACTTGAATTGTACTACTTCTTACTGGCTATTACATCAACTTAGAAGCTTCATCTGTGTTCCACTATGGTGATTTTAGTGTCTCCGCATACCGCAGCACACGACATAGCTTTGCAGACGATAAGTACAACCGTTTCAGAGAGAAGAGGGGCCAATGTGACGATCTGGCTTTCAGTCGATTCGATAACAAATGACGAAAATGGACGGTTTTCTCAGGTTTTTACTTCATATGAACACTTTTCACATACTCCCGTGCAACGCGGCTGCTAGTCCTGATTTCATGCAGAATCGTAAGGTCCTAGCTCATGTCCAAGGCACCAAAGCCAGCTAAAAAGTCAATATTCGATACCTAAAACTTGAATTGTATTACTTCTTACTGGCTATTACGTCAACTTAGAAGCTTCATCTGTGGTCTACTATGGTGCTTTTAGTGTCTCCGCATACCGCAGCACGCGACATTGCTTTGCAGACGATAAGTACAACCGTTTCAGAGAGAAGAGCGGCCAATGTGACGCACTGCTTTAAGTCGATTCGATAATAAATTACGAGAACGGACGGATTTCTCAGGTTTTTACTACATATGAACACTTTTCGCATCCTCCCGTGCAACTTGGCTGCTAGTCCTCCTTTCATGCAGAATCGTAAGGTCCTAGCTCATGTCCAAGGCACCAAAGCCAGCAAAAAAGTCAATAATCGATACCTAAATCTTGAATTGTACTACTTCTTACTGGCTATTACATCAACTTAGAAGCTTCATCTGTGTTCTACTATGGTGCTTTTAGTGTCTCCGCATACCGCACCTCGCGACATAGCTTTGCAGACGATAAGTACAACCGTTTCAGAGAGAAGAGCGGCCAATGTGACGAGCTAGCTTTAAGTCGATTCGATAACAAATGACGAAAACGGACGGATTTCTCAGGTTTTTACTACATATGAACACTTTTCACATTCTCCCATGCAACTCGGCTGCTAGGCCTCCTTTCATGCAGAATCTTAAGGACATAGCTCATGTCCAAGGCACAAAAGCCAGCTAAAGAGTAAATAATCGATACATAAACTTGAATTGTACTACTTCTTACTGGCTATTACATCAACTTAGAAGCTTCATCTGTGTTCCACGATGGTGATTTTAGTGTCTCCGCATACCGCAGCACGCGACATAGCTTTGCAGACGATAAGTACAACCGTTTCAGAGAGAAGAGCGGCCAATGTGACGATCTGGCTTTAAGTCCATTCGATAACAAATGAATAAAAGGGGACGGATTTCTCAGGTTTTTACTACATATGAACACTTTTCACATACTCCCGTGCAACTCGGCTGCTAGTCCTCCTTTCATGCAGAATCGTAAGGTCCTACCTCATGTCCAAGGCACCAAAGCCAGCTAAAAAGTCAATATTCGATACCTAAAACTTGAATTGTACTACTCCTTACTGGCTATTACATCAACTTAGAAGCTTCATCTGTGTTCTACTATGGTGCTTTTAGTGACTCCGCATACCGCAGCACGCGACATAGCTTTGCAGACGATAAGTACAACCGTTTCAGAGAGAAGAGCGGGCAATGTGACGATCTGGCTTCAAGTTGATTCGATAACAACTGACGAAAAAGGCCCGATTTCTCAGGTTTTTACTACATATGAACACCTTTCACATTCTCCCATGCAACTCGGCTGCTAGTCCTCCTTTCATGCAGAATCTTAAGGACATAGCTCATGTCCAAGGCACCAAAGCCAGCTAAAAAGTCAATAATCGATACCTAAAACTTGCATTGTACTACTTCTTACTGGCTATTACATCAACTTAGAAGCTTCATCTGTGTTCCACTATGGTGATTTTAGTGTCTCCGCATACCGCAGCACACGACATAGCTTTGCAGACGATAAGTACAACCGTTTCAGAGAGAAGAGGGGCCAATGTGACGATCTGGCTTTCAGTCGATTCGATAACAAATGACGAAAATGGACGGTTTTCTCAGGTTTTTACTACATATGAACACTTTTCACATACTCCCGTGCAACGCGGCTGCTAGTCCTGATTTCATGCAGAATCGTAAGGTCCTAGCTCATGTCCAAGGCACCAAAGCCAGCTAAAAAGTCAATATTCGATACCTAAAACTTGAATTGTATTACTTCTTACTGGCTATTACATCAACTTAGAAGCTTCATCTGTGTTCTACTATGGTGCTTTTAGTGTCTCCGCATACCGCAGCACGCGACATAGCTTTGCAGACGATACGTACATCCGTTTCAGAGAGAAGAGCGTGCAATGTGACGATCTGGCTTCAAGTTGATTCGATAACAAATGACGATAACGGACGGACTTCTCAGATTTTTACTACATATGAACACTTTCCACATACTCCCATGCAACTCGGCTGCTAGTCCTCCTTTCATGCAGAATCGTAAGGTCCTACCTCATGTCCAAGGCACCAAAGCCAGCTAAAAAGTCAATATTCGATACCTAAAACTTGAATTGTACTACTCCTTACTGGCTATTACATCAACTTAGAAGCTTCATCTGTGTTCTACTATGGTGCTTTTAGTGACTCCGCATACCGCAGCACGCGACATAGCTTTGCAGACGATAAGTACAACCGTTTCAGAGAGAAGAGCGGGCAATGTGACGATCTGGCTTCAAGTTGATTCGATAACAACTGACGAAAAAGGCCCGATTTCTCAGGTTTTTACTACATATGAACACCTTTCACATTCTCCCATGCAACGCGGCTGCTAGTCCTCCTTTCATGCAGAATCTTAAGGACATAGCTCATGTCCAAGGCACCAAAGCCAGTTAAAAAGTCAATAATCGATACCTAAAACTTGAATTGTACTACTTCTTACTGGCTATTACATCAACTTAGAAGCTTCATCTGTGTTCCACTATGGTGATTTTAGTGTCTCCGCATACCGCAGCACGCGACATAGCTTTGCAGACGATAAGTACAACCGTTTCAGAGAGAAGAGCGGCCAATGTGACGATCTGGCTTTAAGTCGATTCGATAACAAATGAATAAAAGGGGACGGATTTCTCAGGTTTTTACTACATATGAACACTTTTCACATACTCCCGTGCAACTCGGCTGCTAGTCCTCCTTTCATGCAGAATCGTAAGGTCCTACCTCATGTCCAAGGCACCAAAGCCAGCTAAAAAGTCAATATTCGATACCTAAAACTTGAATTGTACTACTCCTTACTGGCTATTACATCAACTTAGAAGCTTCATCTGTGTTCCACTATGGTGATTTTAGTGTCTCCGCATACCGCAGCACACGACATAGCTTTGCAGACGATAAGTACAACCGTTTCAGAGAGAAGAGGGGCCAATGTGACGATCTGGCTTTCAGTCGATTCGATAACAAATGACGAAAATGGACGGTTTTCTCAGGTTTTTACTTCATATGAACACTTTTCACATACTCCCGTGCAACGCGGCTGCTAGTCCTGATTTCATGCAGAATCGTAAGGTCCTAGCTCATGTCCAAGGCACCAAAGCCAGCTAAAAAGTCAATATTCGATACCTAAAACTTGAATTGTACTACTTCTTACTGGCTATTACATCAACTTAGAAGCTTCATCTGTGTTCTACTATGGTGCTTTTAGTGTCTCCGCATACCGCAGCACACGACATAGCTTTGCAGACGATAAGTACAACCGTTTCAGAGAGAAGAGGGGCCAATGTGACGATCTGGCTTTCAGTCGATTCGATAACAAATGACGAAAATGGACGGTTTTCTCAGGTTTTTGCTTCATATGAACACTTTTCACATACTCCCGTGCAACGCGGCTGCTAGTCCTGATTTCATGCAGAATCGTAAGGTCCTAGCTCATGTCCAAGGCACCAAAGCCAGCTAAAAAGTCAATATTCGATACCTAAAACTTGAATTGTATTACTTCTTACTGGCTATTACATCAACTTAGAAGCTTCATCTGTGTTCTACTATGGTGCTTTTAGTGTCTCCGCATACCGCAGCACGCGACATTGCTTTGCAGACGATAAGTACAACCGTTTCAGAGAGAAGAGCGGCCAATGTGACGCACTGCTTTAAGTCGATTCGATAATAAATTACGAGAACGGACGGATTTCTCAGGTTTTTACTACATATGAACACTTTTCGCATCCTCCCGTGCAACTTGGCTGCTTTTCCTCCTTTCATGCAGAATCGTAAGGTCCTAGCTCATGTCCAAGGCACCAAAGCCAGCAAAAAAGTCAATAATCGATACCTAAATCTTGAATTGTACTACATCTTACTGGCTATTACATCAACTTAGAAGCTTCATCTGTGTTCTACTATGGTGCTTTTAGTGACTCCGCATACCGCAGCACGCGACATAGCTTTGCAGACGATAAGTACAACCGTTTCAGAGAGAAGAGGGGGCAATGTGACGATCTGGCTTCAAGTTGATTCGATAACAACTGACGAAAAAGGCCCGATCTCTCAGGTTTTTACTACATATGAACACCTTTCACATTCTCCCATGCAACGCGACTGCTAGTCCTCCTTTCATGCAGAATCTTAAGGTCCTAGCTCATGTCCAAGGCACCAAAGCCAGCTAAAAAGTCAATAATCGATACCTATAACTTGAATTTTACTACTTCTTACTGGCTATTACATCAACTTAGAAGCTTCATCTGTGTTCCACTATGGTGATTTTAGTGTCTCCGCATACCGCAGCACACGACATAGCTTTGCAGACGATAAGTACAACCGTTTCAGAGAGAAGAGGGGCCAATGTGACGATCTGGCTTTCAGTCGATTCGATAACAAATGACGAAAATGGACGGTTTTCTCAGGTTTTTACTACATATGAACACTTTTCACATACTCCCGTGCAACGCGGCTGCTAGTCCTGATTTCATGCAGAATCGTAAGGTCCTAGCTCATGCCCAAGGCACCAAAGCCAGCTAAAAAGTCAATATTCGATACCTAAAACTTGAATTGTATTACTTCTTACTGGCTATTACATCAACTTAGAAGCTTCATCTGTGTTCTACTATGGTGCTTTTAGTGTCTCCGCATACCGCAGCACGCGACATAGCTTTGCAGACGATACGTACATCCGTTTCAGAGAGAAGAGCGTGCAATGTGACGATCTGGCTTCAAGTTGATTCGATAACAACTGACGAAAAAGGCCCGATTTCTCAGGTTTTTACTACATATGAACACCTTTCACATTCTCCCATGCAACGCGGCTGCTAGACCTCCTTTCATGCAGAATCTTAAGGACATAGCTCATGTCCAAGGCACCAAAGACAGTTAAAAAGTCAATAATCGATACCTAAAACTTGAATTGTACTACTTCTTACTGGCTATTACATCAACTTAGAAGCTTCATCTGTGTTCCACTATGGTGATTTTAGTGTCTCCGCATACCGCAGCACACGACATAGCTTTGCAGACGATAAGTACAACCGTTTCAGAGAGAAGAGGGGCCAATGTGACGATCTGGCTTTCAGTCGATTCGATAACAAATGACGAAAATGGACGGTTTTCTCAGGTTTTTACTTCATATGAACACTTTTCACATACTCCCGTGCAACGCGGCTGCTAGTCCTGATTTCATGCAGAATCGTAAGGTCCTAGCTCATGTCCAAGGCACCAAAGCCAGCTAAAAAGTCAATATTCGATACCTAAAACTTGAATTGTATTACTTCTTACTGGCTATTACATCAACTTAGAAGCTTCATCTGTGTTCTACTATGGTGCTTTTAGTGTCTCCGCATACCGCAGCACGCGACATTGCTTTGCAGACGATAAGTACAACCGTTTCAGAGAGAAGAGCGGCCAATGTGACGCACTGCTTTAAGTCGATTCGATAATAAATTACGAGAACGGACGGATTTCTCAGGTTTTTACTACATATGAACACTTTTCGCATCCTCCCGTGCAACTTGGCTGCTAGTCCTCCTTTCATGCAGAATCGTAAGGTCCTAGCTCATGTCCAAGGCACCAAAGCCAGCAAAAAAGTCAATAATCGATACCTAAATCTTGAATTGTACTACTTCTTACTGGCTATTACATCAACTTAGAAGCTTCATCTGTGTTCTACTATGGTGCTTTTAGTGTCTCCGCATACCGCACCTCGCGACATAGCTTTGCAGACGATAAGTACAACCGTTTCAGAGAGAAGAGCGGCCAATGTGACGAGCTAGCTTTAAGTCGATTCGATAACAAATGACGAAAACGGACGGAGTTCTCAGGTTTTTACTACATATGAACACTTTTCACATTCTCCCATGCAACTCGGCTGCTAGGCCTCCTTTCATGCAGAATCTTAAGGACATAGCTCATGTCCAAGGCACAAAAGCCAGCTAAAGAGTAAATAATCGATACATAAACTTGAATTGTACTACTTCTTACTGGCTATTACATCAACTTAGAAGCTTCATCTGTGTTCCACTATGGTGATTTTAGTGTCTCCGCATACCGCAGCACGCGATATAGCTTTGCAGACGATAAGTACAACCGTTTCAGAGAGAAGAGCGGCCAATGTGACGATCTGGCTTTAAGTCCATTCGATAACAAATGAATAAAAGGGGACGGATTTCTCAGGTTTTTACTACATATGAACACTTTTCACATACTCCCGTGCAACTCGGCTGCTAGTCCTCCTTTCATGCAGAATCGTAAGGTCCTACCTCATGTCCAAGGCACCAAAGCCAGCTAAAAAGTCAATATTCGATACCTAAAACTTGAATTGTACTACTCCTTACTGGCTATTACATCAACTTAGAAGCTTCATCTGTGTTCTACTATGGTGCTTTTAGTGACTCCGCATACCGCAGCACGCGACATAGCTTTGCAGACGATAAGTACAACCGTTTCAGAGAGAAGAGCGGGCAATGTGACGATCTGGCTTCAAGTTGATTCGATAACAACTGACGAAAAAGTCCCGATTTCTCAGGTTTTTACTACATATGAACACCTTTCACATTCTCCCATGCAACTCGGCTGCTAGTCCTCCTTTCATGCAGAATCTTAAGGACATAGCTCATGTCCAAGGCACCAAAGCCAGCTAAAAAGTCAATAATCGATACCTAAAACTTGCATTGTACTACTTCTTACTGGCTATTACATCAACTTAGAAGCTTCATCTGTGTTCCACTATGGTGATTTTAGTGTCTCCGCATACCGCAGCACACGACATAGCTTTGCAGACGATAAGTACAACCGTTTCAGAGAGAAGAGGGGCCAATGTGACGATCTGGCTTTCAGTCGATTCGATAACAAATGACGAAAATGGACGGTTTTCTCAGGTTTTTACTACATATGAACACTTTTCACATACTCCCGTGCAACGCGGCTGCTAGTCCTGATTTCATGCAGAATCGTAAGGTCCTAGCTCATGTCCAAGGCACCAAAGCCAGCTAAAAAGTCAATATTCGATACCTAAAACTTGAATTGTATTACCTCTTACTGGCTATTACATCAACTTAGAAGCTTCATCTGTGTTCTACTATGGTGCTTTTAGTGTCTCCGCATACCGCAGCACGCGACATTGCTTTGCAGACGATAAGTACAACTGTTTCAGAGAGAAGAGAGGCCAATGTGACGCACTGCTTTAAGTCGATTCGATAATAAATTACGAAAACGGACGGATTTCTCAGGATTTTACTACATATGAACACTTTTCGCATCCTCCCGTGTAACTTGGCTGCTAGTCCTCCTTTCATGCAGAATCGTAAGTTCCTAGCTCATGTCCAAGGCACCAAAGCCAGCAAAAAAGTCAATAATCGATACCTAAATCTTGAATTGTACTACTTCTTACTGGCTATTACATCAACTTAGAAGCTTCATCTGTGTTCTACTATGGTGCTTTTAGTGTCTCCGCATACCGCAGCACGCGGCATAGCTTTGCAGACGATAAGTACAACCGTTTCAGAGAGAAGAGCGGCCAATGTGACGACCTAGCTTTAAGTCGATTCGATAACAAATGACGAAAACGGACGGATTTCTCAGCTTTTTACTACATATGAACACTTTTCACATTCTCCCACGCAACTCGGCTGCTAGTCCTCCTTCCATGCGGAATCATAAGGTCCTAGCTCATGTCCAAGGCACAAAAGCCAGCTAAAAAGTCAATAATCGATACCTAAAACTTGAATTGTACTACTTCTTACTGGCTATTACATCAACTTAGAAGCTTAATCTGTGTTCTACTATTGTGCTTTTAGTGTCTCCGCATACCGCAGCACGCGACATAGCTTTGCTGACGATAAGTACAACCGTTTCAGAGAGAAGAGCGGCCAATGTGACGAGCTGGCTTTAAGTCGATTCGATAACAAATGAATAAAAGGGGACGGATTTCTCAGGTTTTTACTACATATGAACACTTTTCACATACTCCCGTGCAACGCGGCTGCTAGTCCTCCTTTCATGCACAATCTTAAGGTCCTAGCTCATGTCCAAGGCACCAAAGCCAGCTAAAAAGTCAATAATCGATACCTAAAAATTGAATTGTACTACTTCTCACTGGCTATCACATCAACTTAGGAGCTTCATCTGTGTTCTACTATGGTGCTTTTAGTGACTCCGCATACCGCAGCACGCGACATAGCTTTGCAGACGATAAGTACAACCGTTTCAGAGAGAAGAGGGGCCAATGTGACGATCTGGCTTTAAGTCGATTCGATAACAAATTACGAAAACGGACGGATTTCTCAGGTTTTTACTACATATGAAAACTTTTCGCATTCTCCCGTGCAACTCGGCTGCTAGTCCTCCTTTCATGCAGAATCTTAAGGTCCTAGCTCATGTCCAAGGCACCAAAGCCAGCTAAAAAGTCAATAATCGATACCTAAAACTTGAATTGTACTACTTCTTACTGGCTATTACATCAACTTAGAAGCATCATCTGTGTTCCACTATGGTGATTTTAGTGTCTCCGCATACCGCAGCACACGACATAGCTTTGCAGACGATAAGTACAACCGTTTCAGAGAGAAGAATGGCCATTGTGACGATCTGGCTTTCAGTCGATTCGATAACAAATGACGAAAATGGACGGATTTCTCAGGTTTTTACTACATATGAACACTTTTCACATACTCCCGTGCAACGCGGCTGCTAGTCCTCCTTTCATGCAGAATCGTAAGGTCCTAGCTCATATCCAAGGCACCAAAGCCAGCTAAAAATTCAATATTCGATACCTAAAACATGAATTGTACTACTCCTTACTGGCTATTACATCAACTTAGAAGCTTCATCTGTGTTCTACTATTGTACTTTTTGTGTCTCCGCATACCGCAGCACGCGACATAGCTTTGCAGACGATAAGTACAACCGTTTCAGAGAGAAGAGGGGCCAATGTGACGAACTGGCTTTAAGTCGCTCCGATAACAAATGGCGAAAATGGACGGATTTTCAGGTTTTTACTACATATGAACACTTTTCACATACTCCCGTGCAACGCTGCTGCTAGTCCTCCTTTAATGCAGAATCGTAAGGTCCTAGCTCATGTCCAAGGCACCAAAGCCAGCAAAAAGTCAATAATCGATACCTAAATCTTGAATTGTACTACTTATTACTGGCTATTACATCAACTTAGGAGCTTAATCTGTGTTCTACTATGGTGCTTCTAGTGTCTCCGCATACCGCAGCACGCGACATAGCTTTGCAGACGATAAGTACACCCGTTTCAGAGAGACGAGCGGCCAATGTGACGCACTGCTTTAAGTCGATTCGATAATAAATTAAGAAAACGGACGGATTTCTCAGGTTTTTACTACATATGAACACTTTTCGCATCCTCCCGTGCAACTCGGCTGCTAGTCCTCCTTTCATGCAGAAACTTAAGGTCCTAGCTCATGTCCAAGGCACCAAAGCCAGCTAAAAAGTCAATATTCGATACCTAAAACTTGAATTGTACTACTCCTTACTGGCTATTACATCAACTTAGATCCTTCATCTGTGTTCTACAATTGTGCTTTTAGTGTCTCCGCATACCGCAGCACGCGACATAGCTTTGCAGACGATAAGTGCAACCGTTTCAGAGAGAAGAGCGGCCAATGTGACGATCTGCTTTAAGTCGATTCGATAACAAATGTCGAAAACGGACGGATTTCTCATTTTTTTACTACAGATGAACACTATTCACATTCTCCCATGCATCTCGGCTGCTAGTCCTCCTTTCATGCAGAATCATAAGGTCCTAGCTTATGTCCAAGGCATAAAAGCCAGCTAAAAAGTCAGTAATCGATACCTAAATCTTGAATTGTACTACTTCTCACTGGCAATCACATCAACTTATAAGCTTCATCTGTGTTCTACTATGGTGCTTTTAGTGTCTCCGCATACTGCAGCACGCGACATAGCTTTGCAGACGATAAGTACAACCGTTTCAGAGAGAAGAGCGGCCAATGTGACGCACTGCTTTAAGTCGATTCGATAATATATTCCGAAAATGGACGGATTTCTCAGGTTTTTACTACATGTGAACACTTTTCGCATCCTCCCGTGCCACTCGGCTGCTAGTCCTCCTTTCATGCAGAATCTTAAGGTCCTAGCTCATGTCCAAGGCACCAAAGCCAGCAAAAAGTCAATAATCGATACCTAAATCTTGAATTGTACTACTTATTACTGGCTATTACATCAACTTAGGAGCTTAATCTGTGTTCTACTATGGTGCTTCTAGTGTCTCCGCATACCGCAGCACGCGACATAGCTTTGCAGACGATAAGTACAACCGTTTCAGAGAGACGAGCGGCCAATGTGACGCACTGCTTTAAGTCGATTCGATAATAAATTAAGAAAACGGACGGATTTCTCAGGTTTTTACTACATATGAACACTTTTCGCATCCTCCCGTGCAACTCGGCTGCTAGTCCTCCTTTCATGCAGAAACTTAAGGTCCTAGCTCATGTCCAAGGCACCAAAGCCAGCTAAAAAGTCAATATTCGATACCTAAAACTTGAATTGTACTACTCCTTACTGGCTATTACATCAACTTAGATCCTTCATCTGTGTTCTACAATTGTGCTTTTAGTGTCTCCGCATACCGCAGCACGCGACATAGCTTTGCAGACGATAAGTGCAACCGTTTCAGAGAGAAGAGCGGCCAATGTGACGATCTGCTTTAAGTCGATTCGATAACAAATGACGAAAACGGACGGATTTCTCATTTTTTTACTACAGATGAACACTATTCACATTCTCCCATGCATCTCGGCTGCTAGTCCTCCTTTCATGCAGAATCATAAGGTCCTAGCTCATGTCCAAGGCATAAAAGCCAGCTAAAAAGTCAATAATCGATACCTAAAACTTGAATTGTACTACTTCTCACTGGCTATCACATCAACTTAGAAGCTTCATCCGTGTTCTACTATGGTGCTTTTAGTGTCTCCGCATACCGCAGCACGCGACATAGCTTTGCAGACGATAAGTACAACTGTTTCAGAGAGAAGAGAGGCCAATGTGCCGATCTGGCTTTAAGTCGATTCGATAACAAATGACGAAAATGGACGGATTTCTCAGGTTTTTACTACATATGAACACTTGTCACATAGTCCCGTGCAACGCGACTGCTAGTCCTCCTTTCATGCAGAATCTTAAGGTCCTAGCTCATGTCCAAGGCGCCAAAGCCAGCTAAAAAGTCAATATTCGATACCTAAAACTTGAATTGTACTACTCCTTACTGGCTATTACATCAACTTAGTAGCTTCATCTGTGTTCTACTATGGTGCTTTTAGTGTCTCCGCATACCGCAGCACGCGACATAGCTTTGCAGACGATAAGTACAACCGTTTCAGAGAGAAGAGGGGCCAATGTGACGATCTGGCTTTAAGTCGATTCGATAACAAGTGACGAAAACGGACGGATTTCTCAGGTTTATACTACATATGAACACTTTTTACATTCTCCCGTGCAACTCGGCTGCTAGTCCTCCTTTCATGCAGAATCGTAAGGTCCTAGCTCATGTCCAAGGCACCAAAGCCAGCAAAAAAGTCAATAATCGATACATAAATCTTGAATTGTACTACTTCTTACTGGCTATTACACCAACTTTGAAGCTTCATCTGTATTCTACTATATTGCTTTTAGTGTCTCCGCATACCGCAGCACGCGACATAGCTTTGCAGGCGATAAGTACAACCGTTTCAGATAGAAGAGCGGCCAAAGTGACAATCTGGCTTTAAGTCGATTCGATAACACATGACGAAAACGGACGCATTTTTCAGGTTTTTACTACATATGAACACTTTTCACATTCTCCCAAGCAACTCGGCTGCTAGTCCTCCTTCCGTGCGGAATCATAAGGTCCTAGCTCATGTCCAAGGCACAAAAGCCAGCTAAAAGGTCAATAATCGATACCTCAAACTTTAATTGTACTACTTCTTACTTGCTATTACATCAACTTAGAAGCTTAATCTGTGTTCTGCTATGGTGCTTTTAGTGTCTCCGCATACCGCAGCACGCAACATAGCTTTGCAGACGATAAGTACAACCGTTTCAGAGAGAAGGGCGGCCCATGTGACGATCTGGCTTTAAGTCGATTCGATAACAAATGACGAAAACGGACGAATTTCTCAGGTTTTTACTACATATGAAAACTTTTTACATCCTCCCGTGCAACGCGGCTGCTAGTCCTCCTTTCATGCAGAATCTTTAGATCCTAGCTCATGTTCAAGGCACCAAAGCCAGCTAAAAAGACATCAATCGATACCTAAAACTTGAATCGTACTACGTCTCACTGGCTATCACATCAACTCAGAAGCTTTATCTGTGTTCTACTATGGTGCTTTTAGTGTCTCTGCATACTGCAGCACGCGACATAGCTTTGCAGACGATAAGTACAACCGTTTCAGAGAGAAGAGGGGCCCATGTGACGATCTGGCTTTCAGTCGATTCGATAACAAATTACGAAAACGGACGGATTTCTCAGGTTTTTACTACATATGAAAACTTTTCGCATTCTCCCGTGTAACTCGGCTGCTAGTCCTCCTTTCATGCAGAATCTTAAGGTCCTAGCTCATGTCCAAGGCACCAAAGCCAGCTAAAAAGTCAATAATCCATACCTAAAACTTGAATTGTACTACTTCTTACTGGCTATTACATCAACTTAGAAGCTTCATCTGTGTTCCACTATGGTGATTTTAGTGTCTCCGCATACCGCAGCACACGACATAGCTTTGCAGACGATAAGTACAACCGTTTCAGAGAGAAGAGGGGCCAATGTGACGATCTGGCTTTCAGTCGATTCGATAACAAATGACGAAAATGGACGGTTTTCTCAGGTTTTTACTACATATGAACACTTTTCACATACTCCCGTGCAACGCGGCTGCTAGTCCTGATTTCATGCAGAATCGTAAGGTCCTAGCTCATGTCCAAGGCACCAAAGCCAGCTAAAAAGTCAATATTCGATACCTAAAACTTGAATTGTATTACTTCTTACTGGCTATTACATCAACTTAGAAGCTTCATCTGTGTTCTACTATGGTGCTTTTAGTGTCTTCGCATACCGCAGCACGCGACATTGCTTTGCAGACGATAAGTACAACCGTTTCAGAGAGAAGAGCGGCCAATGTGACGCACTGCTTTAAGTCGATTCGATAATAAATTACGAAAACGGACGGATTTCTCAGGTTTTTACTACATATGAACACTTTTCGCATCCTCCCGTGCAACTTGGCTGCTAGTCCTCCTTTCATGCAGAATCGTAAGGTCCTAGCTCATGTCCAAGGCACCAAAGCCAGCAAAAAAGTCAATAATCGATACCTAAATCTTGAATTGTACTACTTCTTACTGGCTATTACATCAACTTAGAAGCTTCATCTGTGTTCTACTATGGTGCTTTTAGTGTCTCCGCATACCGCACCTCGCGACATAGCTTTGCAGACGATAAGTACAACCGTTTCAGAGAGAAGAGCGGCCAATGTGACGAGCTAGCTTTAAGTCGATTCGATAACAAATGACGAAAACGGACGGATTTCTCAGGTTTTTACTACATATGAACACTTTTCACATTCTCCCATGCAACTCGGCTGCTAGGCCTCCTTTCATGCAGAATCTTAAGGACATAGCTCATGTCCAAGGCACAAAAGCCAGCTAAAGAGTAAATAATCGATACATAAACTTGAATTGTACTACTTCTTACTGGCTATTACATCAACTTAGAAGCTTCATCTGTGTTCCACTATGGTGATTTTAGTGTCTCCGCATACCGCAGCACGCGACATAGCTTTGCAGACGATAAGTACAACCGTTTCAGAGAGAAGAGCGGCCAATGTGACGATCTGGCTTTAAGTCCATTCGATAACAAATGAATAAAAGGGGACGGATTTCTCAGGTTTTTACTACATATGAACACTTTTCACATACTCCCGTGCAACTCGGCTGCTAGTCCTCCTTTCATGCAGAATCGTAAGGTCCTACCTCATGTCCAAGGCACCAAAGCCAGCTAAAAAGTCAATATTCGATACCTAAAACTTGAATTGTACTACTCCTTACTGGCTATTACATCAACTTAGAAGCTTCATCTGTGTTCTACTATGGTGCTTTTAGTGACTCCGCATACCGCAGCACGCGACATAGCTTTGCAGACGATAAGTACAACCGTTTCAGAGAGAAGAGCGGGCAATGTGACGATCTGGCTTCAAGTTGATTCGATAACAACTGACGAAAAAGGCCCGATTATACAGGTTTTTACTACATATGAACACCTTTCACATTCTCCCATGCAACTCGGCTGCTAGTCCTCCTTTCATGCAGAATCTTAAGGACATAGCTCATGTCCAAGGCACCAAAGCCAGCTAAAAAGTCAATAATCGATACCTAAAACTTGCATTGTACTACTTCTTACTGGCTATTACATCAACTTAGAAGCTTCATCTGTGTTCCACTATGGTGATTTTAGTGTCTCCGCATACCGCAGCACACGACATAGCTTTGAAGACGATAAGTACAACCGTTTCAGAGAGAAGAGGGGCCAATGTGACGATCTGGCTTTCAGTCGATTCGATAACAAATGACGAAAATGGACGGTTTTCTCAGGTTTTTACTACATATGAACACTTTTCACATACTCCCGTGCAACGCGGCTGCTAGTCCTGATTTCATGCAGAATCGTAAGGTCCTAGATCATGTCCAAGGCACCAAAGCCAGCTAAAAAGTCAATATTCGATACCTAAAACTTGAATTGTATTACCTCTTACTGGCTATTACATCAACTTAGAAGCTTCATCTGTGTTCTACTATGGTGCTTTTAGTGTCTCCGCATACCGCAGCACGCGACATTGCTTTGCAGACGATAAGTACAACTGTTTCAGAGAGCAGAGAGGCCAATGTGACGCACTGCTTTAAGTCGATTCGATAATAAATTACGAAAACGGACGGATTTCTCAGGATTTTACTACATATGAACACTTTTCGCATCCTCCCGTGTAACTTGGCTGCTAGTCCTCCTTTCATGCAGAATCGTAAGTTCCTAGCTCATGTCCAAGGCACCAAAGCCAGCAAAAAGTCAATAATCGATACCTAAATCTTGAATTGTACTACTTCTTACTGGCTATTACATCAACTTAGAAGCTTCATCTGTGTTCTACTATGGTGCTTTTAGTGTCTCCGCATACCGCAGCACGCGGCATAGCTTTGCAGACGATAAGTACAACCGTTTCAGAGAGAAGAGCGGCCAATGTGACGACCTAGCTTTAAGTCGATTCGATAACAAATGACGAAAACGGACGGATTTCTCAGCTTTTTACTACATATGAACACTTTTCACATTCTCCCACGCAACTCGGCTGCTAGTCCTCCTTCCATGCGGAATCATAAGGTCCTAGCTCATGTCCAAGGCACAAAAGCCAGCTAAAAAGTCAATAATCGATACCTAAAACTTGAATTGTACTACTTCTTACTGGCTATTACATCAACTTAGAAACTTAATCTGTGTTCTACTATTGTGCTTTTAGTGTCTCCGCATACCGCAGCACGCGACATAGCTTTGCTGACGATAAGTACAACCGTTTCAGAGAGAAGAGCGGCCAATGTGACGATCTGGCTTTAAGTCGATTCGATAACAAATGAATAAAAGGGGACGGATTTCTCAGGTTTTTACTACATATGAACACTTTTCACATACTCCCGTGCAACGCGGCTGCTAGTCCTCCTTTCATGCACAATCTTAAGGTCCTAGCTCATGTCCAAGGCACCAAAGCCAGCTAAAAAGTCAATAATCGATACCTAAAAATTGAATTGTACTACTTCTCACTGGCTATCACATCAACTTAGGAGCTTCATCTGTGTTCTACTATGGTGCTTTTAGTGACTCCGCATACCGCAGCACGCGACATAGCTTTGCAGACGATAAGTACAACCGTTTCAGAGAGAAGAGGGGCCAATGTGACGATCTGGCTTTAAGTCGATTCGATAACAAATTACGAAAACGGACGGATTTCTCAGGTTTTTACTACATATGAAAACTTTTCGCATTCTCCCGTGCAACTCGGCTGCTAGTCCTCCTTTCATGCAGAATCTTAAGGTCCTAGCTCATGTCCAAGGCACCAAAGCCAGCTAAAAAGTCAATAATCGATACCTAAAACTTGAATTGTACTACTTCTTACTGGCTATTACATCAACTTAGAAGCTTCATCTGTGTTCCACTATGGTGATTTTAGTGTCTCCGCATACCGCAGCACACGACATAGCTTTGCAGACGATAAGTACAACCGTTTCAGAGAGAAGAATGGCCATTGTGACGATCTGGCTTTCAGTCGATTCGATAACAAATGACGAAAATGGACGGATTTCTCAGGTTTTTACTACATATGAACACTTTTCACATACTCCCGTGCAACGCGGCTGCTAGTCCTCCTTTCATGCAGAATCGTAAGGTCCTAGCTCATATCCAAGGCACCAAAGCCAGCTAAAAATTCAATATTCGATACCTAAAACTTGAATTGTACTACTCCTTACTGGCTATTACATCAACTTAGAAGCTTCATCTGTGTTCTACTATGGTACTTTTTGTGTCTCCGCATACCGCAGCACGCGACATAGCTTTGCAGACGATAAGTACAACCGTTTCAGAGAGAAGAGGGGCCAATGTGACGAACTGGCTTTAAGTCGCTCCGATAACAAATGGCGAAAATGGACGGATTTTCAGGTTTTTACTACATATGAACACTTTTCACATACTCCCGTGCAACGCTGCTGCTAGTCCTCCTTTAATGCAGAATCGTAAGGTCCTAGCTCATGTCCAAGGCACCAAAGCCAGCAAAAAGTCAATAATCGATACCTAAATCTTGAATTGTACTACTTATTACTGGCTATTACATCAACTTAGGAGCTTAATCTGTGTTCTACTATGGTGCTTCTAGTGTCTCCGCATACCGCAGCACGCGACATAGCTTTGCAGACGATAAGTACAACCGTTTCAGAGAGACGAGCGGCCAATGTGACGCACTGCTTTAAGTCGATTCGATAATAAATTAAGAAAACGGACGGATTTCTCAGGTTTTTACTACATATGAACACTTTTCGCATCCTCCCGTGCAACTCGGCTGCTAGTCCTCCTTTCATGCAGAAACTTAAGGTCCTAGCTCATGTCCAAGGCACCAAAGCCAGCTAAAAAGTCAATATTCGATACCTAAAACTTGAATTGTACTACTCCTTACTGGCTATTACATCAACTTAGATCCTTCATCTGTGTTCTACAATTGTGCTTTTAGTGTCTCCGCATACCGCAGCACGCGACATAGCTTTGCAGACGATAAGTGCAACCGTTTCAGAGAGAAGAGCGGCCAATGTGACGATCTGCTTTAAGTCGATTCGATAACAAATGACGAAAACGGACGGATTTCTCATTTTTTTACTACAGATGAACACTATTCACATTCTCCCATGCATCTCGGCTGCTAGTCCTCCTTTCATGCAGAATCATAAGGTCCTAGCTTATGTCCAAGGCATAAAAGCCAGCTAAAAAGTCAGTAATCGATACCTAAATCTTGAATTGTACTACTTCTCACTGGCAATCACATCAACTTATAAGCTTCATCTGTGTTCTACTATGGTGCTTTTAGTGTCTCCGCATACTGCAGCACGCGACATAGCTTTGCAGACGATAAGTACAACCGTTTCAGAGAGAAGAGCGGCCAATGTGACGCACTGCTTTAAGTCGATTCGATAATATATTCCGAAAATGGACGGATTTCTCAGGTTTTTACTACATATGAACACTTTTCGCATCCTCCCGTGCCACTCGGCTGCTAGTCCTCCTTTCATGCAGAATCTTAAGGTCCTAGCTCATGTCCAAGGCACCAAAGCCAGCAAAAAGTCAATAATCGATACCTAAATCTTGAATTGTACTACTTATTACTGGCTATTACATCAACTTAGGAGCTTAATCTGTGTTCTACTATGGTGCTTCTAGTGTCTCCGCATACCGCAGCACGCGACATAGCTTTGCAGACGATAAGTACAACCGTTTCAGAGAGACGAGCGGCCAATGTGACGCACTGCTTTAAGTCGATTCGATAATAAATTAAGAAAACGGACGGATTTCTCAGGTTTTTACTACATATGAACACTTTTCGCATCCTCCCGTGCAACTCGGCTGCTAGTCCTCCTTTCATGCAGAAACTTAAGGTCCTAGCTCATGTCCAAGGCACCAAAGCCAGCTAAAAAGTCAATATTCGATACCTAAAACTTGAATTGTACTACTCCTTACTGGCTATTACATCAACTTAGATCCTTCATCTGTGTTCTACAATTGTGCTTTTAGTGTCTCCGCATACCGCAGCACGCGACATAGCTTTGCAGACGATAAGTGCAACCGTTTCAGAGAGAAGAGCGGCCAATGTGACGATCTGCTTTAAGTCGATTCGATAACAAATGACGAAAACGGACGGATTTCTCATTTTTTTACTACAGATGAACACTATTCACATTCTCCCATGCATCTCGGCTGCTAGTCCTCCTTTCATGCAGAATCATAAGGTCCTAGCTCATGTCCAAGGCATAAAAGCCAGCTAAAAAGTCAATAATCGATACCTAAAACTTGAATTGTACTACTTCTCACTGGCTATCACATCAACTTAGAAGCTTCATCCGTGTTCTACTATGGTGCTTTTAGTGTCTCCGCATACCGCAGCACGCGACATAGCTTTGCAGACGATAAGTACAACTGTTTCAGAGAGAAGAGAGGCCAATGTGCCGATCTGGCTTTAAGTCGATTCGATAACAAATGACGAAAATGGACGGATTTCTCAGGTTTTTACTACATATGAACACTTGTCACATAGTCCCGTGCAACGCGACTGCTAGTCCTCCTTTCATGCAGAATCTTAAGGTCCTAGCTCATGTCCAAGGCGCCAAAGCCAGCTAAAAAGTCAATATTCGATACCTAAAACTTGAATTGTACTACTCCTTACTGGCTATTACATCAACTTAGTAGCTTCATCTGTGTTCTACTATGGTGCTTTTAGTGTCTCCGCATACCGCAGCACGCGACATAGCTTTGCAGACGATAAGTACAACCGTTTCAGAGAGAAGAGGGGCCAATGTGACGATCTGGCTTTAAGTCGATTCGATAACAAGTGACGAAAACGGACGGATTTCTCAGGTTTATACTACATATGAACACTTTTTACATTCTCCCGTGCAACTCGGCTGCTAGTCCTCCTTTCATGCAGAATCGTAAGGTCCTAGCTCATGTCCAAGGCACCAAAGCCAGCAAAAAAGTCAATAATCCATACCTAAATCTTGAATTGTACTACTTCTTACTGGCTATTACATCAACTTTGAAGCTTCATCTGTATTCTACTATATTGCTTTTAGTGTCTCCGCATACCGCAGCACGCGACATAGCTTTGTAGGCGATAAGTACAACCGTTTCAGATAGAAGAGCGGCCAAAGTGACAATCTGGCTTTAAGTCGATTCGATAACACATGACGAAAACGGACGCATTTTTCAGGTTTTTACTACATATGAACACTTTTCACATTCTCCCAAGCAACTCGGCTGCTAGTCCTCCTTCCGTGCGGAATCATAAGGTCCTAGCTCATGTCCAAGGCACAAAAGCCAGCTAAAAGGTCAATAATCGATACCTAAAACTTTAATTGTACTACTTCTTACTTGCTATTACATCAACTTAGAAGCTTAATCTGTGTTCTGCTATGGTGCTTTTAGTGTCTCCGCATACCGCAGCACGCTACATAGCTTTGCAGACGATAAGTACAACCGTTTCAGAGAGAAGGGCGGCCCATGTGACGATCTGGCTTTAAGTCGATTCGATAACAAATGACGAAAACGGACGAATTTCTCAGGTTTTTACTACATATGAAAACTTTTTACATCCTTCCGTGCAACGCGGCTGCTAGTCCTCCTTTCATGCAGAATCTTTAGGTCCTAGCTCATGTCCAAGGCACCAAAGCCAGCTAAAAAGACATCAATCGATACCTAAAACTTGAATCGTACTACGTCTCACTGGCTATCACATCAACTCAGAAGCTTCATCTGTGTTCTACTATGGTGCTTTTAGTGTCTCCGCATACTGCAGCACGCGACATAGCTTTGCAGACGATAAGTACAACCGTTTCAGAGAGAAGAGGGGCCCATGTGACGATCTGGCTTTAAGTCGATTCGATAACAAATTACGAAAACGGACGGATTTCTCAGGTTTTTACTACATATGAACACTTTTCACATACTCCCGTGCAACGCGGCTGCTAGTCCTCCTTTCATGCAGAATCGCAAGGTCCTAGCTCATATCCAAGGCACCAAAGCCAGCTAAAAATTCAATATTCGATACCTAAAACTTGAATTGTACTACTCCTTACTGGCTATTACATCAACTTAGAAGCTTCATCTGTGTTCTACTATGGTACTTTTTGTGTCTCCGCATACCGCAGCACGCGACATACCTTTGCAGACGATAAGTACAACCGTATCAGAGAGAAGAGGGGCCAATGTGACGAACTGGCTTTAAGTCGCTCCGATAACAAATGGCGAAAATGGACGGATTTCTCAGGTTTTTACTACATATGAACACTTTTCGCATCCTCCCGTGCAACTCGGCTGCTAGTCCTCCTTTCATGCAGAAACTTAAGGTCCTAGCTCATGTCCAAGGCACCAAAGCCAGCTAAAAAGTCAATATTCGATACCTAAAACTTGAATTGTACTACTCCTTACTGGCTATTACATCAACTTAGATCCTTCATCTGTGTTCTACTATGGTGCTTTTAGTGTCTCCGCATACCGCAGCACGCGACATAGCTTTGCAGACGATAAGTACAACCGTTTCAGAGAGAAGAGCGGCCAATGTGACGATCTGCTTTAAGTCGATTCGATAACAAATGACGAAAACGGACGGATTTCTCATTTTTTTACTACAGATGAACACTATTCACATTCGCCCATGCATCTCGGCTGCTGGTCCTCCTTTCATGCAGAATCATAAGGTCCTAGCTCATGTCCAAGGCATAAAAGATAGCTAAAAAGTCAATAATCGATACCTAAAACTTGAATTGTACTACTTCTCACTGGCTATCACATCAACTTAGAAGCTTCATCCGTGTTCTACTATGGTGCTTTTAGTGTCTCCGCATACCGCAGCACGCGACATAGCTTTGCAGACGATAAGTACAACCGTTTCAGAGAGAAGAGCGGCTAATGTGACGATCTGCTTTAAGTCGATTCGATAACAAATGACGAAAACGGACGGATTTCTCATTTTTTTACTACAGATGAACACTATTCACATTCTCCCATGCATCTCGGCTGCTAGTCCTCCTTTCATGCAGAATCATAAGGTCCTAGCTCATGTCCAAGGCATAAAAGCCAGCTAAAAATTCAATAATCGATACCTAAAACTTGAATTGTACTACTTCTCACTGGCTATCACATCAACTTAGAAGCTTCATCCGTGTTCTACTATGGTGCTTTTAGTGACTCCGCATACCGCAGCACGCGACATAGCTTTGCAGACGTTAAATACAACCGTTTCAGAGAGAAGAGCGGGCAATATGACGATCTGGCTTCAAGTAGATTCGATAACAACTGACGAAAAAGGATGGATTTCTCAGGTTTTTACTACATATGAACACATTTCACATTCTCCCAATCAACTCGGCTGCTAGTCCTCCTTTCATGCAGAATCTTAAGGACATAGCTCATGTCCAAGGCACCAAAGCCAGCTAAAAAGTCAATAATCGATACCTAAATTGACTACATCTTACTAGCTATTACATCAACTTAGAAGCTTCATCTGTGTTCCACTATAGTGCTTTTAGTGTCTCCGCAAACCGCAGCACGCGACATAGTTTTGCAGACGATAAGTACAACCGTTTCAGAGAGAAGAGAGGCCAATGTGCCTCCGATCTGGCTTTAAGTCGATTCGATAACAAATGACGAAAATGGACGGATTTCTCAGGTTTTTACTACATATGAACACTTGTCACATAGTCCCGTGCAACGCGACTGCTAGTCCTCCTTTCATGCAGAATCTTAAGGTCCTAGCTCATGCCCAAGGCACCTAAGCCAGCTATAAAGTCAATAATCGATACCTAAAACTTGAATTGTACTACTTCTCACTGGCTATCACATCAACTTAGAACCTTCATCTGTGTTCTACTATGGTGCTTTTAGTGTCTCCGCATACCGCAGCACGCGACATAGCTTTGCAGACGATAAGTACAACCGTTTCAGAGTTAAGAGGGGCCAGGGTGACGATCTGGCTTTAAGTCGATTCGATAACAAGTGACGAAAACGGACGGATTTCTCAGGTTTATACTACATATGAACACTTTTTACATTCTCCCGTGCCGCTCGGCTGCTAGTCCTCCTTTCATGCAGAATCTTAAGGTCCTAGCTCATGTCCAAGGCACCAAAGCCAGCAAAAAGTCAATAATCGATACCTAAATCTTGAATTGTACTACTTATTACTGGCTATTACATCAACTTAGGAGCTTAATCTGTGTTCTACTATGGTGCTTCTAGTGTCTCCGCATACCGCAGCACGCGACATAGCTTTGCAGACGATAAGTACAACCGTTTCAGAGAGACGAGCGGCCAATGTGACGCACTGCTTTAAGTCGATTCGATAATTAATTAAGAAAACGGACGGATTTCTCAGGTTTTTACTACATATGAACACTTTTCGCATCCTCCCGTGCAACTCGGCTGCTAGTCCTCCTTTCATGCAGAAACTTAAGGTCCTAGCTCATGTCCAAGGCACCAAAGCCAGCTAAAAAGTCAATATTCGATACCTAAAACTTGAATTGTACTACTCCTTACTGGCTATTACATCAACTTAGATCCTTCATCTGTGTTCTACAATTGTGCTTTTAGTGTCTCCGCATACCGCAGCACGCGACATAGCTTTGCAGACGATAAGTGCAACCGTTTCAGAGAGAAGAGCGGCCAATGTGACGATCTGCTTTAAGTCGATTCGATAACAAATGACGAAAACGGACGGATTTCTCATTTTTTTACTACAGATGAACACTATTCACATTCTCCCATGCATCTCGCTGCTAGTCCTCCTTTCATGCAGAATCATAAGGTCCTAGCTCATGTCCAAGGCATAAAAGCCAGCTAAAAAGTCAATAATCGATACCTAAAACTTGAATTGTACTACTTCTCACTGGCTATCACATCAACTTAGAAGCTTCATCCGTGTTCTACTATGGTGCTTTTAGTGTCTCCGCATACCGCAGCACGCGACATAGCTTTGCAGACGATAAGTACAACTGTTTCAGAGAGAAGAGAGGCCAATGTGCCGATCTGGCTTTAAGTCGATTCGATAACAAATGACGAAAATGGACGGATTTCTCAGGTTTTTACTACATATGAACACTTGTCACATAGTCCCGTGCAACGCGACTGCTAGTCCTCCTTTCATGCAGAATCTTAAGGTCCTAGCTCATGTCCAAGGCGCCAAAGCCAGCTAAAAAGTCAATATTCGATACCTAAAACTTGAATTGTACTACTCCTTACTGGCTATTACATCAACTTAGTAGCTTCATCTGTGTTCTACTATGGTGCTTTTAGTGTCTCCGCATACCGCAGCACGCGACATAGCTTTGCAGACGATAAGTACAACCGTTTCAGAGAGAAGAGGGGCCAATGTGACGATCTGGCTTTAAGTCGATTCGATAACAAGTGACGAAAACGGACGGATTTCTCAGGTTTATACTACATATGAACACTTTTTACATTCTCCCGTGCAACTCGGCTGCTAGTCCTCCTTTCATGCAGAATCGTAAGGTCCTAGCTCATGTCCAAGGCACCAAAGCCAGCAAAAAAGTCAATAATCGATACATAAATCTTGAATTGTACTACTTCTTACTGGCTATTACACCAACTTTGAAGCTTCATCTGTATTCTACTATATTGCTTTTAGTGTCTCCGCATACCGCAGCACGCGACATAGCTTTGCAGGCGATAAGTACAACCGTTTCAGATAGAAGAGCGGCCAAAGTGACAATCTGGCTTTAAGTCGATTCGATAACACATGACGAAAACGGACGCATTTTTCAGGTTTTTACTAAATATGAACACTTTTCACATTCTCCCAAGCAACTCGGCTGCTAGTCCTCCTTCCGTGCGGAATCATAAGGTCCTAGCTCATGTCCAAGGCACAAAAGCCAGCTAAAAGGTCAATAATCGATACCTAAAACTTTAATTGTACTACTTCTTACTTGCTATTACATCAACTTAGAAGCTTCATCTGTGTTCCACTATGGTGATTTTAGTGTCTCCGCATACCGCAGCACACGACATAGCTTTGCAGACGATAAGTACAACCGTTTCAGAGAGAAGAGGGGCCAATGTGACGATCTGGCTTTCAGTCGATTCGATAACAAATGACGAAAATGGACGGTTTTCTCAGGTTTTTACTTCATATGAACACTTTTCACATACTCCCGTGCAACGCGGCTGCTAGTCCTGATTTCATGCAGAATCGTAAGGTCCTAGCTCATGTCCAAGGCACCAAAGCCAGCTAAAAAGTCAATATTCGATACCTAAAACTTGAATTGTATTACTTCTTACTGGCTATTACATCAACTTAGAAGCTTCATCTGTGTTCTACTATGGTGCTTTTAGTGTCTCCGCATACCGCAGCACGCGACATTGCTTTGCAGACGATAAGTACAACCGTTTCAGAGAGAAGAGCGGCCAATGTGACGCACTGCTTTAAGTCGATTCGATAATAAATTACGAAAACGGACGGATTTCTCAGGTTTTTACTACATATGAACACTTTTCGCATCCTCCCGTGCAACTTGGCTGCTAGTCCTCCTTTCATGCAGAATCGTAAGGTCCTAGCTCATGTCCAAGGCACCAAAGCCAGCAAAAAAGTCAATAATCGATACCTAAATCTTGAATTGTACTACTTCTTACTGGCTATTACATCAACTTAGAAGCTTCATCTGTGTTCTACTATGGTGCTTTTAGTGTCTCCGCATACCGCACCTCGCGACATAGCTTTGCAGACGATAAGTACAACCGTTTCAGAGAGAAGAGCGGCCAATGTGACGAGCTAGCTTTAAGTCGATTCGATAACAAATGACGAAAACGGACGGATTTCTCATTTTTTTACTACATATGAACACTTTTCACATTCTCCCATGCAACTCGGCTGCTAGGCCTCCTTTCATGCAGAATCTTAAGGACATAGCTCATGTCCAAGGCACAAAAGCCAGCTAAAGAGTAAATAATCGATACATAAACTTGAATTGTACTACTTCTTACTGGCTATTACATCAACTTAGAAGCTTCATCTGTGTTCCACTATGGTGATTTTAGTGTCTCCGCATACCGCAGCACGCGACATAGCTTTGCAGACGATAAGTACAACCGTTTCAGAGAGAAGAGCGGCCAATGTGACGATCTGGCTTTAAGTCCATTCGATAACAAATGAATAAAAGGGGACGGATTTCTCAGGTTTTTACTACATATGAACACTTTTCACATACTCCCGTGCAACTCGGCTGCTAGTCCTCCTTTCATGCAGAATCGTAAGGTCCTACCTCATGTCCAAGGCACCAAAGCCAGCTAAAAAGTCAATATTCGATACCTAAAACTTGAATTGTACTACTCCTTACTGGCTATTACATCAACTTAGAAGCTTCATCTGTGTTCTACTATGGTGCTTTTAGTGACTCCGCATACCGCAGCACGCGACATAGCTTTGCAGACGATAAGTACAACCGTTTCAGAGAGAAGAGCGGGCAATGTGACGATCTGGCTTCAAGTTGATTCGATAACAACTGACGAAAAAGGCCCGATTTCTCAGGTTTTTACTACATATGAACACCTTTCACATTCTCCCATGCAACTCGGCTGCTAGTCCTCCTTTCATGCAGAATCTTAAGGACATAGCTCATGTCCAAGGCACCAAAGCCAGCTAAAAAGTCAATAATCGATACCTAAAACTTGCATTGTACTACTTCTTACTGGCTATTACATCAACTTAGAAGCTTCATCTGTGTTCCACTATGGTGATTTTAGTGTCTCCGCATACCGCAGCACACGACATAGCTTTGAAGACGATAAGTACAACCGTTTCAGAGAGAAGAGGGGCCAATGTGACGATCTGGCTTTCAGTCGATTCGATAACAAATGACGAAAATGGACGGTTTTCTCAGGTTTTTACTACATATGAACACTTTTCACATACTCCCGTGCAACGCGGCTGCTAGTCCTGATTTCATGCAGAATCGTAAGGTCCTAGATCATGTCCAAGGCACCAAAGCCAGCTAAAAAGTCAATATTCGATACCTAAAACTTGAATTGTATTACCTCTTACTGGCTATTACATCAACTTAGAAGCTTCATCTGTGTTCTACTATGGTGCTTTTAGTGTCTCCGCATACCGCAGCACGCGACATTGCTTTGCAGACGATAAGTACAACTGTTTCAGAGAGCAGAGAGGCCAATGTGACGCACTGCTTTAAGTCGATTCGATAATAAATTACGAAAACGGACGGATTTCTCAGGATTTTACTACATATGAACACTTTTCGCATCCTCCCGTGTAACTTGGCTGCTAGTCCTCCTTTCATGCAGAATCGTAAGTTCCTAGCTCATGTCCAAGGCACCAAAGCCAGCAAAAAGTCAATAATCGATACCTAAATCTTGAATTGTACTACTTCTTACTGGCTATTACATCAACTTAGAAGCTTCATCTGTGTTCTACTATGGTGCTTTTAGTGTCTCCGCATACCGCAGCACGCGGCATAGCTTTGCAGACGATAAGTACAACCGTTTCAGAGAGAAGAGCGGCCAATGTGACGACCTAGCTTTAAGTCGATTCGATAACAAATGACGAAAACGGACGGATTTCTCAGCTTTTTACTACATATGAACACTTTTCACATTCTCCCACGCAACTCGGCTGCTAGTCCTCCTTCCATGCGGAATCATAAGGTCCTAGCTCATGTCCAAGGCACAAAAGCCAGCTAAAAAGTCAATAATCGATACCTAAAACTTGAATTGTACTACTTCTTACTGGCTATTACATCAACTTAGAAACTTAATCTGTGTTCTACTATTGTGCTTTTAGTGTCTCCGCATACCGCAGCACGCGACATAGCTTTGCTGACGATAAGTACAACCGTTTCAGAGAGAAGAGCGGCCAATGTGACGATCTGGCTTTAAGTCGATTCGATAACAAATGAATAAAAGGGGACGGATTTCTCAGGTTTTTACTACATATGAACACTTTTCACATACTCCCGTGCAACGCGGCTGCTAGTCCTCCTTTCATGCACAATCTTAAGGTCCTAGCTCATGTCCAAGGCACCAAAGCCAGCTAAAAAGTCAATAATCGATACCTAAAAATTGAATTGTACTACTTCTCACTGGCTATCACATCAACTTAGGAGCTTCATCTGTGTTCTACTATGGTGCTTTTAGTGACTCCACATACCGCAGCACGCGACATAGCTTTGCAGACGATAAGTACAACCGTTTCAGAGAGAAGAGGGGCCAATGTGACGATCTGGCTTTAAGTCGATTCGATAACAAATTACGAAAACGGACGGATTTCTCAGGTTTTTACTACATATGAAAACTTTTCGCATTCTCCCGTGCAACTCGGCTGCTAGTCCTCCTTTCATGCAGAATCTTAAGGTCCTAGCTCATGTCCAAGGCACCAAAGCCAGCTAAAAAGTCAATAATCGATACCTAAAACTTGAATTGTACTACTTCTTACTGGCTATTACATCAACTTAGAAGCATCATCTGTGTTCCACTATGGTGATTTTAGTGTCTCCGCATACCGCAGCACACGACATAGCTTTGCAGACGATAAGTACAACCGTTTCAGAGAGAAGAATGGCCATTGTGACGATCTGGCTTTCAGTCGATTCGATAACAAATGACGAAAATGGACGGATTTCTCAGGTTTTTACTACATATGAACACTTTTCACATACTCCCGTGCAACGCGGCTGCTAGTCCTCCTTTCATGCAGAATCGTAAGGTCCTAGCTCATATCCAAGGCACCAAAGCCAGCTAAAAATTCAATATTCGATACCTAAAACTTGAATTGTACTACTCCTTACTGGCTATTACATCAACTTAGAAGCTTCATCTGTGTTCTACTATGGTACTTTTTGTGTCTCCGCATACCGCAGCACGCGACATAGCTTTGCAGACGATAAGTACAACCGTTTCAGAGAGAAGAGGGGCCAATGTGACGAACTGGCTTTAAGTCGCTCCGATAACAAATGGCGAAAATGGACGGATTTTCAGGTTTTTACTACATATGAACACTTTTCACATACTCCCGTGCAACGCTGCTGCTAGTCCTCCTTTAATGCAGAATCGTAAGGTCCTAGCTCATGTCCAAGGCACCAAAGCCAGCAAAAAGTCAATAATCGATACCTAAATCTTGAATTGTACTACTTATTACTGGCTATTACATCAACTTAGGAGCTTAATCTGTGTTCTACTATGGTGCTTCTAGTGTCTCCGCATACCGCAGCACGCGACATAGCTTTGCAGACGATAAGTACAACCGTTTCAGAGAGACGAGCGGCCAATGTGACGCACTGCTTTAAGTCGATTCGATAATAAATTAAGAAAACGGACGGATTTCTCAGGTTTTTACTACATATGAACACTTTTCGCATCCTCCCGTGCAACTCGGCTGCTAGTCCTCCTTTCATGCAGAAACTTAAGGTCCTAGCTCATGTCCAAGGCACCAAAGCCAGCTAAAAAGTCAATATTCGATACCTAAAACTTGAATTGTACTACTCCTTACTGGCTATTACATCAACTTAGATCCTTCATCTGTGTTCTACAATTGTGCTTTTAGTGTCTCCGCATACCGCAGCACGCGACATAGCTTTGCAGACGATAAGTGCAACCGTTTCAGAGAGAAGAGCGGCCAATGTGACGATCTGCTTTAAGTCGATTCGATAACAAATGACGAAAACGGACGGATTTCTCATTTTTTTACTACAGATGAACACTATTCACATTCTCCCATGCATCTCGGCTGCTAGTCCTCCTTTCATGCAGAATCATAAGGTCCTAGCTTATGTCCAAGGCATAAAAGCCAGCTAAAAAGTCAGTAATCGATACCTAAATCTTGAATTGTACTACTTCTCACTGGCAATCACATCAACTTATAAGCTTCATCTGTGTTCTACTATGGTGCTTTTAGTGTCTCCGCATACTGCAGCACGCGACATAGCTTTGCAGACGATAAGTACAACCGTTTCAGAGAGAAGAGCGGCCAATGTGACGCACTGCTTTAAGTCGATTCGATAATATATTCCGAAAATGGACGGATTTCTCAGGTTTTTACTACATATGAACACTTTTCGCATCCTCCCGTGCCACTCGGCTGCTAGTCCTCCTTTCATGCAGAATCTTAAGGTCCTAGCTCATGTCCAAGGCACCAAAGCCAGCAAAAAGTCAATAATCGATACCTAAATCTTGAATTGTACTACTTATTACTGGCTATTACATCAACTTAGGAGCTTAATCTGTGTTCTACTATGGTGCTTCTAGTGTCTCCGCATACCGCAGCACGCGACATAGCTTTGCAGACGATAAGTACAACCGTTTCAGAGAGACGAGCGGCCAATGTGACGCACTGCTTTAAGTCGATTCGATAATAAATTAAGAAAACGGACGGATTTCTCAGGTTTTTACAACATATGAACACTTTTCGCATCCTCCCGTGCAACTCGGCTGCTAGTCCTCCTTTCATGCAGAAACTTAAGGTCCTAGCTCATGTCCAAGGCACCAAAGCCAGCTAAAAAGTCAATATTCGATACCTAAAACTTGAATTGTACTACTCCTTACTGGCTATTACATCAACTTAGATCCTTCATCTGTGTTCTACAATTGTGCTTTTAGTGTCTCCGCATACCGCAGCACGCGACATAGCTTTGCAGACGATAAGTGCAACCGTTTCAGAGAGAAGAGCGGCCAATGTGACGATCTGCTTTAAGTCGATTCGATAACAAATGACGAAAACGGACGGATTTCTCATTTTTTTACTACAGATGAACACTATTCACATTCTCCCATGCATCTCGGCTGCTAGTCCTCCTTTCATGCAGAATCATAAGGTCCTAGCTCATGTCCAAGGCATAAAAGCCAGCTAAAAAGTCAATAATCGATACCTAAAACTTGAATTGTACTACTTCTCACTGGCTATCACATCAACTTAGAAGCTTCATCCGTGTTCTACTATGGTGCTTTTAGTGTCTCCGCATACCGCAGCACGCGACATAGCTTTGCAGACGATAAGTACAACTGTTTCAGAGAGAAGAGAGGCCAATGTTCCGATCTGGCTTTAAGTCGATTCGATAACAAATGACGAAAATGGACGGATTTCTCAGGTTTTTACTACATATGAACACTTGTCACATAGTCCCGTGCAACGCGACTGCTAGTCCTCCTTTCATGCAGAATCTTAAGGTCCTAGCTCATGTCCAAGGCGCCAAAGCCAGCTAAAAAGTCAATATTCGATACCTAAAACTTGAATTGTACTACTCCTTACTGGCTATTACATCAACTTAGTAGCTTCATCTGTGTTCTACTATGGTGCTTTTAGTGTCTCCGCATACCGCAGCACGCGACATAGCTTTGCAGACGATAAGTACAACCGTTTCAGAGAGAAGAGGGGCCAATGTGACGATCTGGCTTTAAGTCGATTCGATAACAAGTGACGAAAACGGACGGATTTCTCAGGTTTATACTACATATGAACACTTTTTACATTCTCCCGTGCAACTCGGCTGCTAGTCCTCCTTTCATGCAGAATCGTAAGGTCCTAGCTCATGTCCAAGGCACCAAAGCCAGCAAAAAAGTCAATAATCGATACCTAAATCTTGAATTGTACTACTTCTTACTGGCTATTACATCAACTTTGAAGCTTCATCTGTATTCTACTATATTGCTTTTAGTGTCTCCGCATACCGCAGCACGCGACATAGCTTTGCAGGCGATAAGTACAACCGTTTCAGATAGAAGAGCGGCCAAAGTGACAATCTGGCTTTAAGTCGATTCGATAACACATGACGAAAACGGACGCATTTTTCAGGTTTTTACTACATATGAACACTTTTCACATTCTCCCAAGCAACTCGGCTGCTAGTCCTCCTTCCGTGCGGAATCATAAGGTCCTAGCTCATGTCCAAGGCACAAAAGCCAGCTAAAAGGTCAATAATCGATACCTAAAACTTTAATTGTACTACTTCTTACTTGCTATTACATCAACTTAGAAGCTTAATCTGTGTTCTGCTATGGTGCTTTTAGTGTCTCCGCATACCGCAGCACGCTACATAGCTTTGCAGACGATAAGTACAACCGTTTCAGAGAGAAGGGCGGCCCATGTGACGATCTGGCTTTAAGTCGATTCGATAACAAATGACGAAAACGGACGAATTTCTCAGGTTTTTACTACATATGAAAACTTTTTACATCCTCCCGTGCAACGCGGCTGCTAGTCCTCCTTTCATGCAGAATCTTTAGGTCCTAGCTCATGTCCAAGGCACCAAAGCCAGCTAAAAAGACATCAATCGATACCTAAAACTTGAATCGTACTACGTCTCACTGGCTATCACATCAACTCAGAAGCTTCATCTGTGTTCTACTATGGTGCTTTTAGTGTCTCCGCATACTGCAGCACGCGACATAGCTTTGCAGACGATAAGTACAACCGTTTCAGAGAGAAGAGGGGCCCATGTGACGATCTGGCTTTAAGTCGATTCGATAACAAATTACGAAAACGGACGGATTTCTCAGGTTTTTACTACATATGAACACTTTTCACATACTCCCGTGCAACGCGGCTGCTAGTCCTCCTTTCATGCAGAATCGTAAGGTCCTAGCTCATATCCAAGGCACCAAAGCCAGCTAAAAATTCAATATTCGATACCTAAAACTTGAATTGTACTACTCCTTACTGGCTATTACATCAACTTAGAAGCTTCATCTGTGTTCTACTATGGTACTTTTTGTGTCTCCGCATACCGCAGCACGCGACATAGCTTTGCAGACGATAAGTACAACCGTTTCAGAGAGAAGAGGGGCCAATGTGACGAACTGGCTTTAAGTCGCTCCGATAACAAATGGCGAAAATGGACGGATTTCTCAGGTTTTTACTACATATGAACACTTTTCACATACTCCCGTGCAACGCTGCTGCTAGTCCTCCTTTAATGCAGAATCGTAAGGTCCTAGCTCATGTCCAAGGCACCAAAGCCAGCAAAAAAGTCAATAATCGATACCTAAACCTTGAATTTTACTACTTCTTACTGGTTATTACATCAACTTTGAAGCTTCAGCTGTGTTCTACTATGGTGCTTTTAGTGTCTCCGCATACCGCAGCACGCGACATAGCTTTGCAGACGATAAGTACAACCGTTTCAGAGAGAAGAGCGGCCAATGTGACGATCTGGCTTTAAGTCGATTCGATAACAAATGACGAAAACGGACGGATTTCTCATTTTTTTACTACATATGAACACTATTCACATTCTCCCATGCATCTCGGCTGCTAGTCCTCCTTTCATGCAGAATCATAAGGTCCTAGCTCATGTCCAAGGCATAAAAGCCAGCTAAAAAGTCAATAATCGATACCTAAATCTTGAATTGTACTACTTCTCACTGGCAATCACATCAACTTAGAAGCTTCATCTGTGTTCTACTATGGTGCTTTTAGTGTCTCCGCATACTGCAGCACGCGACATAGCTTTGCCGACGATAAGTACAACCGTTTCAGAGAGAAGAGCGGCCAATGTCACGCACTGCTTTAAGGCGATTCGATAATATATTCCGAAAATGGACGGATTTCTCATTTTTTTACTACATATGAACACTTTTCGCATCCTCCCGTGCCACTCGGCTGCTAGTCCTCCTTTCATACAGAATCTTAAGGTCCTAGCTCATGTCCAAGGCACCAAAGCCAGCAAAAAGTCAATAATCGATACCTAAATCTTGAATTGTACTACTTATTACTGGCTATTACATCAACTTAGGAGCTTAATCTGTGTTCTACTATGGTGCTTCTAGTGTCTCCGCATACCGCAGCACGCGAAATAGCTTTGCAGACGATAAGTACAACCGTTTCAGACAGACGAGCGGCCAATGTGACGCACTGCTTTAAGTCGATTCGATAATAAATTAAGAAAACGGACGGATTTCTCAGGTTTTTACTACATATGAACACTTTTCGCATCCTCCCGTGCAACTCGGCTGCTAGTCCTCCTTTCATGCAGAAACTTAAGGTCCTAGCTCATGTCCAAGGCACCAAAGCCAGCTAAAAAGTCAATATTCGATACCTAAAACTTGAATTGTACTACTCCTTACTGGCTATTACATCAACTTAGATCCTTCATCTGTGTTCTACTATGGTGCTTTTAGTGTCTCCGCATACCGCAGCACGCGACATAGCTTTGCAGACGATAAGTACAACCGTTTCAGAGAGAAGAGCGGCCAATGTGACGATCTGCTTTAAGTCGATTCGATAACAAATGACGAAAACGGACGGATTTCTCATTTTTTTACTACAGATGAACACTATTCACATTCGCCCATGCATCTCGGCTGCTGGTCCTCCTTTCATGCAGAATCATAAGGTCCTAGCTCATGTCCAAGGCATAAAAGATAGCTAAAAAGTCAATAATCGATACCTAAAACTTGAATTGTACTACTTCTCACTGGCTATCACATCAACTTAGAAGCTTCATCCGTGTTCTACTATGGTGCTTTTAGTGTCTCCGCATACCGCAGCACGCGACATAGCTTTGCAGACGATAAGTACAACCGTTTCAGAGAGAAGAGCGGCCAATGTGACGATCTGCTTTAAGTCGATTCGATAACAAATGACGAAAACGGACGGATTTCTCATTTTTTTACTACAGATGAACACTATTCACATTCTCCCATGCATCTCGGCTGCTAGTCCTCCTTTCATGCAGAATCATAAGGTCCTAGCTCATGTCCAAGGCATAAAAGCCAGCTAAAAATTCAATAATCGATACCTAAAACTTGAATTGTACTACTTCTCACTGGCTATCACATCAACTTAGAAGCTTCATCCGTGTTCTACTATGGTGCTTTTAGTGACTCCGCATACCGCAGCACGCGACATAGCTTTGCAGACGATAAATACAACCGTTTCAGAGAGAAGAGCGGGCAATATGACGATCTGGCTTCAAGTAGATTCGATAACAACTGACGAAAAAGGATGGATTTCTCAGGTTTTTACTACATATGAACACATTTCACATTCTCCCAATCAACTCGGCTGCTAGTCCTCCTTTCATGCAGAATCTTAAGGACATAGCTCATGTCCAAGGCACCAAAGCCAGCTAAAAAGTCAATAATCGATACCTAAATTGACTACATCTTACTAGCTATTACATCAACTTAGAAGCTTCATCTGTGTTCCACTATGGTGCTTTTAGTGTCTCCGCAAACCGCAGCACGCGACATAGTTTTGCAGACGATAAGTACAACCGTTTCAGAGAGAAGAGAGGCCAATGTGCCTCCGATCTGGCTTTAAGTCGATTCGATAACAAATGACGAAAATGGACGGATTTCTCAGGTTTTTACTACATATGAACACTTGTCACATAGTCCCGTGCAACGCGACTGCTAGTCCTCCTTTCATGCAGAATCTTAAGGTCCTAGCTCATGCCCAAGGCACCTAAGCCAGCTATAAAGTCAATAATCGATACCTAAAACTTGAATTGTACTACTTCTCACTGGCTATCACATCAACTTAGAACCTTCATCTGTGTTCTACTATGGTGCTTTTAGTGTCTCCGCATACCGCAGCACGCGACATAGCTTTGCAGACGATAAGTACAACCGTTTCAGAGTTAAGAGGGGCCAATGTGACGATCTGGCTTTAAGTCGATTCGATAACAAGTGACGAAAACGGACGGATTTCTCAGGTTTATACTACATATGAACACTTTTTACATTCTCCCGTGCAACTCGGCTGCTAGTCCTCCTTTCATGCAGAATCGTAAGGTCCTAGCTCATGTCCAAGGCACCAAAGCCAGCAAAAAAGTCAATAATCGATACCTAAATCTTGAATTGTACTACTTCTTACTGGCTATTACATCAACTTTGAAGCTTCATCTGTATTCTACTATATTGCTTTTAGTGTCTCCGCATACCGCAGCACGTGACATAGCTTTGCAGGCGATAAGTACAACCGTTTCAGATAGAAGAGCGGCCAAAGTGACAATCTGGCTTTAAGTCGATTCGATACCACATGACGAAAACGGACGCATTTTTCAGGTTTTTACTACATATGAACACTTTTCACATTCTCCCAAGCAACTCGGCTGCTAGACCTCCTTCCGTGCGGAATCATAAGGTCCTAGCACATGTCCAAGGCACAAAAGCCAGCTAAAAGGTCAATAATCGATACCTAAAACTTGAATTGTACTACTTCTTACTTGCTATTACATCAACTTAGAAGCTTAATCTGTGTTCTGCTATGGTGCTTTTAGTGTCTCCGCATACCGCAGCACGCTACATAGCTTTGCAGACGATAAGTACAACCGTTTCAGAGAGAAGGGCGGCCTATGTGACGATCTGGCTTTAAGTCGATTCGATAACAAATGATGAAAACGGACGAATTTCTCAGGTTTTTACTACATATGAACACTTTTTACATCCTCCCGTGCAACGCGGCTGCTAGTCCTCCTTTCATGCAGAATCTTTAGGTCCTAGCTCATGTCCAAGGCACCAAAGCCAGCTAAAAAGACAATAATCGATACCTAAAACTTGAATTGTACTACGTCTCACTGGCTATCACATCAACTCAGAAGCTTCATCTGTGTTCTACTATTGTGCTTTTAGTGCCTCCGCATACTGCAGCACGCGACATAGCTTTGCAGACGATAAGTACAACCGTTTCAGAGAGAAGAGGGGCCCATGTGACGATCTGGCTTAAAGTCGATTCGATAACAAATGACGAAAACGGACGCATTTTTCAGGTTTTTACTACATATGAACACTTTTCACATTCTCCCAAGCCACTCGGCTGCTAGTCCTCCTTCCGTGCGGAATCATAAGGTCCTAGCACATGTCCAAGGCACAAAAGCCAGCTAAAAGGTCAATAATCGATACCTAAAACTTGAATTGTACTACTTCTTACTTGCTATTACATCAACTTAGAAGCTTAATCTGTGTTCTGCTATGGTGCTTTTAGTGTCTCCGCATACCGCAGCACGCTACATAGCTTTGCAGACGATAAGTACAACCGTTTCAGAGAGAAGGGCGGCCTATGTGACGATCTGGCTTTAAGTCGATTCGATAACAAATGATGAAAACGGACGGATTTCTCAGGTTTTTACTACATATGAACACTTTCCACATTCTCCAATGCAACTCGGCTGCTAGTCCTCCTTTCATGCAGAATCTTAAGGACATACCTCATGTCAAAGGCACCAAAGCCAGCAAAAAAGTCAATAATCGATACCTAAATCTTGAATTGTACTGCTCCTTACTGGCTATTACATCAACTTAGAAGCTTCATCTGTGTTCTACTATGGTGCTTTTAGTGTCTCCGCATACCGCAGCACGCGACATAGCTTTGCAGATGATATGTACAACCGTTTCAGAGAGAAGAGGGGCCAATGTGACGAACTGGCCTCAAGTCGATTAGATAACAAATGACGAAAATGGACGGATTTCACAGGTTTTTACTACATATGAACACTTTTCACATACTCCCGTGCAACGCGGATGATAGTCCTCCTTTCATGCAGAATCTTAAGGTCCTAGCTCATGTCCAAGGCACCAAAGCCAGCTAAAAAGTCAATATTCGATACATAAAACTTGAATTGTACTACTCCTTACTGGCTATTACATCAACTTAGAAGCTTCATCTGTGTTCTACTATGGTGCTTTTAGTGTCTCCGCATACCGCAGCACGCGACATAGCTTTGCAGACGATAAGTACAACCGTTTCAGAGAGAAGAGGGGCCAATATGACGAACTGGCTTTAAGTCGATTCGATAACAAATGACGAAAATGGAAGGATTTATCAGGTTTTTACTACATATGAACACTTTTCACATACTCCCGTGCAACGCGGCTGCTAGTCCTCCTTTCATGCAGAATCTTAAGGTCCTAGCTCATGTCCAAGGCACCTAAGCCAGCTAAAAAGTCAATAATCGATACCTAAAACTTGAATTGTAGTATTTCTCACTGGCTATCACATCAACTTAGAAGCTTCATCTGTGTTCTACTACGGTGCTTTTAGTGTCCCCGCATACCGCAGCACGCGACATAGCTTTGCAGACGATAAGTACAACAGTTTCAGAGAGAAGAGGGGCCAATGTGACGATCTGGCTTTAAGTCGATTCGATAACAAGTGACGAAAACGGACGGATTTCTCAGGTTTATACTACAGATGAACACTTTTTACATTCTCCCGTGCAACTCGGCTGCTAGTCCTCCTTTCATGCAGAATAGTAAGGTCCTAGCTCATGTCCAAGGCACCAAAGCCAGCAAAAAAGTCAATAATCGATACCTAAATCTTGAATTGTACTACTTCTTACTGGCTATTACATCAACTTTGAAGCTTCATCTGTATTCTACTATCGTGCTTTTAGTGTCTCCGCATACCGCAGCACGCGACATAGCTTTGCAGACGATAAGTACAACCGTTTCAGAGAGAAGAGCGGCCAATGTGACAATCTGGTTTTAAGTCGATTCGATAACAAATGACGAAAACGGACGCATTTTTCAGGTTTTTACTACATATGAACACTTTTCACATTCTCCCAAGCAACTCGGCTGCTAGACCTCCTTCCGTGCGGACTCATAAGGTCCTAGCTCATGTCCAAGGCACAAAAGCCAGCTAAAAGGTCAATAATCGATACCTAAAACTTGAATTGTACTACTTCTTACTGGCTATTACATCAACTTAGAAGCTTAATCTGAGTTCTACTATGGTGCTTTTAGTGTCTCCGCATACCGCAGCACGCGACATAGCTTTGCAGACGATAAGTACAACCGTTTCAGAGAGAAGAGGGGCTAATGTGACGAACTGGCTTTAAGTCAATTCGATAACAAATGACGAAAATGGAAGGATTTATCAGGTTTTTACTACATATGAACACTTTTCACATACTCCCGTGCAACGCGGCTGCTAGTCCTCCTTCATTGCAGAATCTTAAGGTCCTAGCTCATGTCCAAGGCACCTAAGCCAGCTAAAAAGTCAATAATCGATACCTAAAACTTGAATTGTACTACGTCTCACTGGCTATCACATCAACTTAGAAGCTTCATCTGTGTTCTACTATGGTGCTTTTAGTGTCTCCGCATACTGCAGCACGCGACATAGCTTTGCAGACGATAAGTACAACCGTTTCAGAGAGAAAAGGGGCCCATGTGACGATCTGGCTTTAAGTCGATTCGATAACAAATGACGAAAACGGACGGATTTCTCAGGTTTTTACTACATATGAATACTTTTTACATTCTCCCGTGCAACTCGGCTCCTAGTCCTCCTTCCGTGCGGAATCATAAGGTCCTAGCACATGTCCAAGGCACAAAAGCCAGCTAAAAGGTCAATAATCGATACCTAAAACTTGAATTGTACTACTTCTTACTTGCTATTACATCAACTTAGAAGCTTAATCTGTGTTCTGCTATGGTGCTTTTAGTGTCTCCGCATACCGCAGCACGCTACATAGCTTTGCAGACGATAAGTACAACCGTTTCAGAGAGAAGGGCGGCCTATGTGACGATCTGGCTTTAAGTCGATTCGATAACAAATGATGAAAACGGACGGATTTCTCAGGTTTTTACTACATATGAACACTTTCCACATTCTCCAATGCAACTCGGCTGCTAGTCCTCCTTTCATGCAGAATCTTAAGGACATACCTCATGTCAAAGGCACCAAAGCCAGCAAAAAAGTCAATAATCGATACCTAAATCTTGAATTGTACTGCTCCTTACTGGCTATTACATCAACTTAGAAGCTTCATCTGTGTTCTACTATGGTGCTTTTAGTGTCTCCGCATACCGCAGCACGCGACATAGCTTTGCAGACGAAAACGGGCGGATTTCTCAGGTTTATACTACATATGAACACTTTTTACATTCTCCCGTGCAACTCGGCTGCTAGTCCTCCTTTCATGGAAAATCGTAAGGTCCTAGCTCATGTCCAAGGCACCAAAGCCAGCAAAAATGTCAATAATCGATACCTAAATCTTGAATTGTACTACTTCTTACTGGCTATTACATCAACTTTGAAGCTTCATCTGTATTCTACTATGGTGCTTTTAGTGTCTCCGCATACCGCAGCACGCGACATAGCTTTGCAGACGATAAGTACAACCGTTTCAGAGAGAAGAGCGGCCAATGTGACAATCTGGCTTTAAGTCGATTCGATAACAAATGACGAAAACGGACGCATTTTTCAGGTTTTTACTACATATGAACACTTTTCACATTCTCCCAAGCAACTCGGCTGCTAGTCCTCCTTCCGTGCGGAATCATAAGGTCCTAGCTCATGTCCAAGGCACAAAAGCCAGCTAAAAGGTCAATAATCGATACCTAAAACTTGAATTGTACTACTTCTTACTGGCTATTACATCAACTTAGAAGCTTCATCTATGTTCTACTATGGTGCTTTTAGTGTCTCCGCATACCGCAGCACGCGACATTGCTTTGCAGACGATAAGTACAACCGTTTCAGAGAGAAGAGGGGCCCATGTGACGATCTGGCTTTAAGTCGATTCGATAACAAATGACGAAAAAACGGATTTCTCAGGTTTTTACTACATATGAACACTTTTTACATCCTCCCGTGCAACGCGGCTGCTAGTCCTCCTTTCATGCAGAATCTTTAGGTCCTAGCTCATGTCCAAGGCACCAAAGCAAGCTAAAAAGTCAATAATCGATACCTAAAACTTGAATTGTACTACGTCTCACTGGCTATGACATCAACTTAGAAGCTTCATCTGTGTTCTACTATGGTGCTTTTAGTGTCTCCGCATACTGCAGCACGCGACATAGCTTTGCAGACGATAAGTACAACCGTTTCAGAGAGAAGAGGGGCCAATGTGACGATCTGGCTTTAAGTCGATTCGATAACAAATGACGAAAACGGACGGATTTCTCAGGTTTTTACTACATATGAACACTTTTCACATACTCCCGTGCAACGCGGCTGCTAGTCCTCCTTTCATGCAGAATCTTAAGGTCCTAGCTCATGTCCAAGGCACCAAAGCCAGCTAAAAAGTCAATATTCGATACCTAAAACTTGAATTGTACTACTTCTCACTGGCTATCACAACTACATAGAAGCTTCATCTGTGTTCTACTATGGTGCTTTTAGTGTCTCCGCATACCGCAGCACGCGACATAGCTTTGCAGACGATAAGTGCAACCGTTTCAGAGAGAAGAGCGGCAGATGTGACGCACTGCTTTAAGTCGATTCGATAATAAATTACGAAAACGGACGTATTTCTCAGGTTTTTACTACATATGAACACTTTTCGCATCCTCCCATGCAACTCGGCTGCTAGTCCTCCTTTCATGCAGAATCGTAAGGTCCTAGCTCATGTCCAAGGCACCAAAGCCAGATATAAAGTCAATAATCGATAAATAAAACTTGAATTGTACTACTTCTTACTGGCTATTACATCAACTTAGAAACTTCGTCTGTGTTCTACTATGGTGCTTTTAGTGTCTCCGCATACCGCAGCACGCGACATAGCTTTGCAGACGATAAGTACAACCGTTTCAGAGAGAAGAGCGGCAGATGTGACGCACTGCTTTAAGTCGATTCGATAATAAATTACGAAAACGGACGTATTTCTCAGGTTTTTACTACATATGAACACTTTTCGCATCCTCCCATGCAACGCGGCTGCTAGTCCTCCTTTCATGCACAATCTTAAGGTCCTACCTCATGTCCAAGGCACCAAAGCCAGCTAAAAAGTCAATAATCGATACCTAAAACTTGAATTGCACTACTTCTCACTGGCTATCACATCAACATAGAAGCTTCATCTCTGTTCTACTAAGGTGCTTTTAGTGTCTCCGCATACTGCAGCACGCGACATAGCCTTCCAGACGATAAGTACAACCGTTTCAGGGAGAAGAGCGGCCAATGTGACGATCTGGCTTTAAGTCGATTCGATAAC
The DNA here is from genome assembly GCF_023897955.1 of Schistocerca gregaria. Classification (NCBI taxonomy): domain Eukaryota; kingdom Metazoa; phylum Arthropoda; class Insecta; order Orthoptera; family Acrididae; genus Schistocerca; species Schistocerca gregaria. The sequence goes on from NW_026061853.1 coordinate 6,951,318, forward strand.
AAATGACGAAAACGGACGGATTTCTCATTTTCTTACTGCATATGAACACTATTCACATTCTCCCATGCATCTCGGCTGCTAGTCCTCCTTTCATGCAGAATCGTAAGGACATAGCTCATGTCAAATGCACCAAAGCCAGCTAAAAAGTCAATAATCGAAACCTAAAACTTGAATTGTACTACTTCTTACTGGCTATTACATCAACTTAGAAGCTTCATCTGTGTTCCACTATGGTGATTTTAGTGTCTCCGCATACCGCAGCACGCGACATAGCTTTGCAGACGATAAGTACAACCGTTTCAGAGAGAAGAGGGGCCAATGTGACGATCTGGCTATATGTCGATTCGATAACAAATGACGAAAATGGACGGATTTCTCAGGTTTTTACTACATATGAACACTTTTCACATACTCCCATGCAACGCGGCAGCTAGTCTTCCTTTCATGCAGAATCTTAAGGTCCTAGCTCATATCCAAGGCACCAAAGCCAGCTAAAAAGTCAATAATCGATACCTAAAACTTGAATTGTACTACTTCTTACTGGCTATTACATCAACTTTGAAGTTTCATCTGTGTTCTACTATGGTGCTTTTAGTGTCTCCGCATACCGCAACACGCGACATAGCTTTGCAGACAATAAGTACAACCGTTTCAGAGAGAAGAGCGGCCAATGTGACGATCTGGCTTTAAGTCGATTCGATAACAAATGACGAAAACGGATGGATTTCTCAGGTTTTTACTTCATATGAACACTTTTCACATTCTCCCATGCAACTCGGCTGCTAGTTCTCCTTTCATGCAGAATCATAAGGACCTAGCTCATGCCAAAGGCACCAAAGCCAGCAAAAAAGTCAATAATCGATTCCTAAATCTTGAATTGTACTACTTCTTACTGGATATTACATCAACTTAGAAGCTTCATCTGTGTTCCACTCTGGTGATTTTAGTGTCTCCGCATACCGCAGCACGCGACATAGCTTTGCAGACGATAAGTACAACCGTTTCAGAGAGAAGAGCGACCAATGTGACGATCTGGCTTTAAGTCGATTCGATAACAAATGACGAAAACGGACGGATTTCTCAGGTTTTTACAACATATGAACACATTTCACATTCTCCGTGCAACGCGGCTGCTAGTCCTCCTTTCATGCAGAATCTTAAGGTCCTAGCTCATGTCCAAGGCAACATAGCCAGCAAAAAGTCAATAATCGATACCTAAAACTTGAATTGCACTACTTCTCACTGGCTATCACATCTACTTAGAAGCTTCATCTGTGTTCTACTATGGTGCTTTTAGTGTCTCCGCATACTGCAGCACGCGACATAGCTTTGCAGACGATAAGTACAACCGTTTCAGAGAGAAGAGGGGCCAATGTGACGATCTGGCTTTAAGTCGATTCGATAACAAATGACGAAAACGGACGGATTTCTCAGGTTTTTACTACATATGAACACTTTTTACATTCCCCCGTGCAACTCGGCTGCTAGTCCTCCTTTCATGCAGAATCGTAGGGTCCTAGCTCATGTTCAAGGCACCAAAGCCAGCAAAAAAGTCAATAATCGATACCTAAATCTTGAATTGTACTACTTCTTACTTTCTATTACAGAAACTTTGAAGCTTCATCTATGTTCTACTATGGTGCTTTTAGTGTCTCCGCATACCGCAGCACGCGACATAGCTTTGCAGACGATAAGTACAACCGTTTCAGATATAAGAGCGGCCAATGTGACGATCTGGCTTTAAGTCGATTCGATAACAAATGACGAAAACGGACGGATTTCTCAGGTTTTTACTACATATGAACACTTTTCACATTCTCCCATGCAACTCGGCTGCTAGTCCTCCTTTCATGAAGAATGTTAAGGTCCTAGCTCATGTCCAAGGCACAAAAGCCAGATAAAAAGTCAATAATCGATAAATAAAACTTGAATTGTACTACTTCTTACTGGCTATTACATCAACTTAGAAACTTTATCTGTGTTCTACTATGGTGCTTTTAGTGTCTCCGCATACCGCAGCACGCGACATAGCTTTGCAGACGATAAGTACAACCGTTTCAGAGAGAAGAGCGGCAGATGTGACGCACTGCTTTAAGTCGATTCGATAACAAATGACGAAAATGGACGGATTTCTCAGGCTTTTACTACATATGAACACTTTTCACATACTCCCGTGCAACGCGGCTGCTAGTCCTCAATTCATGCAGAATCGTAAGGTCCTAGCTCACGTCCAAGGTACCAAAGCCAGCTATAAAGTCAATAATCGATACCTTAAACTTGAATTGTACTACTTCTCACTGGCTATCACATCAACATAGAAGCTTCGTCTCTGTTCTACTAAGGTGCTTTTAGTGTCTCCGCATACTGCAGCACGCGACATAGCCTTGCAGACGATAAGTACAACCGTTTCAGAGAGAAGAGCGGCCAATGTGACGATCTGGCTTTAAGTCGATTCGATAACAAATGACGAAAACGGACGGATTTCTCATTTTCTTACTGCATATGAACACTATTCACATTCTCCCATGCATCTCGGCTGCTAGTCCTCCTTTCATGCAGAATCATAAGGTCCTAGCTCATGTCCAAGGCACAAAAGCCAGCTAAAAAGTCAATAATCGATACCTAAAACTTGAATTGTACTACTTCTTACTGGATATTACATCAACATAGAAGCTTAATCTGTGTTCTACTATGGTGCTTTTAGTGTTTCCGCATACCGCAGCACGCGACATAATTTTACAGACGATAAGTACAATCGTTTAAGAGAGAAGAGCGGCCAATGTGACGATCTGGCTTTAAGTCGATTCGATAACAAATGACGAAAACGTACGGATTTCTCAGGTTTTTAATACATATGAACACTTTTCACATTCTCCCGTGCAACTGGGCTGCTAGTCCTCCTTTTATGCAGAATCATAAAGTCCTAGCTCATGTCCAAGGCACCAAAGCCAGCTAAAAAGTCAATAATCGATACCTAAATCTTGAATTTGACTACTTCTTACTGGCTATTACATCAACTTAGACGCATCATCTGTGTTCTACTATGGTGCTTTTAGTGTCTCCGCATATTGCAGCACGCGACATAGCCCTGTAGACGATAAGTACAACCGTTTCAGAGAGAAGAGCGGCCAATGTGACGATCTGGCTTCAAGTTGATTCGATAACAAATGACGAAAACGGACGGATTTCTCAGGTTTTTACTACATATGAACACTTTTCACATTCTCGCTTTCAACTCGGCTGCTAGTCCTCCTCTCATGCAGAATCTTAAGGATATAGCTCATGTCAAATGCACCAAAGCCAGCTAAAAAGTCAATAATCGAAACCTAAAACTTGAATTGTACTACTTCTTACTGGCTATTACATCAACTTAGAAGCTTCATCTGTGTTCCACTATGGTGATTTTAGTGTCTCCGCATACCGCAGCACACGACATAGCTTTGCAGACGATAAGTACAACCGTTTCAGAGAGAAGAGGGGCCAATGTGACGATCTGGCTATAAGTCGATTCGATAACAAATGACGAAAATGGACGGATTTCTCAGGTTTTTACTACATATGAACACTTTTCACATACTCCCATGCAACGCGGCAGCTAGTCTTCCTTTCATGCAGAATCTTAAGGTCCTAGCTCATATCCAAGGCACCAAAGCCAGCTAAAAAGTCAATAATCGATACCTAAAACTTGAATTGTACTACTTCTTACTGGCTATTACATCAACTTTGAAGTTTCATCTGTGTTCTACTATGGTGCTTTTAGTGTCTCCGCATACCGCAACAGGCGACATAGCTTTGCAGACAATAAGTACAACCGTTTCAGAGAGAAGAGCGGCCAATGTGACGATCTGGCTTTAAGTTGATTCGATAACAAATGACGAAAACGGATGGATTTCTCAGGTTTTTACTACATATGAACACTTTTCACATTCTCCCATGTAACTCGGCTGCTAGTCCTCCTTTCATGCAGAATCATAAGGACCTAGCTCATGCCAAAGGCACCAAAGCCAGCAAAAAAGTCAATAATCGATTCCTAAATCTTGAATTGTACTACTTCTTACTGGATATTACATCAACTTAGAAGCTTCATCTGTGTTCCACTCTGGTGATTTTAGTGTCTCCGCATACCGCAGCACGCGACATAGCTTTGCAGACGATAAGTACAACCGTTTCAGAGAGAAGAGCGACCAATGTGACGATCTGGCTTTAAGTCGATTCGATAACAAATGACGAAAACGGACGGATTTCTCAGGTTTTTACAACATATGAACACTTTTCACATTCTCCGTGCAACGCGGGTGCTAGTCCTCCTTTCATGCAGAATCTTAAGGTCCTAGCTCACGTCCAAGGCAACATAGCCAGCAAAAAGTCAATAATCGATACCTAAAACTTGAATTGTACTACCTCTTACTGGCTATTACATCAACTTAGAAGCTTAACCTGTGTTCTAGTATGGTGCTTTTAGTGTCTCCGCATACCGCAGCACACGACATAGCTTTGCAGACGATAAGTACAACCGTTTCAGAGAGAAGAGCGGCCAATGTGACGATCTGGCTTTGAGTCGATTCGATAACAAATGACGAAAACGGACGGATTTCTCAGGTTTTTACTACATATGAACACTTTTCACATTCTCCCATGCAACTAGGCTGCTAGTCCTCCTTTCATGCAGAATCTTAAGGTCCTAGCTCATGGCCAAGGCACCAAAGCCAGCTAAAACGTCAATTATCGATACCTAAAACTTGAACTGTACTACTTCTTACTGGCTATTACATCAACTTAGAAGCTTCATCTGTGTTCTACTATGGTGCTTTTAGTGTCTCCGCATACCGCAGCACGCGACATAGCTTTGCAGACGATAAGTACAACTGTTTCAGAGAGAAGAGCGGCCAATGTGACGATCTGGCTTCAAGTCGATTCGATAACAAATGACGAGAACGGACGGATTTCTCAGGTTTTTACTACATACGAACACTTTTCACATTGTCCCATACAACTCGGCTGCTAGTCCTCCTTTCATGCAGAATCATAAGGTCCTAGCTCATGTCCAAGGCACCAAAGCCAGCAAAAAAGTCAATAATCGATACGTAAATCTTGAATTGTACTACTTCTTACTGGCTATTACATCAACTTAGAAGCTTCATCTGTGTTCTACTATGGTGCTTTTAGTGTCTACGCATATCGCAGCACGCGACATAGCTTTGCAGACGATAAGTACAACCGTTTCAGAGAGAAGAGCGGCCAATGTGAGGATCTGGCTTTAAGTCGATTCCATAACAAATTACGTAAACGGACGGATTTCTCTGGTTTTTACTACATATGAACACTTTTCACATTCTCCCATGCAACTCGGCTGCTAGTCCTCCTTTCATGCAGAATCTTAAGATCCTAGCTCATGTCCAAGTCACCAAAGCCAGCTAAAAAGTCAATAATCGATACCTAAAACTTGAATTGTACTACTTCTTACTGGCTATTACATCAACTTAGAAGCTTCGTCTGTGTTCTAGTATGGTGCTTTTAGTGTCTCTGCATACCGCAGCACGCGACATAGCTTTGCAGACGTTAAGTACAACCGTTTCAGAGAGAAGAGCGGCCAATGTGACGATCTGGCTTTAAGTCTATTCGATAACAAATGACGAAAACGGACGGATTTCTCAGGTTTTTACTACATATGAACACTTGTCATATACTCCCATGCAACGCGGATCCTAGTCCTCCTTTCATGCAGAATCTTAATGTCCTAGCTCATTTCCAAGGCACCAAAGATAGCTAAAAAGTCAATAATCCATACCTAAAACATGAATCGTACTACTTCTTACTGGCTATTACATCAACTTAGAAGCGTCATCTGTGTGTCCACTATGGTGCTTTTCGTGTCTCCGCATACCGCAGCACGCGACATAGCTTTGCAAACGATAAGTACAACCGTTTCAGAGAGAAGAGCGGCCAATGTGACGATCTGGCTTCAAGTCCATTCGATAACAAATGACGAAAACGGACGGATTTTTCAGGTTTTTACTACATATGAACACTTTTCACATTCTCCCATGCAACTCGGCTGCTAGTCCTCCTTTCATGTAGAATCTTAAGGTCCTAGCTCATGTCCAAGGCACCAAAGCCAGCTAAAAATTCAATATTCGATACCTAAAACTTGAATTGTACTACTCCTTACTGGCTATTACATCATCTTAGAAGCTTCATGTGTGTTCTACTATGGTGCTTTTAGTGTCTCCGCATACCGCAGTACGCGACATAGCTTTGCAGACGATAAATGTAACCGTTTCAGACAGAAGAGCGCCCAATGTGACGATCCGGCTTTAAGTCGATTCGATAACAAATGACGATAACGGACGGATTTCTCATTTTCTTACTGCATATGAACACTATTCACATTCTCCCATGCATCTCGGCTGCTAGTCCTCCTTTCATGCAGAATCATAAGGTCCTAGCTCATGTCCAAGGCACAAAAGCCAGCTAAAAAGTCAATAATCGATACCTAAAACTTGAATTGTACTACTTCTTACTGGATATTACATCAACATAGAAGCTTAATCTGTGTTCTACTATGGTGCTTTTAGTGTTTCCGCATACCGCAGCACGCGACATAATTTTACAGACGATAAGTACAACCGTTTAAGAGAGAAGAGCGGCCAATGTGACGATCTGGCTTTAAGTCGATTCGATAACAAATGACGAAAACGGACGGATTTCTCAGGTTTTTAATACATATGAACACTTTTCACATTCTCCCGTGCAACTGGGCTGCTAGTCCTCCTTTTATGCAGAATCATAAAGTCCTAGCTCATGTCCAAGGCACCAAAGCCAGCTAAAAAGTCAATAATCGATACCTAAATCTTGAATTTGACTACTTCTTACTGGCTATTACATCAACTTAGAAGCATCATCTGTGTTCTACTATGGTGCTTTTAGTATCTCCGCATATTGCAGCACGCGACATAGCCCTGTAGACGATAAGTACAACCGTTTCAGAGAGAAGAGCGGCCAATGTGACGATCTGGCTTCAAGTTGATTCGATAACAAATGACGAAAACGGACGGATTTCTCAGGTTTTTACTACATATGAACACTTTTCACATTCTCGCTTTCAACTCGGCTGCTAGTCCTCCTTTCATGCAGAATCTTAAGGATATAGCTCATGTCAAATGCACCAAAGCCAGCTAAAAAGTCAATAATCGAAACCTAAAACTTGAATTGTACTACTTCTTACTGGCTATTACATCAACTTAGAAGCTTCATCTGTGTTCCACTATGGTGATTTTAGTGTCTCCGCATACCGCAGCACACGACATAGCTTTGCAGACGATAAGTACAACCGTTTCAGAGAGAAGAGGGGCCAATGTGACGATCTGGCTATAAGTCGATTCGATAACAAATGACGAAAATGGACGGATTTCTCAGGTTTTTACTACATATGAACACTTTTCATATACTCCCATGCAACGCGGCAGCTAGTCTTCCTTTCATGCAGAATCTTAAGGTCCTAGCTCATATCCAAGGCACCAAAGCCAGCTAAAAAGTCAATAATCGATACCTAAAACTTGAATTGTACTACTTCTTACTGGCTATTACATCAACTTTGAAGTTTCATCTGTGTTCTACTATGGTGCTTTTAGTGTCTCCGCATACCGCAACAGGCGACATAGCTTTGCAGACAATAAGTACAACCGTTTCAGAGAGAAGAGCGGCCAATGTGACGATCTGGCTTTAAGTTGATTCGATAACAAATGACGAAAACGGATGGATTTCTCAGGTTTTTACTACATATGAACACTTTTCACATTCTCCCATGTAACTCGGCTGCTAGTCCTCCTTTCATGCAGAATCATAAGGACCTAGCTCATGCCAAAGGCACCAAAGCCAGCAAAAAAGTCAATAATCGATTCCTAAATCTAGAATTGTACTACTTCTTACTGGATATTACATCAACTTAGAAGCTTCATCTGTGTTCCACTCTAATGATTTTAGTGTCTCCGCATACCGCAGCACGCGACATAGCTTTGCAGACGATAAGTACAACCGTTTCAGAGAGAAGAGCGACCAATGTGACGATCTGGCTTTAAGTCGATTCGATAACAAATGACGAAAACGGACGGATTTCTCAGGTTTTTACAACATATGAACACATTTCACATTCTCCGTGCAACGCGGCTGCTAGTCCTCCTTTCATGCAGAATCTTAAGGTCCTAGCTCATGTCCAAGGCAACATAGCCAGCAAAAAGTCAATAATCGATACCTAAAACTTGAATTGTACTACCTCTTACTGGCTATTACATCAACTTAGAAGCTTAACCTGTGTTCTAGTATGGTGCTTTTAGTGTCTCCGCATACCGCAGCACACGACATAGCTTTGCAGACGATAAATACAACCGTTTCAGAGAGAAGAGCGGCCAATGTGACGATCTGGCTTTGAGTCGATTCGATAACAAATGACGAAAACGGACGGATTTCTCAGGTTTTTACTACATATGAACACTTTTCACATTCTCCCATGCAACTAGGCTGCTAGTCCTCCTTTCATGCAGAATCTTAAGGTCCTAGCTCATGGCCAAGGCACCAAAGCCAGCTAAAACGTCAATTATCGATACCTAAAACTTGAACTGTACTACTTCTTACTGGCTATTACATCAACTTAGAAGCTTCATCTGTGTTCTACTATGGTGCTTTTAGTGTCTCCGCATACTGCAGCACGCGACATAGCTTTGCAGCCGATAAGTACAACTGTTTCAGAGAGAAGAGCGGCCAATGTGACGATCTGGCTTCAAGTCGATTCGATAACAAATGACGAAAACGGACGGATTTCTCAGGTTTTTACTACATACGAACACTTTTCACATTGTCCCATACAACTCGGCTGCTAGTCCTCCTTTCATGCAGAATCATAAGGTCCTAGCTCATGTCCAAGGCACCAAAGCCAGCAAAAAAGTCAATAATCGATACGTAAATCTTGAATTGTACTACTTCTTACTGGCTATTACATCAACTTAGAAGCTTCATCTGTGTTCTACTATGGTGCTTTTAGTGTCTACGCATATCGCAGCACGCGACATAGCTTTGCAGACGATAAGTACAACCGTTTCAGAGAGAAGAGCGGCCAATGTGAGGATCTGGCTTTAAGTCGATTCCATAACAAATTACGTAAACGGACGGATTTCTCTGGTTTTTACTACATATGAACACTTTTCACATTCTCCCATGCAACTCGGCTGCTAGTCCTCCTTTCATGCAGAATCTTAAGATCCTAGCTCATGTCCAAGTCACCAAAGCCAGCTAAAAAGTCAATAATCGATACCTAAAACTTGAATTGTACTACTTCTTACTGGCTATTACATCAACTTAGAAGCTTCGTCTGTGTTCTAGTATGGTGCTTTTAGTGTCTCTGCATACCGCAGCACGCGACATAGCTTTGCAGACGTTAAGTACAACCGTTTCAGAGAGAAGAGCGGCCAATGTGACGATCTGGCTTTAAGTCTATTCGATAACAAATGACGAAAACGGACGGATTTCTCAGGTTTTTACTACATATGAACACTTGTCATATACTCCCATGCAACGCGGATCCTAGTCCTCCTTTCATGCAGAATCTTAATGTCCTAGCTCATTTCCAAGGCACCAAAGATAGCTAAAAGTCAATAATCCATACCTAAAACTTGAATCGTACTACTTCTTACTGGCTATTACATCAACTTAGAAGCGTCATCTGTGTGTCCACTATGGTGCTTTTCGTGTCTCCGCATACCGCAGCACGCGACATAGCTTTGCAAACGATAAGTACAACCGTTTCAGAGAGAAGAGCGGCCAATGTGACGATCTGGCTTCAAGTCCATTCGATAACAAATGACGAAAACGGACGGATTTTTCAGGTTTTTACTACATATGAACACTTTTCACGTTCTCCCATGCAACTCGGCTGCTAGTCCTCCTTTCATGTAGAATCTTAAGGTCCTAGCTCATGTCCAAGGCACCAAAGCCAGCTAAAAATTCAATATTCGATACCTAAAACTTGAATTGTACTACTCCTTACTGGCTATTACATCATCTTAGAAGCTTCATGTGTGTTCTACTATGGTGCTTTTAGTGTCTCCGCATACCGCAGTACGCGACATAGCTTTGCAGACGATAAGTACAACCGTTTCAGAGAGAAGAGCGGCCAATGTGACTTTTTGGCTTTAAGTCGATTCGATAACAAATGACGAAAATGGACGGATTTCTCAGGTTTTTACTACATATGAACACTTTTCACATACTCCCGTGCAACGCGGCTGCTAGTCCTCCTTTCATGCACAATCTTAAGGTCCCACCTCATGTCCAAGGCACCAAAGCCAGCTAAAAAGTCAGTAATCGATAGCTAAAACTTTAATTGTACTACTTCTCACTGGCTATCACATCAACTTAGATGCTTCATCTGTGTTCTACTATTGTGCTTTTAGTGTCTCCGCATACTGCAGCACGGGACATAGCTTTGCAGACGATAAGTACAACCGTTTCAGAGAGAAGAGGGGCCAATGTGACGATCTGGCTTTAAGTCGATTCGATAACAAATATCGAAAACGGACGGATTTCTCAGGTTTTTACTACATATGAACACTTTTTACATTATCCCGTGCAACTCGGCTGCTAGTCCTCCTTTCATGCAGAATCGTAAGGTCCTAGCTCATGTCCAAGGCACCAAAGCCAGCAAAAAGTCAATAATCGATACCTAAATCTTGAATTGTACTACTTCTTACTGGCTCTTACATCAACTTTGAAGCTTCATCTGTGTTCTACTATGGTGCTTTTAGTGTCTCCGCATACCGCAGCACGCGACATAGCTTTGCAGACGATAAGTACAACCGTTTCAGAGAGAAGAGCGGCCAATGTGACGATCTGGCTTTAAGTCGATTCGATAACAAATGACGAAAACGGGCGGATTTCTCAGGTTTTTACTACATATGAACACTTTTCACATTCTCCCATTCAACTCGGCTGCTAGTCCTCCTTTCATGCAGAATCTTAAGGTCCTGGCTCATGTCCAAGGCACCAAAGCCTGCTAAAAAGTCAATATTCGATACCTAAAACTTGAATAGTACTACTCCTTACTGGCTATTACATCAACTTAGAAGCTTCATCTGTGTTCTACTATGGTGCTTTTAGTGTCTCCGCATACCGCAGCACGCGACATAGCTTTGCAGACGATAAGTACAACCGTTTCAGAGAGAAGAGCGGCCAATGTGACGATCTGGCTTTAAGTCGATTCGATAACAAATGACGAAAACGGATGGATTTCTCAGGTTTTTACTACATATGAACACTTTTCACATTCTCCCATGCAACTCGGCTGCTAGTCCTCCTTTCATGCAGAATCATAAGGACCTAGCTCATGCCAAAGGCACCAAAGCCAGCAAAAAAGTCAATAATCGATACGTAAATCTTGAATTGTACTACTTCTTACTGGCTATTACATCAACTTAGAAGCTTCATCTGTGTTTTACTATGGTGCTTTTAGTGTCTACGCATACTGCAGCACGCGACATAGCTTTGCAGACGTCAAGTACAACCGTTTCAGAGAGAAGAGCGGCCAATGTAAAGATCTGGCTTTAAGTCTATTCGATAACAAATGACGAAAACGGACGGATTTCTCAGGTTTTTACTACATATGAACACTTGTCACATACTCCCATGCAACGCGGCTGCTAGTCCTCCTTTCATGCAGAATCTTAATGTCCTAGCTCATGTCCAAGGCACCAAAGATAGCTAAAAAGTCAATAATCCATAACCTAAAACTTGAATTGTACTACTTCTTACTGGCTATTACATCAACTTAGAAGCTTCATCTGTGTGTCCACTATGGTGCTTTTTGTGTCTCGGAATACCGCAGCACGCGACATAGCTTTGCAAACGATAAGTACAACCGTTTCAGAGAGAAGAGCGGCCAATGTGACGATCTGGCTTTAAGTCGATTCGGTAACAAATGACGAAAACGAACGAATTTCTCAGGTATTTACTACAGATGAACACTTTTCACATTCTCCCATGCAACTCGGCTGCTAGTCCTCCTTTCATGCAGAATCTTAGGGACCTATCTCATGTCCAAGGCACCAAAGCCAGCTAAAAAGTCAATAATCGATACCTAAACCTTGAGTTGTACTACTTCTTACTGGCTATTACGTCAACTTAGAAGCTTCATCTGTGTTCCACTATGGTGATTTTAGTATCTCCGCATACCGCAGCATGCGACATAGCTTTGCAAACGATAAGAACAACCGTTTCAGAGAGAAGAGCGGCCAATGTGACGATCTGGCTTCAAGTTGATTCGATAACAAATGACGAAAACGGACGGATTTCTCAGGTTTTTACTACATATGAACACTTTTCACATTCTCCCATTCACCCCGGCTGCTAGTCCTCCTTTCGTGCAGAATCTTAAGGACATAGCTCATGTCCATGGCACCAAAGCCAGCTAAAAAGTCAATAATCGATAGCTAAAACTTGAATTGTACTACTTCTGACTGGCTATTACATCAATTTAGAAGCTTCATCTGTGTTCCACTATGGCGATTTTAGTGTCTTCGCATACCGCAGCACGCGACATAGCTTTGCAGACGATAAGTACAACCGTTTCAGAGAGAAGAGGGGCCAATGTGATGATCTGGCTATAAGTCGATTCGATAACAAATGACGAAAATGGACGGATGTCTCAGGTTTTTACTACATATGAACACTTTTCACATACTCCCGTGCAACGCGGCTGCTAGTCGTCCTTTCATGTAGTATCTTAAGGTCCTAGCTCATGTCCAAGGCACCAAAGCCAGCCAAAAAGTCAATAATCGATACCTAAAACTTGAATTGTACTACTTCTTACTGGCTATTACATCAACTTAGAAGCGTCATCTGTGTGTCCACTATGGTGCTTTTCGTGTCTCCGCATACCGCAGCACGCGACATAGCTTTGCAGACGATAAGTACAACCGTTTCAGAGAGAAGAGCGGCCAATGTGACTTTTTGGCTTTAAGTCGATTCGATAACAAATGACGAAAATGGACGGATTTCTCAGGTTTTTACTACATATGAACACTTTTCACATACTCCCGTGCAACGCGGCTGCTAGTCCTCCTTTCATGCACAATCTTAAGGTCCCACCTCATGTCCAAGGCACCAAAGCCAGCTAAAAAGTCAGTAATCGATAGCTAAAACTTTAATTGTACTACTTCTCACTGGCTATCACATCAACTTAGATGCTTCATCTGTGTTCTACTATTGTGCTTTTAGTGTCTCCGCATACTGCAGCACGGGACATAGCTTTGCAGACGATAAGTACAACCGTTTCAGAGAGAAGAGCGGCCAATGTGACGATCTGGCTTTAAGTCGATTCGATAACAAATGACGAAAACGGGCGGATTTCTCAGGTTTTTACTACATATGAACACTTTTCACATTCTCCCATTCAACTCGGCTGCTAGTCCTCCTTTCATGCAGAATCTTAAGGTCCTGGCTCATGTCCAAGGCACCAAAGCCTGCTAAAAAGTCAATATTCGATACCTAAAACTTGAATAGTACTACTCCTTACTGGCTATTACATCAACTTAGAAGCTTCATCTGTGTTCTACTATGGTGCTTTTAGTGTCTCCGCATACCGCAGCACGCGACATAGCTTTGCAGACGATAAGTACAACCGTTTCAGAGAGAAGAGCGGCCAATGTGACGATCTGGCTTTAAGTCGATTCGATAACAAATGACGAAAACGGATGGATTTCTCAGGTTTTTACTACATATGAACACTTTTCACATTCTCCCATGCAACTCGGCTGCTAGTCCTCCTTTCATGCAGAATCATAAGGACCTAGCTCATGCCAAAGGCACCAAAGCCAGCAAAAAAGTCAATAATCGATACGTAAATCTTGAATTGTACTACTTCTTACTGGCTATTACATCAACTTAGAAGCTTCATCTGTGTTCTACTATGGTGCTTTTAGTGTCTACGCATACTGCAGCACGCGACATAGCTTTGCAGACGTCAAGTACAACCGTTTCAGAGAGAAGAGCGGCCAATGAAAAGATCTGGCTTTAAGTCTATTCGATAAAAAATGACGAAAACGGACGGATTTCTCAGGTTTTTACTACATATGAACACTTGTCACATACTCCCATGCAACGCGGCTGCTAGTCCTCCTTTCATGCAGAATCTTAATGTCCTAGCTCATGTCCAAGGCACCAAAGATAGCTAAAAAGTCAATAATCCATAACCTAAAACTTGAATTGTACTACTTCTTACTGGCTATTACATCAACTTAGAAGCTTCATCTGTGTGTCCACTATGGTGCTTTTTGTGTCTCGGAATACGGCAGCACGCGACATAGCTTTGCAAACGATAAGTACAACCGTTTCAGAGAGAAGAGCGGCCAATGTGACGATCTGGCTTTAAGTCGATTCTGTAACAAATGACGAAAACGAACGAATTTCTCAGGTATTTACTACAGATGAACACTTTTCACATTCTCCCATGCAACTCGGCTGCTAGTCCTCCTTTCATGCAGAATCTTAGGGACCTATCTCATGTCCAAGGCACCAAAGCCAGCTAAAAAGTCAATAATCGATACCTAAACCTTGAGTTGTACTACTTCTTACTGGCTATTACGTCAACTTAGAAGCTTCATCTGTGTTCCACTATGGTGATTTTAGTATCTCCGCATACCGCAGCATGCGACATAGCTTTGCAAACGATAAGAACAACCGTTTCAGAGAGAAGAGCGGCCAATGTGACGATCTGGCTTCAAGTTGATTCGATAACAAATGACGAAAACGGACGGATTTCTCAGGTTTTTACTACATATGAACACTTTTCACATTCTCCCATTCACCCCGGCTGCTAGTCCTCCTTTCGTGCAGAATCTTAAGGACATAGCTCATGTCCAAGGCACCAAAGCCAGCTAAAAAGTCAATAATCGATAGCTAAAATTTGAATTGTACTACTTCTTACTGGCTATTACATCAACTTAGAAGCTTCATCTGTGTTCCACTATGGCGATTTTAGTGTCTTCGCATACCGCAGCACGCGACATAGCTTTGCAGACGATAAGTACAACCGTTTCAGAGAGAAGAGGGGCCAATGTGATGATCTGGCTATAAGTCGATTCGATAACAAATGACGAAAATGGACGGATATCTCAGGTTTTTACTACATATGAACACTTTTCACATACTCCCGTGCAACGCGGCTGCTAGTCGTCCTTTCATGTAGTATCTTAAGGTCCTAGCTCATGTCCAAGGCACCAAAGCCAGCTAAAAAGTCAGTAATCGATACCTAAAACTTGAATTGTACTACTTCTTACTGGCTTTACATCAACTTAGAAGCTTCATCTGTGTTCTACTATGGTGCTTTTAGTGTCTCCGCATACCGCAGCACGCGACATAGCTTTGCAGACGATAAGTACAACCGTTTCAGATAGAAGAGCGGCCAATGTGACGATCTTGCTTCAAGTCGATTCGATAACAAATGACGAAAACGGACGGATTTCTCAGGTTTTTACTACATATGAACACTTTTCACATTGTCCCATACAACTCGGCTGCTAGTCCTCCTTTCATGCACAATCTTAAGGTCCTAGCTCATGTCCAAGGCACCAAAGGCAGCAAAAAAGTCAATAACCGATACGTAAATCTTGAATTGTACTACTTCTTACTGGCTATTACATCAACTTAGAAGCTTCATCTGTGTTCTACTATGGTGCTTTTAGTGTCTACGCATACCGCAGCACGCGACATAGCTTTGCAGACGATACGTACAACCGTTTCAGAGAGAAGCGCGGCCAATGTGACGATCTGGCTTTAAGTCGATTCCATAACAAATTACGAAAACGGACGGATTTCGCAGGTTTTTACTACATATGAACACTTTTCACATTCTCCCTTGCAACTCGGCTGCTAGTCCTCCTTTCATGCAGAATCGTAAGGTCCTAGTTCATGTCCAAGTCACCAAAGCCAGCTAAAAAGTCAATAATCGATACCTAAACCTTGAATTGTACTACTTCTTACTGGCTATTACATCAACTTAGAAGCTTCATCTGTGTTCTACTATGGTGCTTTTAGTGTCTCCGCATACCGCACCATGCGACATAGCTTTGCAGACGATAAATGTAACCGTTTCAGACAGAAGGGCGGCCAATGTGACGATCTGGCTTTAAGTCGATTCGATAACAAATGACGAAAAGTAACGGATTTCTCATGTTTTTACTCCATATGAACACTTTTCACATTCTCCCGTGCAACTCGGCTGCTAGTCGTCCTTTCATGCAGAATCTTAAGGTCTTATCTCATATCCAAGGCACCAAAGCCAGCTAAAAAGTCAATTATCGATAACTAAAACTTGAATTGTACTACTCCTTACTGGCTATTACATCAACTTAGAAGCTTCCTCTGTGTTCTACTATGGTGATTTTAGTGTCTCCGCATACCGCAGCACGCGCCATAGCTTTCAGACGATAAGTACAACCGTTTCAGAGAGAAGAGCGGCCAATGTGACGATCTGGCTTTAAGGCGATTCGATAACAAATGACGAAAACGGACGGATTTCTCATTTTTATACTACATATGACCACTATTCACATTCTCCCATGCATCTCGGCTGCTAGTCCTCCTTTCATGCAGAATCATAAGGTCCTAGCTCATGTCCAAGGCACAAAAGCCAGCTAAAATGTCAATAATCGATACCTAAAACTTGAATTGTACTACTTCTTACTGGGTATTACATCAACTTAGAAGCTTAATCTGTGTTCTACTATGGTGCTTTTAGTGTCTCCGCATACCGCAGCACACGACATAGCTTTGCAGACGATAAGTACAACCGTTTCAGAGAGAAGAGCGGCCAATGTGACGCACTGCTTTAAGTCGATTCGATAATAAATTACGAAAACGGACGGATTTCTCAGGTTTTTACTACATATGAACACTTTTCGCATCCTCCCGTGCAACTCGGCTGCTAGTCCTCCTTTCATGCAGAATCTTAAGGTCCTAGCCCATGTCCAAGGCACCAAAGCCTGCTAAAAAGTCAATATTCGATACCTAAAACTTGAATTGTACTACTCCTTACTGGCTATTACATCACCTTAGAAGCTTCATCTGTGTTCTACAATTGTGCTTTAGTGTCTCCGCATACCGCAGCACGCGACATAGCTTTGCAGACGATAAGTACAACCGTATCAGAGAGAAGAGCGGCCAATGTGACGATCTGGCTTTAAGTCGATTCGATAACAAATGACGAAAACGGATGGATTTCTCAGGTTTTTACTACATATGAACACTTTTCACATTCTCCCTTGCAACTCGGCTGCTAGTCCTCCTTTCATGCAGAATCATAAGGTCCTAGCTCATGTCCAAGGCACAAAAGCCAGCTAAAATGTCAATAATCGATACCTAAAACTTGAATTGTACTACTTCTTACTGGGTATTACATCAACTTAGAAGCTTAATCTGTGTTCTACTATGGTGCTTTTAGTGTCTCCGCATACCGCAGCACACGACATAGCTTTGCAGACGATAAGTACAACCGTTTCAGAGAGAAGAGCGGCCAATGTGACGCACTGCTTTAAGTCGATTCGATAATAAATTACGAAAACGGACGGATTTCTCAGGTTTTTACTACATATGAACACTTTTCGCATCCTCCCGTGCAACTCGGCTGCTAGTCCTCCTTTCATGCAGAATCTTAAGGTCCTAGCCCATGTCCAAGGCACCAAAGCCTGCTAAAAAGTCAATATTCGATACCTAAAACTTTAATTGTACTACTTCTCACTGGCTATCACATCAACTTAGATGCTTCATCTGTGTTCTACTATTGTGCTTTTAGTGTCTCCGCATACTGCAGCACGGGACATAGCTTTGCAGACGATAAGTACAACCGTTTCAGAGAGAAGAGCGGCCAATGTGACGATCTGGCTTTAAGTCGATTCGATAACAAATGACGAAAACGGGCGGATTTCTCAGGTTTTTACTACATATGAACACTTTTCACATTCTCCCATTCAACTCGGCTGCTAGTCCTCCTTTCATGCAGAATCTTAAGGTCCTGGCTCATGTCCAAGGCACCAAAGCCTGCTAAAAAGTCAATATTCGATACCTAAAACTTGAATAGTACTACTCCTTACTGGCTATTACATCAACTTAGAAGCTTCATCTGTGTTCTACTATGGTGCTTTTAGTGTCTCCGCATACCGCAGCACGCGACATAGCTTTGCAGACGATAAGTACAACCGTTTCAGAGAGAAGAGCGGCCAATGTGACGATCTGGCTTTAAGTCGATTCGATAACAAATGACGAAAACGGATGGATTTCTCAGGTTTTTACTACATATGAACACTTTTCACATTCTCCCATGCAACTCGGCTGCTAGTCCTCCTTTCATGCAGAATCATAAGGACCTAGCTCATGCCAAAGGCACCAAAGCCAGCAAAAAAGTCAATAATCGATACGTAAATCTTGAATTGTACTACTTCTTACTGGCTATTACATCAACTTAGAAGCTTCATCTGTGTTCTACTATGGTGCTTTTAGTGTCTACGCATACTGCAGCACGCGACATAGCTTTGCAGACGTCAAGTACAACCGTTTCAGAGAGAAGAGCGGCCAATGAAAAGATCTGGCTTTAAGTCTATTCGATAACAAATGACGAAAACGGACGGATTTCTCAGGTTTTTACTACATATGAACACTTGTCACATACTCCCATGCAACGCGGCTTCTAGTCCTCCTTTCATGCAGAATCTTAATGTCCTAGCTCATGTCCAAGGCACCAAAGATAGCTAAAAAGTCAATAATCCATAACCTAAAACTTGAATTGTACTACTTCTTACTGGCTATTACATCAACTTAGAAGCTTCATCTGTGTGTCCACTATGGTGCTTTTTGTGTCTCGGAATACCGCAGCACGCGACATAGCTTTGCAAACGATAAGTACAACCGTTTCAGAGAGAAGAGCGGCCAATGTGACGATCTGGCTTTAAGTCGATTCTGTAACAAATGACGAAAACGAACGAATTTCTCAGGTATTTACTACAGATGAACACTTTTCACATTCTCCCATGCAACTCGGCTGCTAGTCCTCCTTTCATGCAGAATCTTAGGGACCTATCTCATGTCCAAGGCACCAAAGCCAGCTAAAAAGTCAATAATCGATAGCTAAAATTTGAATTGTACTACTTCTTACTGGCTATTACATCAACTTAGAAGCTTCATCTGTGTTCCACTATGGCGATTTTAGTGTCTTCGCATACCGCAGCACGCGACATAGCTTTGCAGACGATAAGTACAACCGTTTCAGAGAGAAGAGGGGCCAATGTGATGATCTGGCTATAAGTCGATTCGATAACAAATGACGAAAATGGACGGATATCTCAGGTTTTTACTACATATGAACACTAATTCACATACTCCCGTGCAACGCGGCTGCTAGTCGTCCTTTCATGTAGTATCTTAAGGTCCTAGCTCATGTCCAAGGCACCAAAGCCAGCTAAAAAGTCAGTAATCGATACCTAAAACTTGAATTGTACTACTTCTTACTGGCTTTACATCAACTTAGATGCTTCATCTGTGTTCTACTATGGTGCTTTTAGTGTCTCCGCATACCGCAGCACGCGACATAGCTTTGCAGACGATAAGTACAACCGTTTCAGATAGAAGAGCGGCCAATGTGACGATCTTGCTTCAAGTCGATTCGATAACAAATGACGAAAACGGACGGATTTCTCAGGTTTTTACTACATATGAACACTTTTCACATTGTCCCATACAACTCGGCTGCTAGTCCTCCTTTCATGCAGAATCTTAAGGTCCTAGCTCATGTCCAAGGCACCAAAGGCAGCAAAAAAGTCAATAACCGATACGTAAATCTTGAATTGTACTACTTCTTACTGGCTATTACATCAACTTAGAAGCTTCATCTGTGTTCTACTATGGTGCTTTTAGTGTCTACGCATACCGCAGCACGCGACATAGCTTTGCAGACGATACGTACAACCGTTTCAGAGAGAAGCGCGGCCAATGTGACGATCTGGCTTTAAGTCGATTCCATAACAAATTACGAAAACGGACGGATTTCGCAGGTTTTTACTACATATGAACACTTTTCACATTCTCCCTTGCAACTCGGCTGCTAGTCCTCCTTTCATGCAGAATCGTAAGGTCCTAGTTCATGTCCAAGTCACCAAAGCCAGCTAAAAAGTCAATAATCGATACCTAAACCTTGAATTGTACTACTTCTTACTGGCTATTACATCAACGTAGAAGCTTCATCTGTGTTCTACTATGGTGCTTTTAGTGTCTCCGCATACCGCACCATGCGACATAGCTTTGCAGACGATAAATGTAACCGTTTCAGACAGAAGGGCGGCCAATGTGACGATCTGGCTTTAAGTCGATTCGATAACAAATGACGAAAAGTAACGGATTTCTCATGTTTTTACTCCATATGAACACTTTTCACATTCTCCCGTGCAACTCGGCTGCTAGTCGTCCTTTCATGCAGAATCTTAAGGTCTTATCTCATATCCAAGGCACCAAAGCCAGCTAAAAAGTCAATTATCGATAACTAAAACTTGAATTGTACTACTCCTTACTGGCTATTACATCAACTTAGAAGCTTCCTCTGTGTTCTACTATGGTGATTTTAGTGTCTCCGCATACCGCAGCACGCGCCATAGCTTTCAGACGATAAGTACAACCGTTTCAGAGAGAAGAGCGGCCAATGTGACGATCTGGCTTTAAGGCGATTCGATAACAAATGACGAAAACGGACGGATTTCTCATTTTTATACTACATATGACCACTATTCACATTCTCCCATGCATCTCGGCTGCTAGTCCTCCTTTCATGCAGAATCATAAGGTCCTAGCTCATGTCCAAGGCACAAAAGCCAGCTAAAATGTCAATAATCGATACCTAAAACTTGAATTGTACTACTTCTTACTGGGTATTACATCAACTTAGAAGCTTAATCTGTGTTCTACTATGGTGCTTTTAGTGTCTCCGCATACCGCAGCACACGACATAGCTTTGCAGACGATAAGTACAACCGTTTCAGAGAGAAGAGCGGCCAATGTGACGCACTGCTTTAAGTCGATTCGATAATAAATTACGAAAACGGACGGATTTCTCAGGTTTTTACTACATATGAACACTTTTCGCATCCTCCCGTGCAACTCGGCTGCTAGTCCTCCTTTCATGCAGAATCTTAAGGTCCTAGCCCATGTCCAAGGCACCAAAGCCTGCTAAAAAGTCAATATTCGATACCTAAAACTTGAATTGTACTACTCCTTACTGGCTATTACATCACCTTAGAAGCTTCATCTGTGTTCTACAATTGTGCTTTAGTGTCTCCGCATACCGCAGCACGCGACATAGCTTTGCAGACGATAAGTACAACCGTATCAGAGAGAAGAGCGGCCAATGTGACGATCTGGCTTTAAGTCGATTCGATAACAAATGACGAAAACGGATGGATTTCTCAGGTTTTTACTACATATGAACACTTTTCACATTCTCCCATACAACTCGGCTGCTAGTCCTCCTTTCATGCAGAATCATAAGGACGTAGCTCATGCCAAAGGCACCAAAGCCAGCAAAAAAGTCAATAATCGATACGTCAATCTTGAATTGTACTACTTCTTACTGGCTATTACATCAACTTAGAAGCTTCATCTGTGTTCTACTATGGTGCTTTTAGTGTCTACGCATACCGCAGCACGCGACATAGCTTTGCAGACGTTAAGTACCACCGTTTCAGA
Organism: Schistocerca gregaria; assembly: GCF_023897955.1. Lineage (NCBI taxonomy): Eukaryota > Metazoa > Arthropoda > Insecta > Orthoptera > Acrididae > Schistocerca > Schistocerca gregaria. The sequence continues at coordinate 6,973,086 of NW_026061853.1, forward strand.
GAGAAGAGCGGCCAATGTGAAGATCTGGCTTTAAGTCTATTCGATAACAAATGACGAAAACGGACGGATTTCTCAGGTTTTTACTACTTATGAACACTTGTCACATACTCCCATGCAACGCGGCTGCTAGTCCTCCTTTCATGCAGAATCTTAATGTCCTAGCTCATGTCCAAGGCACCAAAGATAGCTAAAAAGTCAATAATCCATAAACTAAAACTTGAATTGTACTACTTCTTACTGGCTATTACATCAACTTAGAAGCTTCATCTGTGTGTCCACTATGGTTCTTTTTGTGTCTCGGAATACCGCAGCACGCGACATAGCTGTGCAAACGATAAGTACAACCGTTTCAGAGAGAAGAGCGGCCAATGTGACGATCTGGCTTTAAGTCGATTCGATAACAAATGACGAAAACGGACGGATTTCTTTAGGTTTTTACTACATATGAACATTTTTCACATTCTCCCGTGCAACGCCGCTGCTAGTCCTCCTTTCATGCAGAATCTTAAGCTCCTAGCTAATGTCCAAGGCACCAAAGCTATCTAAATAGTCAATAATCGATACCTAAAACTTGAACTGTACTACTTCTTACTAGCTATTACATCAACTTAGAAGCTTCATCTGTGTTCTACTATGGTGCTTTTAGTGTCTCCGCATACCGCAGGACGCGACATAGCTTTGCAGACGATAAGTACAACCTTTACAGTGACAAGAGCGGCCAATGTGACGATCTGGCTTTAAGTCGATTCCATAACAAATGACGAAAACGGACCGATTTCTTTAGGTTTTTACTACATATGAACACTTTTCACATTCTCCCATGCAACTCGGCTGCTAGTCCTCCTTTCGTGCAGAATCTTAATTCCTAGCTCATGTCCAAGGCTCCAAAGCCAGCTAAAAAGTCAAAAATCGATAGCTAAAACTTGAATTGTACTACTTCTTACTGGCTATTACATCAACTTAGAAGCTTCATCTGTGTTCCACTATGGTGATTTTAGTGTCTTCGCATACCGCAGCACGCGAAATAGCTTTGCAGACGATAAGTACAACCGTTTCAGAGAGAAGAGGGGCCAATGTGATGATCTGGCTATAAGTCGATTCGATAACAAATGACGAAAATGGACGGATATCTCAGGTTTTTACTACATATGAACACTTTTCACATACTCTCGTGCAACGCGGCTGCTAGTCCTCCTTTCATGCAGTATCTTAAGGTCCTAGCTCATGTCCAAGGCACCAAAGCCAGATAAAAAGTCAATAATCGATACCTAAAACTTGAATTGTACTACTTCTTACTGGCTATTACATCAACTTAGAAGCTTCATCTGTGTTCTACTATGGTGCTTTTAGTGTCTCCGCATACCGCAGCACGCGACATAGCTTTGCAGACGATAAGTACAACCGTTTCAGATAGAAGAGCGGCCAATGTGACGATCTTGCTTCAAGTCGATTCGATAACAAATGACGAAAACGGACGGATTTCTCAGGTTTTTACTACATATGAACACTTTTCACATTGTCCCATACAACTCGGCTGCTAGTCCTCCTTTCATGCAGAATCTTAAGGTCCTAGCTCATGTCCAAGGCTCCAAAGGCAGCTAAAAAGTCAATAATCGATACCTAAAACTTGAACTGTACTACTTCTTACTAGCTATTACATCAACTTAGAAGCTTCATCTGTGTTCTACTATGGTGCTTTTAGTGTCTCCGCATACCGCAGGACGCGACATAGCTTTGCAGACGATAACTACAACCTTTACAGTGACAAGAGCGGCCAATGTGACGATCTGGCTTTAAGTCGATTCCATAACAAATTACGAAAACGGACGGATTTCGCAGGTTTTTACTACATATGAACACTTTTCACATTCTCCCTTGCAACTCGGCTGCTAGTCCTCCTTTCATGCAGAATCGTAAGGTCCTAGTTCATGTCCAAGTCACCAAAGCCAGCTAAAAATTCAATAATCGATACCTAAACCTTGAATTGTACTACTTCTTACTGGCTATTACATCAACGTAGATGCTTCATCTGTGATCCACTATGGTGCTTTTAGTGTCTCCGCATACCGCAGCATGCGACAAAGCTTTGCAGACGATAAATGTAACCGTTTCAGACAGAAGAGCGGCCGATGTGACGATCTGGCTTTAAGTCGATTCAATAACAAATGACGAATACGGACGGATTTCTCAGGTTTTTCTACATACGAACACTTTTCACATTCTAGCGCGCATCGCGGCTGCTAGTCCTAGTTTAATCCAAAATCTTAAGGTCCTAGCTCATGTCCAAGGCACCAAAGTCAGCTAAAAAGATAATATTTGATACCTAAAACTTGAATTGTACTACTTCTTACTGGCTATTACATCAACTTAGATACTTCATCTGTGATCCACTATGGTACTTTTAGTGTCTACGCATACCGCAGCATGCGACATAGCTTTGCAGACGATAAATGTAACCGTTTCAGAAAGAAGAGCGGCCAATGTGACGATCTGGCTTTACGTCGATTCGATAACAAATGACGAAAACGGACGTATTTCTCAGGTTTTTACTACATATGAAAACTTTTCACAGTCTCCCGCGCATCGCGGCTGCTAGTCCTAGTTTAATCCAAAATCTTAAGGTCCTAGCTCATGTCCAAGGCACCAAAGCTAGTTAAAAAGTCAATAATCGATAACTAAAACTTGAATTGTACTACATCTTACTGGCTATTACAACAACTTAGAAGCATCATCTTTGTTCTACTATGGTGCTTTTAGTGTCTCCACATACCGCAGCACGTGACATAGCTTTGCAGACGATAAATGTAACCGTTTCAGAGAGAAAAGCGGCCAATGTGACGATCTGGCTTTAAGTCGATTCGATAACAAATGACGAAAACGTTAGGATTTCTCAGGTTTTTACTACATATGAACACTTTTCACATTCTCCCGTGCTACTCGGCTGCAAGTCCACCCTTCTTGCAGAATCTTAAGGTCCTAGCTCATGTCCAATGCACCAAAGCCAGCTAAAAAGTCAATAATCGATACCTAAAACTTGAATTGTACTACTTCTTACTGGCTATTACAACAACTTAGAAGCATCGTCTTTGTTCTACTATGGTGCTTTTAGTGTCTCCGCATACCGCAGAACGCGACATAGCTTTGCAGACGATAAGTACATCCGTTTCAGAGAGAAGAACGGCCAATGTGACGATCTGCCTTTAAGTCGATTCGATAACAAATGACGAATACGGAAGGATTTCCCAAGTATCACTACATATGAACACTTTTCACATTATCCCGTGCATCGCGGCTGCTAGTCCTCCTTTCATGCAATATCTTAAGTTCCTAGGTCATGTCCAAGGCACCAAAGATGGGTAAAAAGTCAATAATCTATAACAAAAACTTGAATTGTACTACTTCTTACTGGCTATTACATAAACTTAGAAGCTTCATCTGTGTTCTACTATGGTGCTTTTAGTGTCTCCGCATACCGCAGCACGCGACATAGCTTTGCAGACGATAAGTACAACCGTTTCAGGGAGATGAGCGGCCAATGTGACGATCTGGCTTTAAGTCGATTCGATAACAAATGACGCAAACGGACGGATTTCTCAGGTTTTTACTACATATAAACACTTTTCACATTCTCCCGTGCAACTCGGCTGCTAGTCCTCCTTTCATGTTAAATGTTAAGTTCCTAGCTCATGTCCAAGGCACCAAAGCCAGTTAAAAAGTCAATAATTGATAACTAAGACTTGAATTGTACTACTTCTTACTGGCTATTACATCAATTTAGAAGCTTCATCTGTGTTCTACTGTGGTGCTTTTTGTGTCTCCGCATACCGCAGCACGCGACATAGCTTTGCAGACGATAAGTACAACCGTTTCAGAGAGAAGAGCGGCCAATGTGACCATCTGGCTTTAAGTCAATTCGATAACAAATGACGAAAACGGACGGATTTCTCAGGTTTTTACTACATACCAACACTTTTCACTTTCTCCCGTGCAACGCGGCTGCTAGTCCTCCTTTCATGCAGAACCTTTAGGTCCTAGCTGATGCCCAAGGTACCAAAGAAGGGTAAAAAGTCAATAAACGATAACAAAACTTGAATTGTACTACTTCATACTAGCTATTACGTCAACTTAGAAGCTTCATCTGTGTTCTACTATGGTGCTTTTAGTGTCTCTGCATACCGCAGCACGCGACATAGCTTTGCAGACGATAAATGTAACCGTTTCAGACAGAACTGCGGCCAATGTGACGATCTGGATTTAAGTCGATTCGATAACAAATGACGAAAAAGGACGGATTTCTCAGGTTTTTACTTCATATGAACACTTTTCACATGCTCCATTGCAACGCTACTGCTAGTCCTCCTTTCATACAAAATCTTAAGTTCCTAGCTCCGGTTCAAAGCACCAAAGAAGGGTAAAAAGTTAATAATCGATACCTAAAACTTGAATTGTACTACTTCTTACTGGCTTTTTACATCAACTTAGGAGCTTCATCTGTGTTCTACTATGGTGCTTTTAGTGTCTCCACATACTGCAGCACGCGACATAGCTTTGCAGACGATAAATGTAACCGTTACAGAGAGAAAAGTGGCCAATGTGACGATCTGGCTTTAAGTCGATTCTATAACAAATGACGAAAACGGACGGATTTCTCAGGTTTTTACTACAAATGAACACTTTTCACATTCTCCCGTGCTACTCGGCTGCTAGTCCTCCTTTCATGCAAAATGTTACGGTCCTAGCTCATGTCCAAGGCACCGAAGGCAGTTAAAAAGTCAATAATCGATAACTAAAACTTGAATTGTACTACCTCTTACTGGCTATTACATCAACTTAGAAGTTTCATCTGTGTTCTACTATGGTGCTTTTAGTGTCTCCGCATACCGCAGCACGCGACATAGCTTTGCAGGCGAAAAATGTAACCGTTTCAGACAGAAGAGCGGCCAATGTGACGATCTTGCTTTAAGTCGATTCGATAACAAATGACGAAAACGGACGGATTTCTCAGGTTTTTACTACATATGAACACTTTTCACATTCTCCCGTGCAACGCGGCTGCTAGTCCTCCGTTCATGCAAAATCTTAAGTTCCTAGCTCATGTCTAGGCACCAAAGAAGGGTAAAAAGTCAATAATCGATACCTAAAACTTGAATTGTACTAATTCTAACTGGCTATTACATCAACTTAGAAGCTTCATCTGTGTTCTACTATTGTGCTTTTAATGTCTCCACATACCGCAGCACGCGACATAGCTTTGCAGACGATAAATGTAACCGTTTCAGACAGAAGAGCGGCCAATGTGACGATCCGGCTTTAAGTCGATTCGATAACAAATGACGATAACGGACGGATTTCTCAGGTTTTTACTACATATGAACACTTTTCACATTCTCCCTGGCAACGCAGCTGCTAGTCCTCTTTTCATGCAAAATGTTAAGGTCCTAGCTCATGTCCAAGGCACCAGAGCCAGCTAAAAAGTCAATAATCGATAACTAAAACTTGAATTGTACTACTTCTTACTGGCTATTACGTCAACTTAGAAGCTTCATCTGTGTTCTACTATGGTGCTTTTAGTGTCTACGCATACCGCAGCACGCGACATAGCTTTGCAGACGATAAGTACAACCGTTTCAGAGAGAAGCGCGGCCAATGTGACGATCTGGCTTTAAGTCGATTCGATAACAAATGACGAAAACGGACGGATTTCTTAGGCTTTTACTACATATGAACACTTTTCACATTCTCCCGCGCATCGCATCTGCTAGTCCTACTTTCATGCAAAATCTTAAGTTCCTAGGTCATGTCCAAGGCACCAAAGAAGGGTAAAAAGTCAATAATCGATACCAAAAACTTAAATTGTAATACTTCTTACTGGCTATTACATCAACTTAGAAGCTTCATCTGTGTTCTACTATTGTGCTTTTAGTGTCTCTGCATACCGCATTACGCGACTTAGCTTTGCAGACGATAATTACAACCCTTTCAGACAGAAGAGCGGCCAATGTGACGATCTGGATTTAAGTCGATTCGATAACAAATGACGAAAACGGACGGATTTCTCAGGTTTTTACTTCATATGAACACTTTTCACATGCTCCAGTGCAACGCTACTGCTAGTCCTCCTTTCATACAAAATCTTAAGTTCCTAGCTCCGGTTCAAAGCACCAAAGAAGGGTAAAAAGTTAATAATCGATACCTAAAACTTGAATTGTACTACTTCTTACTGGCTTTTTACATCAACTTAGGAGCTTCATCTGTGTTCTACTATGGTGCTTTTAGTGTCTCCACATACCGCAGCACGCGACATAGCTTTGCAGACGATAAATGTAACCGTTACAGAGAGAAAAGTGGCCAATGTGACGATCTGGCTTTAAGTCGATTCTATAACAAATGACGAAAACGGACGGATTTCTCAGGTTTTTACTACAAATGAACACTTTTCACATTCTCCCGTGCAACGCGGCTGCTAGTCCTCCTTTCATGCAAAATCTTAAGTTCCTAGCTCATGTCTAGGCACCAAAGAAGGGTAAAAAGTCAAAAATCGATACCTAAAACTTGAATTGTACTAACTCTTACTTTCTATTACATCAACTTAGGAGCTTCATCTGTGTTCTACTATTGTGCTTTTAGTGTCTCCACATACCGCAGCACGCGACATAGCTTTGCAGACGATAAATGTAACCGTTTCAGACAGAAGAGCGGCCAATGTGACGATCCGGCTTTAAGTCGATTCGATAACAAATGACGATAACGGACGGATTTCTCAGGTTTTTACTACATATGAACACTTTTCACATTCTCCCTGGCAACGCGGCTGCTAGTCCTCTTTTCATGCAAAATGTTAAGGTCCTAGCTCATGTCCAAGGCACCAGAGCCAGCTAAAAAGTCAATAATCGATAACTAAAACTTGAATTGTACTACTTCTTACTGGCTATTACGTCAACTTAGAAGCTTCATCTGTGTTCTACTATGGTGCTTTTAGTGTCTACGCATACCGCAGCGCGCGACATAGCTTTGCAGACGATAAGTACAACCGTTTCAGAGAGAAGCGCGGCCAATGTGACGATCTGGCTTTAAGTCGATTCGATAACAAATGACGAAAACGGACGGATTTCTTAGGCTTTTACTACATATGAACACTTTTCACATTCTCCCGCGCATCGCATATGCTAGTCCTACTTTCATGCAAAATCTTAAGTTCCTAGGTCATGTCCAAGGCACCAAAGAAGGGTAAAAAGTCAATAATCGATACCAAAAACTTAATTTGTAATACTTCTTACTGGCTATTACATCAACTTAGAAGCTTCATCTGTGTTCTACTATTGTGCTTTTAGTGTCTCCACATACCGCAGCACGCGACATAGCTTTGCAGACGATAAATGTAACCTTTTCAGACAGAACTGCGGCCAATGTGACGATCTGGCTTTAAGTCTATTCGATAACAAACGACGAAAACGGACGGATTTCTCAGGTTTTTAATATGTATGAACACTTTTCACTTTCTTCCGTGCAACTCGGCTGCTTGTCCTCCTTTCATGTAGAATCTTAAGGTCCTAGCTCATGTCCAAGGTACCAAAGAAGGGTAAAAAGTCAATAATCGATAACAAAAACTTGAATTGTACTACTTCATACTAGCTATTACATCAACTTAGAAGCATCATCTGCGTTCTACTATGGTGCTTTTAGTGTCTCTACATACCGCAGCACGCGACATAGCTTTGCAGACCATAAATGTAACCGTTTCAGACAGAACTCCGGTCAATGTGACGATCTGGCTTTAAGTCTATTCGATAACAAATGACGAAAACGAACGGATTTCTCAGGTTTTTACTACATATGAACACTTTTCACATTCTCCCGTGCAACTCGGCTGCAGGTCCACCCTTCTTGCAGAAACTTAAGGTCCTAGCTCATGTCCAATGCACCAAAGCCAGCTAAAAAGTCAATAATCGATACCTAAAACTTGAATTGTACTGCTTCTTACTGGCTATTACAACAACTTAGAAGCATCATCTGTGTTCTACTATGGTGCTTTTAGTGTCTCCGCATACCGCAGAACGCGACATAGCTTTGCAGACGATAAGTACATCCGTTTCAGAGAGAAGAGCGGCCAATGTGACGATCTGGCTTTAAGTCGATTCGATAACAAATCACGAATACGGAAGGATTTCCCAGGTATCACTACATATGAACACTTTTCACATTATCCCGTGCATCGTGGCTGCTAGTCCTCCTTACATGCAATATCTTAAGTTCCTAGGTCATGTCCAAGGCACCAAAGATGGGTAAAAAGTCAATAATCCATAACAAAAACTTGAATTGTACTACTTCTTACTGGCTATTACATAAACTTAGAAGCTTCATCTGTGTTCTACTATGGTGCTTTTAGTGTCTCCGCATACCGCAGCACGCGACATAGCTTTGCAGACGATAAGTACAATCGTTTCAGAGAGATGAGCGGCCAATGTGACGATCTGGCTTTAAGTCGATTCGATAACAAATGACGCAAACGGACGGATTTCTCAGGTTTTTACTACATATGAACTCTTTTCACATTCTCCCGTGCAACTCGGCTGCTAGTCCTCATTTCATGCAAAATGTTAAGTTCCTAGCTCATGTCCAAGGCACCAAAGCCAGTTAAAAAGTCAATAATCGATAACTAAGACTTGAATTGTACTACTTCTTACTGGCTATTACATCAACTTAGAAGCTTCATCTGTGTTCTACTGTGGTGCATTTTGTGGCTCCGCATACCGCAGCACGCGACATAGCTTTGCAGACGATAAGTACAACCGTTTCAGAGAGAAGAGCGGCCAATGTGACGATCTGGCTTTAAGTCGATTCGATAACAAATGACGAAAACGGACGGATTTCTCAGGTTTTTACTACATACCAACACTTTTCACTTTCTCCCGTGCAACGCGGCTGCTAGTCCTCCTTTCATGCAGAATCTTAAGGTCCTAGCTCATGCCCAAGGTACCAAAGAAGGGTAAAAAGTCAATAAACGATAACACAAACATGAATTGTACTACTTCATACTAGCTATTACATCAACTTAGAAGCTTCATCTGTGTTCTACTATGGTACTTTTAGTGTCTCTGCATACCGCAGCACGCGACATAGCTTTGCAGACGATAAATGTAACCGTTTCAGACAGAACTGCGGCCAATGTGACGATCTGGCTTTAAGTCGATTCGATAACAAATGACGAAAACGGAAGGATTTCTCAGGTTTTTACTACATACGAACACTTTTCACATTCTCACATGCAACGCGGCTGCTAGTCCTCCTTTCATGCAAAATCTTAAGTTCCTAGCTCATGTCCTAGGCACCAAAGAAGGGTAAAAAGTCAATAATCGATACCTAAAACTTGAATTGTACTACTTCATACTGGCTATTACATAAACTTAGAAGCTTCATCTGTGTTCTACTATGGTGCTTTTAGTGTCTCCGCATACCGCAGCACGTGACATAGCTTTGCAGACGATAAGTACAATCGTTTCAGAGAGATGAGCGGCCAATGTGACGATCTGGCTTTAAGTCGATTCGATAACAAATGACGCAAACGGACGGATTTCTCAGGTTTTTACTACATATGAACTCTTTTCACATTCTCCCGTGCAACTCGGCTGCTAGTCCTCATTTCATGCAAAATGTTAAGTTCCTAGCTCATGTCCAAGGCACCAAAGCCAGTTAAAAAGTCAATAATCGATAACCAAGACTTGAATTGTACTACTTCTTACTGGCTATTACATCAACTTAGAAGCTTCATCTGTGTTCTACTGTGGTGCATTTTGTGTCTCCGCATACCGCAGCACGCGACATAGCTTTGCAGACGATAAGTACAACCGTTTCAGAGAGAAGAGCGGCCAATGTGACGATCTGGCTTTAAGTCGATTCGATAACAAATGACGAAAACGGACGGATTTCTCAGGTTTTTACTACATACCAACACTTTTCACTTTCTCCCGTGCAACGCGGCTGCTAGTCCTCCTTTCATGCAGAATCTTAAGGTCCTAGCTCATGCCCAAGGTACCAAAGAAGGGTAAAAAGTCAATAAACGATAACACAAACATGAATTGTACTACTTCATACTAGCTATTACATCAACTTAGAAGCTTCATCTGTGTTCTACTATGGTACTTTTAGTGTCTCTGCATACCGCAGCACGCGACATAGCTTTGCAGACGATAAATGTAACCGTTTCAGACAGAACTGCGGCCAATGTGACGATCTGGCTTTAAGTCGATTCGATAACAAATGACGAAAACGGAAGGATTTCTCAGGTTTTTACTACATACGAACACTTTTCACATTCTCACATGCAACGCGGCTGCTAGTCCTCCTTTCATGCAAAATCTTAAGTTCCTAGCTCATGTCCTAGGCACCAAAGAAGGGTAAAAAGTCAATAATCGATACCTAAAACTTGAATTGTACTACTTCATACTGGCTATTACATAAACTTAGAAGCTTCATCTGTGTTCTACTATGGTGCTTTTAGTGTCTCCGCATACCGCAGCACGCGACATAGCTTTGCAGATGATAAGTACAACCCTTTCAGACAGAAGAGCGGCCAATGTGACGATCTGGCTTTAAGTCGATTCGATAACAAATGACGAAAACGGACGGATTTCTCAGGTTTTTACTACATATGAACACTTTTCAGAGTCTCCAGTGCAACGCTACTGCTAGTCCTCCTTTCATACAAAATCTTAAGTTCCTAGCTCCTGTTCAAAGCACCAAAGAAGGGTAAAAAGTTAATTATCGATAACTAAAACTAGAATTGAACTACTCCTTACTGGCTTTTACATCAGCTTAGAAGCTTCATCTGTGTTCTACTATGGTGTTTTTAGTGTCTCCGCATACCGCAGCACGCGACATAGCTTTGCAGACGATAAGTACAACCGTTTCAGAGGGAAGAGCGGCCTATGTGACGATCTGGCTTTAAGTCGATTCGATAACAAATGACGAAAACGGACGGATTTCTTAGGCTTTTACTACATATGAACACTTTTCACATTCTCCCGCGTATCGCATCTGCTAGTCCTACTTTCATACAAAATCTTAAGTTCCTAGGTCATGTCCAAGGCACCAAAGAAGGGTAAAAAGTCAATAATCGATACCAAAAACTTAAATTGTAATACTTCTTACTGGCTATTACATCAACTTAGAAGCTTCATCTGTGTTCTACTATTGTGCTTTTAGTGTCTCTGCATACCGCATTACGCGACTTAGCTTTGCAGACGATAATTACAACCCTTTCAGACAGAAGAGCGGCCAATGTGACGATCTGGATTTAAGTCGATTCGATAACAAATGACGATAACGGACGGATTTCTCAGGTTTTTACTACATATGAACACTTTTCACATTCTCCCTGGCAACGCAGCTGCTAGTCCTCTTTTCATGAAATGTTAAGGTCCTAGCTCATGTCCAAGGCACCAGAGCCAGCTAAAAAGTCAATAATCGATAACTAAAACTTGAATTGTACTACTTCTTACTGGCTATTACGTCAACTTAGAAGCTTCATCTGTGTTCTACTATGGTGCTTCTAGTGTCTACGCATACCGCAGCACGCGACATAGCTTTGCAGACGATAAGTACAACCGTTTCAGAGAGAAGCGCGGCCAATGTGACGATCTGGCTTTAAGTCGATTCGATAACAAATGACGAAAACGGACGGATTTCTTAGGCTTTTACTACATATGAACACTTTTCACATTCTCCCGCGCATCGCATCTGCTAGTCCTACTTTCATGCAAAATCTTAAGTTCCTAGGTCATGTCCAAGGCACCAAACAAGGGTAAAAGGTCAATAATCGATACCAAAAACTTAAATTGTAATACTTCTTACTGGCTATTACTTCAACTTAGAAGCTTCATCTGTGTTCTACTATTGTGCTTTTAGTGTCTCTGCATACCGCATTACGCGACTTAGCTTTGCAGACGATAATTACAACCCTTTCAGACAGAAGAGCGGCCAATGTGACGATCTGGATTTAAGTCGATTCGATAACAAATGACGAAAACGGACGGATTTCTCAGGTTTTTACTTCATATGAACACTTTTCACATGCTCCAGTGCAACGCTACTGCTAGTCCTCCTCTCATACAAAATCTTAAGTTCCTAGCTCCGGTTCAAAGCACCAAAGAAGGGTAAAAAGTTAATAATCGATACCTAAAACTTGAATTGTACTACTTCTTACTGGCTTTTTACATCAACTTAGGAGCTTCATCTGTGTTCTACTATGGTGCTTTTAGTGTATCCACATACCGCAGCACGCGACATAGCTTTGCAGGCGAAAAATGTAACCGTTTCAGACAGAAGAGCGGCCAATGTGACAATCTTGCTTTAAGTCGATTCGATAACAAATGACGAAAACGGACGGATTTCTCAGGTTTTTACTACATATGAACACTTTTCACATTCTCCCGTGCAACGCGGCTGCTAGTCCTCCTTTCATGCAAAATCTTAAGTTCCTAGCTCATGTCTAGGCACCAAAGACGGGTAAAAAGTCAAAAATCGATACCTAAAACTTGAATTGTACTAATTCTTACTGGCTATTACATCAACTTAGGAGCTTCATCTGTGTTCTACTATTGTGCTTTTAGTGTCTCCACATACCGCAGCACGCGACATAGCTTTGCAGAAGATAAATGTAACCGTTTCAGACAGAAGAGCGGCCAATGTGACGATCCGGCTTTAAGTCGATTCGATAACAAATGACGATAACGGACGGATTTCTCAGGTTTTTACTACATATGAACACTTTTCACATTCTCCCTGGCAACGCGGCTGCTAGTCCTCTTTTCATGCAAAATGTTAAGGTCCTAGCTCATGTCCAAGGCACCAGAGCCAGCTAAAAAGTCATTAATCGATAACTAAAACTTGAATTGTACTACTTCTTACTGGCTATTACGTCAACTTAGAAGCTTCATCTGTGTTCTACTATGGTGCTTTTAGTGTCTACGCATACCGCAGCACGCGACATAGCTTTGCAGACGATAAGTACAACCGTTTCAGAGAGAAGCGCGGCCAATGTGACGATCTGGCTTTAAGTCGATTCGATAACAAATGACGAAAACGGACGGATTTCTTAGGCTTTTACTACATATGAACACTTTTCACATTCTCCCGCGCATCGCATATGCTAGTCCTACTTTCATGCAAAATCTTAAGTTCCTAGGTCATGTCCAAGGCACCAAAGAAGGGTAAAAAGTCAATAATCGATACCAAAAACTTAATTTGTAATACTTCTTACTGGCTATTACATCAACTTAGAAGCTTCATCTGTGTTCTACTATTGTGCTTTTAGTGTCTCTGCATACCGCATTACGCGACGTAGCTTTGCAGACGATAAGTACAACCCTTTCAGACAGAAGAGCGGCCAATGTGACGATCTACCTTTAAGTCGATTCGATAACAAATGACCAATACGGACGGATTTCTCAGCTTTATATAACATATGAACACTTTTCACATTCTCCCGTGCAACGCGGCTGCTAATCATCCTTTCATGCAAAATTTTAAGTTCCTAGCTCATGTCCAAGGTACCAAAGAAGGGTAAAAACTCAATAATCGATAACAAAAACTTGAATTGTACTACTTCATACTGGCTATTACATCAACTTAGAAGCTTCATCTGTGTTCTACTATGGTGCTTTTAGTGTCTCTACATACCGCAGCACGCGACATAGCTTTGCAGACGATAAATGTAACCTTTTCAGACAGAACTGCGGTCAATGTGACGATCTGGCTTTAAGTCTATTTGATAACAAACGACGAAAACGGACGGATTTCTCAGGTTTTTAATATGTATGAACACTTTTCACTTTCTTCCGTGCAACTCGGCTGCTAGTCCTCCTTTCATGTAGAATCTTAAGGTCCTAGCTCATGTCCAAGGTACCAAAGAAGGGTAAAAAGTCAATAATCGATAACAAAAACTTGAATTGTACTACTTCATACTAGCTATTACATCAACTTAGAAGCATTATCTGCGTTCTACTATGGTGCTTTTAGTGTCTCTACATACCGCAGCACGCGACATAGCTTTGCAGACCATAAATGTAACCGTTTCAGACAGAACTCCGGTCAATGTGACGATCTGGCTTTAAGTCTATTCGATAACAAATGACGAAAACGAACGGATTTCTCAGGGTTTTACTACATATGAACACTTTTCACATTCTTCAGTGCAACGCTACTGCTAGTCCTCCTTTCATACAAAATCTTAAGTTCCTAGCTCCTGTTCAAAGCACCAAAGAAGGGTAAAAAGTTAATAATCGATACCTAAAACTAGAATTGTACTACTCCTTACTGGCTTTTACATCAGCTTAGAAGCTTCATCTGTGTTCTACTATGGTGCTTTTTGTGTCTCCGCATACCGCAGCACGCGACATAGCTTTGCAGACGATAAGTACAACCGTTTCAGAGAGAAGCGCGGCCTATGTGACGATCTGGCTTTATGTCGATTCGATAACAAATGACGAAAACCGACGGATTTCTCAGGTTTTTACTACATATGAACACTTTTCACATTCTCCCGTGCTACTCGGCTGCTAGCCACCCTTTCATGCAAAATGTTACGGTCCTAGCTCATGTCCAAGGCACCAAAGGCAGTTAAAAAGTCAATAATCGGTAACCAAAACTTGAATTGTACTACTTCTTACTGGCTATTACATCAACTCAGAAGCTTCATCTGTGTTCTACTATGGTGCTTTTAGTGTCTCCACATACCGCAGCACGTGACATAGCTTTGCAGACGATAAATGTAACCGTTTCAGAGAGAAAAGCGGCCAATGTGACGATCTGGCTTTAAGTCGATTCGATAACAAATGACGAAAACGTTCGGATTTCTCAGGTTTTTACTACATATGAACACTTTTCACATTCTCCCGTGCAACTCGGCTGCAAGTCAACCCTTCTTGCAGAAACTTAAGGTCCTAGCTCATGTCCAATGCACCAAAGCCAGCTAAAAAGTCAATAATCGATACCTAAAACTTGAATTGTACTATTTCTTACTGGCTATTACAACAACTTAGAAGCATCATCTGTGTTCTACTATGGTGATTTTAGTGTCTCCGCATACCGCAGAACGCGACATAGCTTTGCAAACGATAAGTACATACGTTTCAGAGAGAAGAGCGGCCAATGTGACGATCTGGCTTTAAGTCGATTCGATAACAAATGACGAATACGGAAGGATTTCCCTGGTATCACTACATATGAACACTTTTCACATTATCCCGTGCATCGCGGCTGCTAGTCCTCCTTACATGCAATATCTTATGTTCCTAGGTCATGTGCAAGGCACCAAAGATGGGTAAAAAGTCAATAATCCATAACAAAAACTTGAATTGTACTACTTCTTACTGGCTATTACATAAACTTAGAAGCTTCATCTGTGTTCTACTATGGTGCTTTTAGTGTCTCCGCATACCGCAGCACGCGACATAGCTTTGCAGACGATAAGTACAACCGTTTCAGAGAGATGAGCGGCCAATGTGACGATCTGGCTTTAAGTCGATTCGATAACAAATGACGCAAACGGACGGATTTCTCAGGTTTTTACTACATATGAACACTTTTCACATTCTCCCGTGCAACTCGGCTGCTAGTCCTCATTTCATGCAAAATGTTAAGTTCCTAGCTCATGTCCAAGGCACCAAAGCCAGTTAAAAAGTCAATAATCGATAACTAAGACTTGAATTGTACTACTTCTTACTGGCTATTACATCAACTTAGAAGCTTCATCTGTGTTCTACTGTGGTGCATTTTGTGTCTCCGCATACCGCAGCACGCGACATAGCTTTGCAGACGATAAGTACAACCGTTTCAGAGAGAAGAGCGGCCAATGTGACGATCTGTCTTTAAGTCGATTCGATAACAAATGACGAAAACGGACGGATTTCTCAGGTTTTTACTACATACCAACACTTTTCACTTTCTCCCGTGCAACGCGGCTGCTAGTCCTCCTTTCATGCAGAATCTTAAGGTCCTAGCTCATGCCCAAGGTACCAAAGAAGGGTAAAAAGTCAATAAACGATAACACAAACTTGAATTGTACTACTTCATACTAGCTATTACATCAACTTAGAAGCTTCATCTGTGTTCTACTATGGTACTTTTAGTGTCTCTGCATACCGCAGCACGCGACATAGCTTTGCAGACGATAAATGTAACCGTTTCAGACAGAACTGCGGCCAATGTGACGATCTGGCTTTAAGTCGATTCGATAACAAATGACGAAAACGGAAGGATTTCTCAGGTTTTTACTACATACGAACACTTTTCACATTCTCACATGCAACGCGGCTGCTAGTCCTCCTTTCATGCAAAATCTTAAGTTCCTAGCTCATGTCCTAGGCACCAAAGAAGGGTAAAAAGTCAATAATCGATACCTAAAACTTGAATTGTACTACTTCATACTGGCTATTACATAAACTTAGAAGCTTCATCTGTGTTCTACTATGGTGCTTTTAGTGTCTCCGCATACCGCAGCACGCGACATAGCTTTGCAGACGATAAGTACAACCGTTTCAGAGGGAAGAGCGGCCAATGTGACGATCTGGCTTTAAGTCGATTCGATAACAAATGACGAAAACAGACGGATTTCTCAGGTTCTTACTACATATGAACGCTTTTCACTTTCTCCCGTGCAACTCGGCTGCTAAACCTCCTTTCATGCAAAATGTTAAGTTTCTAGCTCATGTCCAAGGCACCAAAGCCAGTTAAAAAGTCAATAATCGATAACTAAAACTTGAATTGTACTACTTCTTACTCGCTATTACATCAACTTAGAAGCTTCATCTGTGTTCTACTGTGGTGCTTTTTGTGTCTCCGCATACCGCAGCACGCGACATAGCTTTGAAGACGATAAGTAAAACCGTCTCGGAGAGAAGGGCGGCCAATGTGACGACCTTGCTTTAAGTCATTTCGATATCAAATGACGAATACGGACGGATTTCTCAGCTTTATCCCACATATGAACACTTTTCACATTCTCCCGTGCCACTCGGCTGATAGTCCTCCTTTCATGCAAAATGTTACGGCCCTAGCTCATGTCCAAGGAACCAAAGGCAGTTAAAAAGTCAATAATCGATAACTAAAACATGAATTGTACTACTTCTTACTGGCTATTACATCAACTTAGAATTTTCATCTGTGTTCTACTATGGTGCTTTTAGTGTCTCCGCATACCGCAGCACGCGACATAGCTTTGCAGACGATAAGTACAACCGTTTCAGAGAGTAGAGCGGCCTATGTGACGATCTGGCTTTAAGTCGATTCGATAACAAATGACGAATACGGACAGATTTCTCAGGTTTTACTACATACGAACACTTTTCCCATTCTCCCGTGCAACGCGGCTGCTAGGCCTCCTTTCATGCAAAATCTTAAGTTCCTAGCTCATGTCCAAGGCACCAAAGAAGGGTAAAAAGTCAATAATCGATACCTAAGACTTGAATTGTACTAGTACTTATAAGCTATTACATCAACTTAGGAGCTTCATCTGTGTTCTACTATGGTGCTTTTAGTGTCTCTGCATACCGCAGCACGCGACATAGCTTTGCAGACGATAAGTACAACCGTGTCAGAGAGAAGAGCGGTCAATGTAACGATCTGGCTTTAAGTCGATTCGATATCAAATGAAAATTACGGACGGATTTCTCAGCTTTATACCACATATGAACACTTTTCACATTCTCCCGTGCAACGCGGCTGCTAGTCATCCTTTCATGCAAAATGTTACGGTCCTAGCTCATGTCCACGGCACCAGAGGCAGTTAAAAAGTCATTAATCGATAACTAAAACTTGAATTGTACTACTTCTTACTGGCTATTACACCAACTTAGAAGCTTCATCTGTGTTCTACGATGGTGCTTTTAGTGTCTCCGCATACCGCAGCACGCGACATAGCTTTGCAGACAATAAGTACATCCGTTTCAGAGAGAAGAGCGGCCGATGTGACGATCTGGCTTTACGTCGATTCAATAACAAATGACGAATACGGACGGATTTCTCAGGTTTTTCTACATACGAACACTTTTCACATTCTAGCGCGCATCGCGGCTGCTAGTCCTAGTTTAATCCAAATACTTAAGGTCCTAGCTCATGACCAAGGCACCAAAGCCAGCTAAAGAGACAATATTTGATACCTAAAACTTGAATTGTACTACTTCTTACTGGCTATTACATCAACTTAGATGCTTCATCTGTGATCCACTATGGTACTTTTAGTGTCTACGCATACCGCAGCATGCGACATAGCTTTACAGACGATAAATGTAACCGTTTCAGATAGAAGAGCGGCCAATGTGACGATCTGGCTTTACGTCGATTCGATAACAAATGACGAAAACGGACGTATTTCTCAGGTTTTTACTACATATGAACACTTTTCACAGTCTCCCACGCATCGCGGCTGCTAGTCCTAGTTTAATCCAAAATCTTAAGGTCCTAGCTCATGTCCAAGGCACCAAAGAAGGGTAAAAAGTCAATAATCGATTCCTAAAATTTGAATTGTACTACTTCTTACTGGCTGTTACATCAACTTAGAAGCTTCATCTGTGTTCTACTATGGTGCTTTTAGTGTCTCTGCATACCGCAGCACGCGACATAGCTCTGCAGACGATAAATGTAACCGTTCCAGACAGAACTGCGGCCAATGTGACGACCTGGCATTAGGTCGATTCGATAACAAATGACGAAAACGTTCGGATTTTGTCAGGTTTTTACTACATATGAACACTTTTCACATTCTCCCGTGCAACTCGGCTGCTAGTCCTCCTTTCATGCAGAATCTTAAGGTCCTAGCTCATGTCCAAGGCACCAATGCCAGCTAAATCGTCAATAATCGATACCTAAAACTTGAATTGTACTACTTCTTACTGGCTATTACACCAACTTAGAAGCTTCATCTGTGTTCTACGATGGTGCTTTTAGTGTCTCCGCATACCGCAGGAGGCGACATAGCTTTGCAGACAATAAGTACATCCGTTTCAGAGAGAAGAGCGGCCGATGTGACGATCTGGCTTTACGTCGATTCAATAACAAATGACGAATACGGACGGATTTCTCAGGTTTTTCTACATACGAACACTTTTCACATTCTAGCGCGCATCGCGGCTGCTAGTCCTAGTTTAATCCAAAATCTTAAGGTCCTAGCTCATGACCAAGGCACCAAAGCCAGCTAAAGAGACAATATTTGATACCTAAAACTTGAATTGTACTACTTCTTACTGGCTATTACATCAACTTAGATGCTTCATCTGTGATCCACTATGGTACTTTTAGTGTCTACGCATACCGCAGCATGCGACATAGCTTTGCAGACGATAAATGTAACCGTTTCAGATAGAAGAGCGGCCAATGTGACGATCTGGCTTTACGTCGATTCGATAACAAATGACGAAAACGGACGTATTTCTCAGGTTTTTACTACATATGAACACTTTTCACAGTCTCCCGCGCATCGCGGCTGCTAATCCTAGTTTAATCCAAAATCTTAAGGTCCTAGCTCATGTCCAAGGCACCAAAGAAGGGTAAAAAGTCAATAATCGATTCCTAAAATTTGAATTGTACTACTTCTTACTGGCTGTTACATCAACTTAGAAGCTTCATCTGTGTTCTACTATGGTGCTTTTAGTGTCTCTGCATACCGCAGCACGCGACATAGCTCTGCAGACGATAAATGTAACCGTTCCAGACAGAACTGCGGCAAATGTGACGACCTGGCATTAGGTCGATTCGATAACAAATGACGAAAACGTTCGGATTTTGTCAGGTTTTTACTACATATGAACACTTTTCACATTCTCCCGTGCAACTCGGCTGCTAGTCCTCCTTTCATGCAGAATCTTAAGGTCCTAGCTCATGTCCAAGGCACCAATGCCAGCTAAAACGACAATAATCGATACCTAAAACTTGAATTGTACTACTTCTTACTGGCTATTACATCAAATTTGATGCTTCATCTGTATTCTACTATGGTGCTTTTAGTGTTTACGCAGCACGCGACATAGCTTTGCACACGATAAGTACAACCGTTTCAGAGAGAAGAGCGGCCAATGTGACGATCTGGCTTTAAGTCGATTTGATAACAAATGACGAAAACGGACGGATTTCTCAGTTTTTTATTACAAATGAACACTTTTCACATTCTCCCGCGCATCGCGTCTGCTAGTCCTACTTTCATCCAAAATCTTAAGTTCCTAGCTCATGTCCAAGGCACCAAAGAAGGGTACAAATTCAATAATCGATACCTAAAACTTGAATTGTACTACTTCTTACTGGCTATTACAACAACTTAGAAGCATCATCTGTGTTCTACTATGGTGCTTTTAGTGTCTCCGCATACCGCAGAACGCGACATAGCTTTGCAGATGAGAAGTACATCCGTTTCAGAGAGAAGAACGGCCAATGTGACGATCTGCCTTTAAGTCGATTCGATAACAAATGACGAATACGGAAGGATTTCCCAAGTATCACTACATATGAACACTTTTCACATTATCCCGTGCATCGCGGCTGCTAGTCCTCCTTTCATGCAATATCGTAAGTTCCTAGGTCATGTCCAAGGCACCAAAGAGGGGTAAAAAGTCAATAATCTATAACAAAAACTTGAATTGTACTACTTCTTACTGGCTATTACATCAACTTAGAAGCTTCATCTGTGTTCTACTATGGTGCTCTTAGTGTCTCCGCATACCGCAGCACGCGACATAGCTTTGCAGGCGAAAAATGTAACCGTTTCAGACAGAAGAGCGGCCAATGTGACGATCTTGCTTTAAGTCGATTCGATAACAAATGACGAAAACGGACGGATTTCTCAGGTTTTTACTACATACCAACACTTTTCACTTTCTCCCGTGCAACGAGGCTGCTAGTCCTCCTTTCATGCAAAATCTTAAGTTCCTAGCTCATGTCTAGGCACCAAAGAAGGGTAAAAAGTCAAAAATCGATACCTAAAACTTGAATTGTACTAATTCTTCCTGGCTATTACATCAACTTAGAAGCTTCATCTGTTTTCTACTATTGTGCTTTTAGTGTCTCCACATACCGCAGCACGCGACATAGCTTTGCAGACGATAAATGTAACCGTTTCAGACAGAAGAGCGGCCAATGTGACGATCCGGCTTTAAGTCGATTCGATAACAAATGACGATAACGGACGGATTTCTCAGGTTTTTACTACATATGAACACTTTTCACATTCTCCCTGGCAACGCGGCTGCTAGTCCTCTTTTCATGCAAAATGTTAAGGTCCTAGCTCATGTCCAAGGCACCAGAGCCAGCTAAAAAGTCAATAATCGATAACTAAAACTTGAATTGTACTACTTCTTACTGGCTATTACGTCAACTTAGAAGCTTCATCTGTGTTCTACTATGGTGCTTTTAGTGTCTACGCATACCGCAGCACGCGACATAGCTTTGCAGACGATAAGTACAACCGTTCAGAGAGAAGCGCGGCCAATGTGACGATCTGGCTTTAAGTCGATTCGATAACAAATGACGAAAACGGACGGATTTCTTAGGCTTTTACTACATATGAACACTTTTCACATTCTCCCGCGCATCGCATCTGCTAGTCCTACTTTCATGCAAAATCTTAAGTTCCTAGGTCATGTCCAAGGCACCAAAGAAGGGTAAAAAGTCAATAATCGATACCAAAAACTTAAATTGTAATACTTCTTACTGGCTATTACATCAACTTAAAAGCTTCATCTGTGTTCTACTATTGTACTTTTAGTGTCTCTGCATACCGCATTACGCGACTTAGCTTTGCAGACGATAAGTACAACCCTTTCAGACAGAAGAGCGGCCAATGTGACGATCTGGCTTTAAGTCGATTCGATAACAAATGACGAATACGAACGGATTTCTCAGCTTTATATATCATATGAACACTTTTCACATTCTCCCGTGCAACGCGGCTGCTAATCATCCTTTCATGCAAAATTTTAAGTTCCTAGCTCATGCCCAAGGTACCAAAGAAGGGTAAAAAGTCAATAATCGATAACAAAAACTTGAATTGTACTACTTCATACTGGCTATTACTTCAACTTTGAAGCTTCATCTGTGTTCTACTATGGTGCTTTTAGTGTCTCTACATACCGCAGCACGCGACATAGCTTTGCAGACGATAAGTACAACCGTTTCAGAGAGATGAGCGGCCAATGTGACGATCTGGTTTTAAGTCGATTCGAAAACAAATGACGCAAACGGACGGATTTCTCAGGTTTTCACTACATATGAACACTTTTCACATTCTCCCGTGCAACTCGGCTGCTAGTCCTACTTTCATGCAAAATGTTAAGTTCCTAGCTCATGTCCAAGGCACCAAAGCCAGTTAAAAAGTCAATAATCGATAACTAAGACTTGAATTGTACTACTTCTTACTGGCTATTACATCAACTTAGAAGCTTCATCTGTGTCCTACTGTGGTGCTTTTTGTGTCTCCGCATACCGCAGCACGCGACATAGCTTTGCAGACGATAAATGTAACCGTTTCAGACAGAACTGCGGCCAATGTGACGATCGGGCTTTAAGTCGATTCGATAACATATGACGAAAACGGACGGATTTCTCAGGTTTTTACTACATATGAACACTTTTCAGAGTCTCCAGTGCAACGCTACTGCTAGTCCTCCTTTCATACAAAATCTTAAGTTCCTAGCTCCTGTTCAAAGCACCAAAGAAGGGTAAAAAGTTAATAATCGATACCTAAAACTAGAATTGTACTACACCTTACTGGCTTTTACATCAGCTTAGAAGCTTCATATGTGTTCTACTATGGTGCTTTTAGTGTCTCCGCATACCGCAGCACGCGACATAGCTTTGCAGACGATAAGTACAACCGTTTCAGAGGGAAGAGCGGCCTATGTGACGATCTGGCTTTAAGTCGATTCGATAACAAATGACGAAAACGGACGGATTTCTCAGGTTTTTACTACATATGACCACTTTTCACATTCTCCCGTGCAACTCGGCTGCTAATCCTCCTTTCATGCAAAACGTTAAGTTCCTAGCTCATGTCCAAGGCACCAAAGCCAGTTAAAAAGTCAATAATCGATAACTAAAACTTGAATTGTAGTACTTCTTACTCGCTATTACATCAACTTAGAAGCTTCGTCTGTGTTCTACTGTGGTGCTTTTTGTGTCTCCGCATACCGCAGCACGCGACATAGCTTTGCAGACGATAAGTACAACCGTTTCAGAGAGAAGAGCGGCCAATGTGACGACCTTGCTTTAAGTCATTTCGATATCAAATGACGAGTACGGACGGATTTCTCAGCTTTATCCCACATATGAACACTTTTCACATTCTCCCGTGCAACGCGGCTGCTAGACATCCTTTCATGCAAAATCTTAAGTTCCTAGCTCATGTCCAAGGTACCAAAGAAGGGTAAAAAGTCAATAATCGATAACAAAAACTTGAATAGTACTACTTCGTACTAGCTATTACATCAACTTAGAAGCTTCATCTGTGTTCTACTATGGTGGTTTTAGTGTCTCTGCATACCGCAGCACGCGACATAGCTTTGCAGACTATAAATGTAACCGTTTCAGACAGAACTGCGGCTAATGTGACGATCTGGCTTTAAGTCGATTCGATAACAAATGACGAAAACGGACGGATCTCAAAGGTTTTTACTACAGATGAACACTTTTCACATTCTCCCGTGCTACTCGGCTGATAGTCCTCCTTTCACGCAAAATGTTACGGTCCTAGCTCATGTCCCAGGCACCAAAGGCACTTAAAAAGTCAATAATCGATAACTAAAACATGAATTGTACTACTTCTTACTGGCTATTACATCAACTTAGAATTTTCATCTGTGTTCTACTATGGTGCTTTTAGTGTCTCCGCATACCTCAGCACGCGACATAGCTTTGCAGACGATAAGTACAACCGTTTCAGAGACAAGAGCGGCCTATGTGACGATCTGGCTTTAAGTCGATTCGATAACAAATGACGAATACGGACAGATTTCTCAGGTTTTACTACATACGAACACTTTTCCCATTCTCCCGTGCAACGCGGCTGCTAGGCCTCTTTTCATGCAAAATCTTAAGTTCCTAGCTCATGTCCAAGGCACCAAAGAAGGGTAAAAAGTCAATAATCGATACCTAAGACTTGAATTGTACTAGTACTTACAAGCTATTACATCAACTTAGGAGCTTCATCTGTGTTCTACTATGGTGCTTTTAGTGTCTCTGCATACCGCAGCACGCGACATAGCTTTGCAGACGATAAGTACAACCGTTTCAGAGAGAAGAGCGGCCAATGTGACGATCTGGCTTTAAGTCGATTCGATATCAAATGAAAATTACGGACGGATTTCTCAGCTTTATACCACATATGAACACTTTTCACATTCTCCCGTGCAACGCGGCTGCTAGTCATCCTTTCATGCAAAATGTTATGGTCCTAGCTCATGTCCAAGGCACCAGAACCAGCTAAGAAGTCAATAATCGATAACTAAAACTTGAATTGTTCTATTTCTTACTGGCTATTACATCAACTTAGAAGCTCATCTGTGTTCTACTATGGTGCTTTTAGTGTCTCCACATACCGCAGCACGCGACACAGCCATGCAGACGATAAATGTAACCGTTTCAGAGAGAAGAGCGGCCAATGTGACGATCTGGGTTTAAGTCGATTCGATAACAAATGACATAAATGGACGGATTTCTCAGGTTTTTACTACGTATGGACACCTCATCACTCTCCCGTGCAACTCGGCTGCTAGTCCGCCTTTCATGCAGAATCTTAAGGTCCTAGCTCATGTCCAAGGCACCAAAGCCAGCAAAAAAGTCAATAATCGATAACTAAAATTTGAATTGTACTACTTCTTACTGGCTATTACATCAACATAGAAGCTTCATCTGTGTTCTACTATGGTGCTTTTAGTGTCTCCGGATACCGCAGCACGCGACATAGCTTTGCAGACGATAAGTACAACCGTTTCAGAGAGAAGAGCGGCCAATGTGACGATCTGGCTTTAAGTTGATTCGATAACAAATGACGAATACGGACTTATTCCTCAGCTTTATACCACATATGAACACTTTTCACATTCTCCCGTGCAACGCGGTTGCTAGTCATCATTTCATGCAAAATCTTAAGTTCGTAGCTCATGTCCAAGGTACCAATGAAGGGTAAAAAGTCAATAATCGATAACAAAAACTTGAATTGTACTACTTCATACTAGCTATTACATCAACTTAGAAGCTTCATCTGTGTTCTACTATGGTGCTTTTAGTGTCTCTGCATACCGAAGCACGCGACATAGCTTTGCAGACGATAAATGTAACCGTTTCAGACAGAACTGCGGCTAATGTGACGATCTGGCTTTAAGTGGAATCGATAACAAATGACGAAAACGGACGGATTTCTCAGGTTTTTACTACAGATGAACACTTTTCAAATTCTCAAGTGCTACTCGGCTGCTAGTCCTCCTTTCATGCAAAATGTTACGGTCCTAGCTCATGTCCAAGGCACCAAAGGCAGTTAAAAAGTCAATAATCGATACCTAAAACATGAATTGTACTACTTCTTACTGGCTATTACAACAACTTAGAAGCTTCATCTGTGTTCTACTATAGTGCTTTTAGTTTCTCCGCATACCGCAGCACGCGACATAGCTTTGCAGACGATAAATGTAACCGTTTAAGACAGAACTGCGTCCAATGTGACGATCTGGCTTTATGTCTATTCGATAACAAATGACGAAAACGGACGGATTTCTCCGGTTTTCAATACGTATGAACTCTTTTCACTTTCTCCCGTGCAACTCGGCTGCTAGTCATCCTTTCATGCAGAATCTTAAGGTCCTAGCTCATGTCCTAGGCACCAAAGAAGGGTAAAAAGTCAATAATCGATAACAAAAACTTGAATTGTACTACTTCATACTCGCTATTACATCAACTTAGAAGCTTCATTTGTGTTCTACTATGGTGCTTTTAGTGTCTCTGCATACCGCAGCACGCGACATAGCTTTTCAGACGATAAATGTAACTGTTTCAGACAGAACTGCGGCCAATGTGACGATCTGGCTTTAAATCGATTCGATAACAAATGACGAAAACGGACGGATTTGTCAGGTTTTTACTACATATGATCACTTTTCAGATTATCCCACGCAACGCGGCTGCTAGTCCTCCTTTCATGCCAAATCTTAAGTTCCTAGCTCATGTCCAAGGCACCAAAGCCAGCTAAAAAGTCAATAATCGATACCTAAAACTTGAATTGGTCTACTTCTTACTAGCTATTACATCAACTTAGAAGCTTCATCTGTGTTCTACTATGGTGCTTTTAGTGTCTTTACATACCGAAGCCCGCGACTTAGCTTTGGAGACGATAAGTACAACCATTTCAGAGGGAAGAGCGGCAATGTGACGATCTGGCTTTAAGTCGATTCGATAACAAATGACGAAAACGGACGGATTTCTCAGGTTTTTACTACATATGAATACGTTTCACATTGTCCCTAGCAACGCGGCAGCTAGTCCTCCATTTATGAAAAATCGTAAGCTCCTAGCTCATGTTCAAGGCACCAAAGCCGGCTATAAAGGCAATAATCGATAACCGAAACTTGATTGGTACTGCTTCTTACTGGCTATTACATCAACTTGGAAGATTCGTCTGTGTTCTACTATGGTGGTTTTAGTGTCTCCTCATACCGCAGAACGCGACATAGCTTTGCACACGATATACGTCACCGTTTAATAGTGATGAGCGGCCAATGAGGCGATCTGACATTAAGTCGAATGGATAACAAATGACGAAAACGGACTGATTTCTCATGTTTTTGCTACATAGGAACACTTTTCACATTCTCCCGTGCAAAGCGGCTGATAGTCTTCCTTTCAAGCAAAATCTTAAGGTCCTAGCTCATGTCCAAGGCACCAAAGAAGGGTAAAAGTTCAATAATCGATAACTAAAACTTGAATTGTACTGTTTCTTAATGGCTGTTATATCAACTTAGATGCTTCTTCTGTGTTCCACTATGGTGCTTTTAGTGTCTCCGCATACCGCAGAACGCGACATAGCTTTGCAGAAGATAAATGTAACCCTTTCAGATAGATGAGCGGCCAATGTAACCACCTTGCTTTAAGTCGATTCGATAACAAATAAAGAAAACGGACGGATTTCTCATGTTTTTGCTATATATGAACACTTTTCACATTCTCCCGCGCAACGCGGCTGCTAGTCTTCCTTTCATGCAAATCGTAAGTTCCTAGCTCATGTCTAGGCACCAAAGAAGGGTAAAAAGTCAAAAATGATACCTAAAACTTGAATTGTACTAATTCTTACTGGCTATTACATCAACTTAGAAGCTTCATCTGTGTTCTACTATTGTGCTTTTAGTGTCTCCACATACCGCAGCACGCGACATAGCTTTGCAGACGATAAATGTAACCGTTTCAGACAGAAGAGCGGCCAATGTGACGATCCGGCTTTAAGTCGATTCGATAACAAATGACGAAAACGGACGGATTTCTTAGGCTTTTACTACATATGAACACTTTTCACATTCACCCGCGCATCGCATCTGCTGGTCCTACTTTCATGCAAAATCTTAAGTTCCTAGGTCATGTCCAAGGCACCAAAGAAGGGTAAAAAGTCAATAATCGATACCAAAAACTTAAATTGTAATACTTCTTACTGGCTATTACATCAACTTAGAAGCTTCATCTGTGTTCTACTATGGTGCTTTTAGTGTCTCTACATACCGCAGCACGCGACATAGCTTTGCAGACCATAAATGTAACCGTTTCAGACAGAACTGCGGTCAATGTGACGATCTGGCTTTAAGTCTATTCGATAACAAATGACGAAAACGAACGGATTTCTCAGGTTTTTACTACTTATGAACACTTTTCACATTCTCCCGTGCATTTCGGCTGCAAGTCCACCCTTCTTGCAGAATCTTAAGGTCCTAGCTCATGTCCAATGCACCAAAGCCAGCTAAAAAGTCAATAATCGATACCTAAAACTTGAATTGTACTACTTCTTACTGGCTATTACAACAACTTAGAAGCATCATCTGTGTTCTACTATGGTGCTTTTAGTGTCTCCGCATACCGCAGAACGCGACATAGCTTTGCAGACGATAAGTACATCCGTTTCAGAGAGAAGAGCGGTCAATGTGACGATCTGGCTTTAAGTCGATTCGATAACAAATGACGAATACGGAAGGATTTCCCAGGTATCACTACATATGAACACTTTTCACATTATCCCGTGCATCGCGGCTGCTAGTCCTCCTTTCATGCAATATCTTAAGTTCCTAGGTCATGTCCAAGGCACCAAAAATGGGTAAAAAGTCAATAATCTATAACAAAAACTTGAATTGTACTACTCCTTACTGGCTATTACATAAACTTAGAAGCTTCATCTGTGTTCTACTATGGTGCTTTTAGTGTCTCCGCATACCGCAGCACGCGACATAGCTTTGCAGACGATAAGTACAACCGTTTCAGAGAGATGAGCGGCCAATGTGACGATCTGGTTTTAAGTCGATTCGATAACAAATGACGCAAACGGACGGATTTCTCAGGTTTTTACTACATATGAACACTTTTCACATTCTCCCGTGCAACTCGGCTGCTAGTCCTACTCTCATGCAAAATGTTAAGTTCCTAGCTCATGTCCAAGGCACCAAAGCCAGTTAAAAAGTCAATAATCGATAACTAAGACTTGAATTGTACTACTTCTTACTGGCTATTACATCAACTTAGAAGCTTCATCTGTGTTCTACTGTGGTGCTTTTTGTGTCTCCGCATACCGCAGCACGCGACATAGCTTTGCAGACGATAAGTACAACCGTTTCAGAGAGAAGAGCGGCCAATGTGACGATCTGGCTTTAAGTCGATTCGATAACAAATGACGAAAACGGACGGATTTCTCAGGTTTTTACTACATACCAACACTTTTCACTTTCTCCCGTGCAACGCGGCTGCTAGTCCTCCTTTCATGCAGAATCTTAAGGTCCTAGCTCATGTCCTAGGCACCAAAGAAGGGTAAAAAGTCAATAATCAATACCTAAAACTTGAATTGTACTACTTCATACTGGCTATTAAACAAACTTAGAAGCTTCATCTGTGTTCTACTATGGTGCTTTTAGTGTCTCCGCATACCGCAGCACGCGACATAGCTTTGCAGACGATAAGTACAACCCTTTCAGACAGTAGAGCGGCCAATGTGACGATCTGGCTTTAAGTCGATTCGATAACAAATGACGAAAACGGACGGATTTCTCAGGTTTTTACGACATATGAACACTTTTCAGAGTCTCCAGTGCAACGCTACTGCTTTTCCTCCTTTCATACAAAATCTTAAGTTCCTAGCTCCTGTTCAAAGCACCAAGGAAGGGTAAAAAGTTAATAATCGATACCTAAAACTAGAATTGTACTACTCCTTACTGGCTTTTACATCAGCTTAGAAGCTTCATATGTGTTCTACTATGGTGCTTTTAGTGTCTCCGCATACCGCAGCACGCGACATAGCTTTGCAGACGATAAGTACAACCGTTTCAGAGGGAAGAGCGGCCTATGTGACGATCTGGCTTTAAGTCGATTCGATAACAAATGACGAAAACGGACGGATTTCTCAGGTTTTTACTACATATGAACACTTTTCACATTCTCCCGTGCAACTCGGCTGCTAATCCTCCTTTCATGCAAAATGTTAAGTTCCTAGCTCATGTCCAAGGCACCAAAGCCAGTTAAAAAGTCAATAATCGATAACTAAAACTTGAATTGTACTACTTCTTACTCGCTATTACATCAACTTAGAAGCTTCGTCTGTGTTCTACTGTGGTGCTTTTTGTGTCTCCGCATACCGCAGCACGCGACATAGCTTTGCAGACGATAAGTACAACCGTTTCAGAGAGAAGAGCGGCCAATGTGACGACCTTGCTTTAAGTCATTTCGATATCAAATGACGAATACGGACGGATTTCTCAGCATTATCCCACATATGAACACTTTTCACATTCTCCCGTGCAACGCGGCTGCTAGTCATCCTTTCATGCAAAATCTTAAGTTCCTAGCTCATGTCCAAGGTACCAAAGAAGGGTAAAAAGTCAATAATCGATAACAAAAACTTGAATAGTACTACTTCATACTAGCTATTACATCAACTTAGAAGCTTCGTCTGTGTTCTACTGTGGTGCTTTTAGTGTCTCCGCATTCCGCAGCACGCGACATAGCTTTGCAGACGATAAGTACAACCGTTTCAGAGGGTAGAGCGGCCTATGTGACGATCTGGCTTTAAGTCGATTCGATAACAAATGACGAAAACGGACGGATCTCAAAGGTTTTTACTACAGATGAACACTTTTCACATTCTCCCGTGCTACTCGGCTGATAGTCCTCCTTTCATGCAAAATGTTACGGTCCTAGCTCATGTCCCAGGCACCAAAGGCACTTAAAAAGTCAATAATCGATAACTAAAACATGAATTGTACTACTTCTTACTGGCTATAACATCAACTTAGAATTTTCATCTGTGTTCTACTATGGTGCTTTTAGTGTCTCCGCATACCGCAGCACGCGACATAGCTTTGCAGACGATAAGTACAACCGTTTCAGAGAGAAGAGCGGCCTATGTGACGATCTGGCTTTAAGTCGATTCGATAACAAATGACGAATACGGACAGATTTCTCAGGTTTTACTACATACGAACACTTTTCCCATTCTCCCGTGCAACGCGGCTGCTAGGCCTCCTTTCATGCAAAACCTTAAGTTCCTAGCTCATGTCCAAGGCACCAAAGAAGGGTAAAAAGTCAATAATCGATACCTAAGACTTGAATTGTACTAGTACTTACAAGCTATTACATCAACTTAGGAGCTTCATCTGTGTTCTACTATGGTGCTTTTAGTGTCTCTGCATACCGCAGCACGCGACATAGCTTTGCAGACGATAAGTACAACCGTTTCAGAGAGAAGAGCGGCCAATGTGACGATCTGGCTTTAAGTCGATTCGATATCAAATGAAAATTACGGACGGATTTCTCAGCTTTATACCACATATGAACACTTTTCACATTCTCCCGTGCAACGCGGCTGCTAGTCATCCTTTCATGCAAAATGTTATGGTCCTAGCTTATGTCCAAGGCACCAGAACCAGCTAAGAAGTCAATAATCGATAACTAAAACTTGAATTGTACTATTTCTTACTGGCTATTACATCAACTTAGAAACTCATCTGTGTTCTACTATGGTGCTTTTAGTGTCTCCACATACCGCAGCACGCGACACAGCCACGCAGACGATAAATGTAACCGTTTCAGAGAGAAGAGCGGCCAATGTGACGATCTGGGTTTAAGTCGATTCGATAACAAATGACAAAAATGGACGGATTTCTCAGGTTTTTACTACGTATGGACACCTCATCACACTCTCCCGTGCAACTCGGCTGCTAGTCCTCCTTTCATGCAGAATCTTAAGGTCCTAGCTCATGTCCAAGGCACCAAAGCCAGCAAAAGAGTCAATAATCGATAACTAAAATTTGAATTGTACTACTTCTTACTTGCTATTACATCAACATAGAAGCTTCATCTGTGTTCTACTATGGTGCTTTTAGTGTCTCCGGATACCGCAGCACGCGACATAGCTTTGCAGACGATAAGTACAACCGTTTCAGAGAGAAGAGCGGCCAATGTGACGATCTGGCTTTAAGTTGATTCGATAACAAATGACGAATACGGACTTATTCCTCAGCTTTATACCACATATGAACACTTTTCACATTCTCCCGTGCAACGCGGCTGCTAGTCATCATTTCATGCAAAATTTTCGTAGCTCATGTCCAAGGTACCAATGAAGGGTAAAAAGTCAATAATCGATAATAAAAACTTGAATTGTACTACTTCATACTAGCTATTACATCAACTTAGAGGCTTCATCTGTGTTCTACTATGGTGCTTTTAGTGTCTCTGCATACCGAAGCACGCGACATAGCTTTGCAGACGATAAATGTAACCGTTTCAGACAGAACTGCGGCTAATGTGACGATCTGGCTTTAAGTCGATTCGATAACAAATGACGAAAACGGACGGATTTCTCAGGTTTTTACTACAGATGAACACTTTTCACATTCTCAAGTGCTACTCGGCTGCTAGTCCTCCTTTCATGCAAAATGTTACGGTCCTAGCTCATGTCCAAGGCACCAAAGGCAGTTAAAAAGTCAATAATCGATACCTAAAACATGAATTGTACTACTTCTTACTGGCTATTACAACAACTTAGAAGCTTCATCTGTGTTCTACTATAGTGCTTTTAGTGTCTCCGCATACCGCAGCACGCGACATAGCTTTGCAGACGATAAATGTAACTGTTTCAGACAGAACTGCGGCCAATGTGACGGTCTGGCTTTAAATCGATTCGATAACAAATGACGAAAACGGACGGATTTCTCAGGTTTTTACTACATATGATCACTTTTCAGATTATCCCACGCAACGCGGCTGCTAGTCCTCCTTTCATGCCAAATCTTAAGTTCCTAGCTCATGTCCAAGGCACCAAAGCCAGCTAAAAAGTCAATAATCGATACCTAAAACTTGAATTGTACTACATCTTACTAGCTATTACATCAACTTAGAAGCTTCATCTGTGTTCTACTATGGTGCTTTTAGTGTCTTTACATACCGAAGCCCGCGACTTAGCTTTGGAGACGATAAGTACAACCATTTCAGAGGGAAGAGCGGCAATGTGACGATCTGGCTTTAAGTCGATTCGATAACAAATGACGAAAACGGACGGATTTCTCAGGTTTTTACTACATATGAATACGTTTCACATTGTCCCTAGCAACGCGGCAGCTATTCCTCCATTTATGAAAAATCGTAAGGTCCTAGCTCATGTTCAAGGCACCAAAGCCGGCTATAAAGGCAATAATCGATAACCGAAACTTGATTGGTACTGCTTCTTACTGGCTATTACATCAACTTGGAAGATTCGTCTGTGTTCTACTATGGTGCTTTTAGTGTCTCCGCATACCGCAGCACGCGACATAGCTTTGCAGACGATAAGTACAACCGTTTCAGAGAGATGAGCGGCCAATGTGACGATCTGGTTTTAAGTCGAATGGATAACAAATGACGCAAACGGACGGATTTCTCAGGTTTTTACTACATATAAACACTTTTCACATTCTCCCGTGCAACTCGGCTGCTAGTCCTACTTTCATGCAAAATGTTAAGTTCCTAGCTCATGTCCAAGGCACCAAAGCCAGTTAAAAAGTCAATAATCGATAACTAAGACTTGAATTGTACTACTTCTTACTGGCTATTACATCAACTTAGAAGCTTCATCTGTGTTCTACTGTGGTGCTTTTTGTGTCTCCGCATACCGCAGCACGCGACATAGCTTTGCAGACGAAAAGTACAACCATTTCAGAGAGAAGAGCGGCCAATGTGACGATCTGGCTTTAAGTCGATTCGATAACAAATGACGAAAACGGACGGATTTCTCAGGTTTTTACTACATACCAACACTTTTCACTTTCTCCCGTGCAACGCGGCTGCTAGTCCTCCTTTCATGCAGAATCTTAAGGTCCTAGCTCATGTCCTAGGCACCAAAGAAGGGTAAAAAGTCAATAATCAATACCTAAAACTTGATTTGTACTACTTCATACTGGCTATTACACAAACTTAGAAGCTTCATCTGTGTTCTACTATGGTGCTTTTAGTGTCTCCGCATACCGCAGCACGCGACATAGCTTTGCAGACGATAAGTACAACCCTTTCAGACAGTAGAGCGGCCAATGTGACGATCTGGCTTCAAGTCGATTCGATAACAAATGACGAAAACGGACGGATTTCTCAGGTTTTTACTACATATGAACACTTTTCAGAGTCTCCAGTGCAACGCTACTGCTTTTCCTCCTTTCATACAAAATCTTAAGTTCCTAGCTCCTGTTCAAAGCACCAAAGAAGGGTAAAAAGTTAATAATCGATACCTAAAACTAGAATTGTACTACTCCTTACTGGCTTTTACATCAGCTTAGAAGCTTCATATGTGTTCTACTATGGTGCTTTTAGTGTCTCCGCATACCGCAGCACGCGACATAGCTTTGCAGACGATAAGTACAACCGTTTCAGAGGGAAGAGCGGCCTATGTGACGATCTGGCTTTAAGTCGATTCGATAACAAATGACGAAAACGGACGGATTTCTCAGGTTTTTACTACATATGAACACTTTTCACATTCTCCCGTGCAACACGGCTGCTAATCCTCCTTTCATGCAAAATGTTAAGTTCCTAGCTCATGTCCAAGGCACCAAAGCCAGTTAAAAAGTCAATAATCGATAACTAAAACTTGAATTGTACTACTTCTTACTCGCTATTACATCAACTTAGAAGCTTCGTCTGTGTTCTACTGTGGTGCTTTTTGTGTCTCCGCATACCGCAGCACGCGACATAGCTTTGCAGACGGTAAGTACAACCGTTTCAGAGAGAAGAGCGGCCAATGTGACGACCTTGCTTTAAGTCATTTCGATATCAAATGACGAATACGGACGGATTTCTCAGCTTTATCCCACATATGAACACTTTTCACATTCTCCCGTGCAACGCGGCTGCTAGTCATCCTTTCATGCAAAATCTTAAGTTCATAGCTCATGTCCAAGGTACCAAAGAAGGGTAAAAAGTCAATAATCGATAACAAAAACTTGAATAGTACTACTTCATACTGGCTATTACATCAACTTAGAAGCTTCGTCTGTGTTCTACTGTGGTGCTTTTAGTGTCTCCGCATACCGCAGCACGCGACATAGCTTTGCAGACGATAAGTACAACCGTTTCAGAGGGAAGAGCGGCCTATGTGACGATCTGGCTTTAAGTCGATTCGATAACAAATTACGAAAACGGACGGATCTCAAAGGTTTTTACTACAGATGAACACTTTTCACATTCTCCCGTGCTACTCGGCTGATAGTCCTCCTTTCATGCAAAATGTTACGGTCCTAGCTCATGTCCCAGGCACCAAAGGCACTTAAAAAGTCAATAATCGATAACTAAAACATGAATTGTACTACTTCTTACTGGCTATTACATCAACTTAGAATTTTCATCTGTGTTCTACTATGGTGCTTTTAGTGTCTCCGCATACCGCAGCACGCGACATAGCTTTGCAGACGATAAGTACAACCGTTTCAGAGAGAATAGCGGCCTATGTGACGATCTGGCTTTAAGTCGATTCGATAACAAATGACGAATACGGACAGATTTCTCAGGTTTTACTACATACGAACACTTTTCCCATTCTCCCGTGCAACGCGGCTGCTAGGCCTCCTTTCATGCAAAATCTTAAGTTCCTAGCTCATGTCCAAGGCACCAAAGAAGGGTAAAAAGTCAATAATCGATACCTAAGACTTGAATTGTACTAGTACTTACAGGCTATTACATCAACTTAGGAGCTTCATCTGTGTTCTACTATGGTGCTTTTAGTGTCTCTGCATACCGCAGCACGCGACATAGCTTTGCAGACGATAAGTACAACCGTTTCAGAGAGAAGAGCGGCCAATGTGACGATCTGGCTTTAAGTCGATTCGATATCAAATGAAAATTACGGACGGATTTCTCAGCTTTATACCACATATGAACACTTTTCACATTCTCCCGTGCAACGCGGCTGCTAGTCATCCTTTCATGCAAAATGTTATGGTCCTAGCTCATGTCCAAGGCACCAGAACCAGCTAAGAAGTCAATAATCGATAACTAAAA
The DNA here is from genome assembly GCF_023897955.1 of Schistocerca gregaria. Classification (NCBI taxonomy): domain Eukaryota; kingdom Metazoa; phylum Arthropoda; class Insecta; order Orthoptera; family Acrididae; genus Schistocerca; species Schistocerca gregaria. The sequence goes on from NW_026061853.1 coordinate 7,008,822, forward strand.
CTTGAATTGTACTATTTCTTACTGGCTATTACATCAACTTAGAAGCTCATCTGTGTTCTACTATGGTGCTTTTAGTGTCTCCACATACCGCAGCACGCGACACAGCCATGCAGACGATAAATGTAACCGTTTCAGACAGAACTGCGGCTAATGTGACGATCTGGCTTTAAGTCGATTCGATAACAAATGACGAAAACGGACGGATTTCTCAGGTTTTTACTACAGATGAACACTTTTCACATTCTCAAGTGCTACTCGGCTGCTAGTCCTCCTTTCATGCAAAATGTTACGGTCCTAGCTCATGTCCAAGGCACCAAAGGCAGTTAAAAAGTCAATAATCGATACCTAAAACATGAATTGTACTACTTCTTACTGGCTATTACAACAACTTAGAAGCTTCATCTGTGTTCTACTATAGTGCTTTTAGTGTCTCCGCATACCGCAGCACGCGACATAGCTTTGCAGACGATAAATGTAACTGTTTCAGACAGAACTGCGGCCAATGTGACGGTCTGGCTTTAAATCGATTCGATAACAAATGACGAAAACGGACGGATTTCTCAGGTTTTTACTACATATGATCACTTTTCAGATTATCCCACGCAACGCGGCTGCTAGTCCTCCTTTCATGCCAAATCTTAAGTTCCTAGCTCATGTCCAAGGCACCAAAGCCAGCTAAAAAGTCAATAATCGATACCTAAAACTTGAATTGTACTACATCTTACTAGCTATTACATCAACTTAGAAGCATCATCTGTGTTCTACTATGGTGCTTTTAGTGTCTTTACATACCGAAGCCCGCGACTTAGCTTTGGAGACGATAAGTACAACCATTTCAGAGGGAAGAGCGGCAATGTGACGATCTGGCTTTAAGTCGATTCGATAACAAATGACGAAAACGGACGGATTTCTCAGGTTTTTACTACATATGAATACGTTTCACATTGTCCCTAGCAACGCGGCAGCTAGTCCTCCATTTATGAAAAATCGTAAGGTCCTAGCTCATGTTCAAGGCACCAAAGCCGGCTATAAAGGCAATAATCGATAACCGAAACTTGATTGGTACTGCTTCTTACTGGCTATTACATCAACTTGGAAGATTCGTCTGTGTTCTACTATGGTGCTTTTAGTGTCTCCTCATACCGCAGAACGCGACATAGCTTTGCACACGATATACGTCACCGTTTAATAGTGATGAGCGGCCAATGAGGCGATCTGACATTAAGTCGAATGGATAACAAATGACGAAAACGGACTATGTTGCTTTTAGTGTCTCCGCATACCGCAGCACGCGACATAGCTTTGCAGACGATAAATGTAACCGTTTCAGAGAGAAGCGCGACCAAAGTGATGATCTGGCTTAAAGTCGATTTGATAACAAATGACGAAAACTAGCGAATTTCTAATGTTTTATTTACATATGAACACTTTTCACATTTTCTCGTGCAACGCAGCTGCTAGTTCACCTTTCATGCAAAATCTTAAGGTTCTAGCTCATGTCCCAGGTACCAAAGCCGGCTAAAAAGTCAATAATCGATCACTAAAACTTGATTTGTACTGCTTCTTACTGGCTATTACATCAACTTGGAAGATTCGTCTGTGTTCTACTATTGTGCTTTTAGTGTCTCCTCATACCGCAGAACGCGACATAGCTTTGCAGACGATATATGTCACCGTTTAAGAATGATTCGCGGCCAGTGAGACGATCTGACATTAAGTCGATTCAATAACAAATGACGAAAGAGGACTGATTTCTCATGTTTTTGCTACATATGAACACTTTTCATATTCTCCCGTGCAATGCGGCTGCTAGTCTTCCTTTCAAGCAAAATCTTAACGTCCTAGCTCATGTCCAAGGCACCAAAGTAGGGTAAACGTTCAATAATCGATTACAAAACTTGAATTGTACTGTTTTTTACTGGCTATTACATCAACTTAGAAGCTTCTTCTATGTTCTACCATGGTGCTTTTAGTGTCTCCGCATACTGCAGCACGCGCCTTAGCTTAGCGGTCGATAAATGTAACCATTTCAGAGAGAAGAGCGGCCAATGTAACAACCTTGCTTTAAGTCGATTCGATAACAAATAAAAAAAACGGAGGGATTTCCCAGGTTTTTGCTATATATGAACACTTTACACATTCTCCCGTGCAACGCGACTTCTAGTCTTCCTTTCATGCAAAATCTTAAGGTCCTAGCTCATGTCCAAGGCACCAAAGTTGGGTAAAATTTCAATAATCGATAACAAAACTTGAATTGTACTGTTTCTTACTGGCTATTACATCAACTTAGAAGTTTCTTCTGTGTCCTACTATGTTGCTTTTAGTGTCTCCGCATACCGTAGCACGCGACATAGCTTTGCAGACGATATATGTCACCGTTTAAGAGTGATGAGCGGCCAATGAGACGATCTGACATTAAGTCGATAGGATAACAAATGACGAAAATGGACTGATTTCTCATGTTCTTGCTACATATGAACCCTTTCCACAGTCTCCCGTGCAACGCGGCTGCTAGTCTTCCTTTCAAGCCAAATCTTAAGGTCCTAGCCCATGTCCAAGGCACCAAAGTTGGGTAAAAGGTCAATAATCGATAACAAAACTTGAATTGTACTGTTTCTTACTTTCTATTATATTAACTTAGAAGTTTCTTCTGTGTTCTACTATGGTGCTTTTAGTGTCTCCGCATACCGCAGCACGCGACATAGCTTAGGAGAAGATAAATGTAACCGTTTCAGAGAGAAAAGGGGCCAATGTAACAACCTTGCTTTAAGTCGATTCGATAACAAATGACGAAAACGGACGGATTTCTCAGGTTTTTGCTACAGATGAACACTTTTCACATTCTCCCGTGCAACGCGGCTGCTACTCTTCTTTTCATGCTGAATCTTAAAGTCCTAGCTCATGTCCAAGACACCAAAGCCAGCTAAAAAGTCAATAATCAATACCTTAAACTTGACTTGTACTACTTCTTACTGGCTATTACATCAACTTAGAAGCTCCATCTGTCTTCAACTATGGTGATTTCAGTGTCTCCGCATACCGCAGCACGCGACATAGCTTTGCAGACGATAAGTACAACCGTTTCAGAGAGAAAAGCAAAAAATCTTACGATCTGGCTTTAAGTCGATTCGATAACAGATGACGAAAACGGACGGATTCCTCAGGTTTTTACTACATATGAACACTTTCCACATACTAACGTGCAACTCATCTGCTAGTCTTCCCTTCAAACAGAATCTTAAGTTCCTAGATCATGTCCAAGGCACCAAAGCCAGCTAAAATATCAAGATTCGATACCTAAAACTCGAATTGTACTACTTCTTCCTTGCTATTACATTAACTTAGAAGCCTTATCTGTGTTCCACTATGGTGCTTTTAGTGTCTCTGTGTACCGCAGCACGCGACATAGCTTTGCAGACGATAAGTCCAACCGTTTCATAGAGAAGAGCGGCCAAAGTGACGATCTGGCTTCAAGTCGATTCGATAACAAATGACGAAAACGGTCGGATTTCTCAGATTTTTACTACATATGAACACTTTTCAGATTATCCCACGCAACTTGGCTTAGTCCTCCTTTCAAGCCAAATCTTAAGTTCCAAGCTCATTTCCAAGGCACCAAAGCCAGCTAAAAAGTCAATAATCGATACCTAAAACTTGAATTGTACTACTTCTTACTGGCTATTACATCAACTTAGAAGCTTAATATGTGTTCTACTATGATGCTTTTAGTGTCTCCACATACCGAAGCCCGCGACATAGCTTTGGAGACGATAAGTATAACCACTTCAGAGGGAAGAGCGGCAATGTGACGATCTGGCTTTAAGTCGATTCGATAACAAATGACGAAAACGGACGTATTTCTCAGGTTTTTACTACGTATGAATACGTTTCACATTGTCCCGAACAACGCGGCCGCTGGTCCTCCTTTTATGCAAAATCTTAAGGTACTAGCTCATGTCCAAGGCACCAAAGCCGGCTATAAAGGCAATAATTGATAACAGAAACTTGATTGATACTGCTTCTTACTGGCTATTACATCAACTTGGAAGCTTCGTCTGTGTTCTACTATGGTGCTTTTAGTGTCTCCGCATACCGCAGAACGCGACATAGCTTTGCAGACGATGTACGTCACCGTTTAAGTGTGATTAGCGGCCAATGAGACGATCTGACATTAAGTCGATTGGATAACAAATGACGAAAACGGACTGATTTCTCATGTTTTTGCTACATATGAACACTTTTCACATTCTCCCGTGCAACGCGGCTGCTAGTCTTCCTTTCAAGCAAAATCTTAAGGTCCTAGCTCATGTCCAAGGCACCAAAGTAGGGTAAAAGTTCAATAATCGATAACAAAACTTGAAGTGTACTGTTTCTTAAAGGCTATTATATCAACTTAGATGCTTCTTCTGTGTTCCACTATGGTGCCTTTAGTGTCTCCGCATATGGCAGAACGCGATATAGCTTTGCATAAGATAAATGTAACCGTTTCAGAGAGAAGAGCGGCCAATGTAACAACCTTGCTTTAAGTCGAATCGATAACAAATAAAGAAAACGGACGGATTTCTTAGGTTTTTGCTATATATGAACACTTTTCACATTCTCCCGTGCTACGCGGCTGATAGTCTTCCTTTCAAACAAAATCTAAAGGTCTTAGCTCATGTCCAAGGCACCAAAGTAGGGTAAAAGTTCAATAATCGATAACAAAACTTGAATTGTACTGTTTCTTACTGGCTATTACATCAACTTAGAAGTTTCTTCTGTGTCCTACTATGTTGCTTTTAGTGTCTCCGCATACCGCAGCACGCGACATAGCTTTGCAGACGATAAATGTAACCGTTTCAGAGAGAAGCGCGACAAAAGTGATGATCTGGCTTAAAGTCGATTTGGTAACAAATGACGAAAACTAGCGAATTTCTCATGTTTTATTTACATATGAAACCTTTTCACATTTTCTCGTGCAACGCAGCTGCTAGTTCTCCTTTCATGCAAAATCTTAAGGTTCTAGCTCATGTCCCAGGTACCAAAGCCGGCTAAAAAGTCAATAATCGATCACTAAAACTTGATTTGTACTGATTCTTACTGGCTATTACATCAACTTGGAAGCTTCTTCTGTGTTCTACTATGGTGGTTTTAGTGTCTCCGCATACCGCAGAACGCGACATTGCTTTGCAGACGATATATGTCACCGTTTAAAAGTGATGAGCGGCCAATGAGACGATCTGACATTAAGTCGATTCGATAACAAATGACGAAAACAGACTGATTTCTCATGTTATAACTACATATGGACACTATTCACATTTTACCGTGCAACGCAGGTGCTAGTCCGCCTTTCACGCAAAATTTTAAGGTCCTAGCTCATGTCCAAGGCAACAAAGCCGGCTAAAAAGTCAATAATCGATAACTATAACGTGAATTGTACTACTTCTTACTGGCTATTACATCAACTTAGAAGTTTCTTCTGTGTTCTACTGTGGTGCTTTTAGTGTCTCCGCATACCGCAGCACGCGACATAGCTTTGCAGAAGATAAATGTAACCGTCTCAGAGAGAAGAGCGGCCAATGTAACAACCTTGCTTTAAGTCGATCCGATATCAAATGACGAAAACAGACGGATTTCTCAGGTTTTTGCTACATATGAACACTTTACACATTCTCCCGTGCAACGCGGCTGCTAGTCTTCCTTTCATGCAAAATATTAAGTTCCTAGCTCATGTCCAAGGCACCAAAGAAGGGTAAAAGGTCAATAATCGATAACTAAAACTTGAAATCTACTGTTTCTTGCTGGCTATTACATCAACTTAGAAGTTCCTTCTGTGTCCTACTATGTTGCTTTTAGTGTCTCCGCATACCGCAGCACGCGACATAGCTTTGCAGACGATAAATGTAACCGTTTCAGAGAGAAGCGCGACCAAAGTGATGATTTGTCTTAAAGTCGATTTGATAACAAATGACGAAAACTAGCGAATTTCTCGTGTTTTATTTACATATGAACACTTTTCACATTTTCTCGTGCAACGCAGCTGCTAGTTCTCCTTTCATGCAAAATCTTAAAGTTCTAGCTCATGTCCCAGGTACCAATGCCGGCTAAAAAGTCAATAATCGATCACTAAAACTTGAATTGTACTGTTTCTTACTCATTATTACATCAATTTAGAAGTTTCTTGTGTGTCCTACTATGGTGCTTTTAGTGTCTCCGCATACTGCAGCACGTGACATAGCTTTGCAGACGATAAATGTAACCGTTTCAGAGAGAATAGCGGCCAATGTAACCTCCTTGCTTTAATTCGATTCGATAACACATGACGAAAACGGACGGATGTCTCAGGTTTTTACTACATATGAATACGTTTCACATTCTGCCGAGCAACGCGGCTTCTAGTTCTCCATTTATGCAAAATTTTAAGGTCCTAGCTCATGTCCATGGCACCAAAGCCGGCTCAAAAGGCAATAATCGATAGTTGAAATGTGAATTGTACTACTTGTTACTGGGTATTACATACACTTAGAAGCTTCTTCTGTGTTCTACTATGGTGCTTTTAGTGTCTCCGCATACAGCAGCACGCGCCATAGCTTTGCAAACGATAAATGTAACCGTTTCAGAGAGAAGAGCGGCCAACGTGACGATCTGGGTTTAAGTCCATTCGATAACAAATGACGAAAACGGGTGGATTTCTCAGGTTTTTACTACATATGGAAACTTTTCACATTTTTCCGTGCAACGCGGCTGCTAGTCCTCCTTTCATGCAAAATCATAAGGTCCTAGCTCATGTGCAAGGCACCAAAGAAGGCTAAAAATTCAATAATCGATAACTGAAACTTGATTTGTACTGCTACTTACTGGTTATTACATCAGCTTGGAAGCTTCGTCTGTGTTCTACTATGGTGCTTTTAGTGTCTCCGCATACCGCAGCACCCGACATAGCTTTGCAGACGATAAGTACAACCGTTTCAGAGAGAAGAGCGGCCAATGTGACGATCAGGCTTTAAGTCGATTCGATAAAAAATAACGAAAACGGACGGGCTTCTCAGTTTTTTACTACATATGAACACTTTTCAAATTCTTCCGTGCAACGCGGCTGCTACACCTTCCATAATGCAAAATCGTAAAGTCCTAGCAAATGTCCAAGGCACCAAAGCCGGCTAAAAAGTCAATAATCGATAACTAAAACTTGAATTGTACTACTTCTTACTGGCTATTAAATAAACTTAGAAGCTTCTTTTGTGTTCTACAATGGTGCTTTTAGTGTCTCCGCATACCGCACCCAGCGACAGTGCTTTGCAGACGCTGAATGTAACCGTTTCAGAGAGAAGAGCGGCCTATATGACGATCTGGCTTAAAGTGGATTTGATAACAAATGACGAAAACGGGCGAATTTCTCACTTTATAACTACATATGGACACTTTTCACATTTTCCCGTTCAACGCAGCTGCTAGTCCTCATTTCATGCAAAATCTTAAGGTCCTAGCTCATGTCCAAGGCACCAAAGCCAGCTACAAAGTCAATAATCGATAACTAAAACGTGAATTGTACTACTTCTTACTGGCTATTACATCAACTTAGATGTTTCTTCTGTGTTCTACTATGGTGCTTTTCGTGTCTCCGCATACCGCAGCACGCGACATACCTTTGCAGAAGATGAATGTAACCGTTTCAGAGAGAAGAGCGGCCAATGTAACAACCTTGCTATAAGTCGATTCGAATACAAATGACGAAAACGGACGGATTTCTCAGGTTTTTTCTACATATGAACACTTTTCACATTTTCCCGTGCAACGCGGCTGCTAGTCCTCCTTTCATGCTAAATCATAAGGTCCTAGATCATGTCCAAGGCACCAAAGAAGGCTAAAAATTCAATAATCAATAACTGAAACTTGATTTGTACTGCTTCTTACTGGCTATTACATCAACTTGGAAGCTTCGTCTGTGTTCTACTATAGTGCTTTTAGTGTCTCAGCATACCGCAGCACTCCACATAGCTTTGCAGAAGATAAATGTAACCGTCTCAGAGAGAGGAGCGGCCAAAGTAACAACCTTGCTTTAAGTCGATTCGATAACAAATGACGAAAACGGACGGATTTCTCAGGTTTTTACTACATATGAACACTTTTCACATTCCCCCGTGCAACGCGGCTGCTAGTCTTGCTTTCATGCAAAATCTTAAGTTCCTAGCTCATGTCCAAGGCACCAAAGCCGGCTCAAAAGGCAATAATCGATAGTTAAATCGTGTATTGTACTACTTCTTACTGTCTATTACATCAACCTAGAAGCTTCTTCTGTGTTCTACTACGGTGCTTTTAGTGTCTCCGCTTACTGCAGCACGCGTCCTAGTTTTGCAGACGACAAATGTATCGTTTCAGAGAGAAGAGCGGCCGATGTGACGATCTGGCTTTAAGTCTATTCCATAAAAAATAACGAAAACGGACGGGCTTCTCAGGTTTTACTACATATGAACACTTTTCAAATTCTTCCGTGCAACGCGGCTGCTACACCTTCCATAATGCAAAATCGTAAGGTCCTAGCAAATGTCCAAGGCACCAAAGCCGGCTAAAAAGTCAATAATCGATAACTTAAACTTGAGTTGTACTACTTCTTACTGGCTATTAAATCAACTTAGAAGCTTCTTTTGTGTTCTACAATGGTTCTTTTAGTGTCTCCGCATACCGCACCCAGCGACAGTGCTTTGCAGAAGCTGAATGTAACCGTTTCAGAGAGAAGAGCGGCCAATATGACGATCTGGCTTAAAGTGGATTTGATGACAAATGACGAAAACGGGCGAATTTCTCACTTTATAACTACATATGGACACTTTTCACATTTTCCCGTTCAACGCGGCTGCTTGTCTTCCTTTCATGCAAAATCTTAAGGTCCTAGCTCATGTCCAAAGCACCAAAGAAGTGTAAAAGGTCAATAATCGATAACTAAAACTTGATTGTTCTGTTTCTTACTGGCTATTACATCAACTTAGAAGTTTCTTCTGTGTCAATGGTGCTTTTAGTGTCTTAGCATACCGCACCCAGCGACATAGCTTTGCAGACGATAAATGTAACCGTTTCAGAGGGTAGAGCGGCCAATGTGACGATCTGGCTTTAAGTCGATTCGATAACAAATGACGAAAACAAAGGGATTTCTCAGGTTTTTACTATATATGAACATTTTTCACATTCTCCCGTGCAATGCGGCTCTTACACTTCCCTACATGCAAAATCGTAAAGTCCTAGCTCATTTCCAAGGCACCAAAGAAAAGTAAATGGTCAATAATCGATAACTAAAACTTGAATTTTACGGTTTCTTACTGGCTCTTACATCAACTTAGAAGCTTCTTCTGTATTCTACTATGGCGCCTTTAGTGTTTTCGCATACCACAGCACGCGACATAGCTTTGCAGACGGTAAATATAACCGTTTCAGAGAGAAGAGCGGCCAATGTACAAATTAACAAATTACGAAAACGGACGGATTTCTCAGGTTTTTACTACATATGAACACTTTTCACATTCTCCCGTGCAACGCGGCTAATAGTCCTCCTTTCATGCAAAATCTTAATGTCCCAGCTGCTGTACAAGGCACCAAAGCCGGGTGAAAATTGAATAATCGATAACGAATACTTGAATTGCACTTATTCTTACTGGCTATAACATCAACTTAGAAGCTTCGTCTGTGTTCTAGTATAGTGCTTTTAGTGTCTCCGCATTACGTAGCTCGCGACATATCTTTGGAGACTATAAATGTAACGGTTTCAGAGGGAAGAGCGGCCAATGTAACGATCTAGCTTTAAGTCGACTCGATAACAATTGACGAAGACATACGGATTTCTCAGGTTTTCACTACATATGAACCCTTTTCACATTTTCCCGTGGAACGCAGCTGCTAGTCCTCCTTTCATGCAAAATCTTATGGTTCCACCTCTTATCCAAGGAACTAAAGCCGGCTAAAAATCATTAATCGATAACCAATACTTGAATTGCACTGCTTCTTACTGGCTATTACATCAACTTAGAAGCTTCTTCTGTGTTCTATTATGTTTGCTTTTAGCGTCACTGCATACCGCAATACGTGACATAGCTTTGCACACGATAAATGTAACCGTTACAGAGAGAAGATACGGCCAATATGACGATGTGGCTTTAAGTCGATTCGATAACAAATGACGAAAATGGACGGATTTCTCAGGTTTTTAAAACATATGAACACTTTTTACATTTACCCGTGCAACGCGGCTAATAGTCCTCCTTTCATGTAAAATCTTAAGGTCCCAGCTCATGTACAAGGCTCCAAAGCCGGCTAAAAAGTGAATAATCGATAACGAAAACTTTGAATTGTACTACTTCGTGCGGGCTATTACGTTAACTTAGAAGCTTCTCCTGTGTTGTACTATTGTGCTTTAAGTGTCTATGCATACTGCACCCAACGACATGCTTTGCAGACGATAAATAAACCGTTTCAGTGAGAGGAGCGGACAAAGTGACGATCTGGCTCTAAGTCGCTTCGATAACAAATGACTACCACGGACGGATTTCTCAGGTGTTTACTACACATGAACACTTTTCACATTCTCCCGTGCAACGCATCTAATAGACCTCCTTTCATGCAAAATCTTAACGTCAAAGCTCATGCCCAAGGCACAAAAAAATTCTAAAAAGTCAATAATCGATAACTAAAACGTGAATTGTACTAATTCTTACTGGCTATTACATAAAGTTAGAAGCTATTTCAGTGTTCTACTATGGTGCTTTTAGTGTCACCGCATACCGCAGCACGCGACATAGCTTTGCAGACGATAAATGTAAGCGTTTCAGAGAGACGAGCGGACAATGTTACGTCCTGGCTTTAAGTCGATTAGATAACAAATGACGAAAACAGACAGATTTCTCAGGTTTTTACTACATATAACACATTAATACATTTTCCCGTGCAACGCGGCTGCTAGTCATCGTTTCATGCAATCCCTTAAGGTCTTAGCTCATGTTCAGGGCACCAAAGCCGGCTAAAAAGTCAATAATCGATACCTAAAACTTGAATTGTACTACTTCTTACTGGCTATTACAACAACTCAGAAGCTTCTTCTGTGTTCAACTATGGTGCTTGTAGTGTCTCCGCATACCGCAGCACGCGACATAGCTTTGCAGACGATAAAAGTAACCGTTTCAGAGAGAAGAACGGCCAGTGTGACGATCTGGCTTTAAGTCGATTCGATAACATATGACGAAAACGGAGGGATTTCATAGGTTTTTCTATATATGAACATTTTTCACATTCTCCCGTGCAAAGCGGCTGCTCCACTACCCTTCATGAAAAATCGTAAAGTCCTAGCTCATTTCCAAGACACCAAAGAAAAGTAAAAGTCAACAATCGATAACCAAAATTTGAATTTTAGTGTTTCTTACTGGCTGTTACATCAAATTAGAAGATTCATCTGTGTTCTACTATGGTGCTTTTAGTGTCTCCGCATACCGCAGCACGCGACATAGCTTTGCAGACGACAAATGTAACCGTCTCAGGCAGAAGAGCGGCGAATGTACGTCCTGGCTTTAAGTCGATTCGATAACAAATGACGAAAACGGGCGAATATCTTAGGTTTTTACTACATATGAACACAATTCACATTCTCCCGTGCAACTCGGCTGCTAGTCCTCCTTTCATGTAGAATCTTAAGGTCCTAGCTCATGTCCAAGGTACCAAAGATAGCTAAAAAGTCAATAATCGATACCTGATACTTGAATTGTATTACTTCTTACTGGCTATTACATCAACTTAGAAGCCTCATCTGTGTTCTACTATGGTGATTTTAGTGTCTCCGCATACCGCAGCACGCGACATAGCTTTGCAATCGATAAGTACAACCGTTTCAGAGAGAAGAGCGGCCAATGTGACGATCATGCTTTAAGTCGATTCGACAACAATTGAGGAAAACACACGGATTTCTCAGGTTTTCACTACATATGAACACTTTTCACATTCACCCCAGTAACGCGGCTGCTAGTCGTCCTTTCACACAAAATCTTAAGGTCCTAGCTCATGCCCAAGGCACCAAAGCCGGCTACAAAGTCAATAATCGACAGCTAAAACGTGAATTGTACTACTTCTTACTGGGTATTACATAAACTTAGAAGTATTTTCAGTGTTCTACTATGGTGCTTTTAGTGTCTCCGCATACCGCAGCACGCGACATAGCTTTGCAGACGGTAAAATTAACCGTTTCAGAGGGAAAAGCGGCCAATGTGACGATCTGGCTTTAAGTCGATTTGACAACAATAACGAAAACGGACGGACTTCTCAGGAATTTACTACATATGAACACTTTTCACATTTTCCCGAGCAACGCGGCTGCTAGTCCTCCTTTCATGCAAAATCTTAAGGTCCTAGCTCATGTCCTAGTGACTAAAGCCGGCTACAAAATCAATAATCGAAAACTAAAACTTCAATTGTACTACTTCTTACTACCTATTACATCAACTTAGAAGCTTCAACTGTGTTCTCCTAAGGTGCTTTTAGTGTCTCCGCATACCGCACCCAACGACATAGCTTTGCAGACGGTAAATGTAACCGTTTCAGACGGAAGAGCGGCCAATATGACGATCTGGCTTTAAGTCGATTCGATTACAATTGACGAACACGGACGGATTTCTCAGGTTTTTACGACATATGAACACTTTTTACATTGTCCCGTACAACGCGGCTAAAAGTCCTCCTTTCATGCAAAAGCTTAAGGTCCTAGCTCATGTACAAGGCACCAAAGCAGGCTAAAAAGTGAATAATCGATAACGAAAACTTGAATTGTACTACTTCTTACGGGCTATTACATTAACTTAGAAGCTTCTTCTGTGTTGTACTATGGTGCTTTAAGTGTCTATGCATACTGCACCCAGCGACATAGCATTGCAGACGATAAATAAAACCGTTTCAGAGGGAAGAGCGGCGAATGTGACAATCTGGCTTTAAGTCGATTCGATAAGAATTGACGAACACGGTCGGATTTCTCAGGGTTTCACTACATATGAACACTTTTCAAATTCACCCGTGTAACGCGGCTGCTAGTCCTCCTTTCACACAAAATCTTAAGGTCCTAGCTCATGCCCAAGGCACCAAAGCCGGCTAAAAAGTGAATAATCGATAGCTAAAACGTGAATTGTACTACTTCTTACTGGCTATTACAAAAACTTAGAAGTTTCTTCAGTGTTCTACTATGGTGCTTTTAGTGTCTCCGCATACCGCAGAACGCGACATAGCTTTGCAGACGGTAAATATAACCGTTTCAGAGAGAAGAGCCCCCAATGTGACTATCTGGCCTTAAGTCGATTCGATAACAAATGACGAAAACGGACGGATTTCTCAGGTTTTTTCTACATATGACACTTTTCACATTCGCCCGTGAAGCGCGGCTGCTAGTCCTCCTTTCATGCAAAATCTTAAAGTCCTAGCTCATGTCCAGTGCACCAAAGCCGGCTAAAAAGTCAATAATTGATAAATGAACTTGAATTGTACTACTTCTTACTGGCATTACATCAACGTAAAAGATTCATCTGTGTTCTACTATGGTGCTTTCAGTATCTCCGCATACCGCAGCACTCGACGTAGCTTTGCAGACGATAAATGTAACCGTTACAGAGAGAAGAGCGGACAATGTGTCGATCGGGATTTAAGTCGAATTAATAACAAATGACGAAAACGGACGGATTTCTCAGGTTTTTACTACATAAGAACACTTTTCACACTCGCCCGTACAACGCGGTTGCTAGTCCTCCTTTCATGCAAAATCGTAAAGTCTTAGCTCATGTCCACGACACCAACGCTGGATAAAAACTCAATAATCGATAACTAAAACTTGAAATGTACTACTTCGTACTGGGTATTACATCAAATTTGATTCTTCACCTGTGTTCTACTATGGTGCTTTTAGTGTCTCCGGATACCACAGCATGCGACATAGCTTTGCAGACTATAAATATAACCGTTTCCGAGAGAAGAGCGCCCAATGTGGCGATCTGGATTTAAGTCGATTCGATAACAAATGACGAAAACGAACGGATTTATCAGGTTTTTACCATATATGAACACTTTTCACTTTCTCCCGTGCTACGGGGCTGATAGACTTCCGTTCATGTGAAATCTTAAGGTCCTACCTCAAGTGCAATGCTCCAAAGAAGGGTAAAAAGGCAGTAATCGATAACTAAAACTTGAATTGTACTACTTCTTACTGGCTATTACATCAACTTATAAGTTTCATCTGTGTTCTACTATGGTGCTATTAGTATCTCCGGATACCGAAACACGAGACATTGCTTTGCAGACGATAAATGGAACCGTTTCAGAGAGAAGAGCGCCCAATGTATCGATCTGGCTTTAAGTCGATTCGATAACAAATAACGAAACCGGACGGATTTCTCAGGTTTGTAGTACATATGAACAATTTTCACATTCGCTCGTGCAACGCGGCTGCTAGTCCTCCTTTCATACAAAATCTTAAGGTCCTAGCTCATGTCAATTGCACCAAAGCCGGCTAATAAGTGTAATCGATAACGAAAACTTGATTTGTACTACTTCTTACTGGCTATTACATCAACTTTGAGGCTTCATCTGTGTACTACTATTATAGTTTTAGTGTCTCCGCATACCGCAGCACGCGACATAGCTTTGCAGACGATAAATGTAATCGTTCCAGAGAGAAGAGCGGCAAATGTGTCGATCTGGATTTAAGTCGATTCGATAACAAATGACGAAAACGGACGAATTTCTCAGATTTTTACTACATATGATCACTTTTCACATTCTCCGTGCACCGTGGCCACTAGCCTTCCCTTCATGAAATATCTTAAGGCCCTAACTCATGTCGAAGCGCCAAAGAAGGCTAAAAAGTCAATAATCGATAGCTAAAACTTGAATTGTACTATTTCTTACTTTCTATGACATCAACTTAGAAGCTTCATCTGTGTTCTAGTATATTGCTTTTAGTGTCTCCGCATTACGTAGCTCGCGACTTATCTTTGGAGACGATAAATATATCGGTTTCTGAGGGAAGAGCGGCCAATGTAACGATCTGGCATTAAGTCGATTCGATAACAATTGAAGAAAACATACGGATTTCTCAGGTTTTCACTACATATGAACCCTTTTCACATTTTCCCGTGCAACGCGGCTGCTAGTCCTCCTTTCATGCAAAATCTTATGGTTCCATCTCATGTCTAAGGAACCAAAGCCGGCTAAAAATCAATAATTGATAACCAATACTTGAATTGTACTGCTTCTTACTGGCTATTACTTCAACTTAGAAGCTTCTTCTGTGTTCTATTATGTTTGCTTTTAGCCTCACCGCATACCGCAATACGTGACATAGCTTTGCAGACGATAAATGTAACCTTTTCAGAGAGAAGAGCGTTAAATGTGACGATGTGTCTTTAAGTCGATTCGATAACAAATGAGGAACACGGACGGATTTCTCAGGTGTTTACTACATATGAACACTTTTCACATTCTCCCGTGCAACGCGGCTGCTAGTCCTCCTTCAGGCAAAATCTTAAGGACCTAGCTCATGTCCAAGGCACCAAAGAAGAGTAGAAAGTCGACAATCGATACCTAAAACTTGAATTGTACTACTTCTTACTGGCTATTACATCAACTTAGAAGCTTCATCTGTGTTCTACTATGGTGCTTTTAGTGTCTCCGCATACCGCACCCAGCGACAAAGCTTTGCAGACGGTAAATGCAACCGTTTCAGAAGGAAGAACGGCCAATGTGACTATCTGGCTTTAAGTCGATTCGATAACAAATGACGAACACGGACGGATTTGTCAGGTTTTTACTACATATGACCACTTTTCACATTCTCCCGTGCAACGCGGCTGCTAGTCGTCCTTTCATGCAAAATCTTAAGGTCCTAGCTCATGCCCAAGGCACCAAAAAAGGCTGAAAAGTCAATAATCGATAACTAAAACGTTAATTGTACTACTTCTTATTGGGTATTACGTCAACTTAGAAGCTACTTCTGTGTTCTACTATGGTGATTGTAGTGTCTCCGCATACCGTAGCTCGCGACATATCATTGGAGATGATAAATTTAACCGTTTCATAGGGAAGAGCGGCCAATGTAACGATGTGGCTTTAATTCGATTCGATAACAATTGACGAAAAAGGACGGATTTCCCAGGTTTTTACTACATATGAACCCTTTTCACATTCTCCCGTGCAACGCGGCTCCTAGTCCTCCTTTCATGCAAAATCTTAAGGTTCCACCTCATGTCGAAGGCACCATAGCCGGCTAAAAATCAATAATCAATAACCATACTTTAATTGTACTGCTTTTTACTGGCTATTACTTTAACTTAGAATCTTCTTCTTTGTTCTACTATGGTACTTTTAGTGTCTCCGCATACCGCAGCACGCGACATAGCTTTGCAGACGATAAATGTAACCGTTTCAGAGAGAAGAGCGGCCAATGTACGTCCTGGCTTTAAGTCGATTCGATCACAAGTGACGAACACGGACGGATTTCTCAGGTTTTTACTACATATGAACACTTTTCACATTCTCCGGTGCAACGCGGCTGCTAGTCCGCCTTTCATGCAAAATCTTAACGTCAAAGCTCATGCCCAAGGCACAAAAAATGCTAAAAAGTCAATAATCGATAACTAAAACGTGAATTGTACAACTTCTTATTGGCTATTACATAAACTTAGAAGTTTCATCTGTGTTCTTCCATGGTGCTTTTAGTGTCGCCGCATACCACAGCACGCGACATAGCTTTGCAGACTCTAAATGTAGCCGTATCAGAGAGAAGAGCGGCCAATAAGACGATCTGGTGTTAAGTCGATTCGATAACAAATGACGAAAACGAACGGATTTCTCAGTTTCTTACGACATATGAACACTTTTCACATTCGCCCGAGGACCGCGGCTGCTAGTCCTCCTTTCATGCAAAATCCTAAGGTCCTAGCAAATGTCCAAGGCACCAAAGCCTGCTAAAGAGTCAATAATCGATAACTAAAACCTGAATTCTGCTACTTCTTACTGGCTATTACATCAACTTATAAGTTTCATCTGTGTTCTACTATGGTGCTATTAGTATCTCCGGACACCGAAACACGAGACATTGCTTTGCAGACGATAAATGTAACCGTTTCAGAGAGAAGAGCGTCCAATGTATCGATCTGGCTTTAAGTCGATTCGATAACAAATGACGAAAACGGACGGATTTCTCAGGTTTTTACTACATATGAACACTTTTCACATTCGCCCGTGCAACGCGGTTGCTAGTTTTCCTTTCATGCAAAATCGTATAGTCCTACCTCATGTCAAAGGCACCAAAGCCAGCTAAAAAGTCAATAATCGATAACTAAATCTTGAATTGTACTACTTCTTACTGGCTATTATATCAACTTAGAAGCTTTATCTGTGTTCTACTATGGTGCTTTTAGTGTCTCCGCATACCGCAGCACCGGACATAGCTTTGCAGACGATAAATGTAATCGTTTCAGAGAGAAGAGCGGCCAATGTGTCGATCTGGATATAAGTCGATTCGATAACAAATAACGAAAACGGACGAATTTCTCAGATTTTTACTACATATGAACACTTTTCACTTTCTCCTTGCAACGCGGCCACTAGACTTCCCTTCATGCAAAATGTTAAGGTCCTAGCTCATGTCCAAGCACCAAAGAATGGTGAAACGTCAATAATCGATAACAAAAACTTGAATAGTACTACTTTTTACTGGCTATTACATCAACTTAGAAGGTTCATCTGTGTTTTACTATGACGCTTTAGTGTCTGCGGATAACGTAGCACGCGACATAGCTTTGCAGACGATAAATGTAATCGTTTCAGAGAGAAGAGCGGATAATGTGACGATCTGGCTTTAAGTCGATTCGATAACAAATGACGAAAACGGACGGATTTCTCAGGTTTTTACTACATATGAACACTTTTCACATTCTCCCGTGCAACGCGGTTGCTAGTTCTCCTTTCATGCAAAATCGTAAAGTCTTAGCTCATGTCCAAGCCACCAAAGCCGGCTAAAAAGTCAATAATCGATAACTAAAATTTTAATAGTACTACTTCTTACTGGCTATTACATCAACTTAGAAGCTTCATCTATGTTCTACTATGGTGCTTTCAGTATCTCCCCATACAGCAGCACTCGACAGAGCTTTGCCGACGATAAATGTAACCGTTTAAGAGAGAAGAGCGGTGAATATGACGATCTGGATTTAAATCGAATCGATAACAAATGACGAAACCGGACGGATTTCACAGGTTTTTAC
The DNA here is from genome assembly GCF_023897955.1 of Schistocerca gregaria. Classification (NCBI taxonomy): domain Eukaryota; kingdom Metazoa; phylum Arthropoda; class Insecta; order Orthoptera; family Acrididae; genus Schistocerca; species Schistocerca gregaria. The sequence continues at coordinate 7,027,079 of NW_026061853.1, forward strand.
TACATATGAACACTTTTCACATTCGCTCGTGCAACGCGGCTGCTAGTCCTCGTTTCATACAAAATCTTAAGGTCCTAGCTCATGTCAATTGCACCAAAGCCGGCTAAAAATTAATAATCGATAACGAAAACTTGAATTGTACTACTTCTTACTGGCTATTACATCAACTTAGAGGTTTCATCTGTGTACTACTATTATGGTTTTAGTGTCTCCGCATACCGCAGCACGCGACATAGCTTTGCAGACGATAAATGTAATCGTTACAGACAGAAGAGCGGCAAATGTGTCGATCTGGATTTAAGTAGATTCGATAACAAATGACGAAAACGGACGAATTTCTCAGATTTTTACTACATATGAACTCTTTTCACATTCTCCGTGCATCGTGGCCACTAGCCTTCCCTTCATGAAATATCTTAAGGCCCTAACTCATGCCCAAGCGCCAAAGAATGGTAATATGTCAACAATCGGTAGCTAAAACTTGAATTCTACTACTTCTTACTGGCTATTACATAAACTTAGAAGTTTCATCTGTATTCTTCTATGGTGCTTTTAGTTTCGCCGCATACCACAGCACGCGACATATCTTTGCAGACGATAAATGTAGCCGTTTCAGAGAGAAGAGCGGCCAATAAGACGATCTGGTGTTAAGTCGATCGATAACAAATGACGAAAACTGACGGATTTCTTAGTTTCTTACAACATATGAACACTTTTCACATTCGCCCGAGGACCGCGGCTGCTAGTCCTCCTTTCATGCAAAATCCTAAGGTCCTAGCAAATGTCCAAGTGACCAAAGCCTGCTAAAAAGTCAATAATCGATAACTAAATCTTGAATTGTACTACTTCTTACTGGCTATTACATCAACTTAGAAGCTTTATCTGTGTTCTACTATGGTGCTTTTAGTGTCTCCGTATACCGCAGCACGCGACATAGCTTTGCAGACGATAAATGTAATCGTTTCAGAGAGAAGAGCGGCCAATGTGACGATCTGGCTTTAAGTCGATTCCATAACAAATGACGAAATCGAACGAATTTCTCAGATTTTTACTACATATGAACACTTTTCACATTCTCCCCTGCAACGCGGCCACTAGACTTCCCTTCATGCAAAATCTTAATTTCCTAGCTCATGTCGAAGCACCAAAGAATGGTAAAAAGTCAATAATCGATAACAAAAACTTGAATAGTACTACTTCTTACTGGCTATTACATCAACTTACGAGGTTCATCTGTGTTTTACTCTGATGCTTTTAGTGTCTCCGGATAACGTAGCACGCGACATAGCTTTGCAGACGATAAATGTAATTCTTTCCGAGAGAAAAGCGGCTAATGTGACGATCTGGATTTAAGTCGATTCGATAACAAATGACAAAAACGGACGGATTTCTTAGGTTTTTACTACATATGACACTTTTCATATTCGCCCGTGCAGCGCGGCTGCTAGTCATCCTTTCATGCAAAATCCTAAGCTCCTAGCAAATGTCCAAGTCTCCAAAGCGTGCTAAAAAGTCAATAACCAATAACTAAAACCTGAATTGTACTACTGCTTACTGGCTATTACATTACTTAGAAGCTTCATCTGTGTACTACTATAATGGTTTTAGTGTCTCCGCATACCGCAGCACGCGACATAGCTTTGCAGACGATAAATGTAATCGTTCCAGAGAGCAGAGCGGCAAATGTGTCGATCTGGATTTAGGTCGATTCGATAACAAATGACGAAAACGTACGAATTTCTCAGATTTTTACTACATATGAACACTTTTCACATTCTCCCGTGCATCGTGGCCACTAGCCTTCCCTTCATGAAATATCTTAAGGCCCTAACTCATGTCCAAGCGCCAATGAATGGTAAAAAGTCAATAATCGATAGCTAAAACTTGAATTCTACTACTTCTTACTGGCTATTACGTAAACTTAGAAGTTTCATCTGTATTCTACTATGGTGATTTTAGTATCGCCGCATTTCACAGCACGCGACATAGCTTTGCAGACGATAAATGTAGCCATTTCAGAGAGAAAAGCGGCCAATAAGACGATCTGGTGTTAAGTCGATTCGATAACAAATGACGAAATCGGACGGATTCTCAGTTTCTTACTACATATGAACACTTTTCACATTCGTTTGAGGACCGCGGCTATGTATGAACACTTTTCACTTTCTCCCGTGCTACGGGGCTGATAGACTTCCCTTCATGCAAAATCTTAAGGTCCTACCTCAAGTCCAAGGCTCCAAAGAAGCGTAAAAAGTCAGTAATCGATAACTAATACTTGAATTGTACTACTTCCTACTGGGTATTACATCAACTTAGAGGCTTCATCTGTGCTCTACTATGCTGCTTTTAGTGTCTCCGGATACTGCAGCACGCGACATAGCTTTGCAGATGACAAAACGTAACCGTTTCAGAGAGAAGAGCGGCCAATGTGGCGATCTGGATTTAAGTCTATTCGATAACAAATCACGAAAACGAACCGATTTATCAGGTTTTTACTGCATATGAAAACTTTTCACATTCCCCTGTGCAACGCGGTTGCTAGTCCTGCCTTTCATGCAAAATCTTAAGGTCCTATTTCATGTCAAAGGCACCAAAGCCGGCTAAAAATTCAATAATCTATAACTTAAACTTTAATTGTACTACTTCTTACTGGCTATTACATTAACTTAGAAGGTTCATCTGTATTGTATTATGGTGCTTTTAGTGTCTCAGCATACCGCAGCACCGGACATAGCTTTGCAGACGATAAATGTAATCGTTTCAGAGAGAAGAGCCGCCAATGTGTCGATCTGGATTTAAGTCGATTCGAAAACAGATGACGAAAACGGACGAATTTCTCAGATTTTTACTACATATGCAAACTTGTCACTTTCTCCCCTGCAACGCGGCCACTAGACGTCCCTTCATGCAAAATCTTAAGGTCCTAGCTCATGTCCATGCACCAAAGAATGGTAAAACGTCAATAATCGATAACAAAAACTTGAATAGTACTACTTCTTACTGGCTATTACATCAACTTAGAAGGTTCATCTGTGTTTTACTATGATGCTTTTAGTGTCTCCGGATAACGTAGCACGCGACATAGCTTTGCAGACGATAAATGTAATCGTTTCAGAGAGAAGATCGGATAATGTGACGATCTGGCTTTAAGTCGATTCGATAACAAATGACGAAAACGGACGGATTTCTCAGGTTTTACTACATATGAACACTTTTCACATTCACCCGTGTAGCGCGGCTGCTAGTCCTCCTTTCATGCAAAATCTTAAGGTCCCATCTCATGTCCAACTCACCAAAGCCACCTAAAAAGTCAATAATCGATAGCTAAAACTTGAGTTTTACTACTTCTTCTTGGTTATTACATCCACTTAGAAGGTTCATTTGTGTTTTACTATGATGCTTTTAGTCTCTCCGGATACCGCACCACGCGACATAGTTTTGCAGAGGATAAATGTAACCGTGTCAGAGAGAAGAGAGGCCAATGTGACGATCTGGCTTTAAGTCGATACGATAAAAAGTGGCGAAACCGGTCAGATTTCTCAGGTTTTTAATACATATGAACACTTTTCACATTCGCCCGTGCAACGCGGCATCTAGTCCTCTTTTCATGTAAAATCGTGAAGTCATAGCTCATGTCCAAGGCACCAAAGCCGGCTAAAAAGTCAATAATCGACAACTAAGACTTGAATTGTATTACTACATTTTGGCTATTACATCAACTTAGAAGCTACATCTGTGTTCTACTATAGCGCTTTTAGTATCTCCGCATACCGCAGCACACGACATAGCTTTGCAGACGATAAATGTAATCGTTTCAGAGAGAAGAGTGGCCAATGTGTCGATCTGGATTTAAGTCGATTCGATAACAAATGACGAAAACGGACGAATTTCTCAGATTTTTACTACATATGAAAACTTGTCACTTTCTCCCCTGCAACGCGGCCACTAGACTTCCCTTCATGCAAAATCTTAAGGTCCTAGCTCATGTCCAAGCACCAAAGAATGGTAAAACGTCAATAATCGATAACAAAAACTTGAACAGTACTACTTCTTACTGGCTATTACATCAACTTAGAAGGTTCATCTGTGTTTTACTATGATGCTTTTAGTGTCTCCGGATACCGCACCACGCGACATAGTTTTACACAGGATAAATGTTACCGTGTCAGAGAGAAGAGAGGTTAATGTGACGATCTGGCTTTAAGTCGATTCGATAACAAATGACGATAACGGACGGATTCTCAGGATTTTACTACCTACCAACACTTTTCACATTAGCCCGCTCAACGCCGCTGCTAGTCCTCCTTTCATGCAAAATCGTAAGGTCCAATTTAATGTCCAAGGCACCAAAGCCGGCAAAAAAAGTCAATAATCGATAACTAAAACTTGAGTTTTACTACGTCTTATTGTCTATAGCATCAACTTAGAAGATTCATCTGTGTTCTACTATGGTGCTTTTAGTGTTTCCGGATACCGCAGAACGTGACATAGCTTTGCAGACGAAAAATGTAACCGTTTCAGAGAGAAGAGCTGCCAATCTGACGATCTGGATTTAAGTCGATTCTGTAACAAATGACGAAAACGAACGGATTTCTCAGGTTTTTACTATATTTGAACACTTTTCACATTCTCCCTCGCAACGCGGCTGCTAGTCCTCCTTTCATGCAGAGTCTAATATCCAATCTAATGTCTAAGGCACCAAAGCCGGCAAAAAAAGTCAATAATCGATTACTAAAACTTGAGTTTTACTACTTCTTACTGGCTATAACATCAACTAAGAAGGTTCATCTGTGTTTTACTATGATGCTTTTAGTCTCTCCGGATACCGCACCACGCGACATAGTTTTGCAGAGGATAAATGTAACCGTGTCAGAGAGAAGAGAGGCCAATGTGACAATCTGGCTTTAAGTCGATACGATAAAAATTGGCGAAACCGGACAGATTTCTCAGGTTTTTAATACATATGAACTCTTTTCACATCCGCCCGTGCAACGCGGCTTCTAGTCCTCTTTTCAAGTAAAATCGTGAAGTCATAGCTCATGTCCAAGGCACCAAAGCCGGCTAAAAATTCAATAATCGACAACTAAAACTTGAATTGTATTACTACTTTTTGGCTATTACATCAACTTAGAAGCTACATCTGTGTTCTACTATGGCGCTTTTAGTATCTCCGCATACCGCAGCACACGAAATAGCTTTGCTGGCGATAAATGTAACCGTTTCAGAGAGAAGAGCGGCCAATCTGACGATCTGGATTTAAGTCGATTCGATAACAAATGATGAATACGGACGGATTTCTCAGGTTTTTACTACCTATCAACACTTTTCACATTATCCCGCGAAACGCGGCTGATAGTCGTCCTTTCACGCAAAATCGTAAGGTCCTAGCTCATGTCCAAGGCAACAAAGAAGGCTAAAAATTCAATATTCGATAACTAAAACTGGAATTGTACTACATCTTACTGGCTATAACATAACCGGACAAAAAGTCAAAAATCGATAACTAGAATTAAAATTGTACTACTTCTTACTGGCTATTACATCAACATATAGCCTTCATCTGTGTTCTGCTATGGTGCTTTTAGTGTCTCCGCATACCGCAGCACGCGACATAGCTTTGCAGACGATAAATGTAACCGTTTCAGAGAGAAGAGCGACCAATGTGACGATATGGCTTTAAATCGATTTGGTAAGAAATGACGAAAACGGACGGATTTCACAGGTTTTTACTACATATGAACACTTTTCACTTTCTTCCGTGCAACGCAGCTGCTAGTTCTCCTGTGATGCAAAATTTTAAGGTCCTAGCTCATGTCCAAGGCCCCAAAGCCAGCTGAAAAGTCAATAATCGATATCTAAAACGTTATTGTACTACTTCTTACTGGCTATTACATCTACTTAGAAGTTTCATCTGTGTTCTACTATGGTGCTGTTAGTGTCTCCGCATACCGCAGCACGCGACATAGCTTTGCAGACGATAAATGTAACCTTTTCAGAGAGGAGAGCGTCCAATGTGACGTCCTGGCTTTAAGTCGATTTGATAAGAAATTACGAAAACGGACGGATTTTTCAGGTTTTTACTGCATATGAACACTTTGCACATTCTCCCGTGCAACGGAGCATCTAGTCCTCCTTTGATGCAAAATCTTAAGGTCCTAGCTCATGTCCAAGGCCCCAAAACCAGCTAAAAAGTCAATAATCGATATCTAAAACGTTATTTTACTACTTCTTACTGGCTATTACATCAACTTAGTAGTTTCATCTGTGTTCTACTATGGTGCTGTTAGTGTCTCCGCATACCGCAGCACGCGTCATAGCTTTGCAGATGATAAATGTAACAGTTTCAGAGAGAAGAGCGACCAATGTGACGATCTGGCTTTAAGTCGATTTGATAAGAAATGACGAAAACTGACGGATTTCTCTGGTTTTTACTACATATGAACACTTTTCACATTCTCCCGTGTAACGCAGCTGCTAGTCCTCCTTTAATGCAAAATCGTAAGGCCCTAGCTCATGTCCAAGGCCCCAAAGCCAGCTAAAAAGTCAATAATTGATATCTAAAACGTTATTGCACTACTTCTTACTGGCAATTACTACAACTTAGAAGCTTCTTCTGTGTTCTACTATGGTGCTGTTAGTGTCTCGGCATACCGCAGCGCGCGACATAGCTTTGTAGGCGATAAATGTTACCGTTTCAGGGAGAAGAGCGGCCAATGTGACGTTCTGGCTTTAAGTCGATTTGATAAGAAAGGACGCAAACGGACGGATTTCTCAGGTTTTTACTACATATGAACACCTTTCACATTCTCCCGTGCAACGCAGCTGCTAGTCCTCCTTTGATGCAAAGTCTTAAGGTCGGAGCTCATGTCCAAGTCCCCAAAGCCAGTTAAAAAGTCAATAATCGATATCTAAAACTTTATTGTACTACTTCTTACTGGCTATTACATCAACTTAGAAGTTTCATCTGTGTTCTACTATGGTGCTGTTAGTGTCTCTTCATACCGTAACACGCGACACAGCTTTGCAGACGATAAATGTAACCGTTTTTAGAGAGAAGAGCGACCAATGTGACGATCTGGCTTTAAGTCGATTTGATAAGAAATGACGAAAACGGACGAATTTCCAGGATTTTACTACATATGTACACTTCTCTCATTCTCCCGTGCAACGCAGCTGCTAGTTCTCCTTTGATGCAAAATCTTAAGGTCCTAGCTCATGTCTAAGACCCCAAAGCCAGCTTAAAAGTCAATAATCGGTATCTATAACGTTATTGTACTACTTCTTACTGGCTATTACATCGACTTAGAAGTTTCATCTGTTTTCTACTATGGTGCTGTTAGTGTCTCCGCTTACCGCAGCACGCGACATAGCTTTGCAGACGATAAATGTAACCGTTTCAGAGAGAAGATCGACCAATGTGACGATCTGGCTTTAAGTCGACTTGATAAGAAATGACGAAAACGGACGGATTTCTGAGGTTTTTACTACATATGAACAATCGACACATTCTCCCGTGCAACGCAGCTGCTAGTCCTTTTTTGATGCAATATCTGAAGGTCCTAGGTCATGACCAAGGCCCCAAAGCCAAATAAAAAGTCAATAATCGATATATAAAACGTTATTGTACTACTTTTTACTGGCTATCACATGAACATAGAAGTTTCATCTGTGTTCTACTATGGCGCTGTTAGTGATTCCGCATACCGGAGCACGCGACATAGCTTTGCAGACGATAAATGTCACCGTTTAAGAGTGATGAGCGGCCAATGAGACGATCTGACATTAAGTCGATAGGATAACAAATGACGAAAATGGACTGATTTCTCATGTTCTTGCTACATATGAACCCTTTCCACAGTCTCCCGTGCAACGCGGCTGCTAGTCTTCCTTTCAAGCCAAATCTTAAGGTCCTAGCCCATGTCCAAGGCACCAAAGTTGGGTAAAAGGTCAATAATCGATAACAAAACTTGAATTGTACTGTTTCTTACTTTCTATTATATTAACTTAGAAGTTTCTTCTGTGTTCTAGTATGGTGCTTTTAGTGTCTCCGCATACCGCAGCACGCGACATAGCTTAGGAGAAGATAAATGTAACCGTTTCAGAGAGAAAAGGGGCCAATGTAACAACCTTGCTTTAAGTCGATTTGATAAATATGACGAAAACGGACGGATTTCTCAGGTTTTTACTACATATGAACACTTTTCACATTCTCCCATGCAACGCAGCTGCTAGTCCTCCTTTGATGCAATGTCGTAAGGTCCTAGCTCATGTCCAAGACTCCAAAGCCAGCTAAAAAGTCAATAATCGATATCTAAAACGTTATTGTACTACTTCTTACTGGCTATTACATCAACTTAGAAGTTTTATCAGTGTTCTGCTATGGTGCTGTTAGTGTCTCCGCAAACCGCAGCACAAGACATAGCTTTGCAGACGATAAATGTAACCGTTTCAGAGAGAAGAGCGACCAATGTGACGATCTGGCTTTCAGTCGATTTGATAAGAAATGACGAAAACGAACGGATTTCTCGGGTTTTTACTACATATGAACACTTATCACATTCTCCCGTGCAACGCAGCTGCTGGTCCTCCTTTGATGCAAAGTCTTAAGTTCCTAGCTCATGTCCAATTCCCCAAAGCCAGCTAAAAAGTCAATAATCGATATCTAAAACGTTATTGCACTACTTCTTACTGGCAATTACATCAACTTGGAGGTTTCATCTGTGTGCTACTATGGTGCTGTTAGTGTCTCCGCATACCGCAGCACGCGACATAGCTTTGCAGACGATAAATGTAACCTTTTCAGAGAGAAGAGCGTCCATTGTGACGACCTGGCTTTAAGTCGATTTGATAAGAAATGACAAAAACGGACGGATTTCTCAGGTTTTTACTACATATGAACACTTTTCACATTCTCCCGTGCAACGCAGCTGCTAGTCCTCCTTTGATGCAAAGTCTTAAGGTCCTAGCTCATGTCCATGATCCCAAAGCCAGCTACAAAATCAATAATCGATATCTAAAACTTTATTGTACTACTTCTTACTGGCTATTACATCAACTTAGAAGTTTCATCTGTGTTTTACTATGGTGCTGTTAGTGTCTCCGCATACCGTAGCACGCGACATAGCTTTCCAGACGATAAATGTAACCGTTTCAGAGTGAAGAGCGACCAATGTGACGATCTGGCTTTAAGTCGATTTGATAAGAAATGACGAAAACGAACGGATTTCTCAGGTTTTTACTACATATGAACTTTTTTCACATTCTCCCGTGCAACGCAGCTACTAGTCCTCCTTTGATGCAAAATCTTAAGGCCCTAGCTCATGTCCATGGCCCTTAAAGCCAGCTAAAAAAATCAATAATCGATATCTAAAACGTTATTGTACTACTTTTTACTGGCTATTACATCAACTTAGAAGTTTCATCAGTGTTCTACTATGGTGCTGTTAGTGTCTCCGCATACCGCAGCACTGGACATAGCGTTGCAGACGATAAATCTAACCGTTTCAGAGAGAAGAGCGGCCCATGTGGCGATCTGGCTTCAAGTCGATTCGATAACAAATGACGAAAACGGACTGATATCTCAGGTTTTTACTACATAAGAAGACTTTTCACATTATCCCGTGCAACGCTTCTGCTAGTCCTCCTTTCATGCAAAATCTTAAGGTCCTAGCTCATGTCAAAGGCATCTAAGAAGGGTAAAAAGTCAATAATCGATAACTAAAACTTGAAGTGTACTGCTTCTTACTGGGTATTAGATCAACTTAGAAGCATCTTATGTGTTCTGCCATGCTGCGTTTAGTCTCTCCGCATACCGGAGCACGCGACATAGCTTTGCAGACGATAAATGTACCCGTTTCAGAGAGAAGAGCGGCCAATTTGACGATCTTACTTTAAGTCGATTCGATAACAAATGATGAAAACGAACGGATTTCTCAGGTTTATACTACATATGAACACTTTTCACACTCTCCTTTGCAACGCGGCTGCTAGTCCTCCTTTCATGCAAAATCGTAAGGTCCTAGCTAATGTCCAAGTCACCAAAGAATCAAAAATCGATAACTAAGTCTTGAATTGTACTGCGTCTTACTGGCTATTAGATCAACTTAGAAGCATCTTATGTGTTCTGCCATGCTGCTTTTAGTCTCTCCGCATACCGGAGCACGCGACATAGCTTTGCAGACGATAAATGTAACCGTTTCAGAGAGAAGAGCGGCCAATTTGACGATCTTACTTTAAGTCGATTCGATAACAAATGACGAAAATAAACGGATTTCTCAGGTTTTTACTACATATGAAACCTTTTCACATTCTCCCGTGCAACGCGTCTGCTAGTCCTCATTTCTTCAAAAATGTTAAGGTTCTAGCACATGTCCAAGGCACCAAAGAAGGGTAAAAAGTCAATAATCGGTAACTAAAATTTGAATTTTACTGCTTCTTACTGGCTATTACTTCAACTTAGAAGCTTTTTCTGTGTTTTACTATGGTGCTTTTAGTGTCTCCGCATGCCGCATCACGCGACATAGCTTTGCAGACGATAAATGTAGCCGTTTCAGAGAGAAGAGCGGCCCATGTCACGATCTGGCTTTAAGTCGATTCGATAACAAATGGCGAAAACGTACGGATGTCTAAGGTTTTTACAACATATGGACACTTTTCACGTTATCCCGTGCAACGCTTCTGCTAGTCCTCCTTTCATGCCAAATCTTAAGGTCCTAGCTCATGTCAAAGGCATCTAAGAAGGGTAAAAAGTCAATAATCGATAACTAAAACTTGAATTGTACTGCTTCTTACTGGGTATTAGATCAACTTAGAAGCATCTTATGTGTTCTGCCATGCTGCGTTTAGTCTCTCCGCATACCGGAGCACGCGACATAGCTTTGCAGACGATAAATGTACCCGTTTCAGAGAGAAGAGCGGCCAATTTGACGATCTTACTTTAAGTCGATTCGATAACAAATGATGAAAACGAACGTATTTCTCAGGTTTATACTGCATATGAACACTTTTCACATTCTCCTTTGCAACGCGGCTGCTAGTCCTCCTTTCATGCAAAATCGTAAGGTCCTAGCTAATGTCCAAGTCACCAAAGAATCAAAAATCGATAACTAAATCTTGAATTGTACTGCGTCTTACTGGCTATTAGATAAACTTAGAAGCCTAATATGTGTTCTGCTATGCTACTTTTAGTCTCTCCGCATACCGGAGCACGCGACATAGCTTTGCAGACGATAAAAGTAACCGTTTCAGCGAGAAGAGCAGCTAATGTTACGATCAGGTTTTAGTCGATTCGTTATGAAATGACAAAAACGGACGGATTTCTCAGGTTTTTACTACATATGAACACTTTTCACATTCTCCCGTGTAACGCAACTGATAGTCCTAGTTTCATGCAAAATCTTAAGGTCCTAGCTTATGTCCAAGTCACCAAAGAAGGGTAAAAAGTCATTAATCGATATCTAAAAATTGTATTGTACTACTTCTTACTGGCTATTACATCAACGCAGAAGCTTCATCTGTGTTCTAGTAAGGTGTTTTCAGTGAACCAGCATACCGCGGCACGCGACAAAGCTTTGCAGACTATAAATGTAACCGTTTCAGAGAGAACAGCGGCCAATGTGACGATCTGCTTTAAGTCGATTCGATAACAAATGACGAAAACGGACGGATTTCTCAGGTTTTTACTACATACGAAACCTTTTCACATTCTCCCGTGCAACGCGGCTGCTAGTCCTTTCTTCAAAAATCTTAAGGCTCTAGCACATGTGCAATGCACCAAAGAAGGGTAAAACGTCAATATACGATAACTAAAACTTGAATTGTACTGCTCCTTACTGGCTATTACTTCAATTTCGAAGCTTCTTCTGTGTTCTACTATGGTGCTTTTAGTGTCTCCGCATACCGCAGCACGCGACACAGCTTTGCAGACGATAAATGTAGCCGTTTCAGAGAGAAGAGCGGCCAATGTGACGATCTGGCTTTCAGTCGATTCGACAACAAATGACGAAAATAAACGGATTTCTCAGGTTTTTACTACATATGAAACCTTTTCACATTCTCCCGTGCAACGCGGCTGCTAGTCCCGTGTTCATGCTAAATCTTAAGGTACTAGCTCATGTCCAAGGCACCAAAGAAGGGTAAAAAGTCATTAATCGATAACTAAAACTGGAATTGTACTGTTTCTTACTGGCTATTACATCAGGTTAGAAGCTTCTTCTAAGTTGTACTATGGTGCTTTCAGTGTCTCCGCATACTGCAGCACGCGACATAGCTTTGCAGACGATAAATGTAACCGTTTAGCGAGAAGAGCGGCAAATGTGACGATCTGGCTTTAAGTCTATTCGATAACAAATGACGAAAACCGACGGATTTCCAAGGTTTTTGCTACATATGAACACATTTCATATTCTCCCGTGGAACGCGGCTGCTAGTGATCCTTTCATGCAAAATCTTAAGGTCCTAGCTCATGTCCAAGGCCCCAAAACCAGCTAAAAAGTCAATAATCGATATCTAAAACGTTATTTTACTACTTTTTACTGGCTATCACATGAACATAGAAGTTTCATCTGTGTTCTACTATGGTGCTGTTAGTGTCTCGGCATACCGCAGCGCGCGACATAGCTTTGTAGGCGATAAATGTTACCGTTTCAGGGAGAAGAGCGGCCAATGTGACGTTCTGGCTTTAAGTCGATTTGATAAGAAATTACGAAAACGGACGGATTTCTCAGGTTTTTACTACATATGAACACTTTTCACATTCTCCCGTGCAACGCAGCTGCTAGTCCTCCTTTGATGCAAAGTCTTAAGGTCGGAGCTCATGTCCAAGTCCCCAAAGCCAGCTAAAAAGTCAATAATCGATATCTAAAACTTTATTGTACTACTTCTTACTGGCTATTACATCAACTTAGAAGTTTCATCTGTGTTCTACTATGGTGCTGTTAGTGTCTCTTCATACCGTAACACGCGACACAGCTTTGCAGACGATAAATGTAACCGTTTTTAGAGAGAAGAGCGACCAATGTGACGATCTGGCTTTAAGTCGATTTGATAAGAAATGACGAAAACGGACGAATTTCCAGGATTTTACTACATATGTACACTTCTCTCATTCTCCCGTGCAACGCAGCTGCTAGTTCTCCTTTGATGCAAAATCTTAAGGTCCTAGCTCATGTCTAAGACCCCAAAGCCAGCTTAAAAGTCAATAATCGGTATCTATAACGTTATTGTACTACTTCTTACTGGCTATTACATCGACTTAGAAGTTTCATCTGTTTTCTACTATGGTGCTGTTAGTGTCTCCGCTTACCGCAGCACGCGACATAGCTTTGCAGACGATAAATGTAACCGTTTCAGAGAGAAGAGCGGCCAATTTGACGATCTTACTTTAAGTCGATTCGATAACAAATGACGAAAATAAACGGATTTCTCAGGTTTTTACTACATATGAAACCTTTTCACATTCTCCCGTGCAACGCGTCTGCTAGTCCTCATTTCTTCAAAAATGTTAAGGTTCTAGCACATGTCCAAGGCACCAAAGAAGGGTAAAAAGTCAATAATCGGTAACTAAAATTTGAATTGTACTGCTTCTTACTGGCTATTACTTCAACTTAGAAGCTTTTTCTGTGTTTTACTATGGTGCTTTTAGTGTCTCCGCATGCCGCATCACGCGACATAGCTTTGCAGACGATAAATGTAGCCGTTTCAGAGAGAAGAGCGGCCCATGTCACGATCTGGCTTTAAGTCGATTCGATAACAAATGGCGAAAACGTACGGATGTCTAAGGTTTTTACAACATATGGACACTTTTCACGTTATCCCGTGCAACGCTTCTGCTAGTCCTCCTTTCATGCCAAATCTTAAGGTCCTAGCTCATGTCAAAGGCATCTAAGAAGGGTAAAAAGTCAATAATCGATAACTAAAACTTGAATTGTACTGCTTCTTACTGGGTATTAGATCAACTTAGAAGCATCTTATGTGTTCTGCCATGCTGCGTTTAGTCTCTCCGCATACCGGAGCACGCGACATAGCTTTGCAGACGATAAATGTACCCGTTTCAGAGAGAAGAGCGGCCAATTTGACGATCTTACTTTAAGTCGATTCGATAACAAATGATGAAAACGAACGTATTTCTCAGGTTTATACTGCATATGAACACTTTTCACATTCTCCTTTGCAACGCGGCTGCTAGTCCTCCTTTCATGCAAAATCGTAAGGTCCTAGCTAATGTCCAAGTCACCAAAGAATCAAAAATCGATAACTAAATCTTGAATTGTACTGCGTCTTACTGGCTATTAGATAAACTTAGAAGCCTAATATGTGTTCTGCTATGCTACTTTTAGTCTCTCCGCATACCGGAGCACGCGACATAGCTTTGCAGACGATAAAAGTAACCGTTTCAGCGAGAAGAGCAGCTAATGTTACGATCAGGTTTTAGTCGATTCGTTATGAAATGACAAAAACGGACGGATTTCTCAGGTTTTTACTACATATGAACACTTTTCACATTCTCCCGTGTAACGCAACTGATAGTCCTAGTTTCATGCAAAATCTTAAGGTCCTAGCTTATGTCCAAGTCACCAAAGAAGGGTAAAAAGTCATTAATCGATATCTAAAAATTGTATTGTACTACTTCTTACTGGCTATTACATCAACGCAGAAGCTTCATCTGTGTTCTAGTAAGGTGTTTTCAGTGAACCAGCATACCGCGGCACGCGACAAAGCTTTGCAGACTATAAATGTAACCGTTTCAGAGAGAACAGCGGCCAATGTGACGATCTGCTTTAAGTCGATTCGATAACAAATGACGAAAACGGACGGATTTCTCAGGTTTTTACTACATACGAAACCTTTTCACATTCTCCCGTGCAACGCGGCTGCTAGTCCTTTCTTCAAAAATCTTAAGGCTCTAGCACATGTGCAATGCACCAAAGAAGGGTAAAACGTCAATATACGATAACTAAAACTTGAATTGTACTGCTCCTTACTGGCTATTACTTCAATTTAGAAGCTTCTTCTGTGTTCTACTATGGTGCTTTTAGTGTCTCCGCATACCGCAGCACGCGACACAGCTTTGCAGACGATAAATGTAGCCGTTTCAGAGAGAAGAGCGGCCAATGTGACGATCTGGCTTTCAGTCGATTCGACAACAAATGACGAAAATAAACGGATTTCTCAGGTTTTTACTACATATGAAACCTTTTCACATTCTCCCGTGCAACGCGGCTGCTAGTCCCGTGTTCATGCTAAATCTTAAGGTACTAGCTCATGTCCAAGGCACCAAAGAAGGGTAAAAAGTCATTAATCGATAACTAAAACTGGAATTGTACTGTTTCTTACTGGCTATTACATCAGGTTAGAAGCTTCTTCTAAGTTGTACTATGGTGCTTTCAGTGTCTCCGCATACTGCAGCACGCGACATAGCTTTGCAGACGATAAATGTAACCGTTTAGCGAGAAGAGCGGCAAATGTGACGATCTGGCTTTAAGTCTATTCGATAACAAATGACGAAAACCGACGGATTTCCAAGGTTTTTGCTGCATATGAACACATTTCATATTCTCCCGTGGAACGCGGCTGCTAGTGATCCTTTCATGCAAAATCTTAAGGTCCTAGCTCATGTCCAATGCCCCAAAGCCAGCTAAAAAGTCAATAATTGATATCTAAAACGTTATTGCACTACTTCTTACTGGCAATTACTACAACTTAGAAGCTTCTTCTGTGTTCTACTATGGTGCTGTTAGTGTCTCGGCATACCGCAGCGCGCGACATAGCTTTGTAGGCGATAAATGTTACCGTTTCAGGGAGAAGAGCGGCCAATGTGACGTTCTGGCTTTAAGTCGATTTGATAAGAAATTACGAAAACGGACGGATTTCTCAGGTTTTTACTACATATGAACACTTTTCACATTCTCCCGTGCAACGCAGCTGCTAGTCCTCCTTTGATGCAAAGTCTTAAGGTCGGAGCTCATGTCCAAGTCCCCAAAGCCAGCTAAAAAGTCAATAATCGATATCTAAAACTTTATTGTACTACTTCTTACTGGCTATTACATCAACTTAGAAGTTTCATCTGTGTTCTACTATGGTGCTGTTAGTGTCTCTTCATACCGTAACACGCGACACAGCTTTGCAGACGATAAATGTAACCGTTTTTAGAGAGAAGAGCGACCAATGTGACGATCTGGCTTTAAGTCGATTTGATAAGAAATGACGAAAACGGACGAATTTCCAGGATTTTACTACATATGTACACTTCTCTCATTCTCCCGTGCAACGCAGCTGCTAGTTCTCCTTTGATGCAAAATCTTAAGGTCCTAGCTCATGTCTAAGACCCCAAAGCCAGCTTAAAAGTCAGTAATCGGTATCTATAACGTTATTGTACTACTTCTTACTGGCTATTACATCGACTTAGAAGTTTCATCTGTTTTCTACTATGGTGCTGTTAGTGTCTCCGCTTACCGCAGCACGCGACATAGCTTTGCAGACGATAAATGTAACCGTTTCAGAGAGAAGATCGACCAATGTGACGATCTGGCTTTAAGTCGACTTGATAAGAAATGACGAAAACGGACGGATTTCTGAGGTTTTTACTACATATGAACAATCGACACATTCTCCCGTGCAACGCAGCTGCTAGTCCTTTTTTGATGCAATATCTGAAGGTCCTAGGTCATGACCAAGGCCCCAAAGCCAAATAAAAAGTCAATAATCGATATATAAAACGTTATTGTACTACTTTTTACTGGCTATCACATGAACATAGAAGTTTCATCTGTGTTCTACTATGGCGCTGTTAGTGATTCCGCATACCGGAGCACGCGACATAGCTTTGCAGACGATAAATGTAACCGTTTCAGAGAGAAGAGCGGCGAATGTGACGTTCTGCCTTTAAGTCGATTTGATAAAAATGACGAAAACGGACGGATTTCTCAGGTTTTTACTACATATGAACACTTTTCACATTCTCCCATGCAACGCAGCTGCTAGTCCTCCTTTGATGCAATGTCGTAAGGTCCTAGCTCATGTCCAAGACCCCAAAGCCAGCTAAAAAGTCAATAATCGATATCTAAAACGTTATTGTACTACTTCTTACTGTCTATTACATCAACTTAGAAGTTTTATCAGTGTTCTGCTATGGTGCTGTTAGTGTCTCCGCAAACCGCAGCACAAGACATAGCTTTGCAGACGATAAATGTAACCGTTTCAGAGAGAAGAGCGACCAATGTGACGATCTGGCTTTAAGTCGATTTGATAAGAAATGACGAAAACGAACGGATTTCTCGGGTTTTTACTACATATGAACACTTATCACATTCTCCCGTGCAACGCAGCTGCTGGTCCTCCTTTGATGCAAAGTCTTAAGTTCCTAGCTCATGTCCAATTCCCCAAAGCCAGCTAAAAAGTCAATAATCGATATCTAAAACGTTATTGCACTACTTCTTACTGGCAATTACATCAACTTGGCGGTTTCATCTGTGTGCTACTATGGTGCTGTTAGTGTCTCCGCATACCGCAGCACGCGACATAGCTTTGCAGACGATAAATGTAACCTTTTCAGAGAGAAGAGCGTCCATAGTGACGACCTGGCTTTAAGTCGATTTGATAAGAAATGCAAAAACGGACGGATTTCTCAGGTTTTTACTACATATGAACACTTTTCACATTCTCCCGTGCAACGCAGCTGCTAGTCCTCCTTTGATGCAAAGTCTTAAGGTCCTAGCTCATGTCCATGATCCCAAAGCCAGCTACAAAATCAATAATCGATATCTAAAACTTTATTGTACTACTTCTTACTGGCTATTACATCAACTTAGAAGTTTCATCTGTGTTTTACTATGGTGCTGTTAGTGTCACCGCATACCGTAGCACGCGACATAGCTTTCCAGACGATAAATGTAACCGTTTCAGAGTGAAGAGCGACCAATGTGACGATCTGGCTTTAAGTCGATTTGATAAGAAATGACGAAAACGAACGGATTTCTCAGGTTTTTACTACATATGAACTTTTTTCACATTCTCCCGTGCAACGCAGCTGCTAGTCCTCCTTTGATGCAAAATCTTAAGGCCCTAGCTCATGTCCAAGGCCCTTAAAGCCAGCTAAAAAATCAATAATCGATATCTAAAACGTTATTGTACTACTTTTTACTGGCTATTACATCAACTTAGAAGTTTCATCAGTGTTCTACTATGGTGCTGTTAGTGTCTCCGCATACCGCAGCACTGGACATAGCGTTGCAGACGATAAATCTAACCGTTTCAGAGAGAAGAGCGGCCCATGTGACGATCTGGCTTCAAGTCGATTCGATAACAAATGACGAAAACGGACTGATATCTCAGGTTTTTACTACATAAGAAGACTTTTCACATTATCCCGTGCAACGCTTCTGCTAGTCCTCCTTTCATGCAAAATCTTAAGGTCCTAGCTCATGTCAAAGGCATCTAAGAAGGGTAAAAAGTCAATAATCGATAACTAAAACTTGAATTGTACTGCTTCTTACTGGGTATTAGATCAACTTAGAAGCATCTTATGTGTTCTGCCATGCTGCGTTTAGTCTCTCCGCATACCGGAGCACGCGACATAGCTTTGCAGACGATAAATGTACCCGTTTCAGAGAGAAGAGCGGCCAATTTGACGATCTTACTTTAAGTCGATTCGATAACAAATGATGAAAACGAACGGATTTCTCAGGTTTATACTACATATGAACACTTTTCACACTCTCCTTTGCAACGCGGCTGCTAGTCCTCCTTTCATGCAAAATCGTAAGGTCCTAGCTAATGTCCAAGTCACCAAAGAATCAAAAATCGATAACTAAGTCTTGAATTGTACTGCTTCTTACTGGCTATTACTTCAACTTAGAAGCTTCTTCCGTGTTTTACTATGGTGCTTTTAGTGTCTCCGCATACCGCATCACGCGACACAGCTTTGCAGACGATAAATGTAGCCGTTTCAGAGAGAAGAGCGGCCAATGTGACGATCTGGCTTTAAGTCGATTCGATAACAAATGGCGAAAACGGACGGATTTCTCAGGTTTTTACTACATATGAACACTTTTCACATTCTCCCGTGCAATGCAACTGATAGTCCTCGTTTCATGCAAAATCTTAAGGTCCTATCTTATGTCCAAGGCACCAAAGAAGGGTAAAAAGTCATTAATCGATAACTAAAACTGGAAATGTACTGTTTCTTACTGGCCATTACATCAGGTTAGAAGCTTCTTCTAAGTTGTACTATGGTGCTTTCAGTGTCTCCGCATACCGCAGCACGCGACATAGCTTTGCAGACGATAAATGTAACCGTTTAGCGAGAAGAGCGGCCAATGTGACGATCTGGCTTTAAGTCTATTCGATAACAAATGACGAAAACCGACGGATTTCCAAGGTTTTTGCTACATATGAACACATTTCATATTCTCCCGTGGAACGCGGCTGCTTTTGATCCTTTCATGCATAATCTTAAGGTCCTAGCTTATTTCCAAGGCACCAAAGCCGGCTAAAAAGTCAATAATCGATAATTAAAACTTGGTTTGTACCACTTCTTACTGGCTAATACATCAACTTAGAAGCTTCATCTGTGTTCTACTATGGATCTTTTAGCGTCTCCGCATACCGCAGCACGCGACATAGCTTTGCAGACGATAAATGCATCCTTTTCAGAGAGAAGAGTTGAAAATGTGGCGATCTTGCTGTAAGTCGATTCAGTAACATATGATGAAAACGGACGGATTTCTCAGGTTTTTACTACATATGAACACTTTTCACATTCACCCGTGACACGTGGCTGCTAGTCCTCAATTCATGCAAAATCTTAAGGGCCTACCTCATGTCCAAGGCACCAAAGCCGTCTAAAAAGTCAATAATCGATAACCAAAACTTGATTGTACTACTTCTTACTGTCTATTACATCCTCTTAGAAGCTTCATCTGTGTTCCACTATGGAGCTTTTAGTGTCTCCGCATGCCGCAGCACGTGACTTAGCATTGCAGACGATAAATGTGACCGTTTCAGAGAGAAGAGCGGCCAATGTGACGATCTGGCTTTATGTCGATTCGATAACAAATGACGAAAACGGATGGTTTTCACAGATTTTTACTACATGTGAACACTTTTCACATTCTCCCGTGCAACGCGGCTGCTAGTCCTCCGTTCATGCAAAATCGTAAGGGCCTACCTCATGTCCAAGGCACCAAAGCCGTCTAAAAAGTCAATAATCGATAGTTAAAACTGGAATTGTACCACTTCTTACTCGCTAATACATCAACTTAGAAGCTTCATCTGTGTTCCACTATGGTGCTTTTAGTGTCCCCGCATACCGCGGCACGCGACACAGCTTTGCGGACGATAAATGTAACCGTTTCAGAGAGAAGAGCGGCCAATATGACGATCTGACATTAAGTCGATTGGATAACAAATGACGAAAACGGGTGGATTTCACAGATTTTTATTACATGTGAACACTTTTCACATTCTCCCGTGCAACGTGGCTGCTAGTCCTCCTTTCATGGAAAATCTTAAGGTCCTAGCACATATCAAAGGCACCAAATCTAGGTAAAAAGTCAATGATCGATAACTAATACTTGAATTGTACTACTTCTTACTGGTTATTACATCAACTTAGAAGCTTCATCTGTGTTCTACTAAGTGCATTTAGTGTTTCCGCATACCGCAGCACGCGACATAGCTTTGCAGACGATAAATGTAACCGTTTCAGAGAGAAGAGCGGCCAATGTGGCGATCTGGCTTCAAGTCGATTCGAAAACAAATGACGAAAACGGACGGATTTCTCAAGTTTATGCTACATATTAACACACTTCACATTCTCCCTTGCAACGCGGCTGCCAGTCCTCCTTTCATGCTAAATCTTACGGTCCTAGCTAATGTCTAAGGCACCAAATCCATCTAAACAGTTAATAATCGATAACTAAAACTTGAATTGTACTGCTTCTTAATGCCTATTACATCTACTTAGAAGCCTCTTATGTGTTCTGCTATGCTGCTTTTAGTGTCTCCGCATACTGCAAGTACGCGACATAGATTTGCAGACGATAAATGTAACCGTTTCAGAGAGAAGACCGGCCAATGTGACGATTTATCTTTAAGTCGATTCGATAACAAATGTCGAAAACGGACGGATTTCTCAGGTTTATGCTACATACGAACACGTTTCACATTCACCCATGCAACGTGGCTCCCAGTCCTCCATTCAGGCTAAATCTTAAGGTCCTAGCTCATGTCCAATGCACCAAAGTAGGGTAAAAAGTCAATAATCGATAACTAAAACATGAATTTACTACCTCTTACTGGCTATTACATCAACTTAGAAGCTTCATCTGTGTTCTACCATGGTGCTTTTAGTGTCTCCGCATAACGCAGAGCATGACATAGCTTTGCAGACAATAAATGTAACCGTTTCAGAGAGAAGAGCGGACAATGTGACGATCTGGCTTTAAGTCGATTCGAAAACAAATGACGAAAACGGACGGATTTCTCAGGTTTATGCTACATATGAACACTTTTCACATTATCCCTTGCAACGCGGCTGCCAGTCCTCCTTTCATGCAAAATCTTAAGGTCCTAGCCCATGTCCAAAGCACCAAAGAAGGGTAAAAAGTCAATAATCGCTAAGTGAAACTTGAATTGTACTACTTGTTACTGGCTATTACATGAACTTAGGACCTTCATCTGTGTTCTACTATGGTGCTTTTAGTGTCTATGCATACCGCAGCACGCGACATAGCTTTGCAGACGATAAATGTAACCGTTTCAGATAGAAGAGCGGCCAATGTGACGATCTGGCTTTTAGTCGATTCGATAACAAATGACGAAAACGGACGGATTTCTCAGGTTTTTACTACATATGAACAGTTTTCACATTCTCCCGTGCAACGCGGCTACGAGTCCTCCTTTCATGCTAAATCTTAAGATCCTAGCTCATTTCCAAGGCAGCAAAGAAGGGTGAAAAGTCAATAATCGAAAACTAAAACTTGAATTGTGCTGCTTATTACTGGCTATTACATCACCTTAGTAGCCTATTATGTGTTTTGCTTGCTGCTTTTAGTGTCTCCGAATACCGCAGCACGTGACATAGCTCTACAGACGATAAATGTAACCGTTTCAGAGAGAAGAGCGGCCAATGTGACGATCTGGCTTACAGTCGATTCGAAAACAAATGACGAATACGGACGGATTTCTCAGGTTTATGCTTCATATGAATACTTTTCACATTCACCCATGCAACGCGGCTGCCAGTCCTCCTTTCATGCAAAATCTTAAGGTCCTAGCTCATGCCCAAGGCACACAAGCCGCCTAAAAAGTCAATAATCGATAACTGAAACTTGAATTTTACTGCTTCTTACTGGCTATTACATTAACTTAGAAGCTTCTTCTGTGTCCTACTATGGTGCTTTTAGTCTCTCCGCATACTGCAGCACGCGACATAGATTTGCAGACCATAAATGTAACCGTTTCAGCGAGAAGAGCGGCTAATGTGACGACCAGGTTTTAGTCGATTCGTTATGAAATGACGGAAACGGACGGATTTCTCAGGTTTTTACTACATATGAACACTTTTCACATTCTCCCGTGCAACGCGGTTCCTAGTCCTCCTTTCATACAAAATCTTAAGGTCCAAGCTCATGTCCAAGGCACCAAAGAAGAGTAAAAAGTGAATAATCGATAACTAAAATCTAAATTGAACTGCTTCGTACTGGCTATTACATCAACTAAGAAGCTTCTTCTGTGTTCTACTATGGTGCTTTTAGTGTCTCCGCATACCGCAGAACGCGACATAGCTTTGCAGACGATAAATGTAACCGTTTCAGAGAGAAGAGCCCCCAATGTGACGATCTGGCTTTAAGTCAATTCGATAAAAAATGACGAAAACGGATGAATTTCTCAGGTTTTTATTACATATGAATACGTTTCACATTCTCCCGTGCAACGCGGCTGCTAGTCCTTCTTTAATGCAAAATCTTAAGGTCCTAGGTCATGCCCAAGGCACACAAGCCGCCTAAAAAGTCAATAATCGAGTACAAAAGCTTGAATTGTACTGCTTCTTTTGGCTATTACATCAAGTTAGATATTTCTTCTGTGTTCTACTATGGTGCTTTTAGTGTCACCGCATTCCGCAGCACGCAACATAGATTTGCAGACGATAAATGTAATCGTTTCAGCGAGAAGATCGGCCAATGTGAGGATCAAGCTTATGTCGTTACGATATCAAACTTGAATTGTACCATTTCTTGCTTTCTATTACATCAATTTGGAAGCTTCATCTGTGTTCTACTATGGTCCTTTTAGTGTCTCCGCATACAGCAGCACGCAACATAGCTTTGCAGACGTTAAATGTAACCGTTTCAGAGAGAAGAGCATCCTACGTGAGGATCTGGCTTTAAGTCGATTCGGGAAAAAAGGATAAAACGGAAGAATTTCTCATGTTTTTACTACATATGAACACTTTTCAGATTCTCACGTGCAACGCGTCAGTTAGTCCTCGTTTCATGCAAAATCTTAAGGCCCTAGCTCCAGTCCAAGGCGCGAAAGCCGGGTAAGGGTCAATAATCGATAACTAACACTTGAATTGTTCTACTTCATACTTTCTATTACATCAGCTTCGAAGATTCATCTGTGTTCTACTATGGTGCTTTTAGTGTCTCCGAATACCGCAGCACGCGATATAGCTTTGCAGACGATAAATGTAACCGTCTCAGAGAGAAGTGCGGCCAATGTAACGCTCTGGCTTAAATCGATTCGATATCAAATGATGAAAACGAATAAGTTTCTCAGGTTTTTACTACATATGAACTCTATTCACATTCGCCCGTGCAACGCGGCTGCTAGTCCTGTTTTCATGCAAAATCGTAAGGTCCTAGCTCCTGTCTAAATCACCAAAGAAGGGTATAAAGTCAATAATCGATAACTAAAATTTGAATTGTACTGCTTCTTACTGGCTATTACATCAACTTAGAAGCTTCTTCAGTGTTCTACTATGGCGATTTAGTGTCTCCGCATACCGCAGCACGCAACATAGCTTTGCAGACGATAAATGTTACCGTTTCAGAGGCAAGTGCGGCCAATGTGACGATGTGGCTTTCAGTCGTTTCCATAATAAATGACGAAAACGGTAGGATTTCTCAGGTTTTTACTACATATGAACACATTTCGCATTCTCACGTGCAACGCGTCAGTTAGTCCTCCTTCCATGCAAAATCTTAAGGCCCTAGCTCCTGTCCAAGGCACGAAAGCCGGCTAAAAAGTCAATAATCGATAACTAACACTTGAATTGTACTGTTTCCTAATGGCTTTTACATCAACTTAGAAGTTTCTTCCGCGTTCTACTGTGGTGCTTTTAGTGTCTCCTCATACCGCAGCACGCGAGATTGCTTTGCAGATGATAAGAGTAACCGTTTCAGAATGAAGAGCGGGCAATGTGACGATCTAGCTTTAAGCCGATGAGATAACAAATGACGAAAACGGACGGATTTTTCAGGTTTTTAGTACATATGAAAACATTTCACTCTCTCCCGTGCAACGTGGCTGCTAGTTCTCCCATCATGCAAAATCGTATGGTCCTAGCTCATATCCAAGGCACCAAAGCCGGCTAAAAAGTCAATAATCGATATCTATAACTTGTATTGTATTATTTCTTACTGGCTCTTACCTCAACTTAGAAGTTTCATCTGTGTTCTACTATGGTTCTTTTAGTGTCTCCGCATACCGCAGCACGCTACATAGCTATGCAGGCGACGAATGTAAACGTTTCAGAGAGAAGAGCGCCCAATGTGAAGTTCTATCTTTAAGTCGATTCGATATCAGATGACAAAAACGGACGGATTTCTCAGGATTTTACTACATATGAACACTTTTCACATTCTCCCCTGCAACGCGGCTGCTAGTCGACCTTTCATGCAAAATCTTAAGGTGCTAGCTCATGTCCAAGGCACCAAAGCCGGCTAAAAATTCAATAATCGATAAATAAACTTGAATTGTACTACTTCCTACTTTCTATTACATCAGCTTAGAAGCTTCATCTGTGTTCTAGTATGATCCTTTTAGTGTCTTCGCATACCGCAGCACGTGACATAGCTTTACAGGCGATAAATGTAACCGTTTCGGAGAGAAGAGGGGCCACAGTGACGATCTCGCTTCCAGTCGTTTCAATAATAAATGACGAAAACGGATGAATTTCTCAGGTTTTTACTACATATGAACACTTTTCACATTCTCCCGTGCAACGCGGCTGCTGGTCCTCCTTTCGTGCAAAATCTTAAGGTCCTAGCTCATGTCCAAGGCACCAAAGAAGGGTATAAAGTCAATAATCAATAACTAAAACTTGAATTGTACTGCTTCATACTGGCTATTACATCAACTTAGAAGCTTCTTCTGTGTTCTACTATGCTGCTTTTAGTGTCTCCGAATACCGCAGCACGCGATATAGCTTTGCAGACGATAAATGTAACCCTTTCAGAGAGAAGAGCGCCCAATGTGACAATCTGGCTTTCAGTCTTTTCGACAACAAATGACGAAAACGGACGGATTTCCCAGGTTTTTACTACATATGAACACTTTTCACATTCTACCGTGTAACGCGGCTGCTAGTCCTCCTTTCATGAAAAATCTTAAGGTCCTAGCCCAAGTCCAAGGCACAAAAGCCGGGTAAAAATCAATAATCGATAACTAAAACTTGAATTGTACTACTTCTAACTGGCTATTACATCAACGTAGAAGCTACCTATGTGTTCTACTATGGTGCTTTTAGTGTCTCCGCATACCGGTGCACGCGACATAGCTTTGCAGACGACAAATGTAACCGTTTCAGAGAGAAGAGCTTCCAATGTAGCGATCTGGCTTAAAGTCGATTTGATAACAAATGACGAAAACGGGCCAATATCTTAGGTTTTTACTACATATGAACACTTTACGCACTTTCCCGTGCAACGCAGCTACTAGTCCTCCTTTCATGCAAAATCTTAAGGTATTAGCTCACGTCCAAGGCACGAAAGCCGGCTAAAAAGTCAATAATCGAAAACTAAAACTTGAATTGTACTACTTCTTACTGGGTATTACATCAACTTAGAAGCTTCTTCTGTGTTCTACGGTGCTTTTAGTGTCTCCGCATACCGCACCCAGCGACATAGGTTTGCAGACGGTAAATTTAACCGTTTCAGAGGGAAGAGCGGCCAATCTGATGATCTGGCTTTAAGTCGATTTGATAACAATGACGAAAACGGACGGACTTCTGAGGTTTTTACAACATATGAACACTTTTCACATTTTCCCGTGCAACGCGGCTGCTAGTCCTCCTTTCATGCTAATATTAAGGTCCTAGCTCATGTCCAAGGGACTAAAGCCGGCTAAAAAGTCAATAATCGAAAACTAAAACTTGAATTCTACTACTTCTTACTACCTATTACATCAAATTAGAAGCTTCTACTGTGTTCTACTATGGTGCTTTTAGTGTCTCCGCATACCGCAGCATGCGACATAGCTTTGCAGATGATAATTGTAATCGTTTCAGGGAGAAGAGCGGCCAATGTGACGATCTGGCTTTAAGTCGATTTGATCAGAAATGACGAAAACGGACGGATTTCTCAGGTTTTTACTACATCTGAACACTTTTCACATTCACCCGTGTAACGCGGCTGTTAGTCCTACTTCCACGCAAAATCTTAAGGTCCTAGCTCATGCCCAAGGCACCAAAGCCGGCTAAAAAGTCAATAATCGATAATAATACGTGAATTATACTACTTCTTACTGGCTATTACATAAACTCAAAAGTTTTTTCAGTGTTCTACTATGGTGCTTTTAGTGTCTCCGCGTACCGGAGAACGCTACATAGCTTTGCAGACGATATATGTAACCGTTTCAGAGAGAAGAGCCGCCAATGTGACGATCTGGCTTTAAGTCGATTCGATAACAAATGACGTAAACGGAGGGATTTCTCAGGTTTTTACTATATATGATCATTTTTCACATTGTCCCGTGCAATGCGGCTGCTAGTCCTCCTTTCAAGAAAATAATAAGGTCCTAGCTCATGTCCAATGCACCAAAACCGGCTAAAAAGTCAATAATCGATACCTAAAACTTGAATTATACTACTTCTTACTGGCTATTACATGAACTTAGAAGCTTCATCTGTATTCTACTATGACGCTTTTAGTGTTTTCGCTTACCGCAGCACGCGACATAGCTTTGCAGACGGAAAATATAACCGTTTCAGAGAGAAGAGCACAGAATGTACGTCCTGGCTTTAAGTCGATTCGATAACAAATGACGAAAACGGCCGGAATTCTCAGGTTTTTACGACATATGAACACTTTTCACATTCTCCCGTGCAACGCGGCTGCTAGTCCTCCTTTCATGCAAAATCATAAGGTTCTAGCTCATGCCCGAAGCATCAAAATTGGTTAAGAAGTCAATAATCGATAACTAAAACGTTAATTTTACTACTTTTTACCCAGTATTACATCAACTTAGAAGCTACTTCTGTGTTCTACTATGGTGATTTTAGTGACTCCGCATACCGCACCCAGCGACATAGGTTTGCAGACGGTAAATTTAACCGTTTCAGAGAGAAGACCGGCCATTTTGACGATCTG
Organism: Schistocerca gregaria; assembly: GCF_023897955.1. NCBI lineage: Eukaryota > Metazoa > Arthropoda > Insecta > Orthoptera > Acrididae > Schistocerca > Schistocerca gregaria. The sequence continues at coordinate 7,054,669 of NW_026061853.1, forward strand.
GCTTTAAGTCGATTCGACAACAATTGACGAAAACATACCGATTTCTCAGGTTTTCACTACATATGAACACTTTTCACATTCACCCCAGTAACGCGGCTGCTAGTTTTCCTTTCATGCAAAATCTTAAGGACCTAGCTCATGTCCAAGGCACCAAAAAATCTGAAAGGTCAATAATCGAAAACTAAAACTTGAAGTGCAGTACTTCTTACTGGCTATTACATCAACTTAGAAGCTTCATCTGTGTTCTACTATGGTGCTTTCAGTGTCTCCGCATACCGCAGCGTGCGACATAGCTTTGCAGATGATAATTGTAATCGTTTCAGGGAGAAGAGCGGCCAATGTGACGATCTGGCTTTAAGTCGATTCGATAACAAATGACGAAAAGGGCCGGATTTCTCAGGTTTTTACTACATATGAACACTTTTTACATTGTCCCGTGCAACGCGGCTAATAGTCCTCCTTTCATGCAAAAACTTAAGGTCCTAGCTCATGTACAAGGCATCAAAGCAGGCTAAATAGTGAATAATCGATAACGAAAACTTGAATTGTACTACTTCTTACGGGCTATTACATTAACTTACAAGCTTCTTCTGTGTTGTACTATGGTGCTTTAAGTGTCTATGCATACTGCACCCAGCGACATAGCATTGCAGACGAATAATATAACCGTTTCAGAGGGAAGAGCGACCAATGTGACGATCTGGCTTTAAGTCGATTCGACAACAATTGACGAAAACATTCGGATTTCTCAGGTTTTCACTACATATGAACACTTTTCACATTCACCCTAGTAACGCGGCAGCTAGTCCTCCTTTCACGCAAAATCGTAAGGTCCTAGCTCATGCCCAAGGCACCAAAGCCGGCTACAAAGTCAATAATCGATAGCTAAAACGTGAATTGTACTACACCTTACTGGCTATTACATAAACTTAGAAGTTTTTTCAGTGTTCTACTATGGTGCTTTTAGTATCTCCGCATACCGCAGCACGCGACACAGCTTTGCAGACGGTAAATTTAACCGTTCCAGAGGGAAGAGCGGCCAATGTGACGATCTGGCTTTAAGTCGATTTGATAACAATGACGAAAACGGACGGACTTCTCAGGTTTTTACTACATATGAACACTTTTCACATTTTCCCTTTCAACGCGGCTGCTAGTCCTCCTTTCATGCAAAATCTTAAGGTCCTAGCTCATGTCCAAGGAACAAAAGAAAGGTAAAAAGTCAATAATCGAAAACTAAAACTTGAATTGCAGTACTTTTACTGGCTATTACATCAACTTAGAAGCTTCATCTGTGTTCTACTATGGTGCTTTTAGTGTCTCCGCATGCCGCAGCATGCGACATAGCTTTGCAGATGATAATTGTAATCGTTTCATTGAGAAGAGCGGCCAATGTGATGATCTGGCTTTAAGTCCTTTCGATAACAAATGACGAAAAGGGCCGGATTTCTCAGGTTTTTACTACTTATGAACACTTTTTACATTGTCCCGTACAACGCGGCTAATAGTCCTCCTTTCATGCAAAAACTTAAGGTCGTAGCTCATGTACAAGGAACCAAAGCAGGCTAAAAAGTGAATAATCGATAACGAAAACTTGAATTGTACTACTTCTTACGGGCTATTACATTAACTTAGAAGCTTCTTCTGTGTTGTACTATGGTGCTTTAAGTGTCTATGCATACTGCACCCAGCGACATAGCATTGCAGACGATAAATAAAACCGTTTCAGAGGGAAGTGCGGCCAATGTGACAATCTGGCTTTAAGTCGATTCGATAAGAATTGACGAACACGGTCGGATTTCTCAGGTTTTCACTACATATGAACACATTTCACATTCACCCGTGTAACGCGGCTGCTAGTCCTCCTTTCACACAAAATCTTAAGGTCCTAGCTCATGTCCAAGGCACCAAAGCCGGCTAAAAAGTCAATAATCGATAGCTAAAACGTGAATTGTACTACTTCTTACTGGCTATTACATAAACATAGGAGATTGTTCAGTGTTCTACTATGGTGCTTTTAGTGTCTCCGCATACCGCAGAACGCGACATAGCTTTGTAGACGGTAAATATAACCGTTTCAGAGAGAAGAGCCCCCAATGTGACTATCTGGCTTTAAGTCGATTCGATAACAAATGACGAAAACGGAGGGATTTCTCATGTTTTTAGTATATATGAACATTTTTCACATTATCCCGTGCGAAGCGGCTCTTACACTTCCCTACATGCAAAATCGTAAAGTCCTAGCTCATTACCAAAGCACCAAAGAAAATTAAATGGTCAATAATCGATAACTAAAACTTGAATTTTACTGTTTCTTACTGGCTCTTACATCAACTTTGAAGCTTCTTCTGTATTCTACTATGGTGCTTTTAGTGTCTCCGCATACCGCAGCACGCGTCATAGCTTTGCAGACGGTAAATATAACCGTTTCAGAGAGAAGAGCGGCCAATGTACGTCCTGGCTTTAAGTCGATTCGATAACAAATGACGAAAACGGACGGATTTCTCAGGTTTTTACTACATATGAACACTTTTCACATTCTCCCGTGCAACGCGGCTGATAGTCCTCCTTTCGTGCAAAATCTTAATGTCCTAGCTGCTGTACAAGGCACCAAAGCCGGGTGAAAAGTGAATAATCGATAACGAATACTTGAATTGCACTACTTCTTACTGGCTCTGACATCAACTTAGAAGCTTCATCTGTGTTCTAGTATAGTGCTTTTAGTGTCTCCGCATTACATAGCTCGCGACCTATCTTTGGAGACGATAAATATAACGGTTTCAGAGGGAAGGGCGGCCAATGTAACGACCTGGCATTAAGTCGATTCGATAACAATTGAAGAAAACATACGGATTTCTCAGGTTTTCAATACATATGAACCCTTTTCACATTCTCCCGTGCAACACGGCTGCTAGTCCTCCTTCCATGCAAAATCTTATGATTCCACCTCATGTCCAAGGAACCAAAGCCGGCTAAAAATCAATAATTGATAAACAATACTTGAATTGTACTGCTTCTTACTGGCTATTACTTCAACTTAGAAGCTTCTTCTGTGTTCTATTACGTTTGCTTTTAGCCTCACCGCATACAGCAATAAGTGACATAGCTTTGCAGACGATAAATGTAACCGTTTCAGGGAGAAGAGCGTTAAATGTGACGATGTGTCTTTAAGTCGATTCGATAACAAATGACGAAAATGGACGGATTTCTCAGGTTTTTATTACATATGAACACTTTTTACATTCTCCCGTGCAACGCGGCTAATAGTCCTCCTTTCATGCAAAATCTTAAGGTCCTAGCTCATGTACAACTCACCAAAGCCGGCTAAAAAGTGAATAATCGATAACGGAAACTTTGAATTGTACAACTTCTTGTGGGCTATTACATTAACTTAGAAGCTTCATCTGGGTTGTACTATGGTGCCTTAAGTGTCTATGCATACTGCACCTAGCGACATAGCTTTGCAGACGACAGATAAAACCGTTTCTGTGAGAAGAGCGGGCAATGTGACGATCTCGCTATAAGTCGATTCGATAACAAATGACGAATACGGACGGATTTCTGAGGTTTTTACTACATATGAACACTTTTCACATTGTCCCGTGCAATACGGCTGCTAGTCGTCCTTTCATGCAAAATCTTAAGGTCCTAGCTCATGCCCAAGGCACCAAAGCCGGCTAAAAAGTCAATAATCGAAAACTAAAACTTGAATTGTACTACTTCTTACTACATATTACATCAACTTAGAAGCTTCTACTGTGTTCTACTATGGTGCTTTTAGTGTCTCCGCATACCGCACCCAGCGACATAGGTTTGCAGTGGGTAAATGTAACCGTTTCAGAGGGAAGAGCGGCCACTGTGACGATCTCGCTTTAACTCGATTCGATAACAATTGACGAACACGGACGGATTTGTCAGGTTTTTACTACATATGAACACTTTTCACATTCTCCCGTGCAACGCGGATGCTAGTCGTCCTTTCATGCAAAATCGTAAGGTCCTAGCTCATGCCCAAGGCACAAAAAAGTCTGAAATGTCAATAATCGATAACTAAAACGTTAATTGTACTACTTCTTATTGGGTATTACGTCAACTTAGAAGCTACTTCTGTGTTCTACTATGGTGATTGTAGTGTCTTCGCATACCGCAGCACGCGACATAGCTTTGCAGACGATAAATGTAACCTTTTCAGAGAGAAGAGCGGCTAATGTGAGGATCTGGCTTAAAGTCGATTTGATAACAAAAGACGAACACAGGCGAATATCTTAGGTATTTACTACATATGAACACTTTTCACATTCTCCCGTGCAACACGGCTGCTAGTCCTCCTTTCATGCAAAATCATAAGGTTCTAGCTCATGCCCAAAGCATCAAAATTGGTTAAAAAGTCAATAATCGATAACTAAAACGTGAATTTTACTACTTTTTACTCGGTATTGCATCGACTTAGAAGCTACTTCTGTGTTCTACTATGGTGATTTTAGTGACTCCGCATACCGCACCCAGCGACATAGGTTTGCAGACGGTAAGTTTAACCGTTTCAGAGAGAAGACCGGCCAATGTGACGATCTGGCTTTAAGTCGATTCGGCAACAATTGACGAAAACATACCGATTTCTCAGGTTTTCACTACATATGAACACTTTTCACATTCACTCCAGTAACGCGGCTGCTAGTTTTCCTTTCATGCAAAATCTTAAGCACCTAGCTCATGTCCAAGGCACCAAAGCCGGCTAAAAAGTCAATAACCGAAAACTAAAACTTGAATTGTACTACTTCTTACTGGGTATTACATCAACTTAGAAGCTTCTTCTGTGTTCTACGGTGCTTTTAGTATCTCCGCATACCGCACCCAGCGACATAGGTTTGCAGACGGTAAATTTAACCGTTTCAGAGGGAAGAGCGGCCAATGTGATGATGTGACTTTAAGTCGATTTGATAACAATGACGAAAACGGACGGACTTCTCAGGATTTTACTACATATGAACACTTTTCACATTCTCCCGTGCAATACGGCTGCTAGTCCTCCATTCATGCAAAATCTTAAGGTCCTAGCTCATGTCCAAGGCACCAAAAAAGTCTAAAAGGTCAATAATCGAAAACTAAAACTTGAAGTGCAGTAGATCTTACTGGCTATTACATCAACTTAGAAGCTTCACCTGTGTTCTACTATGGTGCTTTTAGTGTCTCCGCATACCGCAGCATGCGACATAGCTTTGCAGATGATAATTGTAATCGTTTCAGGGAGAACAGCGGCCAATGTGACGATCTGGCTTTAAGTCGATTCGATAACAAATGACGAAAAGGGCCGGATTTCTCAGGTTTTTACTACATATGAACACTTTTTACATTGTCCCGTGCAACGCGGCTAATAGTCCTCCTTTCATGCAAAAACTTCAGGTTCTAGCTCATGTACAAGGCATCAAAGCAGGCTAAAAAGTGAATAATCGATAACGAAAACTTGAATTGTACTACTTCTTACGGGCTATTACATTAACTTAGAAGCTTCATCTGTGTTCTACTATGGTGCTTTTCCTGTTTCCGCCAACGGCAACACGCGACATAGCTTTCCAGACGATAAGTACAACCGTTTCAGAGAGAAGAGCGGCCAATGTGACGATCTGGCTTTAAGTCGATTCGATAACAAATGACGAAAACGGACGGATTTCTCAGGTTTTTACTACATATGAACACCTTTCACATCCTCCCCTGCAACTCGGCTGCTAGTCCCCCTTTCATGCAGAATCTTAAGGTCCTAGCTCATGTCCAAGGCACCAAAGCCAGCTAAAAAGTCAATAATCGATACCTAAAACTTGAATTGTACTACGTCTTACTGGCTATTACATCAACTTAGAAGCTTGAACTGTGTTCTACTATGGTGAGTGCAGTGTCTCCAGATACCGCAGCACGCGACATAGCTTTGCAGACGATAAGTACAAGCGTTTCGGAGAGAAGAGCGGCCAATGTGACGATCTGGCTTTAAGTCGATTCGATAACAAATGACGAAAATGGGCGGATTTCTAAGGTTTTTACTACATATGAACACTTTTCACATTCTCCCGTGCAACTCGGCTGCTAGTCCTCCTTTCATGCAGAATGTTAAGGTCCTAGCTCATGTCCAAGGCAACAAAGCCAGCTAAAAAGTCAATAATCGATACCTAAAACTTGAATTGTACTACTTCTTACTGGCTATTACATCAACTTAGAAGCTTCATCTGTGTTCCACTATGCTGCTCTTAGTGTCTCCACATACCGCAGCACGCGACATAGCTTTGCAGACGATAAGTACAACCGTTTCAGAGAGAAGAGCGGCCAATGTGACGATCTGGCTTTAAGTCGATTCGATAACAAATGACGAAAACGGACGGATTTCTCAGGTTTTTACTACATATGAACACTTTTCACATTCTCCCGTGCAACTCGGCTGCTAGTCCTCCTTTCATGCTGAATCTTAAGGTACTAGCTCATGTCCAAGGCACCAAAGCCAGCTAAAAAGTCAATAATCGATACCTAAAACTTGAATTGGATTACTTCTTACTGGCTATTACATCAACTTAGATGCTTCATCTGTGTTCTACTATGGTAATTTTAGTGTCTCCACATACCGCAGCACGCGACATAGCTTTGCAGACGATAAGTACACCCGTTTCAGAGAGAAGAGCGGCCAATGTGACGATCTGGCTTTAAATCGGCTCGATAACAAATGACGAAAACGGACGGATTTCTCAGGTTTTTACTACATATGAACACTTTTCACATTCTCCCGTGCAACTCGGCTGCTAGTCCTCCTTTCATGCACAATCTTAAGGTCCTAGATCATGTCCAAGTCACCAAAGCCAGCTAAAAAGTCAATAATCGATACCTAAAACTTGAATTCTACTACTTCTTACTGGCTATTACATCAACTTAGAAGCTTCATCTGTGTTCTACTATGGTGATTTTAGTGTCTCCGCATACCGCAGCACGCGACATAGTTTTGCAGACGATAAGTACAACCGTTTCAGAGAGAAGAGCGGCCAATGTGACGATCTGGCTTTAAGTCGATTCGATAACAAATGACGAAAACGGACGGATTTCTCAGGTTTTTAATACATATGAACACTTTTCACATTCTCCCGTGCAACTGGGCTGCTAGTCCTCCTTTTATGCAGAATCTTAAAGTCCTAGCTCATGTCCAAGGCACAAAAGCCAGCTAAAAAGTCAATAATCGATACCTAAATCTTGAATTGGACTACTTCTTACTGGCTATTACATCAACTTAGAAGCATCATCTGTGTTCTACTATGGTGCTTTTAGTGTCTCCGCATATTGCAGCACGCGACATAGCTCTGTAGACCATAAGTACAACCGTTTCAGAGAGAAGAGCGGCCAATGTGACAATCTGGCTTTAAGTCGATTCGATAACAAATGAAGAAAACGGACGGATTTCTCGGGTTTTTACTACATATGGACACTTTTCTCATTCTCCCGTGCAACTCGGCTGCTAGTCCTCCTTCATGCAAAATCTTAATTTCCTAGCTCGTGTCCAAGGCACCAAAGAAGTGTAAAAAGTCATTAACCGATACCTAAAACTTTAATTGTACTACTTCTTACTGGCTATTACATCAACTTAGAAGCTTCATCTGTGTTCTACTATGGTGCTTTCAGTGTCTCCGCATACCGCACCCAGCGACATAGGTTTGCAGTGGGTAAATGTAACCGTTTCAGAGGGAAGAGCGGCCACTGTGACGATCTGGCTTTAAGTCGATTCGATAACAATTGACGAACACGGACGGATTTGTCAGGTTTTACTACATATGAACACTTTTCACATTCTCCCGTGCAACACGGCTGCTAGTCCTCCTTTCATGCAAAATCGTAGAGTCGTAGGTCATGTCCAAGGCACCAAAGCCGGCTAAAAAGTCAGTAATCGACAACTAAAACTTGCATTGTATGACTTCTTACTGGCTATTACATCAACGTAGAAGCTTCATCTGTGTTCTACTATGGTGCATTTAGTGTCTCCGCATTCCGCAACACGAGACATATCTTGGCAGACGATAAATGTAACCGTTTCAGAGAGAAGACCGGCCAATGTGACGATCTGGATTTAAGTCGATTCGATAACAAATGACGAAAACGGACGGATTTCTCAGGTTTTTACTACATATGAACACTTTTCACATTGTCCCTTGCAACGTGGCTGCTAGTCTTCCTTTCATGCAAAATCTTAAGGTCCTAGCTCATGTGAAAGACACCAAAGCCGGCTAAAAAGTCAATAATCGATAACTAAATCTTGAATTGTACTACTTCTTACTGCCTATTACATCAACTTAGAAGCTTTATCTGTGTTCTACTATGGTGCTTTTAGTGTCTCCGTATACCGCAGCACGCGACATAGCTTTGCAGACGATAAATGTAACCGTTTATGAGAGAAGTGCGGCTAATTTGACGATATGGCTTTAATTCGATACGATAACAAATGACGAAAACGGACAAATTTTTCAGTTTTTTGCTACATATGAACACTTTTCACATTCTCCCCTGCAACGCGGCCACTAGACTTCCCTTCATGCAAAATCTTAACTTCCTAGCTCATGTCGAAGCACCAATGAATGGTAAAAAGTCAATAATCGATAACAAAAACTTGAATAGTACTACTTCTTACTGGCTATTACATCAACTTAGAAGGTTCATCTATGTTTTACTCTGATGCTTTTAGTGTCTCCGGATAACGTAGCACGCGACATAGCTTTGCAGACGATAAATGTAATCCTTTCAGAGAGAAGAGCGTCCAATGTGTCGATCTGGATTTAGGTCGAATCAATAACAAATGACGAAAACGGACGGATTTCTCAGATTCTTACTACATATGAACACTTTTCACATTCTACCGTGCTACGCGGCTTCTAGTCCTCCTTTCATGCAAAATCTTAAGTTGCTAGCTGATGTCCAAGGCACCAACGAAGGGTAAAAAGACAATAATCGATAACTAAAACTTGAATTGTACTACTTCGTACTGGGTATTACATCAACTTTGAAGCTTCACCTGTGTTCTACTATGGTGCTTTTAGTGTCTCCGGATACCACAGCAGGCGACATAGCTTTGCAGACTATAAATGTAACCGTTTGAGAGAGAAGAGCGGCCAATGTGGCGATCTGGATTTAAGTCGATACGACTTTCTCAGGTTTTTATTACATATGAACGCTTTTCACATTCTCCCATGCAACGTGACTGCTAATCTTACTTTCATGAAAAATCTTAAGGTCCTAGCTCATGTTCAAGGCACCAAAGCCGGCTAAAAAGACAATAATCAATAACTAAAATTTGAAATGTACTACTTCTTACTTGCTATTACGTCAACTTATAAGTTTCATCTGTGTTCTACTATGGTGCTATTAGTATCTCCAGATACCGAAACACGAGACATTGCTTTGCAGACGATAAATGTAACCGTTTCAGAGAGAACAGCGCCCAATGTATCGATCTGGTTTTAAGTCGATTCGATAACAAATGACGAAAACGGACGGATTTCTCAGGATTTTACTACATATGAACACTTTTCACATTCGCTCGTGCAACGCGGCTGCTAGTCCTCCTTTCATGCAAAATCGTATAGTCCTACCTCATGTCAAAGGCACCAAAGCCGGCTAAAAAGTCAATAATCGATAACTAAATCTTGAATTGTACTACTTCTTACTGGCTATTATATCAACTTAGAAGCTTTATCTGTGTTCTACTATGGTGCTTTTAGTGTCTCCGTATACCGCAGCACGCGACAGAGCTTTGCAGACGATAAATGCAACCGTTTCAGAGAGAACACCGGCCAATGTGTCAATCTGGATTTAAGTCGATTCGATAACAAATGACGAAAACGGACGAATTTCTCAGATTTTTACTACATATGAACACTTGTCACTTTCTCCCCTGCAACGCGGCCACTAGACTTCCCTTCATGCCAAATCTTAAGGTCCTAGCTCATGTCCAAGCACCAAAGAATGGTAAAACGTCAATAATCGATAACAAAAACTTGAATAGTACTACTTTTTACTGGCTATTACATCAACTTAGAAGATTCATCTGTGTTTTACTATGATGCTTTTAGTGTCTCCGGATAACGTAGCACGCGACATAGCTTTGCAGACGATAAATGTAATCGTTTCAGAGAGAAGAGCGGATAATGTGACGATCTGGCTTTAAGTCGATTCGATAACAAATGACGAAAACGGACGGATTTTCAGGTTTTTACTACATATGAACACTTTTCACATTCGCCCGAGGACCGCGGCTGCTAGTCCTCCTTTCATGCAAAATCTTAAGGTCCTAGCTCATGTCCAATGCACCAAAACCGGCTAAAAAGTCAATAATCGATACCTAAAACTTGAATTGTACTACTTCTTACTGGCTATTACATGAACTTAGAAGCTTCATCTGGGTTCTACTATAGTGCTTTTACTGTCTCCGCATACCGCAGCACGCGACATAGTTTTGCAGACGATAAGTACAACCGTTTCAGAGAGAAGAATGACCAATGTGACGATATGGCTTTAAGTCGATTCGATAACAAATGACGAAAACGGACGGATTTCTCAGGGTTTTACTACATATGAACACTTTTCACATTCTCCCGTGCAACGTGGCTGCTATTCCTCCTTTCATGCAAAATCTTAAAGTCCTAGGTCATGTCCAAGGCAACAAAGAAGGCTAAAAATTCAATAATCGATAATTAAAACTTGAAGTGTACTACATTTTACTGGCTATTACATAGCCGACTAAAAAGTCAAAAATCGATAACTAAAACTTGAATTGTACTACTTCTTACTGGCTATTACATCGACTTAGAAGCTTCTTCTGTGTTCTACTATGGTGCTTTTAGTGTCTCCGCATACCGCAGGACGCGCCATAGCTTTGCAGACGATAAATGTAACCGTTTCAGAGATATGAGCGGCCAATGAGACGATCTGACATTAAGTCGATTCGATAACAAATGACGAAAACGGACGGATTTCTCAGGTTTTTACTACACATGAACACTTTTCACATTCTCCCGTGCAACGCAGCTGCTAGCCCTCCTTTGATTCAATGTCTTAAGGTCCTAGCTCATGTCCTAGACCCCAAAGCCAGCTAAAAAGTCAATAATCGATATCTAAAACGTTATTGTACTACTTCTTACTGGCTAATACATCAACTTAGAAGTTTCATCAGTGTTCTACTATAGTGCTGTTAGTGTCTCCGCATACCGCAGCACGCGACATAGCTTTGCTGACGATAAATGTAACCGTTTCAGAGAGAAGAGCGACCAATATGACGATCTGGCCTTAAGTCTATTTAATAAGAAATGACGAAAACGGACGGATTTCTCAGGTTTTTACTACATATGAACACTTTTCACTTTCTCCCGTGCACCGCAGCTGCTAGTTCTCCTTTGATGAAAAATCTTAAGGTCCTAGCTCATGACCAAGGCCCCAAAGCCAGCTAAAAAGTCAATAATCGATATCTAAAACGTTATTGTACTACTTCTTACTGGCTATTACATCAACTTAGAAGTTTCATCTGTGTTCTACTATGGTACTGTTAGTGCCTCCGCATACCGCAGCACGCGACATAGCTTTGCAGACGAAAAATGTAACCGTTTCAGAGAGAAGAGCGGCCAATGTGACGTTCTGGCTTGAAGTCGATTTGATAAGAAATGACGAAAACTGACGGATTTCTCAGGTTTTTACTACATATGAACACTTTTCACATTCTCCCGTGCAACGCAGCTGCTAGTTCTCTTTTGATGCAAAATCTTAAGGACCTAGCTCACGTCCAATACCCCAAAGCCAGCTAAAAAGTCAATAATCGGTATCTATAACGTTATTGTACTACTTCTTACTGGCAATTACATCTACTTAGAAGTTTCATCTGTTTTCTACTATGGTGCTGTTAGTGTCTCCGCATACCGCAGCATGTGACATAGCTTTACAGACGATAAATGTAACCGTTTCAGAGAGAAGAGTGACCAATGAGACGATCTGGCCTTAAGTCGATTTGATGAGAAATGACGAAAACGGACGGATTTCTCAGGTTTTTACGACATATGAACACTTTTCACATTCTCCCGTGCAACGCAGCTGCTAGTCCTTTTTTGATGCAATGTCTTAAGGTCCTAGCTCATGTCCAAGACCCCAAAGCCAGCTAAAAAGTCAATAATCGATATCTAAAACGTTATTGTACTACTTCTTACTGGCAATTACATCAACTTAGAAGTTTTATCTGTGTTCTACTATGGTGCTGTTAGTGTCTCCGCATACCGCAGCACGCGACATAGCTTTGCAGATGATAAATGTAACAGTTTCAGAGAGAAGAGAGACCAATGTGACGATCTGGCTTTAAGTCGATTTGATAAGAAATGACGAAAACTGGAGGATTTCTCAGGTTTTTACTACATATGAACACTTTTCACATTCTCCCGTGCAACGCAGCTGCTAGTCCTCCTTTGATGCAAAATCTTAAGGCCCTAGCTCATGTCCAAGGCCCCAAAGCTAGCTAAAAAGTCAATAATCGATATCTAAGACGTTATTGCACTTTTTCTTACTGGCAATTACTACAACTTAGAAGCTTCTTCTGTGTTCTACTATGGTGCTGTTAGTGTCTCGGCATGCCGCAGCACGCGACATAGCTTTGTTGGCGATAAATGTTACCGTTTCAGAGAGAAGAGCGGCCAATGTGACGTTCTGGCTTTAAGTCGATTTGATAAGAAATGACGAAAACGGACGGATTTCTCAGGTTTTTACTACACATGAACACTTTTCACATTCTCCCGTGCAACGCAGCTGCTAGTTCTCCATTGATGCAAAATCTTAAGGTACTAGCTCAAGTCCAAGGCCCCAAAGCCAGCTAAAAAGTCAATAATCGAAATCTAAAACGTTATTGTACTACTTCTTACTGGCAATTACATCAACTTAGAAGTTTCATCTGTTTTCTACTATGGTGCTGTTAGTGTCTCCGCATACCGCAGCACGCGACATAGCTTTGCAGACGATAAATGTAACCGTTTCAGAGAGAAGAGCGACCAATGTGACGATCTGGCTTTAAGTCGATTTGATAAGAAATGACGAAAACGGACGGATTTCTCAGGTTTTTACTACATATGAACACTTTTCACATTCTCCCGTGCAACGCAGCTGCTAGTCCTCCTTTGATGCAAAGTCTTAAGGTCCTAGCTCATGTCCTAGACACCAAAGCCAGCTAAAAAGTCAATAATCGAAATCTAAAACGTTATTGTATTTCTTCTTACTGGCTATTACATCAACTTAGAAGTTTCATCTGTGTTCTTCTATGGTGCTGTTAGTGTCTCCGCATACCGCAGCACGTGACATAGCATTACATACGATAAATGTAACCGTCTCAGAGAGAAGAGTGACCAATGTGACGATCTGGCTTTAAGTTGATTTCATGAGAAATGACGAAAACGGACGGATTTCTCAGGTTTTTACTACATATGAACACTTATCACATTCTCCCGTTCAACGCAGCTGCTAGTCCTCAATTGATGCAAAGTCTTAAGTTCCTAGCTCATGTCCAAAACCCCAAAGCCAGGTAAAAAGTCTATAGTCGATATCTAAAACGTTATTGTACTACTTCTTACTGGCTATTACATCAAGTTAGAAGTTTCATCAGTGTTCTACTATGGTGCTGTTAGTGTCTCCGCATGCCGCAGCACGCGACATAGCATTGCAGACGATAAATGTAACCGTTTCAGACAGAAGAGCGACCAATGTGACGATCTGGCTTTAAGTCGATTTGATAAGAAATGACGAAAACGAACGGATTTCTCAGGTTTTTACTACATATGAACACTTTTCACATTCTGCCGTGCAACGCAGCTGCTAGTCCTCCTTTGATGCAAAGTCTTAAGTTCCTAGCTCATGTCCAAGACCCCAAAGCCAGCTAAAAAGTCAATAATCGATATCTAAAACGTTATTGTACTACTTCTTACTGGCTATTACATCAACTTAAAAGTTTCATCAGTGTTCTACTATGGTGCTGTTAGTGTCTCCGCATATCGCAGCACGCGACATAGCTTTGCAGACGATAAATGTAACCGTTTCAGAGAGAAGAGCGACCAATGTGACGATCTGGCTTTAAGCCGATTTGATCAGAAATGACGAAAACGGACGGATTTCTCAGGTTTTTTTTACACATGAACACTTTTCACATTCTCCCGTGCAACGCAGCTGCTAGTCCTCCTTTGATGCAAAGTCTTAAGGTCCTAGCTCATGTCCAAGACACGAATGCCAGCAAAAAAGTCAATAATTGATATCTAAAACGTTATTGTACTACTTTTTACTGGCTATTACATCAACTTAGAAGTTTCATCATTGTTCTACTATGGTGCTGTTAGTGTCTCCGCATACCGCAGCACGCGACATAGCTTTGCAGACTATAAATGTAACCGTTTCAGAGAGAAGAGCGACCAATGTGACGATCTGGCTTTAAGTCGATTTGATAAGAAATGACGAAAACGGACGGATTTCTCAGGTTTTTACTACACATGAACACTTTTCACATTCTCCCGTGCAACGCAGCTGCTAGTTCTCTTTTGATGCAAAATCTTAAGGTCCTAGCTCATGTCCAATACCCCAAAGCCAGCTAAAAAGTCAATAATCGGTATCTACAACGTTATTGTACTACTTCTTACTGGCAATTACATCAACTTAGAGGTTTCATCTGTTTTCTACTATGGTGCTGTTAGTGTCTCCGCATACCGCAGCATGTGACATAGCTTTACAGACGATAAATGTAACCGTTTCAGAGAGAAGAGTGACCAATGTGACGATCTGGCTTTAAGTCGATTTGATGAGAAATGACGAAAACGGACGGATTTCTCAGGTTTTTACTACATATGAACACTTTTCACATTCTCCCGTGCAACGCAGCTGCTAGTCCTTTTTTGATGCAATGTCTTAAGGTCCTAGCTCATGTCCAAGACCCCAAAGCCAGCTAAAAAGTCAATAATCGATATCTAAAACGTTATTGTACTACTTCTTACTGGCAATTACATCAACTTAGAAGTTTTATCTGTGTTCTACTATGGTGCTGTTAGTGTCTCCGCATACCGCAGCACGCGACATAGCTTTGCAGATGATAAATGTAACAGTTTCAGAGAGAAGAGAGACCAATGTGACGATCTGGCTTTAAGTCGATTTGATAAGAAATGACGAAAACTGGAGGATTTCTCAGGTTTTTACTACATATGAACACTTTTCACATTCTCCCGTGCAACGCAGCTGCTAGTCCTCCTTTGATGCAAAATCTTAAGGCCCTAGCTCATGTCCAAGGCCCCAAAGCTAGCTAAAAAGTCAATAATCGATATCTAAGACGTTATTGCACTTTTTCTTACTGGCAATTACTACAACTTAGAAGCTTCTTCTGTGTTCTACTATGGTGCTGTTAGTGTCTCGGCATGCCGCAGCACGCGACATAGCTTTGTAGGCGATAAATGTTACCGTTTCAGAGAGAAGAGCGGCCAATGTGACGTTCTGGCTTTAAGTCGATTTGATAAGAAATGACGAAAACGGACGGATTTCTCAGGTTTTTACAACACATGAACACTTTTCACATTCTCCCGTGCAACGCAGCTGCTAAACCTCCTTTGATGCAATGTCTTAAGGTCCTAGCTCATGTCCAAGACCCCAAAGCCAGCTAAAAAGTCAATAATCGGTATCTAAAACGTTATTGTACTACTTCTTACTGGCTATTACATCAACTTAGAAGTTTCATCAGTGTTCTACTATGGTGCTGTTACTGTCTCCGCATACCGCAGCACGCGACATAGCTTTGCAGACGATAAATGCAACCGTTTCAGGGAGAAGAGCGACCAATGTGACGATCTGGCTTTAAGTCGATTTGATAAGAAATGACGAAAACGGACGGATTTCTCAGGTTTTTACTACATATGAACACTTTTCACATTCTCCCGTGCAACGCAGCTGCTAGTCCTCCTTTGATGAAAGGTCTTAAGGTCCTAGCTCATGTTCAAGACTCCAATGCCAGCTAAAAAGTCAATAATCGATATCTAAAACGTTATTGTACTACTTCTAACTGGCTATTACATCAACTTAGAAGTTTCATCAGTGTTCTACTATGGTGCTGTTAGTGTCTCCGCATGCCGCAGCACGCGACATAGCTTTGCAGACGATAAATGTAACCGTTTCAGAGAGAAGAGCGACCAATGTGACGATCTGGCTTTAAGTCGATTTGATAAGAAATGACGAAAACGGACGGATTTCTCATGTTTTTACTACATATGAACACTTTTCACATTCTCCCGTGCAACGCAGCTGCTAGTTCTCCATTGATGCAAAATCTTAAGGTACTAGCTCAAGTCCAAGGCCCCAAAGCCAGCTAAAAAGTCAATAATCGAAATCTAAAACGTTATTGTACTACTTCTTACTGGCAATTACATCAACTTAGAAGTTTCATCTGTTTTCTACTATGGTGCTGTTAGTGTCTCCGCATACCGCAGCACGCGACATAGCTTTGCAGACGATAAATGTAACCGTTTCAGAGAGAAGAGCGACCAATGTGACGATCTGGCTTTAAGTCGATTTGATAAGAAATGACGAAAACGGACGGATTTCTCAGGTTTTTACTACATATGAACACTTTTCACATTCTCCCGTGCAACGCAGCTGCTAGTCCTCCTTTGATGCAAAGTCTTAAGGTCCTAGCTCATGTCCTAGACACCAAAGCCAGCTAAAAAGTCAATAATCGAAATCTAAAACGTTATTGTATTACTTCTTACTGGCTATTACATCAACTTAGAAGTTTCATCTGTGTTCTTCTATGGTGCTGTTAGTGTCTCCGCATACCGCAGCACGTGACATAGCATTACATACGATAAATGTAACCGTCTCAGAGAGAAGAGTGACCAATGTGACGATCTGGCTTTAAGTTGATTTCATGCGAAATGACGAAAACGGACGGATTTCTCAGGTTTTTACTACATATGAACACTTATCACATTCTCCCGTTCAACGCAGCTGCTAGTCCTCAATTTATGCAAAGTCTTAAGTTCCTAGCTCATGTCCAAAACCCCAAAGCCAGGTAAAAAGTCTATAGTCGATATCTAAAACGTTATTGTACTACTTCTTACTGGCTATTACATCAAGTTAGAAGTTTCATCAGTGTTCTACTATGGTGCTGTTAGTGTCTCCGCATACCGCAGCACGCGACATAGCTTTGCAGACGATAAATGTAACCGTTTCAGAGAGAAGAGCGACCAATGTGACGATCTGGCTTTAAGTCGATTTGATCAGAAATGACGAAAACGGATGGATTTCTCAGGTTTTTACTACACATGAACACTTTTCACATTCTCCCGTGCAACGCAGCTGCTAGTCCTCCTTTGATGCAAAA
Organism: Schistocerca gregaria; assembly: GCF_023897955.1. NCBI lineage: Eukaryota > Metazoa > Arthropoda > Insecta > Orthoptera > Acrididae > Schistocerca > Schistocerca gregaria. The sequence continues at coordinate 7,072,052 of NW_026061853.1, forward strand.
TCTTAAGGTCCGAGCTCATGTCCAAGGCCCCAAAGCCAGCTAAAAAGTCAATAATCGAAATCTAAAACGTTATTGTATTACTTCTTACTGGCTATTACATCAACTTAGAAGTTTCATCTGTATTCTTCTATTGTGCTGTTAGTGACTCCGCATACCGCAGCACGTGACATAGCTTTAAAGACGATAAATGTAACATTTTCAGAGAGAAGAGCGTCCAATGTGACGTCCTGGCTTTAAGGCGATTTGATAAGAAATTACGAAAACGGACGGATTTCTCAGGTTTTTACTGCATATGAACACTTTGCACATTCTCCCGTGCAACGGAGCATCTAGTCCTCCTTTGATGCAAAATTTTAAGGTCCTAGCTCATGTCCAAGGCCCCAAAGCCAGCTGAAAAGTCAATAATCGATATCTGAAACGTTATTGCACTACTTCTTTCTGCCTATTACATCAACTTAGAAGTTTCATCAGTGTTCTACTATGGTACTGTTAGTGTCTCTGCATACCGCAGCACGCGATATAGCTTTGCAGACGATAAATGTAACCGTTTCAGAGAGAAGAGCGACCTATGTAACGTCCTGGCTTTAAGTCGATTTGATAAGAAATGACGAAAATGGACGGATTTCTCAGGTTTTTACAACATATGAACACTTTTCACATTCTCCCGTGCAACGCAGCTGCTAGTCCTCCTTTGATGCAAAGTCTTAAGGTGCTAGCTCATGTCCAAGACCCCAAAGCCAGCTAAAAAGTCAATAATCGATAATTAAAACGTTATTGTACTACTTCTTACTGGCTATTACATCAACTTAGAAGTTTCATCTGTGTTCTACAATGGTGCTGTTAGAGTATCCGCAAACCGCAGCACGCGACATAGCTTTGCACATGATAAATGTAACAGTTTCAGAGAGAAGAGCGACCAATGTGACGATCTTGCTTTAAGTCGATTTGATAAGAAATGACGAAAACGAACGGATTTCTCAGGTTTTTACTACATATGAACACTTTTCACATTCTCCCGTGCTACGCACCTGCTAGTCCTCCTTTGATGCAAAATCTTAAGGCCCTAGCTCATGTCCAAGGCCCCAAAGCCAGCTAAAAAGTCAATAATCGATATCTAAAACGTTATTGTACTACTTCTTACCGGCAATTACATCAACTTAGAAGCTTCTTCCGTGTTCTACTATGGTGTTGTTAGTGTCTCGGCATACTGCAGCACGCGACATAGCTTTGCAAGCGATAAATGTTACCGTTACAGATAGAAGAGCGGCCAATGTGACGATCTGGCTTTAAGTCGATTTGATAAGAAATGACGAAAACGAACGGATTTCTCAGGTTTTTACTACATATGAACACTTTTCACATTCTCCCGTGCAACGCAGCTGCTAGTCCTTTTTTGATGCAAAATTTTAAGGCCGTAGCTCATGTTCAAGGCCCCAAAGCCAGCTAAAAAGTCAATAATCGATATCTAAAACGTTATTGTACTACTTCTTACTGGCAGTGTTATCAACTTAGAATCTTCTTCTGTGTTCTACTATGGTGCTGTTAGTGTCTCGGCATACCGCAGCACGCGACATAGCTTTGCAGGAGATAAATGGTACCGTTTCAGAGAGAAGAGCGGCCAATTTAACGTTCTGGCTTTAAGTCGATTTGATAAGAAATGACGAAAACGGACGGATTTCTCAGGTTTGTACTACATGTGAACACTTTTCACATTCTCCCGTGCAACGCAGCTGCTAGTCCTATTTTGATGCAAGATCTTAAGGCCCTAGCTCATGTCCAAGACCCCAAAGCCAGCTAAAAAGTCAATAATCGATATCTAAAACGTTATTGCACTACTTCTTACTGGCTATTACATCAACTTAGAAGTTTCATCAGGGTTCTACTATGGTACTGTTAGTGTCTCTGCATACCGCAGCACGCGACATAGCTTTGCAGATGATAAATGTAGCAGTTACAGAGAGAAGAGCGACCAATGTGACGATCTTGCTTTAAGTCGATTTGATAAGAAATGACGAAAACGAACGGATTTCTTAGGTTTTTATTACATATGAACACTTTTCACATTCTCCCGTGCAACGCAGCCGCTAGTCCTCCTTTGATGCAAAATCTTAATGCCGTAGCTCATGTTCAAGGCCCCAAAGCCAGCTAAAAAGTCAATAATCGATATCTAAAACGTTATCGTGCTACTTCTTACTGGCTATTACATCAACTTAGAAGCTTCTTCTGTATTCTACTATGGTGCCTATATTGTCTCCGCATACCACAGCACGCGACATAGCTTTGGAGACGATAAATGTAACCGTTACAGAGAGAATAGCGGCCAATGTAACGTTCTGGCTTTAAGTCGATTTGATAACAGATGAGGAAAACGGACGGATTTCTCAGGTTTTTACTACTTATCAACACTTTTCACATTCTCGCCTGTGCAACGCAGCTGCTAGTCCTCCATTCATGCAAAAATCTTAATGTCACAGCTTATGTCCAAGGCACGAAAGACGGCTAAATAGTCAATAATCGATAACTAAAACTTGAATTGTACTACTTCTTACTGGCTATTACATCAACTTAGAAGCTTCTTCTGTGTTCTACTATGGTGCATTTATTGTCTAAGCATACCACAGCACCCGACATTTCTGTGCAGACGATAAATGTAACCGTTACAAAGAGAATCGCGGCCAATGTAACGTTCTGGCTTTAAGACGATTTGATAACAGATGAGGAAAACGGACGGATTTCTCAGGTTTTTACTACTTATCAACACTTATCACATTCTCCCGAGCAACGCGGCTGCTGGTCCTCCTTTCATGCAAAATCTTAATGTCCTAGCTCATGTACAAGACACCAAAGACGGCTAAAGGGACAATAATCGATAACTAATACGTGAATTGTAATACTTCTTACTAGCTATTACATCAGCTTAGAAGCTTCTTCTGTGTTCTGCTATGGTGTTATTTGTTTCTTCGCATATCGCATCACGCGTCATAGCTTTGCAGACGATAAATGTAACCGTTTCAGAGAGAAGAGCGGCCAACGTGACGTTCCGGGTTTAAGTCCATTCGATAACAAATGACGAAAACGGACGAATATCTCAGGTTTTTACTATATATGAACACGTTTTCACTCTCGTGCAAAGCGACTGCTACACTTCGTTTCATGCAAAATCTTTAGGTCCTTGCTCATGTACAAGGCACCAAAGAAGGGTAAAAGGTCAATAATCTATAACTAAAACTTGAATTGTACTATTTCTTACTGGCTATTACGTCAATTTGGAAGCTTCTTCTGTGTTCCACTATGGTGCTTTTAGTGCCTCCGCATATCGCATCACGCGTCATAGCTTTGTAGACGATAAATGTAACCGTTTCAGAGAGAAGAGCGGCCAACGTGACGTTCTGGGTTTAAGTCGATTCGATAACAAATGACAAAAACGGACGGATATCTCAGGTTGTTACTACATATGAACACTTTTCACATTCTCCCGTGCAACGCGTCTGCTAGACTTCCCTTCAAGCAAAATCTTAAGGTCCTAGCTAATGTCCAAATCACCAAAGAAGGGTAAAAGGTCAATAATCGATAACTATAACTTGAATTGTACTATTTCTAACTTGCTATTACATCAACTTTGAAGCTTCTTCTGTGTTCTGCTATGATGCTTTTAGTGTCTCGCGCATACCGCAACACGCGACATAGCTTTGCACACTATAAATATAACCGTTTCAGAGAGAAGAGCGGCCAATGTGACGATCTGGCTCTAAGTCGATACGATAACAAATGACGAAAACGGACAGATTTCGCAGGTTTTTACTACTTATGAACACTTTTCAAATTACCCGTGCAAAGCGGCTGCTAGTCCTTCATCATGCAAAAATTTAAGGTCCTAGTTCAAATCCAAGGCGCCAAAGCCGTCTAAAAAGTCAATAATCGATAACTAAAATGTGAATTGTACTACATCTTACTGGCTATTACATCAACTTAGAAGCTACTTCTGTGTTCTACTATGGTGCTTTTAGTGTGTCCGTATACTGCAGCAAGCGACATACCTTTGCAGACAATAAAGTTAATGGTTTCAGAGAGAAGAGCGGCGAATGTAACAATCTGGCTTCAGGTCGATTTGATAACAAATGACGAAACCGGACCGATATCTCAGGTTTTTACTCCATAAGAACACTTTTCACATTCTTCCTTGCAACGCGGCTGCTAGTCCTCCTTTCATGCAAAATTTTAAGGTCCTAGCTCATGCCCAAGGCACCAAAGCCGGCTAATAAGTCAATAATCGATAACTAAAACTTGAATTATACTTCTTCTTACTGGTTTCTACATCAGCTTAGAAACTTCACGTGTGTTCTACTATGGTGCTTTTAGTGTCTCCGCATACCTCAGCACGCGACATAGCTTTGCAGACTATAAATAAAACCGTTGCAGAGAGAAGAGCGGCCAATGTGACGATCTGGCTTTAAGTCGATTCGATAACAAATGACGAAAACGGACGGATTTCTCATGTTTTTAGTACATATGAACACTTTTCACAATCTCAATAGCAACGCGGCACGCAGCACGCGACATGGCTTTGCAAGCGATAAATGAAACCGTTTCAGAGAGAAGAGCGGCCAATGTAACGATCTGGCTTTAAGTCGATTCGATTGCAAATGACGAAAACGGGCGAATTTCTCAGGTTTTTGCTAGATGTGAACACTTTCCACATTCTCCTGTGCGATGTGGCTGATAGACCTTCCTTCATGCAAAATCATAAGATTCTAGCGCATGTACAAGGATCTAATGCCGGCTAAGAAGTCATTAATCAATAACTAAAACTTGAATTTGACTGCTTCTTACTGGTTATTAAGTCAACTTAGAAACTTCTTCTGTGTTCTACTATCGTGGCTTTAGTGTCTCCGCATTCCGCAGCACGCGACATAGCTTTGCACACGATGAATGTAACCGTTTTAGAGAGAAGACCGGCCAATGTGACGATCTGGCTTTAAGTCGATACGATAAAAAATGACGAAAACGGGCGGATTTCTTAGGTTTTTAGTACATATGAACACTTTTCACATTCTCTCGTGTAACGTGGCTCATCAGACCTTGATTAATGCCAAATTTTACGGTAGTCGGTCATTTCACTGGCACCAAAGCCGGCTTATAAATCAATAATCGATAACTAAAACCTGAATTGTACTGTTTCCTAAGGGCTAATTACATCAACCTAGAAGCGTCTTCTGTGTTCTACTGTGTTGTTTTTAGTGTCTCCGCATTCCTTAGCACGCAACATAAGTTTGCAGATGATAAATGTAACCGTTTCAGAGAGAAGAGCGGCCAATGTAACAATCTGGCTTTAAGTCGATTTGATAACAAATGACGAAAACGGACGGATATCTCAGGTTGTAACTACATAAGAACACTTTTCACATTCTCCCGTGCAACGCGGCTGTTAGTCCTCCTTTCATGCAAAATCTTAAGGTCCTAGCTCGTATCCAAGGCACCAAAGAGGGCTAAAAAGTGAATAATCGATAACAAAAACTTGAATTGTACTACGTGTTACTGGCTACTACATCAACTTGGAAGTTTCCTATGTGTTCTAGTATAGTGCTTTTAGTGTCTCCGCATACCGCAGCACGTGACACTGCTTTGGAGACGATAAATGTAACCGTTTCAGAAAAAAGAGCGGAAAATGTGACGATCTGGCATTAAGTCGATTCGATAGCAAATGACTATAACGGTCGGATTTCTCAGGTTTTTACTAGATATGAACACTTTTCACGTTCTCCCGTGCAACGTGGCCGCTAGACCTCCTTTCATACTAAATCTTAAGGTCCTAGCTCATGTACAATGCACTGAAGCCATCTAAAAAGTCTATAACTGACAACTAAAACTTGAATTGTACTGCTTCTTACTTGCTATTACATCAACTTAGAAGCTTCTTCTCTGTTCTACTATGGTGCTTTTAGTGTCTCCGCATACTGCAGCACGCGACATAGCTTTGCACACGATAAATGTAATCGTTTCAGAGAGAAGAGCGGCCAATGTGACGATCTGTAATTAAGTCGATTGGATAGCAAATGACAAAAACGAGCGGATTTCTCAGGTTTTTACTAGATGTGAACACTTTTCACGTTCTCCCGTGCAACGTGGCTGCTAGATCTCCGTTCTTACTAAAACGTAAGGTCCTAGCTCATGTCCAATGCATTAAAGCCATCTAAAAAGTCAATACTTGGTAACTAATACTTGAATTGTACAGCTGCTTACTGGCTATTAGATCAACTTAGAAGCTTCTTCTCTGTTCTACTATGGTGCTTTTAGTGTCTCCGACTACCGCAGCAAGCGACATAGCATGGCACACGATAAATGTAACCGTTTCAGAAAGAAGAGCGGAAAATGTGACGATCTGGCATTACGTCGATTCGAAAGCAGATGACGAAAACGGGCGGATTTCTTAGGTTTTTACTGCACATAAAAACTTCTCACTTTCTCCCGTGCAACGTGGCTGCCAGACCTCCCTTCATGCCAAATCTTAAGGTCCTAGCTCATGTCCAAGGCACCAAAGCCGGCTAAAAATTCAATAATCGATAACAAAAACTTGAATTGTACTGCTTCTTACTGGCTATTACACCAAATTAAAAGCTTCTTCTGTGTTTTACTATGGTGCTTTTAGTGTCTCCGCAAACCGCAGCACGCTACATAGCTATGCAAACAATAAATGTAATCGTTTCAGAGAGGAAACGGCCAATGTGACGATCTGGCATTACGTGGATTCGAAACCAGATGTGAAAACGGGCGGATTTCCTTGGTTTTTAGTACATATGAACACTTTTCACATTCTCTCGTGTAACGTGGCTGCCAGACCTTGTTTAATGCCAAATCTTAAGGTAGTCGGTTATTTCACTGGCACCAAAGCCGGCTAATAAATCATCTACATCTACATCTACATGACTACTCTGCAATTCACATTTAAGTGCTTTTCAGAGGGTTCATCGAACCACAATCATACTATCTCCTACTGTTCCACTCCCGAACAGCGAGCGGGAAAAACGAACAGCTAAACCTTTCTGTTCGAGCTCTGATTTCTCTTATTTTATTTTGATGATCATTCCTACCTATGTAGGTTGGGCTCAACAAAATATTTTCGCATTCGGAAGAGAAAGTTGGTGACTGAAATTTCGTAAAAAGGTCTCGCCATGACGAAAAACGTCTATGCTGTAATGACTTCCATCCCAACTCGTGTATCATATCTGCCACACTCTCTCCCCTATAACGCGATAATACAAAATGAGCTGCCCGTTTTTGCACCCTTTCGATGTCCTCCGTCAATCCCACCTGGTAAGGATCCCACACCGCGCAGCAATATTCTAACAGAGGACGAACGTGTGTAGTGTAAACTGTCTCTTTAGTGGACTTCTTGCATCTTCTAAGTGTCCTGCCAATGAAACGCAACCTTTGGCTGGCCCTCCCGACAATATTATCTATGTGGTCCTTCCAACTGAAGTTGTTCGTAATTTTAACACCCAGGTACTTAGTTGAATTGACAGCCTTGAGAATTGTACTATTTATCGAGTAATCGAATTCCAACGGATTTCTTTTGGAACTCATGTGGATCATCTCACACTTTCCGTTATTTAGCGTCAGCTGCCACCTGACAAACCATACAGCAATCTTTTCTAAATCGCTTTGCAGCTGATACTGGTCTTCGGATGACCTTACTAGACGTTAAATTACAGCATCATCTGCGAACAGTCTAAGAGAACTGCTCAGATTGTCACCCAGGTCATTTATATAGATCAGGAACAGTAGAGGTCCCAGGACGCTTCCCTGGGGAACACCTGATATCACTTTAGTTTTACTCGATGATTTGCCATCTATTACTACGAACTGCGACCTTCCTGACAGGAAATCACGAATCCAGTCGCACAACTGACACGATACCCCATAGCTCCGCAGCTTGATTAGAAGTCGCTTGTGGGGAACGGTGTCAAAAGCTTTCCGGAAATCTAGAAATACGGAATCAACTTGAGATCCCCTGTCGATAGCGGCCATTACTTCGTGCGAATAAAGAGCTAGCTGCGTTGCACAAGAGCGATGTTTTCTGAAGCCATGCTGATTACGTGTCAATAGATCGTTCCCTTCGAGGTGATTCATAATGTCTGAATACAGTATATGCTCCAAACCCCTACTGCAAACCGACGTCAATGATATAGGTCTGTAGTTAAATGGATTACTCCTACTACCCTTCTTGAACACTGGTGCGACCTGCGCAATTTTCCAATCTGTAGGTATAGATCTATCGGTGAGCGAGCGGTTGTATATGAGTGCTAAGTAGGGAGCTATAGTATCAGCGTAATCTGAAAGGAACCTAATCGGTATACAATCTGGACCTGAAGACTTACCCGTATCAAGCGATTTGAGTTGCTTCGCAACCCCTAAGGTATCTACTTCTAAGAAACTCATGCTAGCAGATGTTCGTGTTTCAAATTCTGGAATATTCCATTCGTCTTCCCTGGTGAAGGAATTTCGGAAAACTGCGTTCAATAACTCCGCTTTAGCAGCACAGTCGTCGATAACAGTACCATCGGCACTGCGCAGCGAAGGTATTGACTGCGTCTTGCCGCTTGTCTACTTTACATACGACCAGAATTTCTTCGGATTTTCTACCAAATTTCGAGACGATGTTTCGTTGTGGAACCTATTAAAGGCATCTCGCATCGAAGTAGGTGCCAAATTTCGCGCGTCTGTAAATTTTAGCCCATCTTCGGGATTTCGCGTTCTTCTGAACTTCGCATGTTTTTTTCCGTTGCCTCTGCAACAGCGTTCGGACTTTTTTTGTGTACCACGGGGGATCTGTTCCATCTCTTACCAATTTATGAGGTATGAATATCTCAATTGCTGTTGCTACTATGTCTTTGAATTTGAGCCACATCTCGTCTACATTCGCATAGTCAGTTCGGAAGGAATGGAAATTGTCTTTTAGGAAGGCTTCTAGTGGCACTTTATCCGCTTTTTTAAATAAAATTATTTTGCGTTTGTTTCTGATGGATTTGGAAGAAATGGTATTGAGCCTAGCTACAATGACCTTGTGATCACTAATCCCTGTATCAGTCATGATGCTCTCTATTAGCTCTGGATTGTTTGTGGACAAGAGGTCAAGTGTGTTTTCGCAACCATTTACAATTCGCGTGGGTTCGTGGACTAACTGCTCGAAATAATTTTCGGAGAATGCATTTAGGACAATCTCGGAAGACGTTTTCTGCCTACCACCGGTTTTGAACAAGTATTTTTGCCAACATACCGAGGGTAGGTTGAAATCCCCACCAACTATAACCGTATGAGTTGGGTATTTATTTGTTACGAGACTCAAACATTCTCTGAACTGTTCCGCAACTGTATCATCGGAGTCTGGGGGTCGGTAGAAGGAGCTAATTATTAACTTAATTCGGCTTTTAAGTATAACCTCCACCCACACCAATTCACACGGAGTATCTACTTCGACTTCACTACAAGATAAACCACTACTGACAGACACAAACACTCCACCACCAATTCTGCCTAATCTATCTTTCCTGAACACCGTCTGAGACTTCGTAAAAATTTCTGCAGAACTTATTTCAGGCTTTAGCCAGCTTTCTGTACCTATAACGATATCAGCTTCTGTGCTTTCTATTAGCGCTTGAAGCTCAGGGACTTTTCCAGCGCAACTACAACAATTTACAACTATAATTCCGACTGTTCCTTGATCCAAGCACGTCCTGTAATTGCCAAGCACCCTTTGACATTGCAGCCCATCCCGCACTTTCCCGAGGCCTTCTAACCTAAAAAACCGCCCAGTCCACGCCACACAGCCTCCGCTACCCGTGTAGCCGCCAGCTGAGTGTAGTGAACTCCTGACCTATTCAGCGGAACCCGAAACCCCACCAGCCTATGGCGCAAGTCAATGAATCTGCAGCCAATAAGGTTGCAAAACCGTCTGAGCCTCTGATTCAGACCCTCCATCCGGCTCTGCACCAAAGGTCCGCAGTCGGTTTTCTCAACGATGCTGCAGATGGTCAGCTCTGCCTTCATCTCGTAAGAAAGACCGGCAGCCTTCACCAAATCAGATAGCCGCTGGAATCCAGAGAGAATTTCCTCAGATCCAAAGCGACACACGTCATTAGTGCCGACATGTGCCACCACCTGCAGCTGGCTGCACCCTGTGCTCTTCATGGCATCCGGAAGGACCCTTTCCACATCAGGAATGACTCCTCCCGGAATGCACACGAAGTGCACACTGGATTTCTTCCCCTCCTTAGCCGCCGTATCCCTAAGGGGCCCCATTACGCGCCTAACATTGGAGCTCCCAACTAATCGATAACTAAAACCTGAATTGTACTGTTTCCTACGGGCTAATTACATCAACCTAGAAGCTTCCTCTATGTTCTACTGTGTTGTTTTTAGTGTCTCTGCATTCCTTAGCACGCGACATAAGTTTGCAGACGATAAATGTAACCGTTTCAGAGAGAAAAGCTGCCAATGTAACGCTCTGGCAATACATCGATTTGATAGCAAATGACGAAAACGGGCTTATTTCTTAGGTTTTTACTACATATGAACACTTTTCACATTCTCTCGTGTAACGTGGCTTTTAGGCCTCTCTTCATGCAAAATCTTAAGGTCGTCGGTAATGTCAAGGCACCAAAGCCGGATAATAAGTCAATAATCGATTACTAAAACTTAAAGTTTACTGCTTCTTACTGGCTGATTACATCAACTTATAAGCTTCTTCTCTGTTTTACTGTGTTGCTATTAGTACCTCCACATAGCGCAGCACACAACATAAGTTTTCAGACGATGAAGGTAACCACTTCACAGAGAAATTCCAAATTCTGTGTCTGTGTCTACTGCCTGCTCATATTGTTTAAAGCAGGTTGCTCTAAATGCCCAGTGGATCTGATTCCCTTGATACCCATTCTAAACAATCTCGGATTGGGAAAGACCAAGCTCTGCTTATACTTATAGTCTGGGAAGTTGACATATCTTAGACAGTAAAATATGATGGTTAAAGATGTCCACTGAGTATTCCCATATACACTGAAGTTAGCTTTGAACAACAAATTATTAATTGGCCACCTACTCTTGACTCAATAGCTACTAAGATCTTTCACTGGTGAAGGAGGTGACAACGTTGTTACGTCCATTAGAGGCTTCTGTAGTTTGCTGAGAATGATGTGATATAATTGTGCCTTGTGATTTTCTGTGGAGTTCCAGAGTAAGTTCTACACTGGTGCAGGACATCCATTATTGCTGTTCTCATTCGAGGCAATCCTGGATTCTAAATCTCAAGCACCAGAGGATTATAAACAGCAATGCAACCTCTGTCTTCCTGGCTGTCCACTATTTCAAAGTGCTGTGGTTGACAGTCTCTTCTCATTGTGCAGTGCTTGTAGATTATTGTAAATGGATAAACTGCAATATTTAGAACATCTCATTCTAAACTTTCTAAAGAACGAGACTTTTCTGTCACGACCACTTTTTGTGTGAGGTGATAAATACCAGGAATTTGGTTGTATTTTGAGAACCTAATGGTGACATACATTAGTGTCTGTGTAAATTAATGGAACTGGATTTTTCCTGAGGTCGGCAGTTTTCCGAAGGTCGGCGTTTTCCCACGAGGTCGGCGTTTTACCCCGAGGTCGACGTTTTTCCCTCGAGGTCTGCGTTTTTCCCCGAGGTCGGCGTTTTTTCCCTAGGTCTGCGTTTTTGCACTGAGGTCGGATCGGCGATTTTTTCCCCGAGGTCTAGAAATCTATCGGTATATTGAAAATCCAAAGTATTTTGATGTATATCGAACTATACTGATATGTCAAGTGAACTTGAAACATATATCCGACCACTAGATATCGGTATTTATCGAGATAGCGATATATTTCGATATACCTATTTATTTCGAGAATCGTTTTCTTAGGGGTACAGATTTTTTTCAAGACGTCCATTCTTTCCCATTATTGATTCATTTCGATATATCGACTTATGTCGAAGCACTCATTATATCGAGATGTCGATTTATTTCGAGATATCTATCTATATTGAGGCATCCATTTATTTCGAGGTATCAATTGATTTCGAAGTATCCGTTTATGTCGAGATATCGATTTAGTTTGATATACCGAAACAAATCGGGTTGTCTGTTTATTTCGAGCTATCGATATATTTCCATGTGTCGGTGTACTTCAGATATCGATTCCTTTCGAGATATCGATAAATTTCAAGAAACCTCTATATCTCAAGTAATCCATAAATTTCTAGATATTGTATTTTTAGAGATATCTTTATATTACTAGGTACCAATATATTTCAAGATATCGATATATTTCTATACCTTGATTTATCTCGAGAGGTCCGTGAGATTCGAGATATCGTTCTATATGGTAAGCTGAAATGCGTATACATGTCGATATATTTCGGGATATCGAATCATTTCGATGTAGCTGTCTTTTGGAGGTGTCGATTTATTTCGAAGTTTCGATTTTTTTCATGGTGTCGATTTATTTCGAGGTTGCGATTTATTTCGGGTTGGCGATTTATTTCTGGGTGTGGATTTATTTCGAGGTGTCGATATATTTCGAGGTGACGATATATTTCGACGTTACTTGTCGACTGCATCAGCTTAGAACCTATTTCGTACAGAGTGGTGCGACTGCATACCTCAGAAGGCGACATTGATATCCAGACGATGAATGTAAACGTTTCCGAGAGAAAAGCGTCCAATGTGACGAATTGGCACTACGTCATTATGAAAACAAATGACGGAAACGTGAGGTTTCTGCCACTCAAAGTGCTGCCAACTTTCACCCCACCCCCTCCTCACTCTCCCCAGTCGTGGCGATCAGCTGGTGTGATAGAAATGGACACAGGAAAGTAATAACGTTCCATGAAATCCCATTCTAGGGAGGTTCAAGGGTAAATGTTCCAGACGGTTTATTTGCATTAAGACACACATACTGGACATCTACAATGTCACATCTGCCAGATCGTTTCTATTGTCAGCAGTGGAAAACAAAACAGCGTACTGAAAAAGCCATAGTGAGACGCGGTTTTTGGTAGACGAAATAATAGGAATACTCTAGGCACTGATAATGATGATCTAATGAGAATTCTGGTATTGTTTTGAAAGATGCATTTAAATATGCATTGAACGTAGCTCCAAATTATTTTGAGAACTATAATTGCGGTATGATGGATCTACATTGGAGATTTGGTAATGCATAACATTTCGATCTGAGAATACTTTACGTGATAGAACGGCATTGACCTTGTGTGTCATTAGGGTAAAGTTAATTTGCCGCCATTAACATAAAATTTATCCGCCATTAACATAAAATGTATTTTTCAGCTTACTTCAATAAGGACTCACTTCAGATGATTGGACAACTAAAGAGAACTCAAACCGTTATTTTAATAGTATTCGTAGGTCCAATGCAGCATTTACCGTGGACAGTCCCTGAGTCAAGACTGTCAGTTTTATGTAGGGAGCACTCCTTTAAGAAAGCACTCCGTGTTCAGGCCACAAGTGGCCAGTCAGGACCATCCGACCGCCACGTCATTCTCACTGAGGGTGGAGGAGGAGCTGGCTCTCCCACTCGTTGTGGTAGTTTCCTTTGACTGGAGCCGCTACTATTCGGTCGAGTAGTTCCTCAATTGGCATCGCAAGGCTGAGTGCAACCCGAAAAATGCCAACAGCGCATAGCGGCCCATATGGTCACCCATCCAAGTGCCGACCACGCCCGAAAGTGCTAAACTTCAGTGATCTGACGGGAACCGGTGTATCCACTGCGGCAAGGCCGTTGCCCCTACCACTTTTACATGATATTTTTGATCGTAGATCAGGTCTGATGGCTGGAAAGAATGGACGTTTACCATGTTATGCACATTTATATTTTCACTACGTCGACACAGCTGGTCCAATTTCGACCAGCGGTGATGGTAGCCATAATGATCGAGCCAAGCATCCTGTGTACATTGGTTGCACCCAAGTGTGTGGGGATCACAGCATTCGTGACATTTAAATTTGTTACTTCTTTGCTACTATATTCGCAATAAATTTTGCAGACAGTATCCGCATATGACGCTGAATGCACCTACAAAATTATATCATTGTACGACACATGTTTCAGGAGATACGTCATAAAAACTCAGGACAAGGCCAGACGCTGCATAGTACGGACGTGGACGCACAGCTGTAAATAAATGCCTGGTCAACACCAAGCTTTTCCGCTAGTCATCTATAAAGATAAAAAATCCCCAATATTGTCCACCAGCATATTTTTGAAAAACCTTTATTTTGTCATCCATTTCTTTTTCCTGTAAAAATCGTAAAAGCCGCATCATTGTGTTTTTAAAAATAGTTTCCTATTGTCATCTCTTTTTATGTATTTTAAACCATTTATCGCTTGTGTAACCTGTGGCTACAAGTCCATTCCCTTTATGGGGTAATCGAAATAATGAACAACGGAAAAAAGTGTGGGTCAATTTCTTCCTCATTTTTCGGAACTTCTGATAATAGTAAATCGTTGGCTGTTTGAGGGCGTGGTAGGTACATACAAGAGATTAGTGTAAGATTAGAATTTGGGTTAGATACAGTGCCAGGAGGTTCTGTTTCTATCTGGCTAGCTTCAAAGTACTTCACCATCTACTAAGTGATGCGTTTCATTGTGAATGGTGTGGTCTGTGCTAGGTCTACCCTTTACTCCACAATGCTGTTCCTTCGATGCTATTAAAACCAGGATGTTATCAAAATATATGCACAGTGGCAGACTGGAGTCTGCATAAATATTTCCAGTGGTGGGGAGGGGGGAAGGGGCGTCGGGGCTGGAGTGCATGATTCTGAAACTGGCACTCTGTGTACAAATCAGCTGGTCAGTTACGAGGTGCATCAAGCTACAAGACCCTAACTCTATAAGCGCTACAACTGGTCAAAGCTAAGGTTTAGCAGTATTGTGGAGAATTCTTATCTGGAAGAGTATGAGTATACTGTAACGAATAAAAACTCTTTACTCCAGATTCCAAGGATGGTTAGGGGCGACGGGTGAAAGTGCCCTTTTGCCTATCCTCCCCTCCCCACCTCCTCCCCTCCCCCTCCCCTTCCCCCTCGCAGACGCCAATGGTTGGCCCGTTCATTTTGAGAACATCAGAGTTGCAGTAACCTTTCTGAGAAACTGTTCTAGATGTCCTTGCGCGTCAATCTTACCACTCACAACAGCAGTGGGAATGTCGGTTATCGCTCAAACAACTGGTTTTCGGCTCTTATCAGTTTCCCAGCCTCACTTTAACCTAATTGTTAAAGCCCGTCACAATACCAGTTCTTGTAATAACCGATTTTCAGTATTTTGTTTACATTATTTCCTCTTGTAAACGTAGAAATCAAACAAAGATAAAAATTTTTACTTTCTCAGTTTCTTGATAAATGGAATCAAAACGTCAAATACATTTATGATGACCTGCAGCCGTCCAGAACGAAATTAGAATTATATTAATACCGTCAGCTGCTCACGGGTGTCGATATATATCAACGGGGACAGGTGACAATGTGTGCCTGTCTGGGACTCGAACCCGGGATCTCCTGCTTACATGGCAGGCTCTCTGCCCATCTGAGCCACCGAGGGCACAGACGATAGTGTGACTGCAGGTACTATCTCGCGCACGCTTCCCGCGAGACTCACATTCTCACCTTCCATGTCCACGCACTACATTCGTAGTGTCCCACACCAACACATTCATTACTCGTGGAACACATTCTTACCAAGTCCCGTAACAGTTCGGGGAATACTTGTGCATCTTCACAGAAGAAGGTCATGGCTGGTATTGCCAGAACCATATACTTATATGGATATGGACATGTCTTCCACGAGGAATGAGTGTGTTGGAGTGGGACTCTACGACTGTAGTGTATGGACATTCAAGGTAAGAATGTGAGTCTCGCAGGAAGCGTGCGCGAGATAGTCCCTGCAGTCGAACCATACACTGTGCCCTCGGTGGCCTAGATGCATAGAGCGTCTGTCATTTTAGCAAGAGATCCCGGGTTCGAGTCCCGGTCGTGGCACACATTTTCACTTGTCCACGTTGATATTTATCAACGCCCGTGAGCAACTGACGGTATTAATATAATTCTAATTTCTTTAAATTAAATAGTCCAATAAAACTTTGTCCGCTGTTCGCTGTTTCTCTCAAAATATAGCGAGTACTTCTATACCACAGAAAACTGCCAGTATTATCCTACTGATTTTAGTTTTTAGAACTCTGCTCAAAAATTATATTTAAATCGGTTATCACAGCACTATGCGGGCATTACGTATAATCCAGCGATAAAGAGTGAAAACTGCGGCAGGAGAACTCTCTTTTTCGTTTTAATTTCTCTGTTAACGGGTAAAAGCAGATATCGTAGACACAGGCAGCAGATCAGGCACTTTCTATTTTTATCCCGAACTATGAATGATTTGTAAAATTTTAACTTTTTTCCTTGTATGATGTCGCAAGTCGACCAAATCGACCATTGTGCTTCACTCGTACTGCATATCGTAAAATACTTCCAGGCTTCCAGATGGTGCCATTCTGTGTTACAACTGACGTTCGACAACAGCGAGAAACTGCGTCCATTCTCGCGCACTGCTTGTATAACAGGCACAGTATTGTCTCGGCAATGTTGGACCAATTCACTTGTTGCTCGTTTCTATCAGCAGTGTTATTAAAGTGGCATACATCACTTTTCCCATTTTTTCTGTAATAACACAGTATTTAAGAGCTATGGAAATCTTACGAATAAAAATTACTCGTCTTTTTTAAAAAAGGTTTATTTGAAAACTAAAAATTTTACTACGACAACTGTGGCTAATTGGTATATCTGTTTTTACGTGGTTATCAGGAAAATATAAAAAGATACTTGTTATAACCGAGAGCAAACAAATACCGAAAGACATCGGTTCTTCAGAACTAAAATACCCATGTCGTTTTAACTGATCGGTTTTTCTATCTCTAAACTGCAGTGTCGCCACAGAAAAGTGTGTCGTTCCATCAATGTACATAGCAACGTTGAGATATGTATGTGTTTATGCGCAATATCGGCAAATGGAAACACGAAGAGGTAATAAGCACATGAGCGATAGAATTTATTTCACAGTCAGAAAAGTCGAGTGACAGACAAGACTGAATCACTGTAATAGAAATTATATGGAAAGCTGTGTAAAGGAAAATTTCCAGTTCTTTCGTGGATTCCAAAATTGAAGCAAATTCCGGGACATCAAGGTGACATAGTCTTATACGGATAGTATTCCATGACTAACGTAATTGGCCCACATACTGTACTGGTATACTGATAATATTACACTACTAAGGTAATTTACCTGAAATAATTTACAAACATGTTACTATAACATTCGCTACTACTCATTACGCTAATTGACCTTCAGCCATTAAGCGCAAGCGCATATCTCAGTTATGATACGTGCGCCATCCAAAAATTTATCAAGGTGGTAACTCAACACAACTACAAACGATCATTGTGTGCAAAATAAATAGAACACCTCATAAGAAGAACATGATGGGTTTGAATCATTCCCACCGCAAAGGATGAAAAATTCAGGCTCGCACACAAGACCACTTGATAACTAACCAGAAATTCAGATTAGTTGTAGCTTCGGTGACAATCGCCTTTTTTACATTTTCCCCGTAAACTAGATAATTATGAAACGTAAGCAACTACTGTAAAATATCTGCGGCAACGGCCTTGCCGCGGAGGTTGCATCGGTTCACGTGGGATCACCGAAGTTAAGTGCGTTGTCGGGCGTTGAAGGCACTTGGATGGGTGATCATCCAGGCCGCCATGCGCTCTTGCCATTTCTCGGGGTGCACTCAGCCTCATGATGCCAATCGAGGAGCTACTCGGCCCAATAGTAGCGGCTCCGGTCAAAAAATACCAACATAACGACCGGGAGAGCAGTGTGCTGACCCCCGCCCCTCCTGTTCGCATCCTCCACGGATGATGACACGGCGGTCGGATGGTGCTGTCCCAGTAGGTCACTCGTGGCCTGAAGACGGAGTGCTTACAAAGCAAACTACTCTCCAGTGGATGGTCGTACTACTGAGACCTTGATGCCTGGCATCAATAACAGATGGCAGCATAAGAGGTTGGCTTACGCCTACTGCCGAATTTTGCGATCTGTCGTAAGCCTGCGTATGCACGTGGGGCCTTCCGTCTTAAGTGCAAGCATATCCATTGCGTTTTCTGCCGCGCGACTTGAGTGGAATGTTTCATTATTTCTGAAATATTATAGAAATGTTTTTCGTTGTATATCCTCACCATCGGTACTGAATTTACTGTAAAATTACTTGCTCACTTTTCGGAACTTCCGTTCATAGTAAATCGATACTATTTGAAGCCGTGGTAGACACGAGTCTAGTGTGCTTCACCTTCAGCACCTTCTGTGTCAGTCTCGGTTCCTATGTCCCTGATTTCACAACGAACAGTTCGTTGTCTACTGAGTATACTGTCTGTTGCACGACACTATCCCTCCCACGCTGCTAAATGTAGGTCGTCGGCAAAATATGACTGCAGTGGAACAAGGGCGTCTGCAGAAATTTCCCCAGGAGGTGGTGGTGGCATTGTTAGTGGTGTGTGTGTGTGTGTGTGTGTGTGTGTGTGTGCGTGCGTGTGTGTGTGTGTGTGTGTGGAGGCCATTACTATGAAATTCACACAGTCCAGACCGCCAAGGAAAATAAACCTTGAGATTTGGAAAGGTTGTTGATCTTATACCGCTTATACTGCATATTTCGAAATTCCACCTCTAAGGGGGATACACAGGAAATGAAAGGATTTTTGAAACATGTAGCTATTAAGGTAATTTTGAAGCTAGGCAGACGAAAATTTGTATCTGGTTTCTAGGTCAGAAATAAAGAAATATGTGTTCCAGTATTATTGGGAATTTAACCTCTATGAGGTGAAATAGTAGGTGAACATTTTATCTTGAGATAAAAAATTATGGAAGGACTATGGAAGTATTTTTAAGGCTATATCTACGAAAATTGGTATTTGACTTCAAGGTTACAAATAAGAAAATACGTATTTTCGTGTTTTTGGAAGTTCAACCCCTAAGGGGATGAAATAGAGTGAGCTGGTGCGTTTCTGGCGCCAGTTTCCGTCGATCGATGTTTCGATCTTTGAGTCGCGGTCCAGAGGACACTGCTCGCTAACCGACTGTAGTAGTTCTCTGTGCGGCCCAACATCGGGCTTACCGCGCTTACACTGGACACAGTTGCCAACAAATCGCATGCCATCGCCATATAGGTTGGGCCAAAACATGTGTTCCCGAACTCTGTTCAAGGTCTTGTAGAACCCCAAATGATCCCCTACCGCCGAATCGTGGAAATATCTGAGTGCCATGCTAACTCGTTCCTGTGGAATACAGACCTTCCCTTCACCACGGTTGTCTTCCCCTTTACACAAGACACCCCCCGCCCACCCCACCCCCCGAAGACCTCGCCATCCGCCAACTGCTGCCGAATCGGTCCCCACCCGGGGTCCTCGGCCTGTTTGCCGGCTAAGTCGCAGAAGAAGCCGGGTGTCTCGGAGAGAAGGAAATTGACCCCCAGATCCGGCTCCACGTGGCCCTTGCCTTCCCCAGACTCTGCCGCGAACATACGGATAAGAGCGTCGCCAATTCATTGTCTCTGCCACTAATATGGCGAACCTGGAGATAAGTCTCGTCATCTTAACTTCGGTATGATTTTTAGCGATCTTATTAATCAAAGTTTAAGGGCTGGCACTGGCCAAGTAACTCACGGAGGCTCATTGGTTTCAGTCCAGTTGTATTGCTCACCTGTTCTCCAGATAGGGTTGTGTAGTTTATGTCTCAGAAAATTGTCTGCTCTTGATGTGTGTTGTGTTTGAGATAACTGGCAGCGGTCGACGCTAGCATACTGGGAGCAGAGCACCACGGCGGCAGAGAGATATTTGAGGCCATGTCCTCTCCTTTACATCTTGGGTTATGTTGTCACTTTTGCGTGATTCCATCTTTCCGGTGCTGAACTATAGCATCCAAAGTTCAATTGCATTGCCATGTTGAGTATATTTCTATGTCATTCTCTGCCTCGTGGATCTCTTGTATTGATTTGAATCCTTGGTCTGCTCGCGTCTATCGCCAATTCACACGAAATATTGAAGCAACCTTATTTTAAGGGTATTGTCATATAGTCATGTTCTAGTTGTAATCATTCTAAGAATATTGTTGATTAATCAACTGAGTAAGTAAATTTGAAGGTCCGTTTAGTCAAAATTAAAGGACCCCCTTAATTGTTTTAGTCATTTTTATACAGTTTTGTTTAGGAAAGTTGGCAAGCCGAACGTTAAATATCTGTATTCTTACGCTTAATCTGTTTCTCCCCTGATTGCAAGTAGTGAGAGTTCTGCTATGAATTTTATGGACATTTGTGCTATTTAAGTAAAGCTTTACCTAAGTATATATACCTAGTCATATTCAAATTTCAAGTTTTACGGGTCTCGTTCCACTTAACGAAATTTATTTATTATTTGTCCAACTGATCTGGCCTTGTGATTTTATAATGCTTTTGATTGTAATAAAATATGTAGCAACTACAACGGATTACTATTGTGATTTTGGTGTGTCACTACCATACCCCATTTCATAGAGGATGAAATGTTTCATGAAATATATGAAAACCTGTTTTTGATACATTCAACGATTAAGAGGGTGGAATATAGGATGTAATGTTTTATGAAAGTATTTCAGTGCGAAAGAGTTTTTAAAGCGAAATCTATGAATATTGTGTTATTGAAAACTACGTGTTTCACTGTTTTTGGAACTACAACCTCCAAGAAGGTGCAATAGGGGCACAGGTTTCACTGACCCATAGCCTTCCAGCCCAACCTGCAAATTATACGGACTTGAAATTTGATGAAGGTGTAAATCTTACGCTGAAAGCATCATTTAAGAAGAGATTGTTCGAAATTTCACTCCTATGGGGGTGAAACATGGGTTGCAAGTCTTTTTTTTTAAATATGTCCCTATGTCCCTATTGAAGCTATAACTACAAAACTACGAAAATTGATATTTGGTGTCTCAGTCAGATACAAAAAAGAAACAGGTTTTT
Source organism: Schistocerca gregaria (assembly GCF_023897955.1). Taxonomy (NCBI): domain Eukaryota; kingdom Metazoa; phylum Arthropoda; class Insecta; order Orthoptera; family Acrididae; genus Schistocerca; species Schistocerca gregaria. The sequence continues at coordinate 7,093,169 of NW_026061853.1, forward strand.
AGCATTTTCCGAAATTCTTCCATTGGGGGATAAAATAATTAGTGAAGGTTTTTTGAAAATAAATCATTATTAAAGAACTACTGAAGCATTTTTATAGCTACATCTATGAAAATAGGTATTTGACATCTCGGTTGGATGTAAAAAAAAATGTGTTTCGTTGCTTTTGGAAATTTAACTCACTAATAGAGTGAAATAGGGGATGTAATGTTTTATGAAATATTTCACTATGAAAGCATTTTTAGAATTAAATGGATGAAGATTTGAATTTGGCTCCTCGGCTCTAAATAGAAGAATACGTGTTTAATTGTTTTTGAAACCCAACCCCTAAAGGGTGTGAGATGTTTCAGAAAATGGTTCATTATGAAAGGATTGCTAAATATATCTGACAATTCGTATTCGGCTAATATGTTACAATTTTTAAAAACTACGTGTTTTTCTGGTTTTGGAACTTCGAGCATAAGGGGATGAAAATTTTAATGAAATATTTATTGCGTTATATTAAAATATTTTAAATCTGCATCTATGAAAACCGGTATTTCACTTCTCAATTAGATATAAAGAAATATGCGTTAGGGAATGAAAGACTGTACGGAGATATCACCACAAGAATACAAACGGCTTGATTAACAAAAACCTTGGACTCCAGCTGTCAGCATTGCTTTTTGATCATTCAGTAAAAGACCATGCTTCAACGGCGCTAAGTTTAGAAAGTTTAGAAAGTGTTGCAGTTTATAAAAGACATAAAAAAACGATGAAAGAAAAAAATTCTTTGCAGACCAGGAACGGTCTACGCAAGTAAAGAAGCGTATGATAAGCTAGCTCTTTATGCAAATGAGTTGGTCAGTTTAAGTTCCGAGACATGTCATGCAGCAGGAACGGAATCCTATAGTTGCTACGATTGGCTAAAGGAAAAGTTTTGCAGAATCACTCGAAATCACTTCTGCAAGTGGCTAAGAATCTCGTAATGAATAAAAATTCTGTACTGAGAATTCCAAGTTGGGAGATGCAAGATTCCTCCCCCCCCCCCCTTCCCCCTCCTCACAATGCTATCCTTCTTTACCTACAGCAAAAAATAAATAAATTAATTAATAAATAAAACTAGAGAAATTTCTACTGTGAAACTATTTGCATACAAGAGAACGGCCCTTGAAATTTAACTCTTCAAAGTTTTAAGCCCTGCTCATTCCGGATATTGATTAGAAAGTGTTAATCCACATGTGAAACCTGAGTATATAGTCCCTGTGACATTTGATCAACGGTGTTCCATAAGGACAGGTTCTCATTCAAAACGTTCGAAAATTCAATTTCTTTGTAGTTGCATTTTTTAAAGGTGTACTTGTCTAGACTCTTGGAACAGAAAGTTTTTTTTTTTAATCCGTGCCTTACAAAAGTTTCTACAGTCCATTGTTTGAAGCAGTGTCACGGCTGCCATGAGCCGCGCGGGGTACCCGCCATGTGTCCAACGCCTTGTCACGGTTCGCGCGGCTCCCCCTGTTGGAGGTTCGAGTCCTCCCTCGGGCATGGTTGTGTGTGTGTTGTCCTTAGCATAAGTTACTGTAAGTAGTGTGTAAACATAGGGACTGATGGTTCAAATGGCTCTGAGCACTTTGGGACTTAACATCTGAGGTCATCAGTTTCCTAGAACTTAGAACGACTTAAACCTAACTAAATTAAGGACATCACACACACCCATGCTCGAGGCAGGATTTGAACCTGCGACCGTAGCGGTCGCGTGGCTCCCGACTGAAGCGCCTACAACCGCTCGGCCACATCGGCCGGTCTATCATGTATTCTAGAAGAGTTGCAAGGTCGTCAGTGACGCCTGTTCTTTCGAGAGCAGTTACTATCTTCATATCTATGGTTAAACGTTACCCAGCCATTGACCTTCGTCTGTGCGAAAGTGCACAGGTTGCCGGAACTCTTACGGGAATCGTCACCTTAGTGTGAGCCAGTAATGAGTGGATGGACAAATACCTATTAAGTACATTACGTATGCGGATTGTGGACGGTTGGGGATGTGAGTCTCACGGGAAGCGTGCGAGGGATAAATTCCTGCAGTCGTGCTGTTCATGTGTGCCCTCGATGGCTCAGATGGATTGAGCGTCTGCCTTGTAAGCAGGAGATTCTGGGTTCGAGTCCCAGTAGGGGCACACTTTTCAGCTGTCCCCATCGAAGTATATCAACAACACCTGTCGGCAGCTGAGGGTTTCAATTAATTATCAGTTGTGAAGGTGATTCGATGAACCCTTTGCCAGGCACTTAAATGTGTTTTGCAGGGTATCCATATAGATGTAGATGATAACTCGTCCCGTGTCGCACGTGCTCAAAATGATTCATACTGCAGAATGCATGCAAACATACTCACCGAAAATACGGACGAATATCAAGTGCTGGCTGCCGAGTGCTGCATATCCAGCTTTGACAGATCGGCTTTTCCTGCCAAGAAGAACAGCAAGTTGCTGTCTAGGAACAATCAGAGGTAGAGGAAGGGTTGATAAATACTCCTTGACTTGCAGACTAAACGTAAATAACGAAAATACATTTTTGGTAAAAATTGGTCAAAATATAATCGGTTGCCCTCCGTATTGGATTAGCTGTTTTGAATATTGAAAATCTGACTTCAGATTCGTTTTCAGCGACATTAAAAATATATATGTAACACTCAGTTCATGCAAATCGAAGTAATAATATAACTAAATGTTTTCCCTAAACTTTGAACACATTTTTTTCGGGTAACTATTTCCTCAGAACGGCATGCAGCATAAATTAAAAGTGGTTCGTTCTCTTAACATCTACCTCTGACCCCTAAAAGTAAACACTTTTCTTAGGAACTTATAGCTATAATATGACATTTGTTAATATTAACTAATTTTTGTGTAGGCATAAGGAGTGAAACAAACCCTCAAAAATCGAACTCAAAGTTCGAATTAGCACTGTATCGTTAAATTTAAGGTTGTTTCATTGCGGTTAGGTATACGCTCCCATAAATTTTATGTTTTATCGACTGATGTTATCCATTTTCAATTTCAGAGGAATAATGTAGTATCAACTGATGTTACCCATTTTTGAATTCAGGTAACATATGAGGTGCCACACTGCACGCGCTCTGCGTACTCCAGTCTCGCAGGCCCTTGATCAAATCATAATTACGGGCGCCATTTTTTATTGAAAATCTAAAATTAAGCTCATAGTATTATCACTCGTAATTCCCAAACAGATCTTTCGAATGTATTTTCATTGTCTCAAAAAGAATTTCAAATGTACCCTTTTTTGCTCATTTGTATGAGAACCTGGCCGTAACGCCGGAATATAGTCACGAGATTTTTTTTCAGAGACGCTGTACGTTCGCGAGAAGACTTTCGTTCTGCGCGTGTCGAAGGACATTCCTCAGATATTACTGTGTGTGTGCTACTCAGTCGTGCCATTTAAGTGTACATCTTTGCATAGTTTTCCTTTCACGATGTAAACAGTGTTCCGCTCAGTTGCTAACTGGCCAGTGAGTGGTTCCGAAGGTATCGGATGTGCGGTGCGTTCGGTCTGCTAGGACAACAGCAGACTAGCGTGGTGCGATGGCAGAAGCAGACACTGAAGGAGCTAGCTGCTGGGACGCCAGCGAACAATTTATGCCAAGTAAGACGAAGAGGACTATTCTAAAATTACGAGCCGTCTCAAAAGTGTTTACCATTGGTAAATCTTGCTGTTGAGTCTGACAAAACTGGCAGTTTTGCCTAGAGATACATTAGAGAGAGCTACAGGAAATCCCCCCACCCCCCTCAATGAATTTTTGGTTGTGATGACAGGCCGATTGGTAGTGTAGCCCGAGATCTAAGTTAGGTTGGAAGGTGGTAATTTGATTGAGAGTTGTTTACACCAACGATTATGAATGCCGACTAAACGTTGTGCGAGCAGATTGCCCTGTAGCGTAGCCTAGCGTTTCCGTCCGCGCCACATTTAACACACTTTCTCTAACTGTGTACAAAAGTCTCACAACAGCCACGATAACTACGTTTCTGGTGGGGGGAGGGTAGAGTCCACTATGTAACTTTCACTGCAAATTTTAGTAACCGCATAAACTAACCGAAATAGAAGCGTAATTTTAACTATATTTCCTTTTGTGGGAAAATAATGGTTCTCCTCTTTCGGCAGCAGCTGTAATATGTAGGCGACTTATTAGTTTTTTTTAACTCTGAATCATGATCTCAATAGACGCAGTGCTTTTTTTACGTTACTTGATTTGTGGTCTATAGTAAACAATGCAACGAATTGGTAAATTCTTTGAAGTTTGACGTGTGTTACATAGACGACGTCTGCAATGTTCGTAAGGCCAAGTTTGCATATATTCGGTGTCTGTTTTTTTCGCCATGTACTGTATAATTAAAGGGAGGAGGATTATGTTCAAGGAGCAGTGCGTTAGCAGTCTATGGAGAAATTGAGAATTTGGATCTAAAGAACGGCATGCTCGGGCAGTTCGTGCTATTCTGTTGACCACTGTGTAATTCGGACACAGTGATCATTGCCTCTCCCTCGTAACCAGGGGACTCGGGTGCTAATCGTGGTCTGGCACAAATTTTCAACAGTGCCCATTGACTAAAGTCTGTGCCCATTGTCAGCTAATGTCATTGTTTCGGTGTTAAATTGTATTTTGTTCACGATACGTAGTTTGGCTTTTTCATGGATAACAGCTTTGAAAAGCGTACATGTTATATTGATATTTGCTCGTCGTTAGTCCAAGGCAACTATAGCGATTTATAAACACAGTTGTAGTTCGTATTAAGCCTACATACGTAATTGTGTCCTGTGTTTCTTTACCAAGAACTACTTCGTAAGTAATTCCCCTGTAGTGGTATTTTGTTTTAGTATTTTGTTTAAATATTTATAGACTGCAGGCTTGGATGAAATATGAAACACATGTCCGAAGTTCCTGTTGATACTGAAGATACTGTTTCATCCGTACTAGGGGCCAAAACATTTCATCTAATACAGAAGGACACAATTTGTCTCGAGATTTAGCAATTTTTCGTAATAGAGGCCTTGCTTCGATATATTTTTCTCTAATTCTTGTTTGGATTTAATCTTAAAACACACTAACTCTTCCACCACTTATTCGATATGTGGTTTTATCCATTTCGTAGCCTAGAGTTCCTAAACGGTCGATAATATTAATGATTTCCTTTCTCAATTATATTTTCTGTAAATCTCCTGTTTATGGTTATTGCTAACATGTTTCACGTTGTCACTTTTATTATTTTTATTTTTCTAGTTTTGTGCCTTGTAGCCAAATTTTCTTTGAATCTGGTTTCTAATTCTGAAATAGTAACAGTTGAAGGTCAAGAGAAGACTGCGGTCTATTTGAGGAGAGTGGCTTGGAGATTTTTTATAACAGACGTATACAGGTCATGGGGATCCTTACCTATATACATTTACTTCGAGTGTGATGTAGCCCATTCTCTTGTCATGATCTCGGCTGTATCGTAGCACATTGTCTCGGTTATGTTGGAGATTTCTGTTGAGAGTTGCCGAAGTCAACGAAAGTGATTACAAAGTAAAGACTGTGCTAACAGAACGATCTGTAGCGTAGTCCAACACGTTCTTTCTGTCCTTTTAAAGCCTCTTTTAATTAAAAATAACTAAAGCTGCAAGATACAATCACAAAAACTGTATTACGTAATAGAGTAATCCCAGACTATTGTTGTGTAAGTTGTGTGCGTACACTATTTTTTTTGTCAGTGAATATACATTTTTTTACTCATTTGCTGGGTTTCAATTTTCCCCGTTTTCTGGCAAAAAACCTTTTCCTGTGAAGGGCCCATTAGCTTGTCGGTTATATTTGTGACTTTCTCGACGGTCAGTAATTTCCTGATAGTCCATCCACCGGCGTCATTGTTAACATCGGATATAGATTTTAGTATTAGGAAGGCTAATATGAAGCTAATGCAAAAGTAGGTCTAATAATTAATAAAAATAGGAATGCGGGTAAGCTACTACAAACAGCATAGTGAACGCACTGTTGTGGCCAAGATAGCCACGAATCCCACGCCTACCAAAGTCGTAAAAGTAGTCCGCAGATGATGAAGAAATTGATGAAATGTGTGATGAGATAAAAGAAATCATTCGGATAGTGATGGGAGATGAAAATTTAATATTAATGGGTGACTGGAATTCGACAGTAGGAAATGGAAGAAAAGGAAACGTAGTAGGTGAATATGGAATGGGGGTAAAAAATGAAAGAGGAAGCCGCCTGGTAGGTTTTTGCCCAGAGCATAACTTAATCATAGCTAACACTTGGTTCAAAAATCATGAAAGAAGATTGTATACGTGGAAGAGACCTGGAGATACTGCAATATTTCATATATATTATATAATGGTAAGACAGAGATTTAGGAACCAGATTTTAAATTGTAAGACATTTCCAGGGGCAAATGTGGACTCTGAACACAATATATTGATTATGAACTGTAGATTAAACTGAAGAAACTGGAAAAAGGTGGGAATTTAAGGAGATGGGACCTGAAAGAACTGACAGAATCAGAAGTTGTAGAGTGTTTCAGACAGATCATTAGGGAATTATCTACGGGAATGGGGGAAAGTAATACAGTGTGATGAGGGATCTGAGTGGTGTACTGTCAAGGGGGAGGGGGTTCCTCAGGGATCAGTGTTGGGGCCGCTCCAGTTCCTTATTTATATAAATGATATGCCCTCAAGTATTACGGGTAACTCTAAAATATTTCTGTTTGCTGATGACACTAGCTTGGTAGTAAAGGATGTTGGGTGCAACATTGACTCCGTTTCAAGTAGTGCAGTACATGACCTCAGTCCATGGCTTGTAGAAAATAAACTAACGTTAAATCACAGTAAGCTTCAGTTTTTACATTTTCTAACACACAATTCAACAAAACCTGACGTTTTAATTTCACAGCATGGGCATATGATTGGTGAAACTGAACGGTTCACATTCCTAGGTGTTCAAATAAATAGTAAGATGTCGTGGAAAGCCCACGTTCAGGATCTTGTTCAAAGACTTAATACTGCCATTTTCACTATTGGAACGGTGCCGAAAGTGAGTGATACTTCGACAAGTAAATTAGTCTACTTTGCTTATTTCCATTCACTTATGTCGTATGGTATTATGTTTTTGGGTAACTCTTCCCATTCTAGAAGGATATTTTTGGCTCAGAAACTGGAGGTTCGGGCAAAAAGTGGTGTGAGTTCACGAACCTCTTGTCGACTTCGGTTCAGGGAGTCTGGGTATTTTGACATTGGCCTCTCAATATGTATATTCCTTATTGTCGTTTCTTGTTACCAATATTAGTTTATTTCCAACAATAAGCAGCTTTCACTCGGTTAATACTCGGCAGAAATCAAACCTCCATTTGGATCGGACTTCCTTAACTCATGTGCAAAAATGTGTGCAGTATACTGCTGCATCAATTTTCAATAAGCTGCCACTCGAATTCAAAACTCTTAGCAGTAATCCGCGCGCTTTCAAATCGAAACTGGAGTGTTTCCTCATGGGTCACTCCTTTTATTCTGTCGAGGAGTTAATTGAAAAATTAAGCTGATTCTCATTGTACTGCTGATAGCGTTTGCTTAAACTTATGGACTGATTTTCTCTCAGGTTCATGAACATGTATTTCTATCTGTTATTACTTTTTTGTTGTAAGTTCATGTGTCGCCCTAACCGCCGGCTGCTTCACGTCTGCTGTGCAGCGAGCTACCTTAATTTAAGTATTAACTCTATTTTTCTTACTTGTCACTTCTTCTTCCGTGTGTTTTTGCTTTTAGGAAGCTTTAATTGTCGAGTGCTAGTAATAGTGTTACATAGATTTCGTGTTTGTTTTGAATACAGTCAGAGAGAGTCCTTGTAGTCAGCCATAGTGCCAGTAGTGCTAGTGTTTGTTTTGAATACAGTCCAGAGACAGGTAGTGCTATTTTCATTGTTTTCCACAAGAAGTGGTTAGCAATCACAGTTTAGTCAGTAATCAATCGCCTTTAGTGAATTAGCAGTCTACTTAAAAGTTGATTAAGTCTCTTCGGTAAATTGATTCCTTAGGATGGATAGGATGTGTGACTGCTGTGTACGGACGCTGGCCACTCTTCGCGAACAGCTGAGCGTGTTGATGGCCGCGGTCAGCCGTCTTCAGGCTGCTGCCTCGGAGTGTAGCGGCAGTGGGGAGTCTGGTGCGTCGCATGGTGCACCCCAGGTATTAGATGCTTCACCCACTGTCCCTGCTGTCGAGAGATCTTCGCGGGTACCGGGCGCGGTTGGGCCACCCTCTCCCCAAGGGGAGTGGCGGGTTCAGTGGCGTTCGCGGCGCACGAGGCGGAGGGTCAATGTGGAGGCTGGCCGTGTGGCATCGCCCGCTCTGCCTGTGAATGGACATGTGGCTGCTCCTTCAGCAAGGTCCGAGCAGGCACACGGGGGGAGGGGTTTATTAGTTACTGGGAGCTCCAACGTTAGGCTAGTGATGGAGCCCCTTAGGGAAATGTTATAGTTCTGGGAGGAGATTTTAATTTTGCTGGATATAGACTGGGAGACTCAAACGTTCATAACGGGTGGCAGGGACAAAGAATCCATTGAAATATTTTTAAGTGCTTTATCTGAAAACTACCTTGAGCAGTTCAACAGAGAACCGACTCGTGGCGATAATATATTAGACCTTCTGGTGACAAACAGACCCGAACTATTTGAATCAGTTAATGCAGAACAGGGAATCAGCGATCATAAAGCGGTTACTGCATCGACGATTTCAGCCGTAAATAGAAATATTAAAAAGGTAATAAGATTTTTCTGTTTAGCAAAAGTGACAAAAAGCAGATTACAGAGTACCTGACGGCTCAACACAAAAGTTTTGTCTCAAGTACAGATAGTGTTGAGGGTCAGTGGACAAAGTTCAAAACCATCGAACAATATGCGTTAGATGAGTATGTGCCAAGGAAGATCGTAAGAAATGGAAAAGAGCCACCGTGGTACAACAACCGAGTTAGAAAACTTCTGCGGAAGCAAAGGGAACTTCACAGCCAACACAAACATATCCAAAGCCTTGCAGACAAACAAAAATTACGCGAAGCGAAATGTAGTGTAAGGAGGGCTATGCGAGAGGCTTTCAATGAATTCGAAAGTAAAGTTCTATGTACTGACTTGGCAGAAAATCGTAAGAAATTTTGGTCCTATGTCAAAGCGGTAGGTGGATCAAAACAAAATGTCCAGACACTCTGTGACCAAAATGGTACTGAAACAGAGGATGACAGACTAAAGGCCGAAATACTAAATGTCTTCTTCCAAAGCTGTTTCACAGAGGAAGACTGCACTGTGCTTCCTTCTCTTGAAGTCGCACAGTTGACAAAATGGTAGATATCGAAATAGACGACAGAGGGATAGAGAAACAATTAAAATCGCTCAAAAGAGGAAAGGCCTCTGGTCCTGATGGGATACCCGTTTGATTTTACACAGAATACGCGAAGGAACTTGCCCCCTTCTTGCAGCGGTGTACCGTAGGTCTCTAGAAGAGCGAAGCGTTCCAAAGGATTGGAAAAGGGCACAGGTCATCCCCGTTTTCAAGAAGGGACGTCGAACGGATGTGCAGAACTATAGACCTATATCTCTAACGTCGATCAGTTGTAGAATTTTGGAACACGTATTATGTTCGAGTATAATGCCTTTTCTGGAGACTAGAAATCTACTCTGTAGGAATCAGCATGGGTTTCGAAAAAGACGGCCGTGTGAAACCCAGCTCGCGCTATTCGTCCACGAGACTCAGAGGGCCTTAGACACGGGTTCACAAGTAGATGCCGTGTTTCTTGACTTCCGCAAGGCGTTTGACACAGTTCCCCACAGTCGTTTAATGAACAAAGTAAGAGCATACGGACTATCAGATCAGTTGTGTGCTTGGATCGAGGAGTTCCTAGATAACAGAACGCAGCATGTCATTCTCAATGGAGAGAAGTCTTCCGAAGTAAGAGTGATTTCAGGTGTGCCGCAGGGGAGTGTCATAGGACCGTTGCTATTCACAATATTCATAAATGACCTGGTGGATGACATCGGAAAGTCTCTGAGGCTTTTTGCAGATGATGCTGTGGTGTATCGAGAGGTTGCAACAATGGAAAATTGTACTGATATGCAGGAGGATCTGCAGCGAACAGACGCATGGTGCACGGAATGGCAATTGAATCTCAATGTAGACAAGTGTAATGTGATGCGAATGTATAGAAAGATAGGTCCCTTATCATTTAGCTACAAAATAGCAGGTCAGCAACTGGAAGCAGTTAATTCCATAAATTATCTGGGAGTACGCATTAGGAGTGATTTAAAATGGAATGTTCATATAAAGTTGATCGTCGGTAAAGCAGATGCCAGACTGAGATTCATTGGAAGAATCCTAAGGAAATGCAATCCGACAACAAAGGAAGTAGGTTACAGTACGCTTGTTCGCCCACTGCTTGAATACTGCTCAGCAGTGTGGGATCCACACCAGATAGGTTTGATAGAAGAGATAGAGAAGATCCAACGGAGAGCAGCGCGCTTCGTTGCAGGATCATTTAGTAATCGCGAAAGCGTTACGGAGATGATAGATAACCTACAGTGGAAGACTCTGCAGGAGAGACGCTCCGTAGCTTTGCATGGGCTTTTGTTGAAGTTTCGAGAACATACCTTCACCGAAGAGTCAAACAGTGTATTGCTCCCTCCTACTTATATTTCGCGAAGAGACCACGAGGATAAAATCAGAGAGATTAGAGCCCACACAGAAGCATACCGAGAATCCTTCTTTCCACGTACAATACGAGACTGGAATAGAAGGGAGAACGGATAGAGGTACTCAGGGTACCCTCCGCCACACACCGTTAGGCGGCTTGCGGAGTACGGATGTAGATGTAGATACTGACACGTTCCATGACCTTGAAGATTTGCTCCTCAATTTGGGCCTACGGAACTTGACATGCGCAGAGAAGGAGGGTAACAGAAGATATATTGAATTTAATTTATGAAAGGAGAAAATACAAAAATGCAGTAAATTAAGCCGGCAAAAAGAAATACTAATGTCTCAAAATGAGATCGACAGGAAGTGCAAAATGGCTAAGCAGGGATATCTAGAGGACAAACGTAAGGATGTAGAGGCGCATATCACTAGGGGTAAGATAGATACTGCCTACAGGAAAATTAAAGAGACCTTTAGAGAAACGAGATTCACTTGTATGCATATCTAGAGCTCAGATGGAAACCCTGTTATCAGCAAAGAAGGGAATGCAGAAAGGTGGAAGGTGTATATAGAGGATCTATACAAGGGCAGTGTACTTCAGGACAATATAATGGAAATGGAGGAGGATGTAGATGAAGATGAAATGGGAGATGACATACTGCGTGAAGAGTTTGACAGAGCACTGAAAGACCTTAATCGAAACAAGATCCCGGGAGTAGGCAACATTCCATTAGAACTACTGACAGCCTTGGGAGACCCAACTCTGACAGAACGTTACCGTCTGATGAGCAAGATGCATGAGACAGCCGAAATACCGTCAGACTTCAAGAAGAATGAAATAATTCCAATTTCAAAGAAAGCAGGTGTTGACAGATGTGAAAATTAGCGAACTATCAGTTTAATAAGTCACAGCTGCAAAATACTAACACAAATTCTTTACAGACGAATGGAAAAAATGGTAGAAGCCGACCTCAGGGAAGACCAGTTAGGATTCCGTAGAAATACTGGATCATGTGAGGCAATACTGACACTACGACTTACCTTATTAAGTAGATTAAGGAAAGGCAAACCTACGTTTCTAACATTTGTAGACTTAGAGAAATCTTTTGACAATGTTGACTGGAATACTCTCTTTCAAATTCTGAAGGTGGCAGGGGTAAAATACAGGGAGCGAATTCAATTTACAATTTGTACAGAAAGCAGGTGGCAGTTATAAGAGTCAAGGGATATGAAATTGAAGCAGTGGTTGGGAAGGGAATGAGACAGGGTTGTAGACTATCCCCAATGTTATTCAATCTGTTTATTGAGCAAGCAGTAAAGGAAACAAAAGAAAAATTCTGAGTAGAAATTAAAATCCATGGATAAGAAACTAAAACCTTGAGGTTTGCCGATGACTTTGTAATTCAGAGACAGCAAAGAACCTAGAAGAGTAGCTGAACAGAATGAAGTGTCCTGAAGGGATGATATAAGATCAGCATCAATAAAAGCAAAACGAGGATAATGGAATGTAGTCGAATTAAGGTGGGTGATGCTGAGGGAATTAGATTAGGAAATGAGACATTTAAAGTAGTAAAGGAGTTTTGCTATTTAGGGAGCAAAATAACTGATGACGGTCGAAGTAGAGAGGATATAAAATGTAGACTGTCAATGGTAAGAAAAGTGTTTCTAAAGAAGAAAAATTTGCTAACATCGAGTATAGCTTTAGGTATCAGGAAGTCTTTTCTCCGAGTATTTGTATGCAGTGTAGCCACGTATGGAGGTGAATAATGGACAATAAATAGTTTGAACATGAAGAGAATAGAAGCTTTCGAAATGTGGTGCTACAGAAGAATGCTGAAGATTAGATGGGTGGATCACATAACTAATGTGGAGGTATTGAATAGGATACGGGAGAAGAGAACTTTGTGGCACAACTTGACTAGAAGATGGGGTCGGATGGTAGGACACGTTCTGAGGCATTAAGGGATCACGAATTTAATATTGGAGGGCAGCGTGGAGGGTAAAAATCGAGGAGGGAGTCCAGGAGATGAATACACTAAGCAGATTCACAAGGATGTAGGTTGCAGTGGGTACTGGGAGATGAAGCTTCCAGACGATACAGTAGCATGGAGAGCTGCATCAAACCAGTTTGTGGACTGAAGACAACAACAACAACAACAACAAGGTATTTGTGTGATGTGTAACCTTCAACAGAAGTGGGGCAGACAAGAGGGTTAGATTATATGTACTTTCCATTGAAATTGATCCATAATGGGGAGATACTCAATGGGAAAATAATATGCTAATTTACTATCCACAGACCGCAAATGGACTGATCATGAACGAGGAATGAAAATTTAGTCACACTTCTGATTGTACACGTATTATTTGACCCCCCCCCCCCCTCTCTCTCTCTCTCTCTCTCTCTCTCTCTCTCTCTCTCTCTCTCTCTCTCTCTCTCTCTCTAACACACACACACACACACACACACTCAATCGCGCGCGCGCGCTAGTTCTAATAAATAATTCAATTCATTAATGGTGTCGGAAGAGATGGTTAGCAAGAAATCCTTTAGGCTCCTCGTAAACTGAAATCTGTCAGTAGTAAAGCTTTTTGTGGCTGCCGGCAAGTTATTGAAAACATCGTTCTCCTTAATGATGGAGACTTTCTTGCACCAAAGTAATTAACTTACCAATTTTTGTGGAGATTATTCACTTCTAGTTATGACTTCATGAAATGAGCTGTTGATTTGAAAATATTCATTTGTTTTTAAACACAATATTCACGGGGAGAACGTATCTTCCATCTCCACCATGTTAACTGATCTATTTATATGATCCTTATTCTATGTTGTGTTATATTAACGGTAAAACACAAAACATTACTTACATGCATTTCCACTGTTTTCCAACAAGCTGACAATTTTTCATGAATAATATATTAATACTGAAATTTTTAGAAAAATTTTGAAAGAGAGGTTTTGCAGGCAAATTTCAAAAATAAAAAGACCATAGTGTTCATTATAATACAACTTCTCCATGGTTTTTAATTCCTACTCCGAAGTTTTCTTTTGTTTTCTTTACTGCTTGCTCAGCAAACAGATTGAATAACATCGGAGATAGGCTACAACCCTGTCTCACTCCCTTCCCAACCACTGCTTCCCTTTCATATCCCTCAACTCTTCATGCCCTCGAGTAAGAAAACTGACCGTTAGAATTCCATGGTTCTGGGATAAATGGTTTGAGAGGAAAGGTACATTTAGTTAGAAAAGTTACGGAAAATTTAAAGTTGCATTGCACTTAACGTCGTACATGCACTCATTTAAATTCATAGTTTCTTTCACTTTCCAATAGTATGCATGCTGTACAAAAACATAACATTTGTTTCATGATATTTACTTTTTTATTTCTTGCAAGTCTTCTAGAACTTCTCTCGAAAACTTTGTGGGTAGATCTTGGCATTTGTTTTGTTCAGAAACGTTATTACTGTAGCAAACAACTGACTACGAGACAAGAAAAAATGTATTCAATAGGTGAAAGCTCAAAAACTACGGGTAAAATGTCCCTAGGCTTATCATCTCAAAGAAGAGATGGCACAGAGAAACAAGTGGGCATGTCTTACATAGCAAGCTGCCATTTAAACCGACATTTTAGTACCTTCAAATAAGGATTTGGAATAAAATACTTTCATATTCGCACTAAGTGTAAATCAAACTGGTACAGTCACCAATAAACAAAATTATTTTCATTGTTTTCGGGGTTCCTTTTGCCTTTCGGAATAAATATATTGCGAATCAGCAGTTAACATGCCTGGTTCCCCAAACAGGAGACGACTAGAAACTTCCGAAATGTGGTGGTGTAGAAGAATGCTAAAAAAGTTTTGATCGAATAGCTGATGGGGAGATACGAAATCAGATTAGGGAGCAGAGAAATTAATGGCACAAATTGACAAAAAGAAGCGATCGTGGGTAAATGTCATATTTCGATTCCACCCATCCGCTGTGACCTACGACGTTCTGCATTACTTTGATTAGTTGCATTTCGAAGGATACCAGTGGCCTTATTAAATGTTAACTGGGATTGCCTTCGTTTCTAGAGCAATTTATAACGTTCGTTAACTATGATTTTTTTCGGAATATATCGTGATGAACTCTGGGAGGAACCACAGAACACAGCTTAAATTGTCGTTGAAGAAACGAGTAGTGATTGTATTTTTATCTTTCTTATCCGACACGTTGGGGAATCCAAGGTATAATGGGGTACACAGTTGAAAACTTTGATTAAATGTACAAAATTGATAAATAAGAGAGTTACAAATTTTTATATGAACACATTATGATGTATTAATCACAAAAATATAAGAACATTGCCATAAAATAAAACAACAATATTTTCTCACTCAAAAACAGAGATTTATATCATTTGCACGCGGCAGAATGGGGTGGTAAATACAAGTGATTACAAAAACGTATAAAATTATCGGAAATGCAGAAAATATTGGCTTGCTCGGTATTTTTTTTAGTTTAAAGTGAGTATTAATGTCAAACTACAGTTTTCATGTATCGTATCCTTTTCTTGAGGCTGTTTACAAAATTCACACACGGGGAGACACTCACCATCTTCGCTATCTATTCCTGCACAAGAATCGTGTGTCCATTTTTTGCACGTGGAACAAGCGACCCAACCTCCAACTGATTTTGAATATAACCCACCATTATATACACACTGACAGTCAGAACTTTCCTCATAATCACTCTCGTTAGTATTGTATTCTCTCTCCTTTTTTCCATTTACCTTCAGAATCTTTCTCTCTTTTTTGAGTTCTTAATTTTATTCTCTTTCGCAGAAAGTTTTCTGTTTGCTCTTTCTTCTTTGTCAATGTTCTTTTTTCTATTTCTCCCATTAATGACTCTTAACTCTTTTTTTGTACGGCGAATCAGTTAAAACAACGTTGTTCCCCCTTTTCAGTCTCGCTCTTTTCTTGCTTTCGTTAACTTTTGACAAGAAAATCAGAATCTCAGGTGAAATATGAAATGAGGAGGTTGTGTTGTCAGTTGTCATCCAAGAGCACCCAAGATTAGAACAATTAGCCCCAATAACTTTGTTATTCTTAGGCGGCAGTTCATTGTAACAATTCGCTGAAACCTCGTCCCCTTGATTATCCAGCCCGTTTGAGTCGTCTTTTTCAGCTGGTGTGCTAGTTGGAGGCAATTCCAATTGTTCAGATATAATAACCCCTTCATCTGACGGCCTATCACGTCCGCTGTCAGTTGTGTGTGCCGATAGGAAGTGTGCGTCTTGAATATGGATGGGTCCGTGGGCCATATTGCAGTAGCATCGAAACCTTTAATAGCGGTTTTCATTGTTGCGCTTTAGACGAAAGCTGAACCAAAAAGCGTTGAAATTTGAAAGATAGTTACGACTTTCCCTGCGTGGCTTCGCAGCCATTTTCGAAGCTGATCACTATAACGAGGATTTATAAAACAAACATCAAGCGGCTGAAGTCTGTGAGAGCAATGTGGTGGTGAAGAAACGCCACTCTCCCTCGCGTAGTCCATAACGTCATTGTTCGTGGTATGAGCTGAGTGGCCATCTGATATAAGGAGAACTGGGACGTGCTTTGATGTCTTAGAAAATACCACTAATTGTGGAAACCATACAAAGAATGACTCTGTGGCCATCCATGCGGTGCTGTGGAACTCAGCGCAACCTCCTGCTGTCAGTCCTAACTCAAATTCTTTCTGCTTCTTCTTTAGTGGAAAAATAATCGTAGGAGGAATGTCAGCTCCGCTTGCTGACGTACTAATGAGGATGGTTGCAGTTTCGCCCCTTTCTGCAGAGGTTAACGATCGCACTGGACGGTTCCCTTTGCAAGCTGCGATGTTCGATTGGTTTTTAGCATTAACCGAGACGCCTGTTTCATCACAATTAGTTATTTGAGAAGTCATTAGTTTGTGATTGTCAGTTACATTTGTTAGCAACGAAAAAAACCTATCGACAGCTACTTTATTAAAATCAATGATTCTTGTACCAGATAATGCTTCGGGCTTGCGAACAAACCCGCATTTGCTTCTTCATTGTTTCGTGATGTAATAAAGATTTCCATTTGTTTTGCTCGAAATTTTCGAAAAGGTATCTGTAAAAACGTGCAAAAATTGAAATGGCAAAACTGTGCACCTGCCGAAATACGAGTGCGTATACTCATTTGAAAACATTTTCCTACACCGCTTCTGATACGCTAGAGGTTACCGCACAGTAAACAACAATTGTAGTTGACCGTTTGCCTGCATCGTATAAAGTACGGCCAATAAAATATTTTTGTAGGGGGGACACATCATCTCATCCTAAATGGAGAGTTCATCTATACGTGTAAAAGTAACCACTTGTGCCAGAGGGAAGTGTGTTGGGAGCCTTATTGTTCCTGTTGTATATTAACATTACAGATAATATAAGTAAGCTCACATATTTCGAAAATGATGCCGATATCGACATTGAGGTAACAAAGGTCGTGTGAAGCGATATGCACATACAGGGGATAGTAAAAATGTGACCACCTATACTTGCATCTACATGGATACTCTGCAAGTCACATTTAAGTGCATGGCAGATTGTTCATCGAACCACCTTCACAAGTCTCTATTATTCCAATCTCGCATAGCACCCGGAAAGAATGATCACCTGTGTCTTTCCATACGAGCTCTGACTTCCCTTATTTTATCGTTGTGGTCGTTTCTACCTACGTAGGTCGGTGTCAACAAAATATTTTCGCATTCGGATGAAAAAGTTGGTGATTGGAATTTCGTGAGAAGATTCCGTCGCAAAGAAAAACGCTTTTCTTTTAATGATGTCCAGCCCAAATCCAGTATCATTTATGTGACACACTCTCTCATATTTCGCGATAATAGAAAACGTGCTGCCTTTCTTTGGACTTTTTCGATCTACTCCGTAAGTCCTATCTTGTAAGGATCCCACATCTTCCAGCAGTATTCTAAAAGAGGACGGAGAAGCGTAGTGTAGGCAGTCTCCTTTGTAGGTCTGTTACGTTTTATAAGTGTCGTGCCAATAAAACGCAGTCTTTGGTTAGCCTTAACCGCAACATTTTCTATGTGTTCTTTCCAATTTAAGTTGTTCGTTATTGTATAATAATAATGGCGTGTGACGAGGGCCTCCCATCGGGTAGCCCGTTCGCCTGGTGCAAGTCTTTCGATTTGACGCCACTTCGACGACTTGTGCGTCGATGGGGATGAAATGATGATTAGTACAACACAACACCCAGTCCCTGAGCGGAGAAAATCTCCGACCCAGCCGGGAATCTAACCCGGTCTTTTAGGATTGACAGTCTGTCGTGGTGACCACACAGCTACCGCGGGCGGACGTTAGTTATTGTAACACCTAGTTAGTTAGTTGACTTTACGGCTTTTAGATTAGACTGCAACTTCTCTGATAGTGATTCGTCCATTCTGCTTCACCAGCAATATTGCGGGATCAGTAACGACCTGATTTGCGGATATTGCGGGCGTACCTTAACTGGCTTCTGTCTTCATTGATTAGCGGCTACCTTTGAAATGGTTGTACCACTCCTTTAGCCCTGCAGTACCCATTACTTTGTCCACAAACACACGATGGTTTCAACTTGAGAATTGCCAAGCTTGGAGCCAAATGTGATGTAAAGACGTCATTTTGCTCAGAATACTAAATCCAACGTGTACCACTTGCAAGCGTTCCAAAGTAGTGGAGAAAATCAGGTATGTGTGCTAAATATGCCTGAAAACATGAGCGCATGCGCGCCCTGATACCATTGTTGATTTCAACAATTAAAAAAGGTCGGATATTTTTTGAACAGCTCATGTATATAAGCCATCGCCAGTGATGTCGAAAGAGCAAGATACCCCTAACTACGGCAGTTGTATAGGTAGTTCGAATGGAGCGGTCTATTGTCTGACGTATCTCCATAACAGCTCCGAACCGAATACCCCAAAGTTCGACAAATGGTTCAAATGACTCTGAGCACTATGGGTCTTAACATCTATCGTCATCAGTCCCCTAGAACTTAGAACTACTTAAACCTAACTAACCTAAGGACATCACACAACACCCAGCCATCACGAGGCAGACAAAATCCCTGACCCCGCCGTGAATCGAACCCCGGAACCCAGACGCGGAAAGCGAGAACGCTACCTTCACGTCAGGAATCAAGCTGAGCTCAGAAGGGCGCAAGTCCGGGGTTGTCTCTGGCTGATACTGATCTTCGGCCTGACGTGGCTGCTTGTCCTGTTCCAGGGGTTGCCCCTCAGTCTGCAAGATCCGAGCAGTCGCAGAGGGTGGTCTTACTGGTAGTTGGGAGCTCCAACGTCAGGCGCGTAATGGGGCCCCTTAAGGATATGGCAGCAAGAGAGGCGAAGAAAACCAATGTGCAATCCGTGTGCATACCGGGGTGGGTCATTCCAGATGTGGAAAGGGTCCTTCCGGATGCCATGAAGGGTACAGATTGCACCCATTTGCAGGTGGTCGCTCATGTCGGCACCAATGATGTGTGTCGCTATGGATCGGAGGAAACCCTCCCTGGCTATCTGATTTGGTGAAGACTGCCAGTCTCGCTAGCCGGATGAAAGCAGAGCTCACCATCTGCAGCATCGTCGATAGGACTGACTGCTGACCTTTGGTAAAGAGCTGAGTAAAGGGTCTGAATCAGAGGCTGAGATTGTTCTGCGACCGTGTGGGCTGCAGATTCCTCGACTTGAGCCATAGTGTGGTGGGGTTTCGGGTTCCGCTGGATAGGTCAGGAGTCAACTACACGCAACAAGCGGCTACACGGGTAGCAGGGGTTGTGTGGCGTGGGCTGGGCGGTTTTTTAGGTTAGATGGCATTGGGCAAGTACAAAAAGGGCGGCAGCCTCCACGAGTTCGGGGCAAAGCAGGACATGAGGGGACCAAGCAGCAATCGGTATTGTAATGGTAAACTGTCGAAGCTGCGTTGGTAAAGTACCGGAACTTCAAGCGCTGATAGAAAGTACCGAAGCTGAAATCGTTATAGGTACAGAAAGCTGGCTGAAACCAGAGAGAAATTCTGCCGAAATTTTTACAAAGGTACAGACAGGTAGAAAGGATAGATTGCATGCAACCGGTGGTGGAGAGTTAGTCGCTGTTAGTAGAAGTTTATCCTGTAGTGAATTAGAAGTGGATAGTTCCTGTGAATTATTATGGGTGGAGGTTACACGCAACAGCCGAGCTAGGTTAATAATTGGCTCCTTTTACCGACCTCCCGATCCAGCAGCATTAGTGGCAGAACAACTGAGAGAAAATTTGGAATACATTTCACATCAATTTTCTCAGCAAGTTATAGTCTTAGGTAGAGATTTCAATTTACCAGATATAGACTGGGACACTCAGATGTTTAGGATGGGTCGTAGGGACAGAGCATCGAGTGACATTATACTGAGTGCGCTATCCGAAAATTACCTCGAGCAATTAAACAGAGCACCGACTCGTGGAGATAACATCTTGGACCTACTGATAACAAACAGACCCGAACTTTTCGACTCTGTATGTGCAGAACAGGGAATCAGTGATCATAAGGCTGTTGCAACATCCCTGAATATGGAAGTTAATAGGAATATAAAAAGAGGGAGGAAGGTTTACGTGTTTAGCAAGAGTAATAGAAGGCAGATTTCAGTCTACCTAACAGATCAAAACGAAAATTTCTGTTCTGACACTGACAATGTTGCGTATTTATGGAAAAAGTTCAAGGCAATCGTAAAATGCGTTTTAGACAGGTACGTGTAGAGTAAAACTGTGAGGGACGGGATAAACCCACCGTGGTTCAACAACAAAGTTAGGAAACTACTGCGAAAGCAAAGACAGCTTCACTCCAAGTATAAACGCAGCCAAAACCTCTCAGACAAACAGAAGCTAAACGATGTCAAAGTTAGCGTAAGGAGGGCTATGCGTGAAGCGTTCAGTGAATTCGAAAGTAAAATTCTATGTACCGACTTGACAGAATATCCTAGAAAGTTCTGGTCTCACGTTAAATCAGTAAGTGGTTGGAAACAGCATGTCCAGACACTCCGGGGTGATGATGGCATTGAAACAGAGGATGACAGGCGTAAAGCTGAAATACTAAACACCTTTTTCCAAAGATGTTTCATAGAGGAAGACCGCACTGCAGTTCCTTCTCTAAATCCTAGCACAAACGAGAAAATGGCTGACATCGAAATAAGTGTCCAAGGAGTAGAAAAGCAACTGGAATCACTCAACAGAGGAAAGTCCACTGGACCTGACGGGGTACCAATTCGATTCTACACAGTACGAGAAAGAACTTGCCCTCCCTGCTAACAGCCGTGTACCGCCAGTCTCTAGGGGAACGGAAGGCTCCAAATGATTGGAAAAGAGCACAGGTAGTCCGAGTCTTCAAGAAGGGTCGTAGAGCAGATGCGCAAAACTATAGACCTATATCTCTGACGTCGATCTGTTGTAGAATTTTAGAACATGTTTTTTGCTCGAGTATCATGTAGTTTTTGGAAACCCAGAATCTACTCTGTAGGAATCAACACGGATTCCGGAAACATCCATCGTGTGAGACCCAACTCACTTTATTTGTTCATGAGACCCAGAAAATATTAGATACAGGCTCCCAGGTAGATGCTATTTTTCTCGACTTCCGGAAGGCGTTAGATTCAGTTCCGCACTGTCGCCTGATAAGTAAAGTAAGAGCCCACGGAATATCAGACCAGCTCTGTGGCTGGATTGAAGAGTTTTAACAAACAGAACACAGCATGTTGTTATCACTGGAGAGACGTCTACAGACGTTAAAATAATCTCTGGCGTGCCACAGGGGAGTGTTATGGGACCATTACTTTTCACAATATATATAAATGAGGTAGTAGATAGTGTCGGAAGTTCCATGCGGTTTTTCGCGGATGATTCTGTAGCATACACAGAAGTTGCAGCATTAGAAAATTGTAGCGAAATGCCGGAAGATCTGCAGCGGATAGGCCCTTGGTGCAGGGAGTGGCAACTGACCCTTAACATATACAAATGTAATGTATTGCGAATACATAGAAAGAAGGATCCTTTATTGTATGATTATATGATAGTGGATCAAACACTGGTATCAGTTACTTCTGTAAAATATCTCGGAGTATGCGTGCGGAACTTTTTGAAGTGGAATGATCATATAAAATTAACTGTTGGTAAGGCGCGTACCAGGTTGAGATCCATTGCGAGAGTCCTTAGAAACTGTAGTTCATCAACAAAGGAGGTGGCTTACAAAACACTCGTTGGACCTATACTTGAGTATTGCTCATCGGTGTGGGATCCGTACCAGATCGGGTTTGCGGAGGAGATAGAGAAGATTCAAAGAAGAGCGGCGCGTTTCGTCACAGGGTTATTTGGTAACCGTGATAGCGTTACGGAGATGTTTGACAAACTCAAGTGCCAGACTCTGCAAGAGAGCCGCTCTTCATCGCGGTGTAGCTTGCTCGCCAGATTTCGAGAGGGTGCGTTTCTGGATGAGGTATCGAATATATTGCTTCCCCCTACTTATACCCCCCTAGGAGATTACGAATGTAAAATTAGAGAGATTAGAGAGAGCACAGGGGCTTTCAGACAGTCTTTCCTCCCGCGAACCATACGCGACTGGAACAGGAAAGGGAGGTAATGACAGTGGCACGTAAAGTGCCCTCCGCCACACACCGTTGGGTGGCTTGCGGAGTATAAATGTAGATGTAGATGAGTGTGGTGCGTGATGCGGCGCTCCCCATCCCCATATACCGATCAAATCAGTCACGACTTGAACCGAGCGTGCCCGAACATTGTCCTACAAAATGATGTCCGCCTCCTGCAGAAACCGACGCCGCTTCTTTCTCTCAGTTGCTTTTCTGCTTTGAAACACAGTCTGTTTCGTTTTCGAGTCCAAACCGCTTAACAGATATTGTTCAAATTTGGCATGGAGACAGTTTGAACTCTGAGAAAGAACATAGCCCACTTTAAAAAAGCAAGAAAATTTTTTTTTTGCGTCAGTGAACGTAAACTACATTAAAACTTACTTATTTTGCTTGTATAACTTAAGAATTCTATAATGTATAAGTACTTCAGTAGTCGCCGTGCGGGATAGTCTCTCAAACGAAATTGCTCCCACGTCCGAGGCCTTTCAATATCACGTCTTCCATTCCGTTTGTAGTTCAGAATATTTTGGGGAAGTCTGGGACGTAGCATTCTCACCAGTCTTCACGATATTTTTGAATTTTTTAGTTTCTGTTGAAAATACTTAATTTTTCTCTAGTATCTTCATTCCTAATCATTTCTTGTTGTGCAGCTCTTCGAATTTCTTAGGAACCTCATCTCTGCCGTGTGATTTTTTTTTGCTTTTTTTTTAACCATGTTTTCGCTTTCATAGCATAATACAGGAACCGGGACCACGTTATAGAATTTCGGAACAATCTTTTTGTACTTTATTGCCCAATATTCAGATAATAGTGTCACAGACAGCTTAGAATTTGTGTAATTTATTTTAAGTATCAGAGTAAAAATCAGATCTTACAGCGTAGCCTAAGTGAAAGATTAAGAGACCAGTTCTAAAGCAGGATTATCCAAAACTAGTTTTAAAATGACTGAGTATTTTCCTCGGAGTGCACTTATTTTCGTTTTATTACTAGAAATTTTAAAGTTGTATTCATTGCATATTTCGTTCAGGTGGTATATAGATCTTTGGAGGTCATTTCGTGAACGTGAATCATGTCATCTATAAACAGAAGCACAATCAGGTATTTCTCATTCGTTATCCCAATTCTTTTGTCTTGTCGTAGTTCCTGCTTTCATTTATGAAGAACGAAGTCAATGTAAATACTAAAAATGCTGACTTAATCTGCTCATTTAAATGTATACCGAACGAGCTGCCGCAGTGGTTAGTACATGGTATGATGATGATGATGATGATGATGATGATGTTTGGTTTTTGGGGCGCTTAACTGCACGGTTATCAGCGCCTGTACAAAGCCCCAACATTTACACAGTCCAGTTTCGCCACCTTCACGAATGATGATGAAATGATGGCATCACAGACACCTACTTCCCGGGCGGAGAACGCAACCCAGCCGTGAATCGAACCCGGAATCCCATCACCAGCAACGCTAGCTTCTACACGACGAGCTGTCAACTAGTACACTAGACTCGCATTCGGGAGGATGACGTTTAAATCCGCATCCGGCCATCCTGATACTTTTTCCGTAACTTTCCTGAATCGCTCCAAGCAAATGCTGGGATGATTCCTTTGAAAGGGAACGGCGGACTTCTTTTACCCTTCCCTGACGCATTGCCAACTCCTGCTCCGTCTCTAATGACCTCGACATCGATAGCACATTAAATGCAATCCTCCTTCCGTCCTTCATTTAAAGGCATAGGTTTACGCAATAAGTCGGGCGTTAAAAGTTACAAACTGCGTACTCGTCTAAGGCAGCATAATTTCATGGAGCGCAAATTATCGAGACTATATTCAACGAGCATTTGTGAAAGGCAGCACGTGGCGACTTCCAACAAACTTCACACATAATTTCGAAACTTGGCGAAACTTTTTTTCCCCTCTGATATCCCTGACAGAATGATGAAAGGAAAAAGACTTTTATCACTTCTACATTTTCGCTGTTCGTGCAGTAAAGTGTCAGCATCAGGCTTGATGTTTCACTTCATTACTTCTTTACTACTCACTTTATTCGCAACACATTTGTCAGACAGTATCCACATACGTCGCCAAATGTACCTGAAAATTATAGAATTGTACAACACCTAGTTCAGTACATAAATATTGAGACGTTTTCGAAAAACTAGCTTCTCTTACAACAGAGCGTCTTCAACTGCAAAGGGTTATGTTTCTTCAGGTCAAGTTTTTAACACATTAACTGATACGGAAAGTGAACGAACTTCTGAAGGTGGTTTACATATGGGACTTACCGTTTTGAGACAGCAATTTGGAGAGGAGAAGGGGCGGTGGTTACGCGGTCTATTTGGATCTTCAGTGTTTCCGCAAATGATGCTGTTGCCTGTAATAAAGTTCTGTTTGAAAGAAGCCACGCCCTCATAAGATTTCAGCGTAGTGCAAAGCATGACAACTTAGTTTAAATGTTCCCGAAATGTAAAATTGTTCGGTTCACAAAACGATATAACCTTATCCTACGAGTATAGTGCAGCGAGTCAAATTCGCAATCGCTCAACCCACATGAATACCTGGGTGTAAAAATTTCTAGAGATTTGAAATGGAACCGTCACATAGTCGCAGTCTTAGGGAAATACGGTGGCTGGCTGCAATTCGTTGGTAGAATTCTAGGAAAATACAATCGGTGTACAAAAGAAATTGCTTACAAATCACGCTTGCGACCCATCCCCCAATATTGCTCGAGATTCTTGGATCCTAATCAGATACAACTGCCCGGCGATACTGAATGTATACAGAGAAGGGCGGCACGAATGGTCACAGGTTTTTTGACCCGTTGGAGAATGTCACACAGTTTCTGATCAAATTGAACAGGCAGGCGCTTGGAAACAAACGTAAAATATCCAGAGAAAGTCTACTTGGAATATTTCCGGAGGAATCCTTAACTGTTGAATATAGGCGAATGGTGGTCAATGGAGGGAATGACTGCGAATGCTCGTTCGATTTGCGTTCTCTTCCGTAGGCTGCGATGCAAACTAATCCTGGTAATATTCCCGGTGTGAGATGTAGTTGGCAGCTCTGTAAATGCTGACCGGTGAGTCGCTTAAAGCCCAGGTGAAATTAATCTCGGAGGGACACATCACGCTCCCAACCGACTAAGCATATCCCCTAAGGATCGCCTAGAGCCTGTGACTAGTGCATTGAATATAAATACGGAAAACTGCAAAAACTCACTTTTTGAACTATTTGTAATTCCATTAACTAGTTTTGTAACCTTTACAGACTCATCTTCAAATGTGGCACACAGAATTTCCGTCTCTCTGACGTGGAGACAGGGCGACAGTAACATGGTGACATGTGTCGGAAAACCAATTATTCCACTTACTGACTAACGGGCAGTTCATGGTAGACACAGACTATCCCGTGGAAGAGCAAAGTATCGCGAGGAGACCTAATTAGAAAGTTTCTAGAACTGACGTTACATGATGAAAGTAGGAATGGAATATACTTAAACCGCCTACGTATTGTAACTGTAGGAAGCGTGAAGACCAGAAGAGACTAAGCACAGCACGCACAGAGGCTTTTAAGCAGCCACAGTTCGCACGCTCCATACGTCAGTGGAGTGGGAATAAGTCCTAATAACTGGTATACTGGCAAGTTCCATCTGTCACGCAATTCACGGTCATTTATAGACTACAAATTATAAGCTGCCTATGTTTTGTTTAAATTTGGATTACAAGAAAATGGGCGTTTTGCAAAATGTCCTACATAAGTCTCCTCTTCATCAACACCACCACCATGAGTGTTCTGCCCTAGGGCAGGTCTTCACATGTAGCTCTCCATGCAGTCCCATCATTTGTTACCCTCTTGTTTTCTCACAACTATTTTCTGTTCTTACGCTGTCCATCACCTGGTATGTTCATCGTCTTCTTCTTCTTCTTCTTCTTCTTCTTCTTGCATTCACCGTTTCCTCCATACCATCAATAAACAATCTCTTCTCATTCAGTGTCCATGCCAATTGTGTTTGCTCATCCTGCAACCTTTAAAATTTCTCTCTGTTCTCCCACTCAACACCACCTCATTTCTCACTGTGCCTGCCTATTTTATCCCCTATCAACGCACCCACATAAAAGCCTCCTGTTATGAAACGTCTCGTTGGCAATTGCTATACGTATTTTCACCTCCATATTACTTCCAATGTCGTCCATAATAGCACGTCGCAGTTATCTAAAAACACTAAATTGTTGTGTATCTTCCTGCCTAACATTATAGTTGTTCTTGCTTTTCTTGCACCTATCACCGGACATTTTGCGATTTTCTTATTATTTCTCATTCCAATTTACTCACGCCTCTTGTTCAATTCTTTTAACATTTCAGTCATACTTCTTTCGCTCTCTGCCAATAACACCACATGATCCGCGAGTCTAATACATTCTGCTCTCCTAACAACAACCCGCTCCCGTCTATGTCGTTTCAAACGTTTTTGAATGACATGCTCCAAATATATTTACACACTAAGGAGAATAAACGTATCCCGGAGGACTTACCCCAGCGCGATGGAAATCGATACACGTGATGTTCATTCATGCCCAATAGTATCCGAACGACCTGAATTGAAATTCGCCTGATTCACATGCAACCCACATAGCGCAACTGTCTAGCAGGTCTCCTTATCGCTCCTTGGTACAGTCGTTTGACTATTGAAAGTGGTTCCAACAAGTCACCACGAGAAAAAACTGTTCTGTATCGCAATAACTCAAGATGTAAAGTAATACCACGATACTACAAATATCACGGAACACCTTATCACAGATAAGACTGCCCTTAAGGCTTGTAGCTCACATTTATTACAATAAATGACATACCTGACATTTTACCACTCTCATTATTACGTCAGATAGGTAATACACGTAGTAAATTCGTCGTATTCATGATTTACTCTTCAAAGTAACATACCGTACTTATTATTTAACACAAAATAAGATTAAAAATTAAAGGTATTCACGAGCAGC
Organism: Schistocerca gregaria; assembly: GCF_023897955.1. NCBI lineage: Eukaryota > Metazoa > Arthropoda > Insecta > Orthoptera > Acrididae > Schistocerca > Schistocerca gregaria. Next base: position 7,120,496 of record NW_026061853.1, read on the forward strand.
TAATTGAGAATATTTATGAACTTCAAATGACACGACGAACCGTCTCGTTCTGCATATGGATGCAAACTCAGGTCATGCAGACTAAGCAATGATTTCGTGCCTGACGGATACTAACTGCCACTCCTGATTAGGCATACAGAGAGTGATATACCTCGATTTTAGACAAAGCCAGTTTGCAAATTCCATCTTTAAATTACATATCGCAAGTATTTTTGCCGGACGCGAATTTATTGTCCCTGTAACGAACGATTAGAGATGTTGAATCTTGGTTCTTAACAAGTAAGTTATTTGAATTGCCGTGAGGTAAGGCTTTGTGTTGGACAGGGGTTCGAACTCAGAACTTAATCGGATAGATATCGACGCACAATCAACTGTGACATTTCGGGTTTTCTCGGCAGTAGCTAGATGTTTTAACTGAAATGACGAGACGAAACATACATTTTTTTCCTTCCCAAGACTCCAACCCGGCATCTGTCGCTGTTATATTCTAGAGAAAACGAACGTTAAATATGGGTTTGTTGCACCAGCAGCGACATGTGAGCGTGTTTGAACTAGAAATAATATGACGAAGAGTTCAGTGCTCACTGGGAATACAGCTCCACACATCATATCGCTTTTGACTACACACAAAGATACGTCAGCTTCCGAATTTTTGTCCAGCTCGGACTAACATCTTGAACTTACAGTGATCTCGCAAATAGTTCTGTGTCTCACTGGGTGTCAAAAACGTCACATATCGTTAGTGTTGACAACGAATGAAAATACATTAAACATTAAAATAATTATCCACCAGCAGATAGGTGTTCTTATGCTAGAGCTTGATAATACATAATGAAATCTATAGTGCCGGGCCAGGATTCGAACCCATTCACGCGCAGTATGTGGAGACGTTGAGGAATCTGCAGTTCTGAACAAACAACAAATAGTAGCCGTGCTGTATTCTCACGAAGGGATCAAATTCAGCGTTAAGTACGGTCTAAGTTGCATTCCCAGTTCAGAACCGATTTTATCGACATACAGAAGCTCAGATAAAATATGGACTAAATGTCCTGTGAGCCTACATAGCGTTTGTTTCGTCACTAGAAATAAATAACAAGTATAAGAAAGGTTTCTACGTGTCGCCGCTCCAGTCTTTATTGTGATTCATCCTAACGTCTACTTTGTAGAAAAGGAATATCATTTTTCATGTCAATTTCAGACCACAATGTCATTATATCTTCTTCACTTGGTGTAGCCAGAAGAGAATGGAATCTGTCTCTTCTTATCTAAAATCATTGACAGAAGTTGGAATCGAACCCAGTCCATAGATATTCAAGCATATTATAAGTATGTGGCTCATTTTTCTATCGTAACGCCGTTGCACCACACTGGATGAGAATTGACACACAGGCATCCTGTAGTAATTTGCAGCAGGTTCAGTAAATTCATTTACTTGGTTGACCGAATCACAATGAACTAGCTGCCTCGACTACCCAGTGCATAAATTCGACCGAAATAAAATCACGTACCTGCCACCTACACAGAACAGCCAACAGTGTAGGATGCACAAATTTGAAAAGGAAGTGTTTCTTTCCACTTGAGCTACTGTATTGCGCCATCTCTTTGTTGAAAACGTCGTGCAGTACAAATGTCGCATTTCATAAGTAAAGTTTTGTATTCCTAGAAACCCAAAATTTGCTTGTCAGCGGCGGGAAGAGGAGTTACCCGTTGTGCAGCATTGTAAGTTTTCACCATTGAACTATGAGCCGAAAGTATTTTTTTGCGATTTCCTTATCGATGTTTTATCTGACTGTTAGTAGCTCTTTCACAGAAGGGATAAAAACGTTACAGTCAGTGAGACTGGAAGTGCGAACCATAACAGATGCTATTTCTCAGGTCAGCGCATTACCATAGAGCTGGAGTAGAAGTACGTGTCTTAGCTTACTCTTACGAGATCGATAATGTCTAGCACTCGTAAACCGCTATTTAAAGGACGAGATTAGTTGCGATTTCCACGTGCAACGACTTTCCTGGGCTGAAAACCGTAAATTTACAATCTTTTGTTACACGTAAAGCGATAATAAATCAGATTATTCAATGGAAATGACAGGTAAAATCAAGTGAACTTTGAGGATAAATTCCGTGCACACCAGGAAGCAACTGGTCGATCACAGAGTTGCCAAACATACGTTGCCTTGTTGTCAAATCTCAGTTACAGTACCAGCAGAAAGAAGACGAACCGATGTGATCGTACAGCGGTCTGGGAAGTGACCATAGCTGGTGTCTCCAAGTCGCGGTTGCTACGGCCTGGAATACGTAATGCGTCTGATTCGCATTTCTGTAACTAGGTTTAGGGACTGGAGCGTGGTTACTAATAATACTCGGAACTGACTGAAAACTAAGCATCATATATCAGTAACTCTCACAGTTATTTTTATATTTATTTCGTAAGTGTACTAAAAACTAAGAAGCTCATTCAGAGACGTTTTCATGCCTCGCCGATAGTCGAGCAAAACAAACAAATAAAGAAAAAAAGAATGTGTGTGTGTATGATAGAGAGAGAGAGAGAGAGAGAGAGAGAGAGAGAGAGAGAGAAATCAAAAAGAATGAGAGAGAGTAAGAAATTGTTGTAAAGAAATTGAATCATGGTATGTAAAGAAATCTTTCATTAAAATTACACGTTACACGTCATTACGAAATATCGTATTCATGATCTATGAAACAAGAATTGATCTAATGTAATCTAATCATATCATATTGATGGCTATCCATGAAGAGTCATGAATTACCGAAATTTTTGCCAATACCAGTAATGAAATCTAAACTTGAAAATAAAAGACGACAATTTTTTTAATAAACCGGGACTCCTAACAAGACAATTTCGTCCCTGTTAACTAACCACGAAAGATGTCTGATATACCTCCATGCTCAAGTAACAAAGTGCGCATGCATTTAAAGATTAAGTGCATGATGTGAAGTTATATGACGGAGATACGAACCCAACACGTAATCGTATTGTTAATTAAGTAAAATCAAATTTACGTATCGGTTTTTCTTACCAGCTGCTAGGTGTTTGAATCTAAACTAAGGATACAAACTTTTGTACCTAAGCGACAATCTAACTACACGCCTACCGTGCATCCACAAATATAGCTTAAATATCAGTTGCTTACTCACCAACGGTAAGGTGTGTGCGTGTTTGACAAGAAATAATGACACCTATTGCGATTGTTGGCAACACATGAATAGACATTAAAAGCGCACGTTGGTTTTCACTAGCGGGACGGTGTGCACGTTATAGGGCTTGAACTGAAACTATGAATATTTTTGTATTGGATCAGGATTCGGACCCACATACTTACCTTTGGAGGAGACCTAGAGAAGGTTGCAGTCTTGCGAAAAGGGACGAAATGGTTGAACTATAATGTCCCGAGAGATTCAGATCCTTGAAAGAGGAGAAACGAATTCGAATCACAGTCCAGCACCAAATTTTTCAACGTCTCTAGTTCAATCAATTACAAGTAAAATAAGAGCCCCATCCTTTAAATGGCTATCGGTTCATAAAATAAAATAAAATTTTCTAATGTAAGTAAGTTTACTGGCGACTGTATTTCTGTTTACGATGACTTCCGCTATGTCATTTCCCAACGTAACCTGGCTCTGCCCAGTTGGTAATGATGGAACGTGATTTGTATTGCGAATTCTGGATTATAACGTCTTTCTCTTGAGGTTACCAGACGCAAAGTAAATCTGTTTGTGCTTCTTAAAAGTAAATGTCTGAACCCACGCATTGCTCCTGTGATAGTTCCACCAGGCCATTGTGCCCATATTTCCCAGCCCCAGGAGTGAGCTGCAACGGATGATGTGCTGAGCTTACAAAAGTAGTCACGGTGGATAAAACGCGAGTCTATTAAATGTTTAAGTAGAAACAAGCTTCTGACGCGGAGATTATGCTATTCTCATGTCAGCAGGATGTAAAGACCCTTGTAGGCATCATAGGCTCGATGTGAAGCCATTTTGAAATGTTCACAAATTCAGATATTTTCTTAGTTCGTGAAGATCCACTGGGAAGTGTGAAGTTACCGGATAATTGGATTATTACCGTCATTATTACTATCATTTTCTTCATGCCGCTGCTGGAACACTGTACTTGAATATCAGTTCGTGCCTTTTGGTCACTATACAAGTAGTTTCCCAAGAAGAGGTTCTTTCTCTGTCTACAGAATTCTTTTCATGTTAATATCTATGAGTAATTACTCATAGATTACATTAAAACTAAAGTAATCGATGAAGACGTTACTTGATAACAATAACGCTCTGCCTTTCTTCTATTACTTGCGCCTAGAAATGGCTGTCGAGTACTGCCAAACCAAAAGCCAAGAGATCTTACTGCCTGCCGATATACGCCGCTGGCAATTTTTCCATATGATTTGGTCGACGTGACCTGTTTCAAGTTGTGTATGACAGAGAATGTTTTAGAAAATCAATTGTTTTCCTTTGCAATAAAGAAAAAGATTTTCATTCTAAGCTATCCAAGTTCAAAATTTTTGGAATATTAGTTCCAGTTTAATATTCGCTTCTATAATGTAGGAAAGTATTTCGCACTTGCAAAACTCGGATCCGGCCCACTGACCTTACACTCAGCCGCCGGCCATAAATTCTGGCTCAGAGTGACACCAGATTAAGTAACCTAATTTAGCGAAGATTATTTGCCAGTGCTCTCTCTCACCGGAAAATACGCAATTCTCTCATTAATTGGGCTCCATTAGTACACTGTAACAGTAATTTCTGTGTGTCTGCAATGCATACGGATTGTGGAATTTAGCGGTGCTCTCTCTTCCACTTCTTTATACAATATGACTGACCTAAACGGGCCCTTTATCGTTACAGGCCCTGAGCAGTGCTACATCATACTGACAACAGTAATGTTCTTATACTGACAATCTGACTGGTCGTTTTACCTGATTTTGTAATCATTTAAATAAGACAACATGACCTTCCAGTGGGAGACATTTCGTTCTCCCTTTTCCTTCTGTGACATTTTTCCGTAATCTATTTGCCTTCCAATCAGCGAAATGCGGTAGAGTACGGCCGGTAAACGATTTACAAATCACGATTTAGTCCCGTTAAGACGGTTTCTTCAAACATTGTCGTTGCTAAAGGAATTTACTTTCGTCTTAAATCGTCTCAAGCAGCAACGTTCACAGACATCCCAAATACGTAAAAGCTCATTATCCTGGTACGAAGTTTGTAAAACAAACTTCTCACAGTTTGTGTCAGGTTGATCTTTTCGTCTGATAGCACTGCCTAACTATCACAAGTAGTGTCCCTGTAGCTGTGGGAATCATTGGTTAATAACGAGTTTAACACCAATGGGTATAGTATTGCTAAATATTCAAATTAATTATCAACCCAAGTCTGAGTTTATCCGCAGACTGTAGCGATTTTATAATACTGAAGCTAGACTTTGTATCCTTGTCCTCCTTGAGTGGGCATTGGAAGGCGTTTGCACACACGAACACAACACTATGAATACTTCGAACGCCATAGTTAACGTTGCTCTCATAAACTACTTTTGTTATTTTAATTCTTCTAGGTGTTCAGGATGCAATATGTGTTGTAGATACAGCCTTAGAGCAAAACATTGACCGCCGAGCCGTCCACATAAGGTGGACAACACAGTCGTGCTCCTCTCAGGATACTGTGTCCGGCAGTAAGTTCGATCTGCAACATTGTAGACTGCGGCACCTCCCAGAGGAAGTCTTGAGTTCAGTCTTAGTACATTATTCTTGACTAAGGCCGTAGTCTTGAGGTAAAACGTGAGACTAGCTAATATGACGTCTGGCGACCGGAAGCAGACAACGACAAAATTTTTATCGCCCCTTTCCTCTCGGTGCTGAAGCTATGCGTGTAATTCAAGCGAATCTACAATATATTTCGCTTTGTGTCACACTGGTAATAATAGTTTGGTTCAACAATGTTTTAGCGAAAGATTTCTTTACCGAGCATCTGCCTCTGAACACCGCATGCGTCTGAGTTCTCTGGGACCCGTTTGCTGCCTACCGGCGGGGGCTGAGGCACTGCGCTGCCTTCTGCCGACAACATCTGCTCCACTCCACACTCTCAACCATGTAAAATGCTTTAATGTTGTTGAGTAGTGACCCATAAAATCTGTCTACGATTTGTGTTTCACTCTTGATAGCAAAGGAGGCACAAAACCGTTTTTATTTGATGATTATTTTATTACATTAGAATGCAGTACATCAATGTGACACAGAATTAATTTCATTGTTTCTGATCCAGTGCGCTATAATTAAAGCGTCCCATTCTGTTCTTTTCCTTGCACAGGAGATTCTTCAAATAATTTATTATTGTCATGGATTCATATGTGTTACTCAAGGCACAGGGAGTAAATGCAATGTAATGTTTGGTTTCTTTCTTTGATTTTCTATGGTAAATGGATGAAAAAGATTGCATCAATTCCTATCAGAACCTGCTCTATAGCTACTAAGGCAAATTGCTTCTTTTGAGGTCCATAAATTAATTAATGGAGAAGTGAACGCTGTTCACAAATGATATTTAGAATATTCAATTGGATTTAAGGCGACAAAACTGCCACATTTGAAGCTACCCAGAGAAAAAGCAAGTTGCTAGAGACACTGTCAGCACATGTCTGCAGGAAAGTTTAGCATAGAGTAATCAAGAGGCTCATTTCCTTCATACTTATCACCCTGGAATGTGAGTCTTAAGTGAAGAACAATATTGAAATTCGTATCGTTGATGATCGATTCGAATTTCTTCAGAGACGCTGGTATTGCGAAGCAGCTTGGAAGTCAGAACGCCATGATCTATGACGATTAACACAACTTACTGAGTCGAGCTACCAAGAAGATTTGATGTGTAAAGGTTTTCTACCGATTTCGATACAGAATTTTTTCTGGAAATTCTCAGCTCCTTAAAAAAAAAAGCTCGCACACGATGGTCCCTACCTCAGTTGGAACTGACGACTGATTGAGCCGTTCTGACACGAGACATGGGCGGTACCACCGGGTTACAGACACACTGCTACCTTTGCACCACTCTCATCATGGTATTGGTCGCTCAGCCTCATAACGCATCGTGAAAGATAATAAAAGTTGCCACTTATGTGAAGAATAGTATTTCTTTAGCCAAAAAATTGAATTTTCTGCCTCAGTATCTTAGTTTACGTAAGGATTATACAGCATGAGCCATTCAAATGGAAAGGTAATATCAAGTAAATTTAGTGAGCCAATTCAGTACCATAGGCGGAAGTGATTGCATTGTCACAGTGTTGCCTAATGTTTGTGACGATGTTGCCAAATCTCAGGTGTGCTAGGAACAGCTGTGTAGCGGTATGCGTGGAGAATCCCCTGCTCGTGTCTTACGGGGATATGGAGAGGAACCGCAGGGTTTGGTTAGGATGCAGCGTTTTCTCCTAGCAGTTGTGTCAAACATTAAGGTGTATAATCTTCCATCACGATTACAGTTTCCTACAAAATATATACAAATAAAACACTTACCTTGTTTCTTTCCGACAAAAGATTATTTCAGTACGATAAAAAGTTTTTGGAAATCTCTTATGCCCACCTGTCACCAAAGTAAGATAAACACTTTGCACCTCGAAATCGATTGCATGTATGTGCAGTCTTGTGATGTTTAAATAACGCTCAAAGGACATTTAGTCCATATTTTATCTGAGCTTCTGTATGTCGATAAAATCGGTTCTGAACTGGGAATGCAACTTAGACCGTACTTAACGCTCAATTTGATCCCTTCGTGAGAATACAGCACGGCTACTATTTGTTGTTTGTTCAGAACTGCAGATTCCTCAACATCTCCACATACTGCGCGTGAATGGGTTCGAATCCTGGCCCGGCACTATAGATTTCATTATGTATTATCAAGCTCTAGCATGAGAACACCTATCTGCTGGTGGATAATTATTTTAATGTTTAATGTATTTTCATTCGTTGTCAACACTAACGATATGTGACGTTTTGACACCCAGTGAGACACAGGACTATTTGCGAGATCACTGTAAGTTCAAGATGTTAGGCCGAGCTGGACAAAAATTCGGAAGCTGACGTATCTTTGTGTGTAGTCAAAAGCGATATGATGTGTGGAGCTGTATTCCCAGTGAGCACTGAACTCTTCGTCATATTATTTCTAGTTCCAACACGCTCACATGTCGCTGCTGGTGCAACAAACCCATATTTAACGTTCGTTTTCTCTAGAATATAACAGCGATAGATGCCGGGTTGGAGTCTTGGGAAGGAAAAAAATGTATGTTTCGTCTCGTCATTTCAGTTAAAACATCTAGCTACTGCCGAGAAAATCCGAAATGTCACAGTTGATTGTGCGTCGATATCTATTCGATTAAGTTCTGAGTTCGAATCCCTGCCCAGTACAGAGCCTTACCTCACGGCAATTCAAGTAAGTTACTTGTTAAGAACCAAGATTCAACATCTCTCGTCGTTCGTTAACAGGGACAATAGGTGCTGGGTAGGAATTCGCGTCCGGCAAAAATACTTGCGCTATGTAATTTAAAGTTGGTATTTGCAAACTGGCTCAGTCTAAAATCGAGGTATATCACTCTCTGTATGCCTAATCACGAGTGACTGTTAGTTTCCGTCAGGCACGAAATCTTTGCTTAGTCTGCATGACCTGAGTTTGCATCCATATGCAGAACGAGACGGTTCGTCGTGTCATTTGAAGTTCATAAATATTCTCAATTAGCTGCTCGTGAATACCTTTAATTTTTAATCTTATTTTGTGTTAAATAATAAGTACGGTATGTTACTTTGAAGAGTAAATCATGAATTCGACGAATTTACAATGTGCATTACCTATCTGACGTAATAATAATGAGAGTGGTAAAATGTCAGGTATGTCATTTATTGTAATAAATGTGAGCTACAAGCCTTAAGGGCAGTCTTATCTGTGATAAGGTGTTCCGTGATATTTGTAGTATCGTGGTATTACTTTACATCTTGAGTTATTGCGATACAGAACAGTGTTTTCTTGTGGTGATTTGTTGGAACCATTTTCAATAGTCAAAAGACTGTACCAAGGAGCGATAAGGGGACCTGCTAGACAGTTGCGTTATGTGGGTTGCATGTGAATCAGGCGAAATTCAATTCGGGCGTTAGGATAGTTTTGAGCATGACTGTACGTGTAAGGGCAAATGAATGATTAGAGTTGAAGAAAAACTGGATGATTAATTCAAGACAAAGCGATTCACAAATTGATAAGTCGATAATGTGTTGGGCCACCTCTGGCAGTTACTAGGCTTGACATTGACTGATAAAGTTAGTGGATACCCTCCTGATGGATATGGTACCAAATTCAGTTCAGTTGGTTCATTACATCGCCAAAATCGCGACCTGCTTTAAAGAGCCTGCCCATTGTGCTCCAAATGTTCAAAATTGGTGAGAGATATGGCTATCTTGCTGAGCAATGTATTGCCTTGCATGTACAAACACGTAGATACGATCTCCGTGTGTGGTGCGTAAATTGTCGGCAGGCACCTCACTTAGTGTCCCGAGCAGAGTTCAAGCCGCCATAGAGACAAAGGTTGGACACACTGCATATTAATGTCCACTAATAGGTGTCTGTACACTCATTGATAGGATAGTGTATTTCGAAATGTTAGCAGATAAAGCTTACGTGGGGCGAGTCGTAGAATATCTAAAAAGAGACACCTCTGGCAACACTAGTTGAAAGTGGCCTTCAAACTAGCCGTGCTGCGCTCTCTACCTCCGGCTATTCTCGTGGCCGTCAGAGCGGCCGTAGCCGAGACGCCCCCTGGGTAAACGCTACGGACGTCTGCAGTCGCGCCTCACGATCTGTCACAAATTATGGAATGTATTCGCAGATACCAATTGTAACACGACAACGGCTATACAGTTTGCTGGAAACGTACAGGATGTTCTGAAATTCCCATCACTACCTGCTAGAATTTGTAGAGGGGACTGAGTACATAATACTCATATTTTAAATTGTAACCCGTCTCCCGAGACGTACCGTATACTAGAACCATTTGAAAACATGTTGGTAAGGCTGTCACATTGACAAGTAATTTGTTACACTGTGGAATCAAAGAAATATCGTTTATGGCCCCCGCGAGCACGCAGAAGTGCCTCAACACGCCGTGGCATGGACTCTACTGATGGCTGAAGTCGCGCAGCAGGGAACTGACACCATGAAACCTGCAGAGCTGCCCATAAATCCGTAACAGTAAGAGGGAGCAGAGATCTCCTCTGATCAACACTTTGCAAGGCATTCCAGATATGGTAGTTAATGCTATAAAATTTACTAGAGACGTACAGTATGTTTGGGGAGTTTGGTGGCCAGCGAAAGTGTTTAAGCTCGGAAGCGTGTTCCTGCAGCCACTCTGTAGCAATTGTGGTTGTGTGGGCCGCTCCTTTGTCCTGCTGGAATTACCCACTTCCGTCGGAATCCACAATGGACACGAATGGATGCAGGTGATTAGACAGAATGTATCTAGACGTGTCAGGGATCCCACATAACTCCGAATGCGCACGCTCTACAACGTCACAGAGCCTCCACCAGCTTGAACAGTTTCCAGCTGACATGAAGGGTCCATGGAGTCATGATGTCGTATTCATACCCATACACTTCCATACTGTATATACATTTTGAAATGAGACACGTCCAACCAGGCAATATGTTTCGAGTCATCAACAGTCCAATGTTCGTACCGATGGGCCCAAATGAGGCGTAAAGCTTTGTGCTGTGCAGCGAGCAAGGGTACACGAGTGGGCCTTCGGCTCTGAAAGCCCATGTAGATGATGTTTCCATGAATGGTTCGCATGCTGATACTTGTTGATGGTCAAGCATTGAAATTTTCAGTTATTTTCGGAAGGGTTGCACTTTCGCCACTCTGAACGATTCTCTTCAGATTCCATTCTTGCAGGATTTTTTTTCTGGCCGCAGAGATGTTGGAGATTTATTGTTTTACTGGATTGCTGATATTCAGGGTGCCCTCGTGAAATGGTCGTACAGGAAAATCCCCACTTCATCGCTACCTCGTAGATGCTGTGTCCCATCGGTCTTGCGCCAAGTATAAAACCACGTTCAAAGTCATTTAAATCTTGATAACCTGCCATTGTAGCAGCAGTAACCGATCTAACAACTACGGTAGACACATGTCTTACATAGGCGTTGCCGGCGGCAGCACCATATTAAGCCTGTTTACATATCTCTGTGTTTGAATACGCATTATTATAATAGTTTCTTTGGCATTTCAGTGTAGATGTGGCCGAGTACATCTATTGTTCTACAGTTTCACTCTTTAATAACCAAAGAATCAAAAAAATCGGTCTTCAGAGACACTGTTTTTACAGGAGGGCCTTTTCCAATTTGAAATTAGAATGATATTATTTCCTTCAGCTGCTGACGGGCGTTGATAGATATCAACGAAGACAGGTGAAAATGTGTGCCCCGACCGGAACTTGAACCAGGGATCTCCTGCTTACATGGCAGTCGATCTATCCATCTGAGCCACCGACGGCACAGAGGATAGTGAGACTACAGGAATTATCTCGCGCACGCCTCCCGCGAGACCCACTTTCTCACCTATGTATGACCACACACTACATTCGTAGCGTCCTTTCGGACATGTCCGAAAGAACAGACACCATATCCATATAAATATATTTTCCAATTCGCGTGCGCTGCGTCTCCACGGGCACCACACACGCACCTGATGACGTTGAAGGCACCCTTACTCGAAGACGTTGTGCAATGGTAACGAAAAGCGTGTGGGGAGGAGTCAGACGCTGTGGACAACGATCTTGATAAACGCGACCAGCAGCTCTTCCAGTACTGTGAGCTTCGCCACACAGAATACTCGTGTCGGTATATTCGGCAAAAGTGTACTCAGCAATGTTCCTCTAACACTCACAGAAACATGAACGAGACTCGAACCAGGTCAGAGAGGGGACAGCTGTCAAATGACATCATACGATCCGACGTAAGTAACCCCCCTCCCCCCCCCCCCCCCCCCAGTGATTATAACCCTGTTGCATACCACATTAGCGAAGGTGTATTCATACGGCTGTAGCACGGATATACCTTTCCATACATGGGCTCCTCTTCAAAATATCATTACTCATTTCCCTAGAAGTTTTTAACGTGATTTTGGAACATCCTGTATCTCTCCAGTAACTATACAGCTGTTTCCAGAATTAGTTCCCTCTGGAGCGGAGTGTGCGCCGATATGAAACTTCCCGGCAGATTAAAACTCTTTGCGGGACCAAGATTCGAACTCGCTACCTTTGCCTTTCATGGGCAAGTGCTCTACCATCTGAGCTACCCAAACACGACTCACGCCCCGTCTAAACAGCTTTACTTCTGCAGTACCTCGTCTCCTACCTACAGCTGTTGTACCACATTCGAAATATAGGGATGTATTTCAGAATTTCGGCGTAATGCTACTTCGCAGAAACATGGCTGAATTTTCCTGTATATTGTTATCATTAAAACCAAGCACCGTCTCTGTCTCCATATCAAAAAGTATTAGGTAATATTTTCATCATTTCTAGCACTATTAAAGTTGGTAGGTGTAGGAAAAAATACTACTATCATTCTGAAAATATCGTTGAGAAGCGATAGAATTCCTACAAACAAATTTAAGAAAATCATTTTGGGTACTAGGCCATGTCATTATACAACAGTGAAACAACTAAAATAACGACATTTCGACCATCATTTGAACGATCCTCTTCAGAGCGAATAAATGCCACGAAATTTCAAATCAGCAGCAGCGAAATGAAAGGTCGATTTGGAAACAATTTCTATTTCTTCTTTCTTATCTTCGATTAATTTCCCAAATATCTCGTTCGTTTCGTATGTTGCTTTCTTTATACAAGGTGTTCAACATTTCTAGAGCTTGCAATTTTACCTAGTAACTCATGCATGCAAACGTCATCTAACGAGGCTACAGAGCATCAAAATACAGGCACCAGCCCCGGCGAATGTATGTAAGTAGAGTGTGATGCCGTGATTATTTATCAATTTGATCATGTATCATGTTCCGGAAGTTACAAGGGAATATCGTTATCATACCTCTGACGGCGGAATACAAGTACTGGTACTGTTGTTGCTAACTTTCATAGGTGGTAGTATGGATCAAAGTAAGAAAAAAATGTCCGGTAAACATGGGCTACAAAATGCATACCTGAGGCGCTATGAGCACTTGTTCAACAGTGGAGATATGTTTTATGCTAGCGAAGATGAACAAGTCCTCACAGCTCTTAAGGTATGCATTTTACAGCCCATGTGTACTGGACATTCGGTCCATACTACCACCTCTGAAAGTTTCCTGCCCTACATCTTAGCTGCAACACTACCGGTACATACTGTTACACGTAACAGGAATGTCTTCTCTTCCAATTTTTCGTTATAGGGACATAACCTCAAATTTATCCATCTCCATCATCATAGAAAATTGCTAACATCTTCATTGGATCTCCCTGTGTACACACATTTTACAGACTACAGCGCCTGTAACTTTGATACTCTGTTGCCTCGCTGGATGACGTTTCCAGACATCGATTCCCTGGTAGGTCCCTTCTACAAACGAGATAAGTGTGTCGCACGACGTGTGAAACTTTCTGTATGCAAACTCACTCTCTCTCTCCCTCCTCAACTATCAACTACCAGCTTTCTTATAAGTCTTACATCTGCTGGCTGATTTTTGGCAGAGCTCTAGATAACATGCCGCTCACTGTATTTTATCGCTGGTTGCATCTTAAATTCAAACTATATTTTCGTCAAAACTGTGAAAAGTTATTTTCTACATCTATAGATGTTATAAATATGGGTTGAATTTCTTCAACCGATCTCTAGCGGCTAGTGTGTTCGATTTTCCTATAGCTCGTCTCCTCTAATGTGTTCCATTCCTCTGTAAATATTTTGGATCAGTATTTTCAGCCAGGACGTATGAAAGAGATGGTTCGGTAGTATTCACAATTATCACTATTTGCCATATTTGGTGTTATTTTTTTCGTTTATTCTGAAGATTTAGCAGCATATCAGCGAGCATAGATGTTGAGCAGTGAAGCAGCAAACGCCGACAGAGTGAGTCCTCGCCGATGCTGATAGAGCCCTCTGGTAGCGAAGCTCTGCACTACAGGCAACGAAGTGTGTGAGGTACTAGTAGCGACACGTAGCAGCGAAGTGATGAACCGCAAAATGGCCGCGAATATTGAGTGACTTAAATGTCTAGTTGCTGTTTATTTCTTCCTTTACACTATTATTACAAAACAGACTACGGCATCACTGCTCGGTTTGTCTGTTACCGTATTTTTGTGTATTTCACACATTACAAAATAATTCTGTTCTCGTAACATATAATGCAAACTACATCTCGAGCGACATTAATGTATGCAGCATGTTACATTCATCATTCCCTCTTCGTAATTTAGTATTACTAATAGTTTTGTCCACAGTTTTAAGCATTAAAAATGGATATGTGGCTCGGAACAGGGCTACTGTTATATTAAATGTTAACAAAATAATCGCACGGTATAGTGAGTTAAAGAATATTGAACAGCAACGAGAACTGTAAGTACGTTTATGCAATGCAACGTTAGTGATATAATAGTACAACAGTAATAGACGTTTGTCATCCATTTTTCCTATTTTACAGTTTCACTCATTACTGATGGCAAATGCCTTGCAGAGAAGGTAACATTCTGCATCTTCGGCTAAGGCCTTTACAATCTCTTTCATTCAACCAGACTTAACTCATAGAAGTAGTAACATAATTTCTTTTCTGATCCAAAAGATACTTTTACATAAAGTAGAGGCAGAGAGGTTGTCATATAACTATTAATCGAAATATTATATCAAATATATGGGCTTGTTAGTGAAATCCCCAAGAAATTCCTCTTGTTAACGTTAAGTATTATCTGTTTGATTCAGCATTCAGCTCACATAAAACCACGAGAAATAACGTTTTTCATACAAAAAAGAGTTTATCTCTTTAGTGACCTGTGTCACATCAAACATCTCATTTTGATACTAGAATAATTTGAGAAAAAAGAAGGCCTTTGTTCATTTTTGAAAATGCAATTAGTGAAAAGTATTTTTAAAAGATATTGTCAACTATTACGAAACGATTTCTTATACAGGATTTATTTATCACATAGTCAATCATGATACTAAAAATAACACAGCGTTGGCTTGTGATTTGCTATTGATGTAATATTTTGTATTTTCTTATGACGTTGAAATAATTATTGCTTTTTCAGCACTGAGAATGTGTGAAATACAGTATGTAATATATGAATCAGTATGATAACCTTTTTTTCGAATATTCACTGGTAACTACAGGAAAGTGGCACATGTTTGGGTATTAACCTCAGCAGTATTCAGTACACGAAGGAAAACAAAATCTTTTTTTTTTGTAAGGGTTTTATTTCATAGTTGTAATCCTACAAATATACCAAGCAGTTTCTTTTGATAGTGAGATATATTAAATACCTTAAAATATATGTAGATGAAGTCTGGTGAATAAAGTGTCCGAATTAAAATTTTAAATGTTTGTAGCAGCATAATCAGGTACAGTTTGTAGTGTGGGAGTGAGCTCCACGTGGGATCCAAAGCACGGACCCCACGGGGGTGCCTGACATGCGCCACATGCCAAGGCAGAGGTGGAGGCTAGTGTTCGGAAGTCTGAAAATTCCAGCGCCGGCCGGGGATTGAACCCCGGCCCGGCTGGGGCGAATAGCCCCAGCCGAGGCGCTGGAACGTTTCAGACCCCCTTACCACTAGACCACCGGGGACCCCGGCTGTTTCCTGCTCTGGAGTCCAGCTAGTGGTCGTGCACTTCCTGCTGTCCTCCGTGTTTACACCGAGGCAGCAGTGGCGTGGTGTAACAGGAAGTGTTTACCTGCGTCCGCTGGATGTCCACTTAGTGTGGGACTTATTTACCCGGCTGACGTTCGTGTCGCTATAAAGTCCTTAGTTGAGTTACAATTATTTCCAGAGACCGAAATCTGCCTATGCAGTTCCACACAGTCGCGTCTCACTATTTGAACCTCTGTAATTCGATCGTGTTGTCGAGACCCATGTAAGAACTTCTGTTTACCGAAGAAACCTCCTGTGTTCGGTACATTCCATAAACGGAAGCGACTGTCATAACAGACAGCCCCGTAAACATTTCGTAATGAAGTGCCAGCCGGTACGTAATACTCGATATCTGGAATTGTTTTATCGGTTATTAAGATAATCGTTTCATCTCTAAACACTTTGAAAAATTTACGTGTTTTCTCAATAAAGCATAAGCACAGTACATAGATCCGCCGTGAAAATGACATCGAAGAAGTACAAGTGTTCGAGTGCCACAGAAAAGAAGTTTGTCCTTGAAGGTGTGGAACGAAGAGCAGTACAAAAGTAAGATGTCACGTTTCGGGATTCCCTCATACTCGCTGTAGACACTCCAGAAGCAGGAAAATAAGTTTGATGATGTCTCATGAGGAGCGAGGAATAAATTCACTCTCATATAACTACTGTACGAGATGCCTCGCCGCCTCTTAAAGGGTGTCATGGGCTTCTGCGGCCGTGAGTCAACGTGGTGTTTCTGGCCACATACATTTTAGCTGCGGTTTCTCCGACCTGCAAAGGAAGCCGCGACAATGGGGAGGCTCTGCCTGTTGTTTTGTAATAAGATCGCCCCTCCACATTTTATCTAGGCTTAAGGCTGTGCATAGCCGTGTTTAAAAAAATATTATTTTTTACATTTTCTGTTCTACAACATTACTTCTGTCTTATTTTACGAACTTTTCGTACGAATGACGTAAATTTTAAACTCCTTAAATCCACCAAGTCATTATGTATTCTTAAAATATCTTTTAACTCCTTTTCAACACGGATTTATTTTTAATCTCTTTCACTGAAGAGGCTAACCGACGGATTACATTTTTTTAAATTTCAGGTATTGATTTTATTACATTCTCCTTTAGCATATTGATCAGAAATTGTAGGTTCAGATACCTTTGCCTGATTGAGTATCGTTTGCTATGCCAAACTTCGACAGTATTCATGGTCCTGTGCATCGAATTGATGACGGTAGATAGCTGACCGAAATCACTTCGAAATAAATTCTCTGAACGCAGATGTGTTAGCTATCGAGGTGTTACCTAACGCAACTGAAGACAAGTTAAGAATGAATTTATTTCGATATAATTTCGGTCGACTGTCTGTCTTCACCAATTCCACATTTCAGATGGTGTACTAGGATTTTCCATCTATTGACTGACTATATAGTCTACGAATTCATGACCTTTTCGTCACCGGGCATTTACTACGCTGTTACCATCCAATGCATCATCAAGGCAGTCCGGTGGAAGATGTGCTCTACAGCATACATGCGGCAAGACAATCGAACTACTTCTTGATCCCTGTATTTCTCCACTAATCCATTGCAGTTAATATCCATCTGACAACTTGGTTTTAGTTGTATATTGGCCACTGGTCAATCTCTCTTCATTGTAAATATAAATACGCATTGTCACCATATATCACCAGCATAACGTTTAATACAGATGTACATTACAAAGATCTTCACTTAAAAATACAGCATACTTTGCTCTGAAACAATTTTTTGGATTTTTGTGCTTATAACACGACGGCGTGCTGAGAAGATAATGACTCGGTCTGTTTTATTTGATGAAGTCAGTAACATTCTACATCTTTACTTTGGATATCTGCAGCCCTCTGATTTTGCGTAAGGAGCGTTTTGTAACAAGTGTTTATCCTTATTTTGGATAGTTACCTCTCTTATCTGAGTGACTATGTTGGTGGGTGAGAAAGAGCTCACAAAACTAAAAGAACGAATTCGAAGACTTCGTCCGCATGTGGAGCACACTCTCCTTGAGCACGGCAGTGCCAAACTACACACGATCGCTGCGGCATCTGCAGCAAGCCGACGTCCTTGCACTGCCGTCGATCATCCTACACACAGTCTCGATTTTCGTCTATCGCAAAACTAAGAAAACCTTTGAGCACTTCAGTTGTTTCAAGCGGTGCAAGCAGAGGTAAGGTTGTGGCTCTGTTAACATAGTCAAACAGTACACTGTGACGGTGTCAACAAAATAGTATCTAGTTGGGGAAATTTTGCTGGTTCCGAGGGTGAGTCTCTTGAGAAATAAATTTATAGACGTGAAGAATATAATGTAGAATGTTAATGAAGTTTGTTTTATTTAAAAAGCTTTGAGAGTTTTCACGTAAAACATCTGTCGACATTACTTTTTAGTGCGTCCTCGTACGGTGGATGTCTGAGAAAATAAATACATTGATTAAAATAAGTGGAGACATGAGTGCTGTTAAGAGCACTAGGTTCAAAAAATTTTAACTGTATGCCAATTGCAGATTAATTTTAATGGCAGCTAGCGCGATTATATGAGTGGATTATTAAATTTAATGGTGAGCATTTATGTAATTTTTAAGCATTGTCATTCTTCCTCTCTTAAGTACCTCGTCCTCCAGTAACACTGCCGATCGATAGCATGATCTGTTGTCCGTCCATGGTTTTTCAGAACATTGATTCAGTGCTGAACCCAAACTGCTGGTTTGAGTTATTTAGCCAGGTTAATCCTGTGCGTCGTGGATCACATATTCCATTAATCTTTCAAAAAATGGTTCATATGGCTCTGAGCACTATGGGACTTAACATCGGAGCTCATCAGTCCCCTAGAACCTACAACTACTTAAACCTAAGTAACCTAAGGACATCACACACACCCATTTCCGGAGCAGGATTCGAACCTGCGACCGTAGCGGTCGCACGGTTCCAGACTGAAGCGCCTAGAAACGCTCGTCCAGACTGCCGGCCATTAATGTTTCCTTGAATTATTAATTTCAACAGGTTTTATTTGTTGTTGCGGAATTGCGCTACCAAAACAATCGAGTTCTGCTCTCTGGATGCTGTTGAGAATTTCTACATTTTCGTACCGCCGTACTTTTGACTAAATCTGTCGATGGTATCCTTAATATTTTTCCATACGATCGCATTTCAAATGCCTAATACAGTCCATGACTCAGCTCCATAGAGTAGGACACCGAACGTGTAACATCGAAGTAGTAGAGTGCGAATCCTAATGACTGCTCTGAAGGTTCTCAGCAGTCGCTACGGACTAAATGACTTCAGGGGACTCGGTTCATTGGCTACAAGTCTTTTAGTAATTCTGGAGATTTTCCTTTGGACTAAGTGCGAGGTAGTCCCTCGTTGCTTAGATCGTGCAGTTTTCAGACCGTTTGTGTTACTATGGCTACACTACTAACTGTGTGTCGACCACCGTATCAGTAGATATAATGAAACGGCGGCACTCTTTCGTTATGTCTTACAAGGAGATTTCTCCAGGGGTAGGATCGACTTTCTGTAACCATCTATACGGTTATGTAGGTTAAGCACCCAAGTATCACACAGTGCAGCCATTCATCCTGGTGGGTAGACGTTTTCGAGGAACTGACGAGAAAAGAAATTCGGAATTTTGTGTGAGACTCAATAACGTGAAGAAAGCCGAATGACCTAGGTAGGTTGTGAGGGTATTGGAAAGGATACTAGCTTCACATGCATGAGGTTGTGGGTTCGAATCTCACCAGAGGAAGAAATCTATGCTAGGTGTTTATCGAAGTGATATTGATAATCATTTTCATTCAACTTATGTAAATATATATTTTTTTTATTTCCGCTCCTCGGTCACGTGATTCAATAGTGATATGAACTTCTTCATTTGTTCTAATTTTTCTTCTTATCATCCATTTTCCACTGGAAATATTTGTTCGTGAACTTTTCATTATCTTCATGTCCTAATTCCGATTTAATTTCTCCTATTTTTATGGCCCTGTGTTTTCGTTATTGTGTTCATTATATCGATTTCTCACATTGCTTGAATTTTGTTTTACTTAGAAAACCTTCTCTCATTCATATCATCATATACCATACATTTCCATAGTACACAAAGAATTTAGGTAATGTTAACACGAAGTGACACACATGTTAGATATAAAAGAAAAATTTCAGCTGACATATATAGAACACAAAGACACAAATACAGACATTAGACCATTCTTGCATACACCGCCAAATAACCCACAAGTCGAAACAACAATAAAAACTATCAACACAATCATACACAACAAAATAAATGGAAACACAACTATGAGAGAGTTACAACTACTGGTTTAAGTAGGAGCACTCTCTACACTAAATTTACACACTAGACAGACATCAGAACCAACCAACACACAGAAGAAACCCACAAAACCTGCATGGCAACACAGGCTACAGATCGGAATAGAAAAACTGAGAGAAGACATCAGACAGCTAACACAATTTCTAAGAAAAGAAATATCATATAAAAAACCAAAAAGGTTAGGTAAAATCTCACAACAAGAAGCGATAGAGCAATTAGATGAAAAGAAGCAGAAATTAGAAGCATTGGCCAAACGACTTAGAACATACAAAAAAAGTGAAAATAGAAGGAAACAAAACCAAACATTCAACACAAACCAAAAGAAATTTTACCAGACAATAGATAACACACGCATTAAAATAGACAATCCACCAAACATAACAGACATGGAACACTTCTGGAACAACATATGGTCAAACCCTGTACAACATAAAAGACATGCACGGTGGATACAAGCGAAAACAGAGACATAAAAGATGATACCACAAATGCCTGAAGTGATAATTTTGCAACATGAAGCGACCAAAGCAATTAATTCTACACACAATTGGAAAACCACTGGAAAAGATAAAATAGCAAATTTCTGCCTAAAGAAGTTCACGTCAACACATTCACATCTAACTAAATAATTTAACAGTTACATTGCAGACCCATACACATTCCCTGATACACATACACAAGGAATAACTTGTCTGAAACCTAAAGATCAAGCACACACAGCAAACCCAGCAAATTATTGCCCCATGACATGCCTACCAACAATATACTAAATATTAACTTCAGTCATTACACAGAAAATAACGATACATACAACACAGAACAAAATTATAAATGAAGAACAAAAAGGCTGTTGCAAAGGAGCACGAGTATGTAAAGAGCACCTGATAATAGATGCAGAGGTAACATATCAAGCTAAAACTAAACAAAGGACGCTACACTACACATACATTGATTACTGAAAAGGTTTTGATAGTGTACCCCACTCATGGTTACTATAAATATTGGAAATATACAAAGTAGATCCCAAATTGATACAGTTCCTAAACATAGTAATGAAAAACGACACTTAATATCCAAACAAATTCAAATAATATCACATCACAGCCAATACAGATTAAGCGTGAAATATACTAAGGAGACTCATTAAGTCCTTTCTGGTTCTGCCTTGCTCTGAACCCACTATCCAACATGCTAAATAATACAAATTATGGATACAATATTACTGGAACATACCCACACATGGGTGATCTAAAACTACTGGCAGCAAAAAATCAACAACTCAACCAATTACTAAAGATAACATAAGTATTCAGCAATTATATAAATATGGCTTTTGGAACAGACAAATGTAAGAAAAATGGCATAGACAAGGGAAAACACACTAAACAAGAAGATTACATATTGGATAACCACAGCGACTGCATAGAAGCGCTGGAATAATCAGATGCTTATAAATATCTAGGATGCAGACAAAAAATGGGAATACATAAGACAAATATTAAATTTAGGAGAGTATATTTTATGTTGTACAACTTCATGTGGTTGTCCCGTACCTCATATTGTCACATTATGACAGTTCACCTCTCCATGTAAATGGAGTGTTGCCTCGTCACTAAACACTAACTGTGGGAGAAAACAGCCATGCTCCACCTTGCCAAGAGTGAAATTACGGAACTTCACACGATGTTAGCACCCTCACGAACAGCTCGCATTAGCTGAATTTAATATTGTTTGATGCAGAAACGTCGACGCATAGACGCCAGACGGACATCGGGGGCGTGCTGAGCTGTCGAGCTGCACGGCGAACGGATTTCTGCGGACCCCTCGTGAAACTGTGGCGGATGCGTTCGACGTCTGTATCATTCACTCGGGGACAGCCCGGCGGTTTGCCTTTATGCAAACATTCTGTTTCTCTTAACGCTAGGATGCATGGTGCCGAAAACACATGTGAATGCATATGCAGGGCCTCCAAGGCCCTGACCTAATTTAAAATTTTCCTCTTTCCACATATTCATTCTTTGGAGTTAAATTTCGTTCTGTCAAATTTTTTGTCATATCGCAAGATTCCTAAGATACAGTGACAAGATCTGGTGGGCCTGATTAACATTTCTTATATATAAAACGCTAAGAGTGAATTTTTATTAGTTACTTTCCTTTACAAACAACATATACAAATTATTTTATTAATTCACTTATAACTTGCAGTTTACATTTTGAAACACTTATTACAACCAATTTCTTCAATTAAAACATGCTCATTATTCACAGTATTATGTGTATAGGCAATATTTTTATAAAAAGTTATTATTCATTGTTCACATAAAATTGCATCTTTCTTAGTTTTCAACATGTGACAAACAAGAAGCACAAAGAACGCCACTATGCTCCTTACAAAAGTTGGGTTTGCACTTAATGCATGTCATAGCACTTTTCCTGTGTTTCTTATATGGACAATAATTGCATCTTCTTCTTTTTCCTGAAACATGTAGTTGGTTTGGCAATATGACATCTTCGCATATCATCAACGATTTTCTTTGGAAGATTAGGGATCTGAATATGAAGTTCCATTAGAGGTCTTACCATTTCCTCTGCTAAACCTCTTAGGAACAAACGCCTTTTATTACTTCTTCCACTATGGTATGTCAGATGTTGGGCGGAAAATAAAATTTCAGTGGTCATTGCTGCGATGTCCATCATATTCATCCATAATGCAAATGGACATCTTCTCGTTCGTCTCTTGCAAGTGTAATAACGAATATTCTGGTCCATTTATCTACTCCACCCTTCGTAGAGTTATAGAAGTTTATTGCATCTGGTTTCTTTTTTGCATGAGTTTCATCAATGTTTCTGTCGTATTGCATTGTGCTAATGAGAACTATAGACTTCTTCTTATTGGGAAGATAACTCACCATTGTAATGACACCTATAAATGCAAACAAAGAGGAATGAATTGCTCTTGAGACAGATGGTTTCATCTCATTAGGAATTTCTGGTTTATTTTGTTTAATTGTTCCCACCACTGTAATTTGCTTCTGAAGCACACTAGTAAAGAAGTTGTCAACGGTAATATTTTTTGATGATCATTGAATGCTTTTAGCAAGATCTTTCACTACATTCAATCCAAGATTTTTCTGAATAAATTCATGGGGCTTCCTTCTCGTGTAAACAGTTCCCTCTAAAGCATATGATCACATAACAAAAATATTTTTATGCCACACTTGGCTGGTTCAGAGGGCATATACTGGGTGAAGCTGCATCTTCCACGGATTAGGACTAGCTGTTCGTCAACTGTGAGCGAATGATTGGGATTCATTCTATTTCTACACTTGTCAAGAAATAGTTCCCATACATAGCGAACTGCTGCGTCATCTGCAGATCGAGCTTCACGGGTACGCCTGTCATCAAATCTAATCATTCTCCTTTTATCCTCGAATCTATTTACTGGCAAGGTAGCCTTCTATGTAGGATTTTCCTTTTCATCCTAGAATAATTCTCTAATAAGGACATCCCAAGTCTTCTCATCACCAGAAAGCAGTAAAAGACCAAGAAAACCCACCATTCCAGGAAGCAAAACGTTTTTCCACGTAAAGCAGCCACTCTTCTGCCTTCAATATTTGTGCAGATGATCATTTCCTTGGAGATGAAATAGTCCCAGGCATCCTTAGGTTTACAGGTATTCAAACCAAGGGCTGGACTAGGTGCCTTCTTTACGATGTTATGGACAGGCGTACGAAAAGTTGCAGGAGGATCTAATTTCCAAATCGCTCCATTCCGACTAATGTATGTGTGGTCTTCTATACCTTTTTGTGGTGGTGCTCCATTTTCAGACTCTGATGAAGTAATATTATCGGAAGGACTGCCATCTGCCTCAATATTCACATCTGCAGGTTCATTGGCTAATTCTTCACTACTTGCATCTTCAAATATATTTCCTTCCTCGCAAGAATCATCTTCTTCAGACCACTGAGCCACAACACTTCTAGAGCTTGCAGTTTTACTTAGAAACTCATGCCTGCGAACGTCACCCACCGACGCTGTGGAGCATCAAAGTCACAGGCGCCAGCTCCGGTAAATGTATGTATATGCAAGATGATCCGTGATTGTGTTACAAACTTCCTAGTATGATGGAAACAGACAAATGTATCGATTTGAGGTAAGGGCCCCTGTACCGGAAATAAACGTGTCGAAAGTTGTAAGTGAAAATCATTATCCTGCCTCTGACAGTGGAATACGTGTACTGGTACTGTTGTTGCTAGGATTGTAGGGTAGGCAACGTTCAGAGGCGGCAGTATAGACCGAAACAAGAAAAAAAGTGCAGTAAACATGGACTCTAAACTGCATAATTCTGGAGCTGTAAGCACTTGTTCAATAGTGGAGATGGCTTTCACGCAAGCGATGATGAACACGTGCTCATGGTTCATGATGTATGCATCTTACAGCCTATGTGTACTGCACATTGTTTTCTTCTTTCGTTCCATACCACCGCCTCTGCAAGTTTCCTGTCCTACATCCTAGCAACAACGATAACGTTACATGCTGTCAGAGGTAACAGAAAGGTTTTCTGTTATAATTTTCCGGTGCAAGGACATAATCACAAATGTACGCATTTATCCATCTGCATCATCTTAGAAAGTTTGTAACATCTTCGTGGGATCCATCTATTTTTGTAGATGCCGGTTCCTATAACTTTGACGTTCTGTAGCATCGCAAGATGACGTTTTCAGAAGTAGATTCCTATGTAAAACTTGATCAGTTAAATCGCCTGTACAGTCCCGAGTAGTGTGAAACACCCTGCATATAGAATGAATAACATCAGGCAATGGACTAGAACGCTGTCTCACTCACTTCTCACGTATTGCCTTACTTTTATGTCCTTCGACTTGTACAGCCTCTGTCTCATTTCTGGTGGAGTTCTAAGTAATGTTTCTCTCGCTATATTTTATTCCTGGCTGCATCTTAAATTCAAACTGCATATTCTGGTCAACATTGTCAAAAGTTTCTGTATCTAAAGATGTTATAGATATGGGTTCTGTTCCCTCCAAATGGATTTTCCTCTAGATCGGCTTCGGTAAGGTGCTCCCTTCCGCTCTAAATAGTTTGTAGCAGTATTTTCAGCAAGCAGTTATAATAGTGGTGGTTTCGCTGATCACGATTTGCCTTATGTAGCATTGGTGCTATTACGCTTCTCGTTTAGTGTGAGGATTTAGCGGGTATCTCAGCTGGCGTACTCGTTCAGGAGAGGAGCAGCAAATCCCGGCAGAGTGAGTCGTCGCCAGCTCCGCTAGAGCCCTCTGGTAGCGAAGCCCTGCGCTACAGACAACTGACTGTGTGAGGGACCAGTAGCGACACCTAGCAGCGATGTGGTGAAAAGGAAATAGTATTGCTAAAAGTTTATCCACGCCTTTTAGCATTTAGAATGGAGATATGGCACGGAATTTAATAGCAAAAGAAAACAGCTATAGTAGCAGTCTCTCTCTCGCAATGCAACAATAGTACAACAACAATAGACCAACTGAATCTGTAGAGGTAGTAATAAAATTTCTTTTCTCTCCTGCAAGATACTTTTATATAAAGCTGAGCCTGAGAGGTTGTCATGAAACTACCAACAGAAATATTATATGAGACATGTAGACCTGTCAGTAAAATTCGTTTTTTTAAATGTTAACTGTTTAATTTAGCATTCAGCTGACATAAGACCAGGAGAATTATCCTGTATCATACAAACAAAGAGTTTATCTCATTAGTGACCTGTATCCTATCTTAATCTCATGTAGACAGTTGAATAATTTGAAAAAAAGGAATGTGTTCGTTTTGAAACTACAATTGCTGACAATATACACTTATAAATGGCACTGAGTGTGAACGGTTACGAAACGATTTCTGATACAGAATTTATTTATTATCGTATAATCAATCAGGATAATAAAAAGAAAAGGCAGACTGAGACACCTGAAAATATCTTGTGTGATGGTATTGATATAATATTTTGCATTTCTTTGACATTGAGATAATTTATTCAGTATTATAGCCAAACTTACTTTCATAATTACCTACAAGAAAATGAAAGCTGTTTTGGTATTTATCTTAGCAGCATTTAGCACAAAAAGGAAAATAAAACTTATTAGTTTTTTTAGTGAGGATTTCATTTCATTGTTGCAATCCTACAAATGTTCATGATACTATGCAGTTTCTTGCGACAGTGAGATGTCTTATGTAGAAAGTACCTGGAAAATATATGTAGATGTGGTCTGGTGAAGAATGTGTGCGTATTGAAATTTAAAATAAGTGATTGCAGCAGCATAATGAGGTATATTTTGTAGTGAGGGAGTGAGCTCCACGTGGGATCCGAAGCACGGACCCCACGGGGGTGCCCGGCATGCGCCACATGCCAGGGCAGAGGTGGAGGCTAGTGTTCGGAAATCTGAAAATTCCAGCGCCGGCCGGGGATTGAACCCCGGCCCGGCTGGGGCGAATAGCCCCAGCCGAGGCGCTGGAACGTTCCAGACCCCCTTACCACTAGACCACCGGGGACCCCGGCCGTTTCCTGCTCTGAACTCGGTCTGGTAGTCCTGTCACACTTCCTGTTGTCGGCTGTGTTTACATCGGACGCTGAGTGGCATAGTGTAGCCGGCAACATTAGAACGCTGTGAGGGGGAAGTGTTTACCTCCGACTAGTAGCTGTCCCCCCTACCCAGGTGAAGTAGCTTTACAGTTACCAAAGACATTTGAAATCAGCCTTTGCGACTGTATGCAGTCGACGGTTGTTAATCGTTTGTTTCAACCTGTTCCCAAATGCCTCGAGAAAACCGAAGCAACTTCTTCACTAATCGAGGCGACTGTCATATGAAAACGACCGGCAGACATTCTATAATTACAAGTCAACGCCTAGCTTACACCAGATAATTCTGTCTGTTTCATCAGTTGTTTTAACAGTGCACGAAATACCACAGCATATTATTAATCCGTTGCAAATAAATTTGTGTGTGTGCAGTTCAGGTCTGGGCCGTAGAGTTTTCGTGAAAACGTCGGGATAAAATCGTAACATGTGTTTCATATTAATATGAAATTTAGTTAACAATATCTTCATTACAGTGGTCACACTAACAATTTTGGACTTTTCAGTGGCTGGGGTACGATATAGCCTTTGAGTACGTTATCGCGTTGCGCAATTTCTTCCTTTTTTTCCGACTCTGAGGGAGCTGTCACCTTCTCTCAGCGCTGCCCTATTTAGGCTTCTGGGAGGGCTTTTCTCACGTTTTCTGTAATTTAGAGCATATTTACAAGTCCTGAGACGAACTCTTCCTATGTGTCGTAGGTTTAAACTCAATATAGATTTTCGTTTATATTCCAGCGAATATTTTTATTTTCTGTTACTCCTAGCGGCGCTCCCTAAGCTGTTCATCGCAATGACACACAAATGAGAATCCTAGCTAACAGCTTCACCAGTTTATAATTTTACATAAAGATGATTCCTAACAATGACCCGCATATGCCAATACAGGCAATAAGTGACAACCACGTGGACTTAACCTTTGTTTGCGCACTGTCAGTCTCGTAATTAATAGTGATTCAAATCTGACGCCATTTTGTCACACAAGGAACTTCGACCACGGAGAAAGTAGACGTTTTTCACTTTAGGATATTTTCCAGGAAGTTTCCGACATTCGTAAAACAGAAACGAGTTTCGACGCTGTGGAATGCAACGAGAAGTAGCAGGTAACGAATTGTTTCGGGATTCCACCATCCAAGCTGCAAACGATCATCGAGCGGAAAGATAATGTTGCTCATAAGTATTAAAAAGCGGGAGCAAGCAGACCGGGCGAGGCGAAAGTTTATAGTATTGCCTTACTCAATGCAGGGTACAAAAGGTATTTGTCGGAACGCTAAGACATTTACGGTTAGTCTGGGAACAGAAGTCTCAGATACAAATAAGGAGTGACACGCTAGCTCCAAAGACATAAGGTTCTTTATGAGAAACTTAATTGACAAAAAGCAACCATTCGTGACAGTTGGTTCAGCATTGAAAAATGAATGAAGCTGAATTTATGTATTTTCGAACATTTGTGTGTACCTCCCGTATCAAATACTAAAGCAAAAAAACATGTAAGAAAACTGGAAATACGTTAGTAAAAAAAAATCAAAATTTTATTTCGATTTTTCCTGATTTCATCTAGAGTAAAGTCGAGTTAATTATTCGAACTTCGAATTGTGCAGACTCGATTGTAACGGTCATTTGCGCTTCGAATTTTCTACTCAGGAGCAATGTCTAAAAAGTAAAAACAAATCTTTTCGTACTACTATCCACGTTGCAGTGGATGCTGGTTTGGTTGTCCTTTTTAGTATATCAGTATGATCATAGAGTCATAATCAACGTACACAACGCTGTTACGGTATAAAAGTACTTTGGTAAAAATAAAAGTCGCGTAAGAATGCGCTTTTGCCATGCATCCCAACTCCCTAAATCCGCCATCAGGCAAAAGAAAGTGAATACTCTTTCCTTTGCTTTCACCCTTCATCAATGACAATTGATAATGACTTGGCAGCAGAGACCTGTTTAGCTTGAGTGAGTGCTTAAACGGAAGGCATTGACGAATAAAAATACAAAACATATATACGTAACGTCACGTAACCATGAAGAAAAGCAGACTTGGTTTATTTTACCATATAAGTTAATTCTTTTAAAACATCGTAAGTAGAATTAACAATTTCGGTCGCTTTCAACATCTAGGAATGTTCTTTATAATAGATAAGTTTCTGATATTTACTTATAGCATTCTTGTGTCTTTTCCCCTTGCATTTGGAGTTGTCTTCTCTGACTGCAGATTTTTGAGCAGCAGTGATGTCATTATCCTACATTTATGTTGGTCTGCAGCGCTGAGGTTGATCCCTCACCTGTGGTCGAGTGAGAGATCATTCCAAAGTATGGCAGGCAGCGAAAGACTTTGCGAGGGGCCGATCGTAGGGCCTCCAGAGGAACCTTCTTGGAACGCAAATTCGTGGTGTTCACAGAAGGTGAGTTTGCTGGTGGTTCGGAACTCCAATAATAGGCGCGTAATTGGGCCCCCTTAGTAACATGGCTGCCAAGGTGTGGAAGGATGGCAGTGTGCACAAGGTGGGGGAGTCAGTCCTGATTTCTAAAGAGTGCTTCCGGATGCCATGAAGAGTACAGGGTGCACCCAACTGCAGGTGGTGGCCCCAGTCGGTGCCAATGGCTTGTGTCGCTTTGGATTGGAGGAGATTCTCTCTCCTTTTGTTTAGCGGATATGGTTAAGCGAGTTTAAGGCGGAGCTCATAATCTGCACCATCATCGACAGAACCGACTGTGGTCCTTCGGTGCAGAGCCGAGTGGAAGGTATGAATCATAGGCTCAGGCGGTTATGTGACTGTGTAGGCCTCAATGTCCTTGACTTGAGCCATAGTGTGGTGGGTTTCCGGATTCCGCTTAATAGGTCAGGAGTCCACTACACGGGTAGTGGGGGCGGATTTTTAGGTTAGAGGGTCTCAGGAAAACATAGAAATGGCGTCTGTCTAAAAGGGGGCAGGTAACACACAGTAAGGAGGTTGTAGAAACGATCGGTGTTGTAAATTATCGTAGCTGTGTTGGGAAAGAACCAGAGCTCCAGGCCCTAATAGAAAGCACTGAAGCTCAAACAGTTATAGGTACGGAAAGCTGGCTAAAGCCGGAAATATGTTAAGCCGAAATTTTTTCAAACGACCTAACAACGTTCAGAAGGGATAGATTAAACATAGTTGGTGCTGGAGTATTTATTGCTGTCAGAAGTAGTTTACCTTGTAGTGAAACTGAAGTAGATAGTTCCTGCGAAATAGTTTGGGTAGAGGCTGTACTTGTCAATCGGACTAAACTGGATCGTTTTACCGACCCCGACTGAGAGGATATAGTTGCTGAACAGTTCAAAGAAAACGTGAGTCTCATTTCAAATCGGTACCCCACTCCCACAATTATAGTCGGTGTTGATTTCGATCTATCCTCGATATGCTGGAAAATTTATACCTTTAAAGGCGGCGGTACGCATAAAACGTCAGCCGAAATTGTACTGAATGCTTTCTAAAAAAATTATTTTGAACAATTAGTTCGTGAGCCCACTCGAAGCATAAATGGTTACGAAAGCGTACTTGACCTCATAGCAGCAAATATTCCTGGATGAATAGGTAGTATCATGATGAATACAGGGATTAGCGACCACAAGTCAGTTGCCCGTACACTGAATAGTGTAACACCTACAACCATCAAAAAGAAACTTAAAGTACATCTGTTTAAAAAAAGCTGACAATGCTCTTAACGATTTTTAAGGAAACAGCCTCCACTCCTTCCGATCTGATCATGTAAGCGTAGAAAAGATGTGGAATGATTTCAGAGAAATAGTATCGATTGCAATTGAGAGATATATATACCACATAGATTAATAAGTGATGGTACTGATCCCCCATGGACAAAACGGGTGAAATCGCTGTTGCAGAAGTAACGAAAAAGCATGCCAAAACTAAAAGAATCCAAAATCCGCAAGACTAGCAATGTTTTGCAGAAGTTCTAAATATAGCGGTTACTACAGCGAGATGCTCTTGATAATTTCCGCAACAAAACTCTGTTTCGAAATCTGGCGAAAAACCCAAAGAGATTCTGGTTATGCATGAAGTACACCAGTGTCAAGACGCAATCAGTACCTTCACTGCGCGAAAGTAACGGTGGAGTCACTGATGACAGTGCTACTAAAGTAGAGTTAAGAAACGTGGTTTTCCGAAACTCCTTCAGCAAAGAATACGAAGCAAGTATTCCCGAAGCCCAGTCAACAGAAAGTGCCAAAATGAGAAGCATATATCCTCGGTGTAGCAAAGCAGCTTAAATCACTTATTAAAGGCAAGGTTTCCGTTCCAGATTGTATACCAGTCAATTTCCTCTGAGTGTGCTGATACAATAGCTCCATGTTTAGTAATTATATACAACCGCTCACAGAAAGATCCGTACCTAAAGCCTGGAAAATTGCTCAGGTCACACCAATTTCTTAAAGTACTGCCTTTTGTGATGTTTAACAAAACTGTTGGCAAGCGTACTTGTTATACAAATGGGCACGGCAAAGGCTTAAGGTCGTAAAAAAAATTTCAGCGTTAAACTGGAAATAGTTGTAGGAGAGTATCAGAAGTAATAACCTAATGACATCTTTAATTTCTTGTACATTAGGTTTTTGTGTTGGAGAAGATTCTCATCAGTAATTTTAATAGTCTCATAAATGTGAATGTTAGCAAGTAAATTAACTACGTTAAAGGATACGGAATTACCATCATCAGAAATGGAAAAGTTTTTAATTTTAGCTGTTAGTTAAAGGGAATTTTTGACAGTGTAGTTTTCTTCAAAAACATAATATTCTTTAAATGGTGTATATAATTTTTTGCCGATTTCGTAGAAGCGCCGTCTGTATAGTTAACACTGTGGACAGGAAGCGAAGGCGGCGTGCAGTCGGAGTCGATGCTGGGCACCAATTGTCGGCTACGACGGGACTGCCCGGGAGGCACACTTACACTCCAGTGGCCGCACGAGTCACGGTGGATGCAGCGAAAGGTCCGCAGCAGCAGTGATACTGTCGCGGTTGTGTGCACCACCTGTTCTAGTGTCTCGTGTGCACCAAGGACCTCTGCAGACCGAGTTGCAACTTTCTTAGCTCGCTGGACTGTGCAGTTGCTAATTTACAGGGGCTGTGCCCGATGCAGCCCGCCTGGCAGTAGTGTGTTGCAGCGTGGCGTCAGCGCCTGACAGCTTCCGCAACTGGACGAATGAACTGGCGGTAAAAAAAAAGTCACAACTACTTTCGTTTTCTGACAAAGGCTATAGCCAAAAATTTAGTTATAGAGTTTGATGGTCTTTTCTATGTGCCTGAGCGATCATCCTTACGGTGAGTTGCTGACTACTCTCAGAGTATTTGCTCGAGTTACCCGTTGCGTGTGTTATCGCCGCGGTCTCATTTCATCGACGTGGTGACTGTGACATGTGAATGGCTGGCCACATGAATGGACTTTCGTGGCGGGCCAAAATTGCAGGCCATTTCTGTGGGTCTCTCTAACGGATCGGGCCTGCCGATCCAAAGCCCATAGTTTGCCACTAATGTGCGGGTACTACCATGGACCTAGGACTGTGGTGCCCCTCCTCGGCCCCAGGCGATGTATTTCGGGCATCGTGACTGTCTCACAGCAAGTACATTGTACAGTGCGGCGTTTGATAGAAAATTTATTTATTATAGTATATTTTGGCACTTCGAAAGTAGTTTATATATTTGAAAGAATGGACGATAAGAAAAAAAAATTTGTGGCAATCGCAGGCATTTTGTACACTATGAAGTCATGTATTTATTGAAAGAAAAAGAATCACACAATACCTGTAGATAATAGACATAACTCAGTGAGTAATAACCGACAATTACGAACATAGAAGCATAATTTTATTAGCAGTCACCTACAGTGTTGGTTGACACACCTCTTCCCCACCTTGTACATTTATTTCGAGATGCCTACTTTTTTAATGAGATTATTTTAAATACCATCACTGCTTTCAGGAATGTGTCTCGCAACTCCAAGAAAATGCATATTTTCGTCACCAAATAGGTTTCGCTTTATGAAAATAAAATCAGTGATCTTAATTAAACATATCTACCATTGGGCTTCCTTTCTCCATCTACAAGCAGTTCATTACACAACATTTTTATGTTAGTACTTAAGATTTTTGTTCACACGTTCAGAAACACAGAGGTCATTACTTTTTTTTTTACAATTTAGGTCTTTCACTTGGGGGAAAGTTGTGGCAACCCTGTAATAGGTTTCAATTTTCAGTCTCATTGCAGCATTGTTATTTAATACAAGGCATAAGAATGTAATGGGTTTGAATCATTGCATGTCAGTCATCCATGAACTGCCAAATCTTACACGTCATTAAGACACATTTTCAAAAGAGAAAAAAGGTACATTGCATAATATACAAAAAAAAAACGAAAAAATGGACTCGCTCGGTGAGGATGTTATACAAACTTAATTATGTATGTAGACAGTTCATACGTTCCGGGAGTAGAGAATCTCGACTATTTTCACCCGTTATCGACATTGATCCTGGCAAGATACCGATCCCACGGATTAAAAGATTTTCGAGAATGTTTTCATTTTAATAGTATAAATGTGACAAAGTCATGCAGGAAGCAGGCGACCAGTATTATTATTTTAATAATGAACAGCCTCTGTTGCACCGCTTACCTAGACTTTACCCAGGTTTCAGTAGGGATAACTCAACCTTCTTCAGAATAACAGTGTTTACTGTGTGTTCATAGTGGAGATCCAGTACAGCACTCGTGGCTGCCGTATCGCGGTCGCGAAGTGGGGCCGAGGCAGTGCCAGATAAGTTTTACAGTCTGGCGATAGTTTATGAATTAGTAGTATTAACTTGGCGATGTCCACTATGGACAGACAGTAGATATGTTATTGTGAAGAAGGTTGGGTTATCCCGACTGAAACACAGGTAAATTCTAGATAAACGGTGCAACTGAGACTGTTCATTATTAAAATTAATGTTTATACAGTTGGTGACAGGACCGCGAAATGTTGAAGATATTTAAGTATTACTGTTATTAGAGTAATTAGAAGTTTTGCATTGAGGCTAACTGCGTCTATTCTGCGAAATTTTGCTTCACATGCAACTTTGAACGACATATGCACATGCAGTAATCGCATATGGATATCTGATGACGGCTACATTCCGAAACACAATACTGCCATTCCTTGCGCGATATTTGACGTTTAGTATTGGGACCCAGTCAACATGAACGCAGAACTACTGATGTTGTAATTTGAAGTTCGATGTTGGATAACAATTTCCGTGTGATATAATAACAAATTGCCAGTTTTCGGATTTTTCCTTTACGTGTACTGTAAAACCTGGCTCCTTGCTAATTTTCATTAGTGTAGGTCAACAGAAAGTGCCCTCTAGGTCTGTATATTTTACACCGTGAAGGGAACACGACCTCTGTATGTGAAAAAAATTTCAACTTGATACATCTCCCCGTTCCCGAAGCAAAGGATCTGCAACAGACAGACGAAAACAAGGGTAAAAGATTAAGTGGTATATTTAGCCAAAAAAATGGCACACTGCACTTAAAAATACAAAAAAGAAAGGCACCGAGATTCGAACTCGCGACTTCTACTGTTCCTGCACGCTCATTATCGCTAGACTACCAAGCCCGACATTTGCTTTTTTATGCTTATGGGGGGGGGGGGAGGATTTATTTTAATTGGTTGTGATGCCCAGATAACATACACGTAAACGCGATCCTGTTGCCAGTTACAGAGCAGTAAAACGCCCAACTCACATCAGTATATTGCTTTATTTGTATCAGATATTCGAGCACAATTTCCATCTGTACTTGTGTAAACTTTTAAGAAGCGAATCGCCATAACTACGCTTACGTCTTTGGTCACGAGATATTTTTTGTACGCCTACTGTCAAACTCTGTATTACCTTTTGCGTCGGTAATCACGTGCTGATTACCAAGTAGCAGCCGACAGTTAATAAATGTTTTACTTTTTATCAGCGCACCTTGTATTCACGCATACGACTGTGTACAGTTCTCAGAGATTATCAGCATTAACTTCCAAGCTATCCACAAGGAATCAAGAGTGGCATTAGAGCCACCCTGAAGTCTAGGCTGGTCTTCACGGTGGCACGAAATCTTGGTCAAGCAGAAAATTTATAATTCTGAACTCAGGCGTAACGAGTTACCTCAGACTGAATGAGCTCCCCCCTGCTAAGCAGCATGGATTCCGAAAACATCGACTACGTGCAACCCGACTCGAACGACAGTCTGAAAACCAGAGATCAAGGCAGACAGGGGAAAACGGTGTTTACTGATTTCCGAAACGCATTTCACTCACCAGGACAACTGTGCTTTTTAAGTGAATTGGGTTTTGCATGATCTATATTCTCGAAATTCATGCTGGCTCGCGTTGAGGTCGTTCTGTTTGACCTCATAATATGTTCTAACGTACTACAGCAAATCGATAGCGAAAAATAAAACTGTGCAGTTAAACAGGCGAAAAAATGCCGTACCCTATTACCGTGATGCCAAAGAGTCGCAGTTGTAACAGCTGAAATCATACAAATACATTGTTGCAACACTTAATAGGTACAAGAAATGTCACGACCACAATAGTCTGAGTTGTAGGTAAAGCAGCAAAACAGTGCAGCTGACAATCCCCGCGAATTTCCGCTAGCCCCTTGTAACTCAGGGCAGGCTGCTGCTTCTTGTGGTCGAACAGCCAACCCCGTACTGCATTCCACGGTTACGCCGATGGCGAAGGCTGTGGTACTGAGATGAGAAGAATTTAGTGCACGAAGGCTGAGGGCTTACACATCCACACTATGTTCGTTTAGGACTTAAGCTCACGTTCTCTAAACACTTCCATAGTGGAAAATGATGAAAGGTTTCTGTTCCAGTAGTGTGCTGCAGCGTTGGCTCTTGCTATACCGTGCCCAGTTGGCTGTGTTTTGCCTTGCAATGCATAACACACTCATCCACTCGCCACTTTTATTTATCATCATCCCAATGAACCATGAACCATGAACCATGGACCTTGCCGTTGGTGGGGAGGCTTGCTTGCCTCAGTGATACAGATAGACGTACCATAGGGCAACCAAAACGGAGGAGTATCTGTTGAGAGGCCAGACAAAGGTGTGATTCCTAAAGAGGGGCAGCAGCCTTTTTAGTAGTTGCAGGGCAACATTATGGATGATTGACTGATCTGCCCTTGTAACACGAACCGAAACGGCCCTGCTGTGCTGGTACTGCGAATGGCTGAAAGCGAGGGGAAACTATGGCAGAAATTTTTCCCGAGGGCATGCACATTTACTGTATGGTTAAATGATGATGGCGTCCTCTTCGGTAAAACATTTCGGGGGTAAAATAATCCCCCATTCGGATCTCTGGGCGAGCTCTACTCAGTAGGATGTCGTTATCAGGAGAAAGAAAACTGACGTTCTACGGAACGGAGCGTGGAATTTCAGATCCCTTAATCGGGCAGGTAGGTTAGAAAATTTAAAAAGGGAAATGGATAAGTTAAAGTAAGATATAGCGGGAATTGGTGAAGTTCGGTGGCAGGAGGAACAAGACTTTTTGTCAGGTGACTACAGGGTTATAAACACAAAATCAATGAGGGGTAACCAGGATTAGGTTAAATAATGAATAAAAAAAATAGGAGTGTGGGTAAGCTACTACAAACAGCATAGTAAACGCATTATTGTGGCCAAGATAGACACGAAGCCCACGCCTACCACAGTAGTAGAACTTTATATGCCAACTAGCTCTGCAGATGACGAAGAAATGTATGATGAAGTAAAAGAAATTATTCAGATAGTGAAAGGAGATGAAAATTTAATAGTCATTGGTGACTGCAATTCGGTAGCAGGAAAAGGGAAATAAGGAAACGTGGTAGGTGAATATGGATTGGGGGGGGGGGGGGGGGGGGGAAGAAATGAAAGAGGAAGCCATCTGGTAGAATTTTGCACGGATCATAACTTAGCTATGATTAACACTGGGTTCAAGAATCATGAAAGAATGTTGTATATGTGGAAGAGACCTGGAGATACTGCAATATTTCACATTATATAATGGTAAGACAGAGATTTAGGAAACAGGTTTTAAATTGTAAGACATTTCCAGGGGCAAATGTGGACTCTGGCCACAATCTATTGGTTATGACCTGTAGAAACTGCAAAAAGGTGGGAATTTAAGGAGATGGGACCTGGATAAACTGAAAGAACCAGTGGTTGTACAGAGCTTCAAGGAGACCGTAAGGGAACAAATGACAGGAATGGGGGAAAGTAATACAGTAGAAGAAGAATGGGTAGCTTTGAGAAACGAAGTAGTGAAGGCAGCAGAGGATAAAGTAGGAAAAAAGATGAGGGCTGCTAGAAATCCTTGGGTAACAGAAGAGTTATTGAACCTAACTGATGAAAGGAGAAAATATAAAAATGCAGTAAATGAAGAAGGCAAAAAGGTATACAAATGTCTCAAAAATGAGATCGACAGGATGTGCAAAATGGCTAAGCAGAGATGGGTAGAGGACAAATGTAAGGATGTAGAGGCTTGTCTCACCAGGGGTAATATAGATACTGCCTACAGGAAAATTAAAGAGAACCACTTGTATGAATATCAAGAGCTCAGATGGAAACTCAGTTCTAAGCAAAGAAGGGAAAGCTGAAAGTTGGAAGGAGTATATAGAGGATCTATACAGGGGTGATGTACTTGAGGACAATATTGTGGAAATGGAAGAGGATGTAGATGAAGATGAAATGGGAGATATGATACTGCATGAAGAGTTTGACAGAGCAGTGAAAGACCTGAGTCGAAAACCTTCCATTAGAACTACTGACAGCCTTGGGAGAGCCAGTCCTGACAAAACTCTACCATCTGGTGAGCAAGGTGTATGAGACAGGCGAAATACCCTCAGACCTCAAGAAGAGTATAATAATTCCAATCCCAAAGAGAGCAAGCGTTGACAGATGAGAAAATTACCAAACTATAAGTTTAATAAGTCACAGCTGCAAAGTACTAACGCAAATTCTTTACAGATGAATGGAAAAACTAGAAGCCAACCTCGGGGAAGATCAGTTTGGATTCCGTAGAAATATTGGAACACATGAGGCAATACTGACCCTACGACTTATCTAAGAAGCTAGATTAAGGAAAGGCAAACATACATTTCCAGCATTTGTAGACTTAGAGAAAGCTTTTGACAATGTTGACTGGAATACTTGCTTTCAAATTCTAAAGGTGGCACGGGTAAAATACAGGGAGCGAAAGGCTATTTACAATTTGTACAGAAACAAGATGGCAGTTATAAGATTCGAGGGACATGAAAGGGAAGCAGTGGTTGGGAAGGGAATGAGACAGGGTTGTAGCCTCTCCTCGATGTTATTCAATCTGTATATTGTGCAAGCAGTAAAGGAAACAAAAGAAAAGTTCGGAGTAGGTATTAAAAGCCATTGAGAAGAAATAAAAACTTTGAGGTTCGCCAGTGACATTGTAATTCTGTCAGAGACAGCAAATGACCTGGAAGAGCAGTTGAACGGAATGAATAGTGTCTTGAAAGGAGGATATAAGGTGAACATCAACAAAAGCAAAACAAGGATAATGGAATGTAGTCGAATTAAGTCAGGTGATACTGAGGGAATTATATTAGGAAATGAGACACTTAAAGTAGTAAATGAGTTTTGCTATTTGGGGAGCATAAAAACTGATGAGAAGTAGAGAGGATATAAAATGTAGACTGGCAAGGAAAGCGTTTCTGAAGAAGAGAAATTTGTTCACATCGAGTATAGATTTATGTGTCAGGAAGTCGTTTCTGAAAGTATTTGTATGGAGTGTAGCCTGGTATGGAAGTGAAACATGGACAATAAGAGAATAGAAGCTTTCGAAATGTGGTTCTACAGAAGAATGCTGAAGATTAGATGGGTAGATCATATAACTAATGAGGAGGTATTGGATACGATTCGGGAGAAGGCGAGTTTGTGGCACAACTTGAGTAGAAGAAGGGATCGGTTGGTAGGACATGTTCTCAGACATCACCAATTTAGTATTGGAGGGCAGCAGGAAAGGTAAAAACGTAGAGGAAGACCAAGAGATGAATACAGTAAACAGATTCAGAAGGATGTAGGTTGCAGTAGGTACTGGGAGATGAAGCAGCTTGCACAGGATAGAGCAGCATGGAGAGCTGCATCAAACCAGTATCAGGACTTAAGACCACAACATCCCAATGATCAAATTTGTGCTGTATTCATATTAATTTATCTCATTTTTATTACAATATACAACAAATAACTGTTTTTATGACACAAGAAATTATGTGCTGGACAGACCTATTCCTTGAAGTTGTGATTTCATTTGCCACATCATATATTTTTCTACAGTTGAGCAGAGCTATTCACTTATACTTTAGTGACATTTTTTAAGCATGTGGTTATTGATCTTCTTATGGGCTTGCCAGACACATTCACTGATGAAATTTTGTTCATCACATGAAATTAAATCCTTATACATTTGTGCACAGCTATTCACTTATGCTGTAATAACATTTGTCAAGCATGTTGTTCTTTATAACAGTTTTAAATTTATCCTAATTTTCCAGCTCTTTGATATGTTTTGGTAGTGCATTAAAAAGTTTGATGCCTTGATTACATACATGTTTCTGACTTTGGGTCCTTATTACAGCCTGTAAGTGGAGATTTTTACATTGCCGTGTATGGTAACCTGTATTGGTTTTTCATTTTGTCGCGATTTTGTTTGATCACCGACAGACATTTCAGAATGTATAATGATGGAATTGCAAAAATTTCCAATGCTTTAAAAAGGGGCCTACAACGTGTTTGATGTGGGCTCTGGGTCGTTATCTGAATAGGGTGTTTTTGTAATTTGAAAATCTCATTTAAACAAAAATTTGTTTTTCCTCAAGGATACTATCCTCTAGGCCTCAATTGACTGGAAATAGCCAAAATATACTAATCTGGTACAGTCATTACTACAAACTCTTGAAATTATTCCAAGTACAAAACATGTTGAATTGGGTTTTAGTGCTAAGCTCACCACATGGTCCTTCCAGTTTATCTTCTCATCAATGTGCATACCCAGGAATTTTGCTCACTGAACTCTTTCAAGTTGTTTCCCTCCATAGTGAGATGTAGGTCGTCATGTTCACTTATTCTTACATATTGCACATAATTAGTTTTTTTTTGCATTCAGTGTTAGCACTGAGCCATTTTTGTGTATCTTGTAGGACATGGTCCACAATAGTGTGCAATGACTGCTTCATAAAACAAACAATTAAACTAGTATCTTCAGCAAAACAACTTGATTCTAGCTTTTCTCTCTGGCACATGAATATAATTAATGTAAATGGGGAACAGCAAGGGGCCTAATACACTTCTTTTGGTGCTGTAATTCCAACCACCTGCATCCTCTTTTCCAGATACTACTCAAGCCACTTTTTGTTCCGGTCCTCTGATACCTATAGCTTCAAGCTTTTCCAAAAGTATGCTGTGGTCAACAGTGTCAAAGGCATTTGACAGCTCTAGATTTATCCTGACAACACTTTTTCCCTCTCCCAATTTACTAATTATTTCTTTTGGGTTTTTTCCAGTAAAGCTGTTTCGGTACTACTCCCAGCTAGAAATCCATGCTGATTACTGTTTATCAGATTCCATAATTAAGATAATGTGTCACTCTATATTTGATTAGTATCGCCAAAACCTTAGAGAAAGTTGGGAGAAGTGAGACAGGTCTGCAGTTTTCTGTTTCAAGATTATCACTCTTTTTCAACAGGGGAACGAATTTAGAAATTTTCCAATTCTGTGGAAAAAACTTGCATATTTTTTGACAAAATACAGTTGATATGCTACACTGGGTTTTTTCTTTATTGTGTAGATACATGGTCTGGTCCATAATATTAATGTGACCACTGCCTGCAATCAAAATCGACATGCAGTAATCACTCACAGACAACACCACTAGCAGTGAAGGGTATACAAAGTATGTTGGGAGCCAGAGAAAGTAGTGCAGTTGTCACTGTAAGGAGGAGACAAAATGTGCACTGTCATTGGCTTTTGGGGAAAGGGTGGAAGCATTTGGGAATGAGTAAGTCTGTAAACTGTTCGCATGTCAGTGTGGTTAAAGTATACTGTGCTCAGCAAAATGGTGCTATTCAGAATTGGTGCCGTGGATACTGTTGTGTAGTCATGGGCCACAGATGACAGGGGTGAGTGTCAGCTGCAGAGACGTGCATCTGTTAAACAACTGACCACCCAGATGAACCGAGAGGCTTTTCAAATGACAGATGGCCATTGGCATGCACATTGTTAAATGTCTGAAAGCAAAACACACTGCAACAACTGTCAGAATGGGGCACAACAGGGGAGGGAGTCTGTGGCATTCCCTGGGTGGTGATGATATTCTGGGAGGCACAAAGGATCAACAGATGTATCCGTCTGTCCTCGAGGGCCGTGTCCACCCGTACACACAGTTTGTTTTTATTCAGCATAGTGACATTTACCAGCAGTACAATGCAACACAGCTCGCAGTGTACATGTGTGGTTCAAACAGCAACAGGACGAGTTTATTACATGCCTCTAACCACCAAAGTCCTCGGATTTAAACCAACTGAGAATCTGTGGGAACCCCCCTGCCAGGGTGTATTGTCTGTGGATCCTCACATGAGAAACCTAGAACACCTGGACTTGGCAATGAAATAGTAATGGCTCCACACCCCTGTTATTACAGAACCTCACAGCCACGTGGGGGAGCCCAGTTTGATACGGGATTTTTGTGTCCTTGGAAAGTGGGCATTGTGTTGTTCTTGTCATCAACGAGCATGTCTCAAAAGCAGCATAAAATGAAAAGAATTGCAGTAGGCAACTGATCGAGCCTGGATGGGGTCTGCCAGTCATTAATGCCATATGATCATTTCCATGAATCTCTTCCTGCATGTCTCGCAACGGTGTGCACTGCAAAAAGAGGTTATTCGAGGTCTTGACGGGTAGTCACATTAACGTGTCTGGACAGTGTATTTTCAGAAGAAATGAAGGTAACAAACTAAATAAATCATAATTACTTTGCAGTGAGCCACAGGAGACCAAGGTCCATTGTACCAAAATACTCATAAAACATCTTTGAACCACCACCTGAATTTTGTCAGTGGAGTTCATCTCACCCTTTATGTAGGAGAAAGTAAAAAACCTCCATAGACAATTTCAGAGGAGCCTCATATCTGATAGTACACTGATAAGATATCTTTTCGGTTGCTACTTTGGACTTGTGATCACTGTATGTTTCTGAGGAAAGGCTATAATGTTCAGACTTTGGTGACCAAGGTAGACAAAAGCTTTTAAATAGTATCCTTGTTTGTTTATAGCCCAACACATTTAGCATATTTGGTCACTGTTCCTCTTTGGTACGTTTCCCTTTCTAATGCTCTAGGTGGAATGAAGTGGTCATATGGACATTGATACCTGGGAGTCACTTGCTGGGTAAGTTTGGCTGACAAGTTGCAGGTCTTTTCTGTTGACACCACGGTGGGTGACTTTCATGCTGGCGATGATGAATCAATAATAAGGACAAAATATCACCCACTCCCTGAGCAGAGAGAAGGTGCGACATGACTGGAAATGAACTGCATGGCAGTCAGATATGCTGACCACTCAGTGAAGTGGGTCGATAGATGCTACTCCACGTTATTTGCCTCCCCTCATCACATATTTTATAATGTGCCTTTTACATGCTCTTTCCTCAACCCTCCTCGTATGGGATTATTCTCTCCCAAATGCTTGTCTACAAGGAATGTTGTACCACACAATGTGGCCACATTAAGATCCTAACTCGTAGTTAGTCATCGAGATGAACATTGTAAGTTGCCATTGACAGTCAGTCTCAAACACAACAGGAATCACTGCAGACCCATGTCTACTAGTTTTCAACCAAATATTGTGATGCCAAGTTGCATGCAGTGGGACCGTTGCAGAAGACTATTGAGGCATAACAAT
The DNA here is from genome assembly GCF_023897955.1 of Schistocerca gregaria. Taxonomy (NCBI): domain Eukaryota; kingdom Metazoa; phylum Arthropoda; class Insecta; order Orthoptera; family Acrididae; genus Schistocerca; species Schistocerca gregaria. The sequence continues at coordinate 7,163,297 of NW_026061853.1, forward strand.
GTATATGTTGTCAGTGGAGCAAACACCACATAAACTGGACAGCAGGTGACTTGAAATGTGTGGTGGTTTAGCCTCTTTCTGAGAACATATCAAGGGCTCTGACAGCACAATAAGGTTTTTAACCTGCAATGGGCAGAGGATAAACAGAGTGTCTCAAAAGTTACAGAACACTTATGTTGTGTAACAGCATGCAAACAAATTAGACCTAAGGTATTGTCACAAAGTTTTATGCAGTTTAATCAATTTCAACATGTGGGCACAATTTCCAGTCTGTTATCAGGATCGATCCACATTCAGCACATTATATCTGCATCACCTGTGGCAAGGACAGAAATGATTTTGTTCATTAAATTTTTGATGTGGTTGACAGCTGCTTGTTAGAATCTGTCCTTGGTATGTGCTCACAGAAACAAGCCCACGTTTCTAATGCCTGTTGGCCTAGAACACCAGGGAATAGGACCACCCCTGCCATTTCAGCATACCTCGTAACACCTGGTCCGCAACATCTGCCACAGTGCACCATATTGCTGGAAAAAGACTGTGTCTCGGGAGTCAGCCAGTCATAGTAACAGCCTGAGCATATCAAGGTAAGAGGTTTTTTTTCTGAGGATAAAATGGTCCCAGAATACCATCAACCACCAAACAACAGAACACATTCCCTGCCATGTACCTCTTCCATCACAGTATGTGGATTGGTAACATATCATTATCTTCTCACTGGATATGTATATACTCTGAATTGCCAACAAAACTGGCTTAGGCATGCGTATTCAAATACAGGGATTTGTAAACATACAGATTATGGCACTGCAGTCGGCAATGCCTATATAAGACAACATTTTTCTGGCACAGATGCTAGATTGCTTAGTGCTGCTACAATGGCAGCTTATCAAGATTTACGTGAATTTGAATGTGGTGTTATAGTTGGCATATGAGCAATGGGACAAAGCATCTCCAACGTAAGAATGAAGTGGTTATTTTCATGAGCATTCAGTGAATATCCGGAATCTAGTAAAACATAAGATCTCCGACATCATTGCAGCCGAAGAAAGATCCTGCAAAAACAGGACCAACAACTGAAGAGAATCATTCAAAGTGACAGAAGTGCAACCCTTCTGCATATTTCAATGCTGGGCCATGGACAAGTGTCAGAGTGTGAACCATCACCGATATGAACTTTTGTAGCGGAAGGTCCACTTGTGTACCCTTGATGACTGAAGGACACAAAGCTTTATGCCTCACCTGGGTCCATCAACACCGATATTTGACTGTTGATGAGTGGAAACGCATTGCCTGGTCGGACAAGTCTCATTTCAAACTGTGTCGTGCAGTTGGACACGTACAGGCATGGAGACAACCTCTTGAATCTATGGACACTGCATGTCAGTAGGGGACAGTTGTAGCTGGTGGAGGCTCTGTAATGATGTAGGAGGCATGCAGTTGGAGTATATGGCTAGGTATGACCCTGAAAGGTGACACATACATAAGCATCCTGTCCATTGGGAATTCCGATGGACTCGGTCAATTCCAGCAGGACAATGATACAGTTGGCAGGTCCAGAATTGCTACAAAGTGGTTCCTGGAACACTCTTCTAAATTTAAACACTTCCACTGGCCACTAAACTCCCCAGATTTGAACATTGAGCTTATCTGGTATGATTTGCAATGTGCTGCTCAGAAAAGATACTCACATATCCCTCTATGCAGCATTCACTGTGTCAATTCCTTCCATCACTACTTCAGACAATAGTCATGCCCATGAGGCACAATTGATTACTAAACTTAGCCAGCACTGTACAACTGATACGTGTTATGAAGATATAACATACTTTGCTCAGAGACAATAAAAGTGTGTGGGTAAATACTTTAATCAAAACTGAACATGAATGCCCAATAATAGAGTTAAGTTCCAATATTTGCAGCTCTTGCTATGTACATGAAGTTTACTTTTAAAAACAAGAGTAGAAGGCTTAGATATATCATGCAAGATTATTTATAGTGATATCAATGTAGGTAAGATGTAAAGAGAGATAGGGGGCAGGGTTTTTTTTATTTTATTATTTTTGAAATAGAAAGTCTTCATAGTTGTGAAGGCAAGATTTGTCATTGAGCAAGTAGACTGGTGCTGTATCTCTGTTGAAAGATATTTCAGTTCCTTCAAGAAAGTCAGATTTCTTGCCTGGTTCTTTTCTACACTGTTTGCCACAATTCTTGCCCAGTAACTCATTCTGCAAAGTCGGATTTGTTCTGGATGTTAGGACAGAGTGCATCCCTGTGCTTCTAGAAGTTTGTTTATTGCAGAAGTTTGGACATACCTGACTTGTGATATTCTTGCTTAGTGCTTTCAGTATTGTGTTGCTTGTGAAGAAGCTTATTTTTATGTCATACAACTTGAAGAGGTTGGCATGAAATCTTCCTTGAGGAAGGTCAGCTTATTACAAAGATGGTCTTTCTGTTTGTGGGTGGTTGGTTTAATTTATGCATTACAGCGGGAATGTATTCATAACTGGAGGCAGCTGATTTTACAATTTGTGTTTCTTTTTATCTTTCACTTGTATCCATTGGATCATTACGCATGTGATTAAACATTCTTCTGAAGAACACATTTTTATATTGATATGGATGGTAACCCTGGTAATTGTAGAATTTTATATAAAAAGTTTTGTTAATGTTTCATTCCTACAGTGACATGAAGTGAATTGAATTTTGTGGTGTAATTTATTAATTTCTTCAGCTAGATTTTCTATTTCCTTCGGTTGTTCTGTTGAAAATAACGAAATGAGAGTGTTGCAATTTTCTGTATTCTCAATGAATAAACTTATTCTAGGTCCCTACAGCTGTTGTGTGATAATCTAGTGTAAATTCCTGCAGATAAGAAAGGGATTTTGAACTCATGTCCATATAGTTTCCATAAGCTGCACTCATATGTGATAGTTATAGAAATGATTCTGGTTGTTATTGAGTACAGTGGTTCTACCTGACAGCAGTTTCTAGTGATTTAATGCATTTGCTGTCCCAATAGTAATTTTTGCCAGGACCTGCCAAGAATAACACTGCTGCCTTCCGACAGTTCTCTCAAAACCCGGTGATGTAAGCACGGGCATTAGAATGCTTTTGAGTCTCGCAGCGAGACCACTAACAAGGTTTTGCCCCCTGCTGAACACCAAACCCACAGACAGTCTGGTTTTCTTTTTGTGAAAGTGAAAATTGAACCATTGTGGGTGCTATGATTGTCAGTTTCCATTAACATGACACAAGCAGAGTGGCAGGTATTATAAAAAATGGTGCCATATCTTGGCGAACTTCTTTGATTTGTTAAGCACTGCCCTAAAAACAGCAGAATGCCAAAGTTATGAGGTGATGTGAGATATTATGCTTGATATCATTACAGCCCACAATAAACTAGAGATTGCTTCTGCCAAGTAATCAAAATGTGGTCCATAAAGAAACTTTGTTATTCCAGTAGGCAGCGGGTCATTGATGTTTAGTATGCTTGAGAGCTGTTCTTTGTTCACACAGTGTTACTCATGAAAAATGACATCTTAGGCATGTATTGACCTAACCAATGACAACTGGCTTTGGTGAAACTTATTACTAGTCAATACCTGTTATGTGTTCAGTTAATGAATTTACACATTTGTCTATCTGGCATAGCAGTTCACAATATTTTTCCCTTTCTTCTGTGGTGGTTTGTTCTCTCACACCCCTAGTCAAGAGGACCAACTGTCATGGTCTTAAATAGTCCTTGATTGGCATACATAATCCTTCCTAGTGTCTCTAGATCTTTCAAAGGAACATAAACATCTCACTTCATTTTTCTGTCTCTTCTCAGCCTTGAGAACCCAGTTCCGTGCACCACCAAGATTATATAGCCACTGGCCTAATTGGAGTGATTCTCACACATTCTAATTTCTCATTCCATTTCCTTTTAGTTTTTTCTTTGCTTTCTGCTAAATCACAAGTTCTAGAAAACTTGTCTATTTAGTAAAACGTATGCTCCCAACATAAAGGAACTATCAGACCACACAGAAGACCTGAAAATTTAGTTTGATTTTGGAGCAGAACAACTGGTGTTGGCAGTAAAAAATTTTATAATTTTGGTGTGGAGCAACCTTACTTACCTTCTATTGTTGTGACAGAAATACTAATAAACATTTAACATGTATTTGGTCCAAAGAAGTTTATTTCTACAGTGTCTGCTAGGATGCCATTGTTTATCAGTGAACAATGTAAACCACAAAAAAGTAAATGAGAATAATAGGGTTTAGGAGCATACTTGTCACAACCATTGTAGTGGAAGTGCTTCTGCTATGACTAACATTGTGTGAATGTTTCTAACTGGATGACAGTAAGACCATGGTCAGTACTGGAACCTGAAAGTACCTTATCTTACTCCTGCCCTTCTGCAGTAATATAAAAATGAAACAGAGTGTCTTCCAGTGTAGAATTTTAACATTTTAAAGTAGTTCCTGGAACATGTTTCAGTATTCAGGTTGCAAAAGAAATTTTTGGAGCATCTGTCAACGTTTTCAATTGTATAACTGTGTCAAAATGTACGTACGTCTTGTTCAGCAGTATTCAGTTTGTAAATATTTCAAGAGAGATGCTCTTTTTAATTTATTAAATGCCACATCAGTAAAGTGGCAATCTATGGGATCAAATTGAGGCAGTTTTAATACTGGAACTGGTATGGCCTACAGATGCACCATTGGTTATTTATACTAAACACAAGCATTAGAACAAAATGAATAGCACTGAATGTAAACAAAATTTGAAAGAGGTAAGTGCTGGCACAGATTGCATTGACTTGTTTATCAAGTTTTGTATTGTCATCAGAGCTAATAAAGTTATTGCCAATAACAATGAACATGAAGGAGTTATAAGTCTGTCTTGTATCAATTGGCCAAAATTGAAAACTAATCGGTTAATGTGAGAACAAGGGGACATAAGTGACAACATAATCTGGATCTTGGTGAAACAAACTCAAATGAATACAGATATTATTTAGTTACATTTACTAGCTGTTCTAGTTCCCCTCAACAATGTACAACTGCCTTTGGCTATGAGATTTAGCTTTATTGCAGCAAGAGAGAATGGATGCAAGGTATTTCAGTGTGTACTACAAGTATTTTGATGAATTTTCATTTCCAACAAGTAGTACATTCTGGCTGTAGGCATACAATTTTAAATGTATTGGGCCTAATTATTGTTTCTATTGTAAACATGACTAGCATTAGTTGTCATGTAAAAACAGTAGCACATATTATGTAGCTCTATTTGCTGAAGAGCTACTCAGGTCAGAATATTACAACCTATTTGTAGCCCACCTTATTGGTGAAATTACTGTAGCTGTGAAGTTGTCATTTGGAACAGAAGCGCACAATAAAGTATTTTGAGACCAGCAGAACTGCTTTTCACCAATGTATGTAGGTAGTTCTAACAATTTTTCGTCCAGTGAGTCTTCCACCTAGCTTATGGTTTAACACTATGTAGCAGTGAGATAACAGGTGACCATCGGCATGATTAAATGTTTCTTAAACTAACTGTTTCTGTAAGTTGATAAAATTAACCCTTAAGTAATAAAAATGGTCATGTATATAGTTGCACACTGAAGTCCCAAATTATATTTATAATGCAGTGTTTGTTAATGTTGTAATGTGCCTACGAAACATTTATGGTTGAAATTTACTGTAAAAGATAGATGAATTTAAAAAAATGCTAATGGTCTTCTTAATTTTGTTGGTTTCATTGTTCCCATCACCTATTACGTATGTGAGAAATATTAGCAGTGAGGCTGTTTTGTTTTTTCGTATGGCATCGAGTAATTACTTCATAGCAAATCCCAGAGGTTAAAAATGTTGTACTGCATGAAAGGCATGGTAATTCTACAGAGCTGCAGTTGCACTACCTTTGAGCTGTGTACATTTTTAAAATACAAGCAGGTATCAGTTTTATGCTGTAAATGTCTTGGTAAGCTTTCCAGTGGAACAACCAGAAATCTCTGTGCAAATTAACACCATGCAAGCAGTGTAGGTAATGGTGACAGCTCTTTTAATACACCCTGTATATGAAAACAAACTACATACACACAATTTTCGAGTGTTTAGGAGAGGAAAAGAAGCTTTTTTTTTATGTGACTGCCTCTAAATTTCTTTTTTTATAGTGGGAGACGATGTTGGTATATGAAGCACTGGTTACCAGTTCAGCTGAATGCATTGTCACTATTTGAGCAAGCATATTCTAGTTGTGCCATAATGTAGACAGGTGATATTTTCTGAATTGCCACTATACCAATAGTCACACCATATCTTGAGCATTACTAACATGTCTGGCCCCACAAATTCTTTGTAAATGTAGATTTTTGTACACAATGTATGCAACTTTTTTAGGAGCACCTGCTGACCAGAGAGTAACAACCTCAGGATAAAAGCAAGTAGCTGTACAGGACAGAAGGGTTGGAGCTTGACTAAGGTAACTCAGAAAGTACCTTTGTCCTTGATTCACATTACCTGTCATGACTAGAGAGAGATAAACAAAACAAAGATAGTTCAACTGTTAATTACCCCCTTGCCACACACACACACTGCTTAAACATAGTTACCATCATAAGCAAAAATTTACATTAAAAGGCGACAGGCACTTCCATTGAAGTCCTAAGTATGAGGTGCATCCTGAAAGTAATTGCCAAATCATTCTACTGCCACTGCAGCACTTGTGTTGTAGGTTCACACATTTCTCTGGTTCATTGTCTTGACACTGCAGCTCAATTTTGTGGTATTTATATTTGTTAGTGATCAGTCAAAATCTTTAGGACAACCTCTGAGCCCAGTGACTGTGAAGTGTGCCCCGTTATGTTTAGTTCCAACACACAGAACATTAAGCCAGCTGAAATTCATCAACTTGTAGACATTTACGGTGAGAAAGTGGATGAGACAGTTGAAGAAACACTCATGACGAAGCATGTGTTGGACAGCCTTCTGTTGTCACTGATGGTATGGGTGAGAAAACACATGGTTCACAATAAGAATGTATTTCAAAAACTGTTTGCATGACTCAGTCATAAATTGCTTAAATTTTTGTGAATTGCGTTTGAAAAATGCTTACAAAATTATGTACCTTGGCAGAGTTTTGACATTTCAGCACTGAATACAGTGATAAGGAAGATGAGTTCTTAAATAGAATCGTGACTGGTGATGAAACTTGGGGTCTTCATGACACTCCAAAATAAAATCAACAATCTATGGAGTGAAGGAACTGACAGTCCGACAATCCTCCACCACCCCCAAAAAAGAAATCATAATGAAGTTGCAAGTGCAAAAAGTCAGGTGAAATGGATTCTACGACCAACAAGGCATTCTGCTTGTTGAGTTCCTTCTCAGAGCTGAAACCATGAAAGCGGTATGATACTGCAAAACACCGAGAGAACTCCATCACACTATTCAAAACAAAAGATGCAAAACTCTCAATCGAATCATTATGATGCTTCATTTCTGCTGGTGGCACTGAAATCCTTACTAAACAATTCACTTGGGAACAGTGAGACCACCTGCCAATCAGTGCTGATCTCACATCTTCGGACTACCACTCTTACTTCATCATCAGTCAGGATGAAGGTGCTTGAACACCTATGATGATGTAAGCAAGTGTGATCAGTATTGGAGGTCTTAACTGGTATTATCTTTCTATGAAAAGGGCATAGAAAAGTTGGATTACTGCTATGACAAATGTCTGAACAGTGGTGGCTGTTACGGTCTGAAGAAATGTTTTCATGAGTCCTTTCCCACAATGGTACTTACTTTTCTGGCATGCCTTGTATATTTTAATGCCTTTTGGCATACCAGTGTGGGTATAAAAGCTGACGGAGAACACCCCACATCCTCTTCTTTACAGCAGTCACAAAATGGGGATACTCAAGCCAATATGAACCACCTATTTTCTATCAGCAGCCATGTTTGACCATGAGGTTTGATCAGCATGTTGTTGAATCTTGTGGATCATACACAGGGTTATTCAGCTGCCCCTGCCATAAAGTTTTATGGAACCTGCAACATCTTCAAGAACCACACCCATGATTTTAATCTTCTCTCCTCCCTACATGCTCACTGTTAGTCCTGCAAAAACAATGAACAGAACCTTTTTGTATCAAAATTAACTACATTACATTTTGTACTTTGTTGGACACCACACTTTCTGTGGCATTCAAGAAAAAAGGCATTTGAATGCCTGTCTTGTACTTTTTGTTAAATAATTCAAAAACTATGGCTTCTAGTAAAAATGTATCCCCTCCCCTCCCAAAAAGAAATGACTACATTAAATTTCCCACAAAAAAGATCCTGTTCATTTTTTTTATGTAGGACTAGTAATCTGCATGTAGTGGGTGAGAGAAATGAAAATCTTGCCCATGACATTTGTAGGCATTGCAAGTTGCATAAAACCCATGGGTAGGTGTAGTTTAATCATCGTGTACAGGTTTATCATGCCAAAAGAACTAATATAAGATTTCTCTGGCTTCATAAACAGCTCAAGAAACATTTTACACCACATTAATGTATAGTGTTTGCACTTTTCTTAATCAGAAAATCATTTCTCATTGCTTTCCTGACCACAGAAAATTCCTACACACAGCCAACTGTTTTTGTTGTTGTGGTCTTCAGTCCAAAGACTGGTTTGATGCAGCTCTCTATGCAAGCCTACATCTATTTGAACCTGCTTACTGTATTTCCCCTTCAACAGTTTTTCCTCCTCTCACTCAAATCCCACCAACACCAAATTGATGATTCCTCGATGCATCAGCGTATGTCTTATCAACCAGTTCCTTCTTTTACTCATGTTGTGCTGAAAATTTCTTTCAATACTATGTCCCTGGTAATTTGACTTGCAACTGCATAATTATTCCATTAGCCACCTCTAGGTGCAGTGCAGAGGGTGTCGAGTGCCAATAGTAGTCATCTATCCACTTATTGACTACCTCTGTAACTTAGTGTTCACTGCTGCTGCCTATCATGGCGAGGACGCAGGTTTAGATTCCCTGTACTGCCAGGGATTTTTCTGGGTGAGAGGATTGGGAAAGTGTACATTCACCCTTGTGATGCCAACTGAGGAACTCGAGGACAAGAAAACTGACACAGGCAGGATAGTGGTGTGCTGGACGTCATTGGTAAACGATGACACGGTGGTCGGCCAGTACCGATGGACAGAGTTTACCTTATGTTTTATCCACGAAATCATCAAAATTTCTTCCTAGAAACACATTTTTAAAGATACCATCCTTTTCTAGCTTCAACTGCTTGTTGTTCACATCTCGTTTCGGAGCAAGGCTACACTTCACGCAGATACCTCCAGAAATGACTCCGTAACATTTACATCCACTCCTAACATATTCCTCTTTCTCAGATATACAGTGAAGCCTGCATTTTATATCCTCTCTGTGTCAGCCAAAATCAATTATTTTGTTACCCAAATAACAAAACACTTCTATTATCTTCAGTGTCTCATTTCCTAATCTGCGAGGTTTGTCCGAAAAATACATATAAAAGTTGCATAATAACTTTATTTTACAATTATTCAGGTATTACAATATGGTCTCCTTCAAAGTGCTCACCCTGAGACGTGATACACTTCTGCCAACGCCGTTTCCACTGTTGATAACATTGCTGAAAGTCTTCAGCTGTGATGTTGTTTAGTTGCCATGTCGTTTCCACATCTCCCAATGCCACACCATTACGCATTTTTGGGAACATGAAGAACTCGCACGGGATTAAATCCAGTGGTGATTGAGCTTCGGGCCAAAAACACAACGAGCGACATGTGTGCGGGCGCATTCTTGTGATGAAGGGTCAAACTCTTGCCACAAGAGCTCCGAGACGTGTCAGAACTTCAACGTAAAAATTTCCGTTCACTCTCTTGCTGGGAGGGACAAATTCCTTGTGAACAATGCTCCAAGAATCAACACTGTCATCACATTGGACCTTGATTTTCGCGACTCTTTTGTTCTCGATTCTCCTGCTAGTTTCCATTCCTTGCTTTGAGCTCCACATCGAATTTCTAATACCAGGACACGTCTTCAGTGATGACTCGGTTGAGAAAGTCACCTCATTCCTCTGCTTCCAACCAATCCCTACAGCACTCAACCCTCTTTGCTTCCTGTTCTGGTGTCAAGAGCTTCGGTACAATTTCTTCATTTCAAGTTTTTGTGAACAATTGTTTTGAGGGTTGACAGCTCGTCAGCAATCATTCTGTCAATCCACGGTCTTTAAGAACACAAGCTGCTGCACACTCCCACCTTCACGCAGAGTGCTCTGACTCTGAGCATTGATTTGATTGATTACAGCAGTAGTCTCACCTGATGGTGACTGCAACCTGTAACATAAAGACATTATTCAACCTTTATACGTATTTTCCGGACAAACCTCCTATAATGGACAATGAAAAACTTCCAATTCTAGTTAGTTATATTAGTTGTTCCATGGATCATGAACACGATTCTTTCGTAATGATGTGGAACGTGTCACCTGCCATATTCTCCAGATCTGACTGGGTCAGACTTTTTCCTTGTCCCAAACCGAAAAAAAATACCTAAAAGGATGATGATGATGATGCAGTGACTGATGCTTTGTTGCAATTGAAATCAAAGATCTTTTCTTTGAATGGTTTGCAGAAGTTATCTGAGCATGCCTCCAAGTGTATTGGTGTACACAGGTATTATATATACAACTAAATTTATATTATGGAATTTCTTTCACTCTTTATTTGTTAGGGTAGAAGCTTTTTCACCCCTCCTCGTACAGCTTTCAAATGCAAACTTGCTGATCATCCCTCGTTATTCATTCCGCATCTCCTGATTGAACTTGACTACATTCCATTATTCTTGTCTTACGTTCATCTTAGAACTGCTCTTTAACACACTACCCATTCCACTGTCTGCCTCCTTAGCTGTGCCATTCGACTAACTGCAGCGATTTTTCCTCGGGGGGAGGGGGGGGGGACTCTGACTGGTACAAAATGCAGTCAGTCTTGTGAGGAGCTGCTTGACCGAGTAGTAGTGGTTTCACAGTAAAAAAAAATCCTAGGACAGAGGTGTGCTGACCAGCTGCCCCTCCATGTTGCATCACATCACACCACACCACTGGCAGGGGGCAATATGTCGGTTGGTGGAATTTTAGCATTTTTAAAACAACCAACGGAAATTCCAGGTAGGAATGTCAAAAATTTCTGATTTTTATCCCTTCCATTCCATTCAACTTATCTTCCAAGACCCTTCCTGCCTCTGATATCAAGAGCTTTATTTCTTCCCTCTTCCTGTGTCTTATAAGGGTCCCGTTACTCACTCCAAACAACAAGAAAATATTGAAACGATGTAATATTTGTTTGTCAGAACTGTCTGAAGTGTAATGTTGGGATATGACACTGTAGGATAGAGTTCCAATGACATTTGTTGCATAACCTAGAAAACAGTATCGACATGATTTGAAGTATTTTGTGCTCAGCTCACCATCCAAATATATTTAGAAGTACAATTCATGTGGGCTCTAGGTCATATAGTTTCAGTTAATATCTTGACTTGCTGATGAAACAACATTGTAGCTTTTGATAAGCCCAATTCTCCAAATGTAATCAACAGCTGACACCACATTTCTAAAGCTTTGGCAACTGGCTAAAAAGAGTCACTGATTTCAAAGTTGCAGAAGTATAAAAGCAAATTACAATTCATGATATACACTGAGTTCACATTACTCAGTCCAACAGATAAAACTGCACTTGATGTCACATGGAACCAAGTCCAAGACAACTACTCTCATTCAGTAACCTCACTAAAACTATTGAGAAAGTTAACAACGATAGCACAACTCAACTCACGGGTGCAAAGCATCAAAGGTACATTTTTACAATATTAACTTCAGGAACTGTTCTAGTGGTTATGAAAAATTATAACAGTTTCTATTTGATACAGAAGTGCTATGAGGCATTTTCATAACCAAATAATTTGAAAATGTGAAACACATGAAATTTATAATCTCAAACATCAAAGAAACAGAAAGAAATTTCAAACAAAATATCAATCCAAAAGGCTTCCATTTTTCAACAGCAGATTTGCAATTATTGAAAAAACATAGCTGAAAATTTAATGGAATCAGATACTTTGTTGGCCAGAATATTTATCATAATCTACTATTGAACAGAAGTCTCTGTGAGACAGATTCATTAAAATCTTCAACTGTGTTGTCTGTAAACATGCTCTGAAGGATCATTTCAGGCTTATCTACATTGTGAGTGTATAGCAGCATGGTAAGTTGCCTGTCAATTTGTCATACACCACAGTGACATCATTCAAACAAAGAACCACTACTGTGAGACAAACCATCTTCCAGTGGTAGCCTGGAGTCAACAACCTGTTTAGAGCATAAGAGATGTGGCTCATAGGCACCCCACAAGAAAATGCAAAAGAGCTGTGCACTGCCCATTTAGAAGGCAGCTGTATTAGTACAGACCAGACACCAAGTTTTTTCTGAACTAAATCGGGATATTTTTTAAAAAACCAAGACTAAACACACACAGGCTACAATTCAATGTTTTTTTTTTTTTTTTTTTTTTTTTACCTTATTGAGATTTTTGCTCACTTTTCAATCTCCTTCATAGAATCTTCTCTTCTTCCTCAATAAAACTGGAGACATGTAAATCACTAAACCATCTTCATTATTATTATTTCAGCTTCTAATGTTGCTGCTGGGAAAAGGTTCCTCTCAGCTCACCAAGTGTTCACCATCATCTGAAACAAAACGGAAAAGTTTTAAGAAGTTGTCATAGTTTTCATAACAATGAAAAAAAATCCTTCCACTAATCAGATTTCAGCTTGAAAAGTTCTTTAACTGCACACATTCTTCAAACATCAAATCCCCATCTACAAGAAATAACTTCTAGATATTCTGAAACTGAGCTCTGTTTCACTGTCAGTGAAAATGGTTTGAAAGTCCTGTAGACACTTTCTTCAAAGTCAAATCATTTTTCAACATAGTTTAGACTGTGCTGCAAGTAAACTGCCATTTTGTTGTGGTTTGCCTACTTTGTTGTCCTCGGTGTCTACATACTGGCTGAAAACATAGGGGTTGGATGTGCAGTACTGTTTACTGTAAATGATGTAGCCGACAGATGCACACTTGAGTTTCACAGTCTTCTACTTTCACTTTTCACATCCTCCCAATAATACACAGTTATGTATGGCCAGTGCACAACTTCCCATTTATATTTGTTTATAAGTCAACATCGGAATTAAAGTTACATAAAAATGACTGATTTTGCCCTATAATAAAAGATACTAGCTAGGAATACTCAATATAAATTAGAAAATGAATTACACAGACAAAATTCAACCTGAGGGGGCTGCCTTTCTCTTTTATGAAAATGCAGATTACAATTCACATATGTTAATGGTAATTAGTTGAAAGTGAAGAAACAAATTTGAAGGAGGCATATTGCAAAACAAGGGGGAAGTAAAAATTAAAAAATTATCCCAGCTTCCTTCGTCACAATTTCTCTTTCGAATGTTTTGATAAGATCATCATGACGACTAAGGCTGCCACAGGGGAAGGAAACTGCACAACCCTATTCAATTTTTTCAGCAGAGAATTACAAAGCACTGTCACGATTGACCTCTGATGCACTACTCGAAAACAATGGCTATTTAGTCAAGTATGGCCACTTAGCGCTGTTAATAAAAGGAGGAGTTTAAGTCAGTAACTCATACAAGACTGCCCCTCATTAGAAATTGGTAATGAGCAAATTGAAGTGAAGACCACATCATTTTATATAATGTTGTCCATTTTTATGTAACCAGGAATTTTATCTATCCCAACAAAGTACAGTTGGGAGTTGGGTTTCCAACCAGATATCTGGGATATCAGGCAACTATGGTCAAGACAGAATCCAAGTCTCCACATTATCAATGTGGCCTCAGATAGCACTAGCATCCCTCCCCCAAAGCATTGGTCTGTGGAGTTGGGTATGGGAAAACACAGAATGGGTACTCAGTCAGCAGAGTAGGATTCCATTTACTGATGCATCCAGGAGTAACCTGACATCTGATGATTGTCAAAGAAAGGTGTGAAAGCAGCAGGAAACTATGAGACTTCAGAAAGAAAGTTACCTGTTACTATGGCAGACTGAGTAACTTTTACTGTATGCTGCAATACAATTCAAAGTGATGCAGATACTACTTTTCACTACAGTCACTAAAACCTGTAAACAACAATTGTAACATCCCACAAACTGTTCAGTTTCTTGAAAATATAAACGTGCGCCTCAGTCATGGAACAATTTGAGGACTGCTGTGTGAATTTCCTCTTTGATGGAAAAATCTCTTTCCTGTCAAATATGCACTGAGCTTGCTGGAAAGACTGAATGGTCTTCATCAAATTGTTGGCACTGTTTCACTACGACTGGATGCTACATTGCATTGCACCATACACTGCAAGAATTTCATGGCGAATTTGTGTGCAATTTATATGTTTGGCTAACAAGAAACTTACTGTTCCTTGTACCTCAACTTTTGAGTGCCATTTCACTCCCATAATGTGATGAACCTGTTGTCCGTACTGCAGCAGAATTGTCTCTCAGGAAATTGGTAACATGCCCAGTCTTCTGAAAGGGTGCCGTGCCTGTTGCGTAACTTAATTTCAGAAGTCCCTATACCTCAAGTATGTCTCTTGAATGAATCAATAACCATCCAAGACCATTTCTTCAGCAATTCCTTTGGATCAGTGCTCATTGTGTAGAAGCAGAAGAAGATACATTCATGTGTGTGAGTCATGAGGCAACGGTTCAAATCTGTGTTCTGTAACTAGTGCAACATTATTTAATAATTCTCCTGATACTGTGTTACTATCACATTTTTACTGTTAAACGTTTGTTTGTTTGCTGATGGGGTGGTAGGGTCAACCAATAACCCTCTGGAAATTTATACAGTGAGATAATCACAAGCCTATTTGGGGCCCACCCAAACAGAACCCTGCTTGCCCCAGTACAGCATATTCCATAGCAGTTACTCAGTAATGATTGTTTCACTCCCCTCAACCCTTATTGACAAATGGTGCATTTTCAAAATTATTTTTCTCCTACAATGTTCACAGTTCAGCCAATAAGATCAAAATCCCATGCACTATGGCGTACAATGTTCCATTACTGTGTCATTGGATGGCAGGCAAAAGCATGTCCAGAGCTTAGAGTAGTAATCCACTGTTCGTGTTAACAAGTCCCCAGCTCATGAAATCCATGTTTGACAAATGTGCACCCAGTCAATGAGATTGATCTCATCAAGATGGTCAACATTTGTCATGACCCAAAAATCAAAAGTAGCATAAAGAATTATGAGGGCATAGCAAGCATTTACCATGCACCCTGCCCCCCCCCACCAAGTGTTTTCTGGAAGTTGAGTAAGGCAATTGTAACCTGAGAGCTTTTATCGTCTGCTTTTCTGGGGTTCCCATTGCACAGCATTAGTTCATGCTGAGTATGTACTGAACTTTGTTGCTGTCTTAATCCTCAACAAAATTTTATATGAGGAGCTTACATGCAAAAGCAAACATGTCAGGAATTTAAAATAAATGAGACACAGAATGGAACAAAACAAACAGGATAAGCAGAACCTAGATAATCATACAATTTAAGTGAAATCAAACATTTGCCAAGATACAAGCCTAGGAAAATACATCTGTGTCCACATACACATTTTGTGTGAAGGATAACTAATCCATTACATCCAGTCGAGTGATTTCCATTCCAGTCACACTGTTTCTCTAATGCAGAGCAACTGTTTGTGCTTCCGTGCTCCCTCATAATATGTTGCATAGCACTACTTTTTATTATTATTAAAAGGACACAGTTACTTATGCACTGACTCCACTTTTGATAGAATAGGAAAACTTCTAAGAAAAAGGCCAACAATTGTAACAAAAGAGGAATACAATGAGATCTACAATCAGTGACTCAGCTAAGAAACCTTGCTCGCCGATGTACATCTTGTAGGTCCTTAGATAGGGATTTCACATTAAATATGTGAAATAAAATGCATTTCCATACACAAGTACAAAGCTATGGGAAACACTCATACTGATGTTGAGACAAATGCATTCTAGAAGTCCCAACTAGATGTAAAAGAGCAGATGAACCACTATAAAACCCTTTCCTTGGACAAAAGCCCAAGTACTTTTCAGCCATTCAGTCTAAGATAATAGGAAAAAAGATGTTGATGGTTTACAGTAAACTAATTTTTAAGAAGCCTGCCAAAATCACTAGTACTTAAGTTGGAACACAACCATCACCGATGATATTTCCATGTTGCTTGTGACTGTTAAGAAAATTATTCCTTTTTGCATGTAACACTTACGTCAAAGAATACTTCTAAAGATAGTTAATGCCACAGTTATGTCATTTTATTCTGGCATGGTGATCTGAAACATTTCAAATTATTGTGAAGTACAGTTTTTTCTATGGTATCACATACTACACTATAAAAATATGTGAAATGATATGGTATAACAAGCATTATTCAGTAAGAGGTAAGTTATTTTGAAAGAAAGAAGAAGATTTTTGGTTTTGAAAATCGCTCATGGTTCATGTAATGAATATTTAAATGCTCTTTTTAAAGGAATATTTTCATTCTTGATTTGATTTACAGATATGAACTGCCTTTTGGCCTAAAAGTAAAAGTAAAAGGCATTCACACTGCAGTATACTATTTTCCTTCTTATGTATGCCCAAAATAAGTTTCATGTTGACTGTGATAAATTGCATTTAGTAGATATGTTCATTTTTGGATGTCACCTTCTCATAATTTGCTTGGGCCTTTGCCCCGCTTCAACACGGGGTTGACCCTGTTACTATAGAGTTGGCAATGTTAGTGTCACAGAGTGTTGTTGCCAGATGCCCTTCTTGTCACCATCATGTACCCCCCAGGACAGAAGTAATGTACCCTAGCTGTCTGCGTCTAGTGTAAGCCATGAAATAGTGCGAATGTTTTTCAGATGTCTGTAAGTTGTGTAACTGAGGTGGTACATGGGGACCAGCCCAGTATTTACCATGTGGGATGTGGAAAACTGCCTAAAAACCACATTCAGGCATGCCGTCCCTCGTTGTTAACCTGCTGGGCTGATTCAGTCCGGGGCCGGCGCGCCTACCCAAGTCCAGGAAGCAGCACATCAGTGCTCGTGGGTAACCTGTTGTTTCCTTCTCAGAAATTCATCTATGGAATAGCACTTGTCAACTTTCATTATCATCCAGCACCTTGTTAATTAAAGGGAGGTGGTCAAATATTTTTATGGCTGCATGATATGCTTCTTTCTGTGCTACAACAAGATTAAGTCCCACTGTTTTCCTCCTAGTATTGTATTTATGAATGCTAGTATTATTTTCAAATTGTGCTGATCCTTCAAAACAAACTTTGTAAGAGTGTATGTGTTGTGAGGCTACCTAATTTCTTTATGTATGTGAAGTTTGAGGATAGGCACTGTGCGTTTGTGAGTGTGTGTAGGGGGAGGGGGGGGGGGGGGGCGGGTCAGAGGCCCCCATTCTAAATATGACATCAATGAAAGAAGGAAGTCAAATTTTCTAGAGCTGTCATTGCCATTTATGTCAATCACATTTAGAGCAAATGTTGCTGCACTCAGTTTTATAATTCTTGTTCTCATCACTATGTACCCCCACGTATTTTTAACAATCAGTCTTCACATATTTCGTTTCTGTAATGCTTCATTATTAGTGATGATTTGTCTTTCCTTGTACAAAACTGAATAAGATGCATTTTCATTGTAAATGATGTGCTAGACCATTTATTGAGAACCAATGAAAGACACTTTCGAATATTTCATTTATTGCTCCATCTGATATCGAGGTCGGTTATCGTGCTTTTGAGGTGAATTAAGAGAACTATTTTGCCTTTACTGATAAAGTTTCAGACAATTACCCTTCATCAAATTCATGTTGAGACCTAGAGAAGACAATTCTGGTCTACAAAGAGTGTCACAATTCAGAAATGTTAACTGTGTTCTTTAATGCTTCAACAGATTGTTATCCATAATATAGGCCTGCAATTAAGTGCATTTGCCTTGCAACCATTCCAGAAAATGGGAATGGTGTGTCCTTTTTAGTCACAATGCCTTGTTGCTCCAGTGATATACAATAAACTGCCACAAGAGGAGGGGCTCTCAGACTAGATTACATTAATTATTTATTCCACAGACCCACAAAAGAGGGTATCCTCCTGGGTGTGGAACATGTCCAACAGTATTGGAATAGTACCTCAGAATCAAACTAAACAGGAGGTCCTGCCTGAGACCCAGGTATAGCTGCTTTCATTAAATGAAACTATATTGTTCCATTTCATTCAAAACTGAGGTGCTATTCCATGACAGTTTGACAACCTCTGTGGTGCTCTTTGTGTTTTGGGGGAATAAGGGGACTGAGGAGGGAGGCATGCTGGGGCAAACAGTGCAGAGTCACTGTGCCAGGGTGGTGTAGTGGTTCGTGCATCTGCCCAGTGAGCAGAGGATCTGGGTTCAAATTTTCATTCATCTCTTCAGTCTACATGTATACTGCATAGTTGGTTGAGACTTGTAAAGGTCCATGGAACCATAAAGTTTCTTTTCTTTTTGATGATCATTCATATCAATGTTATTTTCAGTTTCAAGTGACAACTGAAAGAACAAACTAATAGTCTTATCTCCCTTAATAATACACTTTTTGGCGACAGAGAGAATACAGGCAAATGATTTAATAGTGATGCATCATCATCTAATCCAATTTAGTTAGTAGGATACATGTTCTATGGATCATAATGATGAGGAATGAGTCATTTTACATTCATTTGCAAATTAATTTATGCATATGGTTACATTATGAACATTTCTAATGTTGAGAATATCATGATTTTGCCATGTATAAAAAAATATGAGGCGTACATAAAGACCACAAACACTTTCAATTATTTATTGCACAAGAACCAAACAGTGTGCACCTATCATACATGTGTCATTTCAAAGAGACACTGAAAGTTTTTTTTTAATGTATACCACCACAGTGTAGTTTCGTAACTTGAGGATAGTCACCAAAAGTCACAAACGTGGTGTGTTGGCGTCCAACAAAAACTAGTGTGGTAAGGAGCCACCAACAAGGAAGGCCATTTACCACTGGCACAACAAATTTGTTATGATGGGTTGCTTGTGCCCGGGAAAGAGAAGCAGACGTCCCAGTGTGAGTGAAGTGAATGAGGAGTGCATACGAGAGTCATCTATAAGGAGTCCGAGAAAATCTGTGCGTCGTGCATCCCATGATCTCAAAATAGCTCCAATGACATAGTGAAAAGTCCTGCTACAGAAGGTGTCAATGAAATCATTCAAACTGGAGCTAGTGCAGGAACTCAATGATGATGACAAAACGCTTCTCTTTGAGTTTTGTTCAGAGTTGCAAAAACTGAATGGGGATGGTAATGGCTTTGATTACATAATATTTAGCAGGGAAGCCACTTTTCACACTAATGGGAAAGTGAACAGGCATAATTGTCATATCTGGGGGTACAAAGCATCCACACGAATGCATTGAATTTGAGCACGAGTCCCCAAAAGTAAATGTTTTTTGTGCCTTGTCGTACCAAAAACAGTACAGGCAATTCTTCTTCACTGAGAGCACTGTTACTGGATATTCCTACTTGGATGTGTTGCAGCAATGGCTGATACCTCAAATGCAACTGGACCCTTCATTCATTTTTCAGCAGGATGGAGCTCCAACCCATTTTCATCGTGAAGTTTGTGGGTGTCTGAACACAGAGCTGCTGCATCTATGGATCGGCCTTGCTACAGAAGAGGACAGGTGTTTCACTAAATGGTTCCCCAATCACCACATCTCACTCCATGTGACTTTTTTCTGTGGGGACGCATTAAAGATCTGGTGTATGTACTGCCTCTACCACATGATGAAGCAGTGCCCCATTTGTTTGGAAGTTTTTTTTACAGTTTCGCTTCAAATTGCAATATGTATGATATCTGTACAATGTTTAGTTCTTGTGCAGTAATTACTTGAAAGTGTTCCTGGACTTTATATAGGGTGTACATAAAGTATGATAGGAGTGGCAGGCTTGTTAACATGGTGCTGAAACATACAATGGTAGCTAACGAAAAGCTCTGTTTGATGTGTTGCAGACACTACTGGCTATAACAACTCCCAAATTTAGGTATTTAAATATTATTCTAATGTTATCGTAAGATAAGGCATAGTATTCATTATACTATTGTTAAAAACAGCATTGTTTATTAAACATGTTATCTTCTATATGAACCGTAAAAATTGTATACATTTCATTTAAATTTGTTGCCAATTTGTTTCAGCTATTCCCACATGATGTACAGTCACTTCAACTTAAAAAATATACGAAAAAGGAGACATAAACATTTTTTTCAAGGCACTTTCTTGATCCTAAATTACCACAGCATTACATTTAAATGTTTAGCAGCCAATACCATTTTTCACAGCACCTGATAATTCTTGTAACTGTACCCAAGATGTAGTCTGGAATGTCTGAAACACCATTATCATTAGTTACCTTTATAATTCAGTCAATATATGTATTATTTTTTACTTTTAAACACATTTGGCAAAATAAAATGGATTTTTTCTTTAGCAACAGTCCTTCTCACACAGGCAAGCAAAGCCACAAACATTTCATCCTGGTTACTGTAAATGCACTCCAAGAACTAGCACCTCTACTTTGAGCAGTACTGTACTCTGTTTCACCCATAGCAGTTCACTATACCAGACTGCAGACAGAATGTTCACCACATCTTGTACTTTTTCTGTAAAATGTATGTGTTTCTGACCCTGCACAATTTGTCAGATACTCCAAGCAGTACACACTTTTAGTATTAATCAATTCCCAGGGTAGCTTGCTTGGAATCATTTCAGTTCAGACACTCATTCCGTGTTCCATGTGATCTTCACTGTCTTGGGGTGATTTCCATGCTTCAATGTAGCAAGCTGTACAATGATAACTGTAACTGAATGCAGAAAATTAAGAATTGGAAATATAACAATAACAGACACAGTGTAATCCAATGAGCAATTGTACGTTCACTCACTCATTTATATATCAGCTTTGTATTCAATTGGAGGCTTTTTCCCCCATCATTTGTAATGAATAACCATGTCTCTGAGCTGGCAATTATAATACCAACACTTCTAGGGATACGAGTTGTGACATTTCACACCTTCCAAAAGCACATGAAAATATTCTGAATTCAAATTTTGAAGATGGAACATTTTGGTGCTACATAGGCACTGTAATACACAGATGGAACACGATTCAGCAGCAGAAACGTATTACAAAATTAGATACTGTTATAAAGAGAAGATCCCTGATTTTGTTGTAGCAACTCAATATCATTCCTGTGTTTAGTCACTTCTCTGCCAATTCAGTTACAGTTACCTTGACAGAGAGAACACTTAAAATAGCAGTATGTCTGTGCTAGTAGTAAGTGGCATACATTCTAATCTCTTAAAAAGGTTGAATTTCAATCACAGAATTCCATTTATGAGGTTTGGAAGCAGTTTATGTTGGGATCACTATAAAACCACGTACATGCTACTTGGGCCCTTGAGATGTGCCAATGACTCGGATGGCTTGCTGTCAGATGCATTTTGATCTTTTTGGGTGTCCAAGGGCTGTGGTCCAGATGATCACACACATTGTCTGCGAATTTTAGATGCTAAAGTGAAGAAAAGTTTTCAGTCACAGCTATTGATTTGCGTTAACACAGGGATTTAACTTTGAGTATTGCACCATAAACCTGTTTTGATAGTAAAACATGCAAAAACTAAGCTCATTCTTCACCCAGAGAGGTGCTGGTGAGTCTCCACAACACTGGTGGCCTTTACCTAAGAGGGTTCCAATTAAATAGGTCTCATTTCTTTTGCTGCCTTTGTACACTGTGTGTACCTAGAAGTGAGTTTCTATACTTGTTCAAGTTCATGCTGTATTGCATCCTAATAAGATGGAAGGAGGAGGTCGGAATTGAAAAAAGTGCTGTAATTGTAGCTCTGCATCACAAAGGCTATTCTAGTAACAAATTTTGGCCTAACCAAGCCTACAGTAGTATATACATTGCTCTGGTGCCAGCTCAAGTGTTTGACAATCTGGAAGACCCTGAGTAACACGGTAAAGCAAAGATTAGTTCCTATGTGAAGAATCCTCCTGCACCTATAATTAATAATATAGTAAACTATATGTGAGAAGCTCCAACCTTTGTCTCAGCAGAGCAATGCCATTTGTGTGACCATGACTTACATGGATGGATAGAGAGAAGTTGAATTGATTGCAATGGGCGCAGCAATGGTCCAAGTATTAATTGAGTTTTAAATTTGTAAGCCTTCACTGAATGTTTACTCATTGACATCGTGGAGAACGTATGAAGTCAGTACTGATCAACAATTCAGTTCAATCTGCCAAGAGGCATATTAGTTGTGGGTTGATCTGCAGCAAGACAATGATCTCAGACAGACTTCTAAATTGTGCCAATAGTAAGTCAATAGAGGAAAGAAATTTGGGAAACTGAAGAATATGGTCTGGTGAAGTCAGCCGCCTCACTTAAATCCCATCGAATACTTACGGGATGAACTTGAGGAAGGGAGATTAAACACTAATGTCCCATTGAAAACAAGGTTACTAGAGACGGAGCACAAGCTTGGATTAGGGAAGGATGGGGAGGGAAGTCTACTCTGCCCTTTCACAAGAACCATCACGGCATTGGCCTGAAGTGATTTAGGGATATCACAGAAAACCTAAATCAAGATGGCTGGACATGGGTTTGAACCGTTGTCCTCCCGAATGCAAGTCCAGTGTGCTAACCACTGCTCCACCTCACCCACTGGGATGAACATGGCAGAGAGATCAGAGAACTGGCATCATCTAATGTTGAAAATCTATGGATTACAGATGCATGGGACTGTAATCTCTGCAAAAATATTATCTCCATAATGCCAACAGTCTGCGCAGCTGTTCTTAGCACGAAGGGTACTTAATGACAGAGAGAGAGAAAATATTTGTATTGTTAGCCTATTTAGTTTGAAGAGTGTAGTTGTCTATTAAAATAAAGTGCACAGCTTTTTTCATAGGTGATCGAATAATTTTGACCTGTAGTATATACTTAGTAACAACAATAAACAGATATTGAGATCCTTGTCAAGGAAGGTGATTTATTTACTAAACTAGAAAGGTTACAATGAAATGCATACCATTTACTCTGCTGAAAGAAGAAACTGCAACACCCTCAAGGAAATGGTCATTTTTGTCATACGATGTGACATCGCTGTAATTCAGGTCAAATGGAACATGTGTCACAGTGAAGGGTGTCCTGTCACATCACTACAATGCATACCACTCTCTGATGGCAATGCAGGTGTATATTCTGACACATAAAGGTGCCAAATGCCATCCTGTGATACATTGCCCCATAGCATCTTGGGCTGTTTGTTGGCACAATCTTTCATTAACTCACGATATATAGCGAAGTTTTGCTAAAGTTAAAAAGTGATTTTTACTGCTGAGTGTATATTTTTTTGTTTTTTTCAAAGTACGACAATAATTACTGCAAAATGGCCGATACACAGCTCAGTGGAGACATTGTCAATAATAGATCAACTCTATGCATTGTTTGAATAACATTACATACAAGCTAAACATTGTAGAGACGAGTTTAAAAAAAAAAATCTTATTACTATTGATACGGTCATGACTCACAGAATGGATAACATAAACAATTTGCCTACTGCAAGTTCCATATCCAATGAAGCAGCATAGAATTAAATTACACTTGCTCAAACAAGTGAAACAGTAAATGAAATACAGAACCTAAATAATCTAGCCGTAGGAACCGACAGCAACATAGAGTTGCAAGATATGGAAAGTGGATCACAAGCAGTAAATTCTCACGATTTACCGGGAGCAGATAATGTTCAAACAGTAAATTTCTCACAATTTATCAGTGTAGTCATGCAACAATTTCGGCAGATGAATACAAGTTTACAGAACAATGAGAAACTGTTTACGGAAAAATTTCAGGAAATAAAGAAAAAACTTGACAGTAATGACGCTAAATTAACCAAAATTGGTACTGACTTGAACAAAAGGATCACTCAAATGGCCACCTAGTTTTCAAAACTAACAGTTTTAGCAAAACATAATGAAATCAATGTCAAACCTTTAAGTAGCACATGATGACAAAAGTAGGAAAGTGCGTTACCCCTCATGATGACATCACGAGGCGTGTCACACAAGTAGAGGCAGATTTAGAAACCATGGCCAAGACAATCAAATCAGAGACAGACAGATGTTTTTCTAAAACGAATGAAAATAAACAAACTAATTAATTTCACACCACTTTGGCGAATTGTGCTTGGATGGGGATGAATAGGTGATTATCTGGACAACACAACACCCAGTCCCTGAGTGGAGAAAATCTCTTATCCAGCTGGGGATCAAATGCAGGCCCTTAAGATCGACAGTATGTCACACTCATTACTCAGCTAACGTGGGTGGACAATGATTTAATAGAAACAAGCAGACTGCAAACTGACTTATTCAACAACCTTGGACACTGGAGCCAATAATCAGTCTGTATTTATATGTCCAAAAGTATGTGATCCGTTTGTTTTGTTTACACAATCAATGAGAAACATCAGCTTAAAAAAGTAAAATTGCATCATAGTGTTGTCAGAATTTATTCTCAGTAACTATTCCTTTTCTTTGCTCCCCTTTCATTTTGCAGTCCGTCTATCTCCACCATCTTCCCCCTACCCATATATGCCTATCATGTACAATGCAGTTAGCTTTCAGCTCATATTGACTCCAAATGACCTTTTTTTTTCCAGTAAATTGTGTCTTGCTGATTACCGCATCTTCCATCGTTAAGCTCTCAGGTTTTCAAATCTCATCCAGCGCAGGCACCAAGGATCAGTCTTTCCTTCTCATCCTGTCTGGTAAGTCTCCTCTGACCTATGGTTTTGGGCAACTTTTCCATAACTCTCTCCCTTTCTTAAGTCTTGCCAGTCTTCTTTCTTTCCCTTCAAATCTTCTGCTAGAAGGAAGAGCCATTGGCTCTGAAAGCTTCCACATTTCTATATCCTTTGCATATAGTTTCTGCTGCCACCAGTGTGGTGAGTAGATCATCTTATTTATCCAATTATACTGCAGCCATCTTCATGATAGTGCTGGCAACATGGCTGTGGATGAGGTCGTGTTTGGTATGAGAGTCAGCTACCATCTGACATCGGTTTACGAGTACTCAACAAAAAGCTTGTGAGAATTCAATTCCATACAGCTGGAACCAAAAGAAAATTGGTAGTTCATACCAGCACAAGACCATAAATGAAAAAGTTGTTATTAATAATCTGTGTCCCTGACACTCTGTCTACAAGTATGTTAAGTAAGTTTCAATATACCATTTCACACTTAGCACTTATTCTGCTTTTAACACTATTTTACTCAACTCCAGTTGCTTGTGACAAATGGACTGATGCATCAAACAGGCTACAGTACATTTTATTACATGATACATTATTCTCTTTTTCACAGTTTTGGGAAAATGGTGTACACTGACACTTAAGTAAAATGCTAATCCGTGTGCATGCATAGAACCTTATTGCAGGTTTCCTAATACAAACTACTCTATCAATAATGTATTGGACTGAGTGTAATGGAGCAGCTTGTCTTTTATTGTTAGCCAAAATTAGCAGCAATGGCTTTGTGTACATGGTAGCTCCAAACTGTGACAAGCTTTGAGAGCACTTGCCTGCTAAAGGCAAAGGATCTGAGTTTGAGTCTCAGTTTTAATCTGCCAGGAAGTTTCACATCAGCACACATTCCACTGCAGAGTGGAAATTTCATTCTGTAAACATCCCCCACGCTGTGACAAGCCATGTCTTTGCTATATCCTTTCTTCCAGCATTGCAGGACAGCTTCTCTGAAGTTTGGATGGTAGGAGATGAGGTACTGGAGGAAGTAAAGCTGTGAGGATGGGTCATGAGTCATGCTTAGGTGGCTCAGTTGGTAGAGCACTTTCCCACAGAAGGCAAAGGTACTGAGATAGAGTCTCAGTACAGCACATAGTTTTAAATCTGTGTACACTTTACTGCAGAGAGAAAATTTCATTCTTGAAGCTTTGAGAGGTTGTGTGTTTGGGTGGGAAGGAGTGTTTTACGACTGTGGAACATGTATTGTGATTAGTTGGTTTATGAGCACAGAATAGAACTACTAAAACTAATAAGTTATTGGAGGTAATTTGTCACACTTTTTGTGGATTTTAGAAGCAGAGTGTTAACGACTTTGCAATACAAATATTCCAAATGAATCTCTGAGATTGTATTTACAAGATGACTTGAAGTTCCCTTGATACCATTCAGTAGCAGCAGACCACTTCTGTGGCTGGCCAAATATTTGACAAGTCTCCTTACACATCAGTGTAGCAACTGTGAGGAGAGAAACCTCAAATTGCCAAATTTTTCTATATGTGCTTAATTTTACTGGCTGTGCTCTGGATCTTCCAAGCTCTGACTGGGAAAAATGCTCCTCAGAGAGCACAACTCCCCTTCCCTGGGCTATGTTTTACTCGGGCAACCATTGCTTCCATTTCTGCTATACCGCTTGGAAAAACTCATGCCTCACTATTCGTATCTCTCTCCCGTGTCAGTGAGGCAGCTTCCTTTTAGCTCTCTGTCACTCTGAAAAACATCAAGATGAACCACTGTCCAAAGGTCTTAAATCCCTAAACAAAATTTTTGTAAGAGTTATGTGTTTGGTGGCATTTAAAAGGCCTAGCTGGGAGTTCACCTGTAAGACAGCAATCTCTGGCACACATCCCAAAGCCAGATTTTCTGCATTTGGCAGTCAATTGCATCTTTCACAAACATTACTTCTCACTCCAACACGTAAAATATTTGTGTGAGTGAACAATGCAGAATGTCTTGACTCTTGTCCATCCACACGGTGGTGCCATTAGGGATCACTAAGACACTTACTGGGCCAGGCTGCCACAGTGAAAGTTTCCCCTCACCGCCGCTTTCCAGACGAGCTCAGCCAGATCCCCTTATTCCCAGCTATTGTGCAAATCTGTTTTAAATTACTCTCTAAACTGACTATCACTCAGACATTTAATATCAATACCGTGCTTCATTCGTAATTAATTGCACGGCTCAAGGTGGACCTCTACTATGAACTCACAAGAACTTGTGTATGTTGTATGACAGTGTTGAAAAGTTGTCCTGTAACGATTATAATAGCTTCATAGTTAGGTCTACATCATTTTATGGCCACAGAAAGAAAGTTCCTGTTTCAATTGAAATTTTAGCTTGGAATGTGAAATATTTTAAAATGTTGTGTAAATGCCCCATTCCATCACACGAGTCAGTTTAGGTGGTTGTTGGTCACAGTTTGGAAGAGTCCATTCAGGATAGCAGACAGCTGGTCATACGTCGTACCATGCACGAATAGAGTGTAAGGAGATTTGCTAGCTGATTCTCAAGGGAATGAAATATATGGTGGGAACCTGGTATCAGGATGACATACAAATGTACTAGCATATGGTTTAAGTTAAGTGATTAATAGCATACTGTTATTGGAAGCAAACACAAAATTTTGACCACGATATTCTTACTCCTCACATCAAGCTATGATGAAGTGGGCAAAGTTCTTTTGAAAGATGTAGCCAATTTTCACAAAGCCTGTAAATGTTGGTAAGTGAAGTATTCATTTGTTAGCGAGCAATGTAGTCAAATACATTGGGACTGTAATAAAAAACTATGGTTGTGGGATTAGACATGTCTGTTATCCAGCTTGGCAGCAAAATTCTGAGCCCTGTAACAAACCACGTGTGATTTTAACCGACGCACATCTCGATGAAACATTGTGAGTGAAGCTCTCTGTACTGTGCCGTGTGGGCAAGGTTCAATAAGGGTGCACACAGCCCTTGTAAGGCCAACTGAGGAGCTACTCGACTGGGAAGTAGCATCGCCGTTGCCAAAAACTGGCAAGGTCCGGGACAGAGGTGTGCTGACCACGTGCCCCTCCAATTAATTTGGTTAGCTGAGGATGACACAGTTGTCAGTCATCACTGTTGAGACGTCCGATGCCTCTTTGCATAGATCTTTTTTTGGGGGGGGGGGGTTCTAGTCATGGCTGAAAAGTACTGATTGTTATTTAAATTTTTTTTTATGGAAGAGTAAAATATATGATTATTAAGCTGTTGTTATAAAAGTGTGCTTGTAGTCCATCATATGTACAAAGACTCTCTAAAAGAAGGAGGCTAAAAGACTGACAGTATGCACAGGTTCCTAATATATCTAAACTTCAGCTAATGCTCAGTATTGCTGCATTATTCAGCTTTTCCGTAAATTCACAATGGGGCACTGACTGGCTTATAAATAAAGTTCAAAATTTCATAACGACAAAAATAAATATAGATCAACCCAGAGCACAATCTTTTTTAAATCTTGTCTTCACAAGAAACAAGTAAAGTTGAGTTACACACTGGTTCCAGATGTGGACAACAGCTAGTTATGTCTTTAGATTTTTCTGTTCTCTTCATAGATTAATTCTTAAATTCCATGAGTTTACACCTCTTAAATACAAGAAGTCTCACATTTTTGTAACTTTAAAGTGGAAATTCAGGCAGTGTGTAGCACAGTCGTCATTTCTCTTGAACGACTAACTACACTGCTAGGTTAGGCATGTGGAGGCTGGCTGTCCAGCCACGCCCACTCGTCTGTGTGTCACTCCTCCGACGGCATCTGAGTGAGCTCACCGGAGGAGGGGTTCACAAGTGTTGGACACATTAGGGAAATATTGTTCAGAGCCAGAAAGATAGCCAATATGCACTCAGTAGGTCTGTCAGGGAGCCTCATCCGAGATGGGGCATCTTTGCCTGTGGCTATTGAGCTTGCAGGGTGCAGTCATCTCCGAGGAGTGGCATCAGTTCTGACAGTGCCTTTTGCGAGGTTTCCGAGGTCATCCTCAGTTCATTCAGATGACTGGTGGAGGCTGCTGGCCTCTCATATGGAGTGCAAGAACAGCTCACGATTTGCAGCACAGTTTCCAGAGTTGACTGGGGTCCTAAGGTCTGGAGCCGAGTGGACAATCTCGGCCAGAGGCTTTGTTGAGTCTGACAGTCTTGGCTGGACCTCCATTATTGGGTGGATAATTGTAGGACTCTCCTAGACAGGTCAGGGTACACTACACAAAGGAAGCAGCTACTCAGTTCGGTAAGTACTTGCGGGGTGCACATGGTGGTTTTTAGCCTACATGGTAGTCTGAGATACTCTGATGAACACAAAGCAGTTGACATACAGATAACAAAATCAGACAGCATTCAGAGTGAAGAAACTTTGACAAATTTTATCAGTTAACTGTTGTAGTTTTTGCAACAAAATTCCCAAACTTATTTATTAATGGCTTATTTACCCTCACTAGATTAGATGCTTCAGGCGCTAACTTACACATGACCAGGAACAATATTACACAGAAAACAAAATAATAATAACACTAACATTATTAATGTATTATAATAATACGTTAAGACACAACAATCTCAATGCTAATAATTTGGATTATTAATGAAAAGTACAGCCCCCCCCCCACCCCAAGAAACATGGACCTTGCCATTGGTGTGGAGGCTTGTGTGCCTCAGCGATACAGATAGCCGTACTGTAGGAGCAACCACAACGGAGGGGTATCTGTTGAGAGGCCCGACAAACGTGTGGTTCCTGAAGAGGGGCAGCAGCCTTTTCAGTAGTTGCAGGAGCAACAGTCTGGATGATTGAATGATCTGGCCTTGAAACACTAATCAAAATGGCCCTGCTGTCTTGGTACTGCGAACAGTTGAAAGCAAGGGGAAACTACAGCCATAATTTTTCCTGAGGGCATGCAGCTTTACTGTATGGTTAAATGATGGTGTCTTCTTGGGTAAAATAGTCCCCCATTATAATCTCCAGGAGGGGCCTACTCGAGGATGTCATTATCAGGAGAAAGAAAACTGGCATTCTACGGATCGCAGCGTGTAATGTCAGATCCCTTAATCGGGCAGATATGTAAGAAAATTTAAAAAGAGAAATGGATAGGCTAAAGTTAGATATAGTGAGAATTAGTAAAGTTCGGTGGCAAAAGGAACAAGACTTTTGGTGAGTTGAATACAGGGTTATAAACACAAAATCAAATAGGGGTAATGCAGGAGTAGGTTTAATAATGAATAGGAAAATAGGAATGCGGGTAAGCTACTACAAACAGCATAGTGAACGCTACTACAGTAGTACAAGTTTATATGCCAACTAGCTCTGCACATGATGAAGAAATTGATAAAATGTATGATGAGGTAAAAGAAATTATTCAGGTAGTGAAGGGAGACGAAAATTTAATAGTCATGGGTGAATGGAATTCGGTAGGGAGGAAAGGAAACATTGTAAGACATTTCCAGGGGCAGATGTGGACTCTGACCACAATCTATTGGTTAGGACCTGTAGATTAAAACTGAAGAAACTGCAAAAAGGTGGGAATTTAAGGAGATGGGACCTGGATAAACTGAAAGAACCAGAGGTGGTACAGAGTTTCAGGGAGAGCATAAGGGAACCAATGGGGGAAGGAAATACAGTAGAAGAAGAATGGGTAGCA
Organism: Schistocerca gregaria; assembly: GCF_023897955.1. NCBI lineage: Eukaryota > Metazoa > Arthropoda > Insecta > Orthoptera > Acrididae > Schistocerca > Schistocerca gregaria. Next base: position 7,193,985 of record NW_026061853.1, read on the forward strand.
TTGAGGGATGAAACAGTAAAGGCAGCAGAAGATCAAATATGTAAAAAGAAGAGGTCTAGTAGAAACCGTTGGGTAACAGAAGAAATATTGAATTTAATTGATGAAAGGAAAAAACATAAAAATGCAGGCAAAAAGTAATACAAACGTCTCAAAAATGTGATTGTCAGGAAGTGCAAGATGGCTAGAGGACAAATGTAAGGCTGTAGGGGCTGATCTCACTAGGGGTAAGATAGATACTGCCTACAGGAAAATTTGAGAGACCTTTGAAGAAAAGAGAACCACTTGTATGAACATCAAGAGCTCAGATGGAAACCCAGTTCTAAGCAGAAAGGTGGAAGGAGTATATAGAGGGTCTATACAAGGCCAATGTACTTGAGGACAATATTATGGAAATGGAAGAGAATGTAGATGAAAATGAAGTGGGAGATATGATACTGTGTGAAGAGTTTGACAGAGCACTGAAAGACCTGAGTCGAACCAAAGCCCCAGGAGTAGACAACATTACATTAGAACTACTGACGGCCTTGGCAGAGCCAGTCCTGACAGAACTCTACCATCTGGTGAGCAAGGTGTATGAGACAGGCGAAATACCCTCAGACCTCAAGAAGAGTATAATAATTCCAATCCCAAAGAGAGCAAGCATTGACAGATGAGAAAATTACCAAACTATCAGTTTAATAAGTCACTGCTGCAAAATACTAATGTGAATTCTTTACAGACAAATGGAAAAACTAGTTGAAGCCGACCTTGGGGAAGGTCAGTTTGGATTCCGTAGAAATATTGGAACACGTGAGGCAATACTGATAGTCTGTGGAGATTTCAATTTGTCCACTATCTGTAACTCATATGCAAATAATTTATTAAATTCATTTGGTCTTTATATTACAACCACTGAAATAACAAGGCTTCATTATAAAGGTACTGGTACATGTATTGACAATATATTTGTATCAAATGAGTTAGTGCATCTGAAGTCAGACGTAATTAAGACCTGGGTATCTGGCCACTGACTCAGTGCACATGGCAGGAAAGAGTGTATGTGTGGTCAATTATGATAATCTAAATATGTTTAAGTCTAATATTGATAAAAGTTATTGGTTGCAAGTTTATCGAGAACATGCAATAGGTAGAAAGGTGGAAGAACTCATATCTACTCTTTCTGTATATGCTAAGATGTCGTTTCCCATTAACGTACCAAATAATAAAAAGGCACTAAGAGTAAATAAGGTCAAGGGTGAAAAGGTGTTGGAGATCAAGAGGGAGTGTGATCAACATTATGCCTGTACAAAAGTACAGGTTCTCAAGTATTTAAAGACATGCTCACAGTGAAAAAGGAAAGATTAAGACAGGCCTTAAAGGAAGCTAGGTGTATGAAAAAATGAAGATATAATACTAACATCAGAAAATAATATCATTAACAGTCAATGCAACAGGATAATGACTTCACAGGCTGAAGGCAGCAATCTGAATGCTGCACAGTTAAATACATCCTTCACTGAGAAGGTGATTGGCACTTACAATATAGTCACTGACCATAAATACTGCCTGAGAAACACCACAAAACCTGGAAGTACATTTAGCTTTAAATTTGTCAAGGTACAGGATGTTACCTATATACTGAGGAAAATGAAGAACAGTTTTACTGATGACGTTTATGGTTTAAGTTCAGCTGCCAGAATTGATAACACATGTAGTAAATACATGTATTTTGGAGGCTCAGTTCCCCAGGGCAGTAAAGTCACTCGAAAACACAAAAAAGGCAGCCTCCAAAGTTGTGATAATTTTAGGCCTGTTTCAATTGTGCCAGTCTTGTCTAAAGTGATAGAAGCTATATTAAATAGTAAAATACTTTGAAGGAAACTATATCTTCAGTGATAGACAATTTGGCTTCAGATCAGGGTTAGGAACTGTTAAATCTGCCTTATCACTTTTAACACAGTGTGTGAAGCAACTAGAAAGCAAGCTCATGGTTCATAATAAACTCTGTGATTTATGAAAAGCTTTTGACACTGTGTCTCATGAAATCTTATTGAACAAAATGCAATTCTATGGCTTTACACGAAGTGCTCGGGAATTGATAAAATCCTATCTAAGTAATAGAGTGCAGAAGGTGGTTTTTAATGGTACAGAATCAGATTACTTACTTGTGGGCATGTTCTGTACTTGGCCCAATTCTATTTATTATTTATATATATGACTTATCATGTAACATAGTTGGGCCATCAGCTAGGAGTTACTTATTTGCAGATGATCTTGCAGTCTGTATAACTGCAGAAACAGCACAGAAGGTCAAATATTAAGCAGACCAGTGCACTGTCAAAGTTGAAAACTGGTGTAAAGCTAATTCCCTTTGTGTCAAAAAAAAAAAAAAAAAAAAAAAAAAAATCAAGACCTGTATGTATCGTGGAATAATAACACTGAACTTGAGCAGAGCTCAAATGCTGTTGATTTCCTAGGAATCTCAATTGATTCAAAAAGGTGGGAAGCAGCATTAGCAAAGGAATATTTTCTCCAAGGAAGCTGTGTCTTTGTCTAAATGTGCCAGTACTTAAAGCAAAAGAAACCACAGTCACATTTACTGTGGGGACATCAAAGCAAGGCAGCTAATGTCTTCAAACTACAAAATAAGGCAATAAGACTGATATGTAGCTTGGCACCCAGAGCTCACTGTAGACCAAGCTTTAAAAAATTACAGATTATGACCCTGCTGTCAATATTTATACCATAGTGTGTAATGCATACCAAGGAAATCTATCCGAAGTATCAACAGTATGACATGCGGCATAATTATAACCCAAGAAACAAGCAAGACCTAGTTTCTTTCTGATGTAACCATAAAAAAACACAAAAGTGCTCTTTATACAAGCCCATAAAATTTTTTAATGCCATACCCCAACATATCACAGATCTTCCAATAAAAAAAAAGTAAAAGAATTTCTTCTTGAACTCAACATTTATGAAACGGATGAATTTTGAAGGGAGGCAAAGAATATGGTATGACCACACTTTGTGATCAGTTTTTACATGCTTCTATACATGAGTAAGTCTGTAATTGGCTAAAATTACTATGCAATATCAATTTGTACCAGAAGTTTCTCTGTTTTGTAATGCCTCTGAGGTCTCTACAACAATAAAAATCAATCAATTGTAGACTTCCTTGAGAGTTTCATTTGCTTTCTCTTAGAGGAGTTCTCTTGTTTTCTCACTGACTATAATATTGCTGTCATCAGTGAAAAGAATTTTTTCACCATGAGTAACACTACTGGGAAAGTCATTGATGTACATCAGGAATACTATTGGTCCTCATTTGATACCTTGCGGAAACCCCATATTAATGTATTTTTCGCCGGCAATGGTGGCCAAGCAGTTCAGTCCAGAACCGCACGACTGCTACGGTCGCAGGTTGAAATCCTGCCTCGGGCATGGATGTGTGTAATGTGCTTACATTTGTTCGGGTAAGTGTTTTACTAAATGCTAAGCTCTATTTGAAGTATGTGTTATCACTATTCTTTGTACCCTATCTGCTAGGTATGATCAAAACCAGTCCTTAGCTACCACTCTTTCTCCTAATGCTTCTAATTGATTTAATTGAATCTTGTGGTCGACTACATCAAAGGGCTTAGAAAGATCATAAAGGAACCCTCTGACAGACTCTTCTTTATCAAGAGCATCAAGTACAACTTTTGTGCATTCTACGACAGCTGACTCCGTATTTTTGCCACATCACAAACAAAACTGTGATTCACTTAAAAGATTGTATTTATTCAGGTAATTCATTAATCTGTTTTTCATAATTGCTTCTATTATTTTTGAGAATGGTGACAGCTTGTAATTTTCTGCATTACCATTCTTAAACAAAGGCACAACTCTTGCCTGTTTTAACTGCTGTGGAAATGTCCCTGGTGTACAGGATTCATTTATTATGTGTGTTAAGGGACCTTGTACAACCTCTATGCATTGTTTTAGTACACACATTGATACTTCATATAAGCCTACTGGCTTTTTAGTTTTTCAACAGTTTTACTGGCTTCATTATCTGTGATTTGAAGTAACATCATTGTATTTAGTGCAACATTTTTTACAGGGGTTATATTTGTTTTGGGGAATTCTTGCCGTAACTTCCCTAAAATACTTGAAAAATGCTCATTTACATACTTTGATAAGTGTTGTGGCTTATTTATTACCTTATCCTCCTCCCTTAGCAATATGTTATTCTGTCTGTCTTTCTTTGCCTCTCCCTGTTCCCGTTCCCGTTTTTATAACATCCCAGACTGCTTTGCTTTTATTCCCTGCATTATATATTACTGTGTCATTAAACGATTTTGTTGCAGCTATCAGCACCTTCCTATGGATCATTGTGACTCTTTTCCATGGAAGTGAGGTATTTAATTGTTTGGGAGGACTTCTTAGTACCTGCTGTTATCCATCTACTTTTGTGTGACGTTGATACAGACATGCATACTTTTGGAAATGCCTTTTCAAAGTTCAATTTAAATAATGTGGATTCTTATTCACATTGGTTTCCCTATACACTTCATCCCAGCGTTTTTTTTTTGTTTTTTTTTTTTTGCTAGTTCCTTTGAAAAATCTTTTATTTTCATTTCCAATGGATGTCATTTGTAGGCTTGTAGTTTATGGGATGATTTCATGTCTCATATTACTGTTGTTGTTTGACAGAGATGGTCTGATAATCCGAGATCTTTTACAGCTACATCACATTTTTCCCTGCCCATATTTGTGGCAACATGGTCAATTACTGATGAAGTCATTGTAGCAACCCTTGTTGCACTATTGACCAATAGGGAGAGGCCAAAACTTTGAAGTATATTTATGAAGGTGCTGCTGGATTCATTTATGATATTCATGTTGATTTTAATGTCCCCACACAGAATTGTGCTGAGCTTTGTACTTGAGACTTTATATAGAAATTCTGTTAATTTATTGAAAAACAGTGTCCACACTATCTCTGGGAGATCCATACAAACACAAAATTATTAATATCTTGGTGATATCAAGCCCTGTTAATTCAAACTGCTGGAGACACTCTTTAGGCAGGGGAACCTGTTGTCTGGATTTATCCTAAAAAAGACCTACTTCTCATACTGATGACAACAGGTATTTGACCATGTGTGGCCCGAGATCCACCCCCTATAATTTCACGAATCAGCTGTACCAATCTTCCTTTGCCAGTCCTGTTTAGGTATAGGTCACACCCAGTGAAACCCCATCTGTTGATAGTCCCGACGGGCATGTGAGCAAAGTTGGCTTCCCTAACCCCAAATTGATTCGCCTCACATCTCCATCAAGGTTTGGCCAATCGTGACACCGGAACAGCTCAACAAAGTGTACTGCCACAAGTCAGGGAAGCTATCTTGCCCAGGTCACCACCTATGTCATGTGCCCTATCCCTGTGCAAACTGTTTCCTGCCCCACCCACTATCACTACATGGTCTTCTTCTGTAAAGACCTTAAGTCCTCTATCACATGACTTTACCCTGCATTTGGCTGGAACATACTGGTGGCCTGGTATGTTGCCCCTAAACTTTCCTGTAACTCGGGGCCTACAACTCACCCATGCCTAATACCTAGCAGCAGCACTTTCTTCTTCCTAACATTTTGTATATTTCTAAGCTTCTTGGCCTCAGTTGAAGTGTGCTGCACATTTCTTGCTCCGTGTTCTACCAGAGGCTCTGGCAGTGGTAGACACACAGTTTTATCATCAACGCCAAAAACATCAGATCATGTTCTCTTTCTTCCTACCCTCCTACAAGCTGCCAGTTCACAACCACCCTCCTCCTCCCTATCTCTCTTGATCCTTATCAGTTCCTTCCTTGCTTCCTTCAACTGTGCCACAAGGGCACAGATTTTCCTTTCCTGTACCCCAACCAAAATGTTCCTACTGCATACTCTGCAGTTCCAGGAGAGAGCCTCTTCTGTTCTCCCTCCCCCAGTGAAAATATTTCCTACAAGGTTAGCAACAAATCCCTCTACTCACAATGCTATAACAGCTTCCACATTTCCCACTCATGATCAGTTTCAAAAGAATAATTAAGTTTTAAATTTGTCCAGGACACGAGATTGGCTATATGTATGCAAAAATGACATGGAGGTCTTACATGCCATTGTTGTTGTTTTTGTACTGATTTAGAGATACAATGACAGGAGAGTGAATTAGTAATTACTTTGCTTTTAGAGAATTTACTTTAGTGTTTGGTCAGGTTTTAAATTTATGCCTAGATCGCCTCTAACTAGTGAACAATATGAAATGTGTTAGTTAAATACAATGTAAAAAAACTTTTAATTATACTTTTATTGTAACAATAGGCACTGATGAAACTAGTAGCTGCCTTTCTTAAACGAATTTACACTAGATCGCGTGTTTTTAATACAATTTTTTGTGTTTTGGAATGCAAAATTGCGCATTATGTCACAATTATCGTGACTTCAGATTACACAAAGTTTTTTTTTTTTTTTTTTTTTCAAGAATAATCTCTATGGGGACGCAAATATTCAGTTTTGTGACAAGAATGGACACTACAGCAAATATACAAAACAAAGGAAATTTAAATTTGACACTATTTCCTCTCAAATAAGTTCTTTTAGTGGACGAAGAAAACACCTGTGATCTCACTCGCTGGACATCTTGTCTTCCTGTTTGTTTACTTACTGGGCGTGAAGGGTAAGCTTTTGGCTTAAAAAAGGTAGCTGGAGATTCCACACAGCACACCAGGTATGAGATTAATTATGTAATATGCACTATACTGAAATGCCTTGTGAGACGTCTATAAATTCAAATATGCTCAATGTTACTTTCCTGTTTCAGTACACAATGCCTGCATTCTGATTTAGTGTTTACTTATAGGACCTGTCACTGGATGTGAGGGATAAGCTTTTGGCATACCATGGCAGCAAGAGCATCCAAACAGCACACCATATATGCAACTGATTGTGTGTAAGCACAATACTGAAATGCCTTGTGAGTCATCCCTATATTCATATGCCCAATGTTGCTTTCCTCTTCCGATACACAATGCCTTACAGGACTGTCAGTAAATGAGTGTGTTGGAGGCCAGCTCTGTCCATCACTGTGGCTGTCGGATAGAGAGACCAACAGCTGTGCAGGGGCTCCAGGTGCAATTCCTGGCCAATTTGAGAATTTATCCTCTCAGAGTTTGGGTGTTGTGTTGTGCTTATCACCATTTTACCATTTCTTTAGATGCAAAAATAAGCAGTATCAACTGATGTAGACTTGCAGTAGGCAGCCGATTTCTCCTGCATACGATCTCCCGGCCAGAAATGCCATACTGTCATTTCATTTCACGCTACATATGAAACTGATTCTCTGATATGCACATTATTGAATTGTGAGTCATCTCTTAATTTGTATATGCTCAGTCGGTTTAATATTAATTTGAAGGGCTCTAGAGTAAGCAGTGTGTAGTTGTGTGCACTATGGTGAGTTGTCGTGTCACCTAGCATGGCAATACAACATGTGACTGCAACAGTGCCTAGTGTTGTCTACTTCACTGCATGAGAAATAGAGCTGTCACGATGGCCAGTCTGACCTCAGTACTACATGTTTGCATATTGGCCAGTGGATACTTGGAGCAAATCCAGTAATACTCACATATGAAGATTCGTTTATCTTTAACATCACAGAATCATGTTTCTATATCTGCTCCATCCCCATTCCCCAGTGGAAGGGGGTCACAATTATTTTGTGCACATGAGGCTGCTAGCAATTGGATCCTTTCTACTTTTCAAAATTGCATTAACTTTCCCGTGCTCATCCATCCCTGTCCTCAATCCTTGGCCTGGCTATCTTTTTTTGTTGATATCCCTTACAGTATTATTCCTCTTGCTTTACAATTCCCTTTTTGGAAATTTTGGTCCCTCTTTGGGGATTGAACTACTCTAAATTTTGTCTCCATGGTGTGAGCCAGCTGTGGAACAACACCATACATGAAGTCTTTGGCATGTGGGCTTACCATCTCTTCCATTTTTTACCGGAAGCCATTGCCCTTTTTGTGCTGTACAGCTAGCACAGTAGTCATTTCGTGTTCTTGGGGTGTTATGTACTCTTTTGATGGAGTCCTCTGAAAACAGGGATGACAGTTCTGATACACGAGCTGCTACCTCCCTGTGTATGCCTAGGAGTAGTGGCTTGTCATTCTGAAGCATTGGAACTCCCAGCAACAGCCCCTATGGCATTGGCCCTTGGTGTGGCTGAGTAGTGCACAAGGGGAGAGCCCCTGATTGGTTTTGGTGCTATTAGGGTCTACACTTTGTATCAGACTTAAAAAACCGGCCGTCTTTGGCTGACCTTTAGTCAGGAACGACTTTTCATGGTACCCCTTTTCAACTTACAACTATCCCCTCATGGGAGGAGGGTCAGACTCGCTTGCTTGGGGTCAAATCTTTTCCCCATTACCTGGTCTGCATCAAGACTGACAAGGACACCTTCCCACCATGAACCCATTATTTTGGTAGAAACTATCAAAGACAAGTTTGGCAAACCATTACTCCTCACTAGCCTTTGAATATGCTTCAGGGTGTCTTTTTCATAGAGACCACATCTTCCAAACTGGTGAAGCATGGGCCAGTCTGGAGTGGCAAGGCATTCATTTTGTTCATCATATTCAGAAAGGCACTAAGGACAACCACACTGATAATGACCACTTTATTCTGGTCTTTGAAGGGGATACCCCCAAGACAAGGTCAAGGTTATGGCTTATCACTGTGCACTGTGATGTATGTCCTGCCACTGCTAAAATGTTTTTGGTGTTTATGATTTGTACACATGTATTAATCCTGTATGCAATGAATGAGGATGCCCAGGTGTGCCTTTGTTCTACTGACCACATGTATTCATTGTCACAACTGTCGCTGGTTTGTAAGAAGGAAAGAATATATTGGGGTTTACGATCAGCTTCGCCTTGTGTCTACAAAAATCTACTATTGACTCTGTTACATCCTTTCCCCCACCTTATTCCAGTGATGCCTCACTCTTCTCTCCCTCTCCCCTGAACTTACATCTTCCTCCCCTCCAACTGTTGCTCCTTTCATCCACCAGAGAAGTGCCTCTTCTCTGGTGTCTGCTGCCATTAGGGCCTCCTCTCAGTCCAAGAGTCTGCTGGTACACATTGGCCATGGAACCGTCAGCTCTAGCATCCCCAAGGTTGCCTGGTCTCTCTTTATAGAACTAGCAGAAGCCTCTCTCTCCCCCCTTACCTCTCTGGCATCTAGCGTGTGTCCTCCTCTACTTATGAAAGAGAAGAAGGGACATAAGTCCTGGGATGAGGACACTCCATTGCTGAGGAGGATGGCATTCCATAGGGTTCAGTGTTAAGTATCCTTTTCCTCATCACTATTAAAGGACTTGTGACCTCCGTCAAACTGTTGTTGGTCACCCCTGCTCTGCATGTGGATGACTTCTGTGTTAAATAACTCAAACACTTGGTGGCTTTTGTGAAGTGACAGTTCCAGGGTGCCATGTGGTATGCTTCTGCATGGACCTTCTCACACAGTTTTCAGTTTTCTCCTCTTAAATTGTGGGTGGTGCATTTCTGTCACCATATTGTGTACGATACCTACTGGAGCTCTATCTCGAGACCCAATTTCTGATTGTGGTCCACCACTTCCATTTCTTGGGTCGTCTTATGACATTTACTTGTGTGTGTGTGTGTGTGTGTGTGTGTGTGTGTGTGTGTGTGTGTGTGTGGGGAGGGGGGGGGGTGGCATGGTAGCCAAATTTAGGGCTCAGTTGCTCCTTCCATACTGATCCTCTTGGAGCAGGTCCACCATTGTGGTATCTATCTGATCATCAGTACCTTTTGCACTAGCCGTATTGTTTCCTGGTTGAAGCTGGGGTTGTCCCCCACTCACTGCCCTTTTGGTACAACAGTCTAAGCTTCCTGTTTCCTATGCCATCACCATCTTCTCTTTCCCCCACACATCCCTTATATTTTATACTTTAGCAGCAGGAAATTGCTCGCTCTTCAGGTGAGTTTAACAGTTGGGCTCCAGCTTGCAGTCCTTTGCCATGATTTTTATCTTCCCTCTTTGTCCTGTTCCCCGTTCTCTCCAAAAACCTCCTCCCCCTTGGTTAGTTCCTTGATCCCAGATTCAGAGGGGTCTGTGTTTCATTGTTTGTTCTGCCAGCTTTTATGGGAGTTTCAGGCTGCTGTTGTGTTTTAATGGAATGGCTCTAGGCTCTAAATCTGCTAATTAGAAGGAATGTGCCTTCTGCTGGCAAGTCAAGTAACACCATCTCTTACCTGCCCCATGTAGCATGTGTACTGCATAGCTAATGGCCATTTACCAGGTTCTTTAGTATGTTTAACAGTCCTCTCCCACCCACGTTATGTGCAGACTCGATAACTGCCCTTGAGGCTATCAGGCAGTGGTTTTCCCTCCCTCTTCTTGGTCTATGACATCTAAGACCACCTTACCAATCTTGACCATGCTGGTTGTTCAGTTGACTTTCTTTGGGTTCCCACTCATGTGGGTATCCCAGGTAATGAACTGCTGATCCTGTGGCTGGAGGGTGTGCCCCTTTTGTGTGACCTCTCTGGTGCTGGGTCATGTCCAATTCCTTTTTGCTCAGCCTTGAGCTGACTCTTGGAGGCCAACCCCCTGCCTAATAAACTTATTGCGATAAGGGGACTCTTGCCACATGGACCACTGGGGATCTACCATCCTCTGCGAACTTCGTATTGGTCATACAAGGTTGAATCTAAGCCTCTTACTCCATAATGATCTGTAACCCCCACATTTTATGAGACTCCCCTACCATTTGGCCTTTTGCACTAAACACACTCTTCCATTCTCCATTATCACAGATGGTAGCATACAACCTTACATAGTTACATCTGTCTTTGGTTTTCATCATAAAAGTGGTTTGTTCCCTAGATTTAAGTACCTGAATTCTCTTCCACAATTGAAGGCTTTCATCATTGCTTTCATGCTGGTCAGGTTTTCCTCTCCATTTTGTGCTGTTTCATCACCACCCCCTCTTCTTGTGTCATCCCCCATTGTGTCGCAATCATGGTATGAAGTGGGAACTGGGGTGGGTTAGCAGTGATTCCAGCACCATGTCACACATAGCACCATTGGGGTGTCTTATGATCTCCCCCTTCCTCCCTCCAGTTCTTTAATCTTCCTGCCACCCCAGTGTTCCATCTTCATTTGCCTGTTTTGCTTCGCCATCAAATAGATTGTGCTGTTGGTTTGCTGCTCCCACAGTCTCTGCCACTTTGGATCTTGGGACAAATGATGTCACTGTTTCGTTCCTCTCCTCATTCAGACAATCAATCAACATCTGCAGCCAGCAGGCAAGCAGTGAGACTTGGTATCTGCTCTCTTAGCATCTGTGTCAGGGTGTTACTAGCATTAATGACAAGTTTGAAATTATTACTTGTTTCCAAATAAAAACAGCCACTTTTGTGCCCTGGTAAATTAGAACTACAAAATTATATGCTTAAATTTAGGAAATAATGGCCCGCTAAAAACAGAAAATTCTGGAATATGAGTTATTTGGTTACAGATAACTTTTCAAAAAGGGGGATTTTTTTAAAAAGTAAAATTATACTGCAAATTGGAACGTGAAAGGCTTTCAGTTGGGTTATATTGCTAATTCATAATTACTCATTCCTAATTCCAACTGCATGTGTTTGTACTGATATTGAAATTATTATTTATTCACCAAATTTATTTTTTGGTAAATGAGTTACATTATCAGGAAAATTGTTCACAATCAATCAGATGTTAGTGTATTCTTTGCTAGAATATGAAAATATTTAATCTGTTTAACAGTTGCACTAGTGTTAACCATCTAGCTAGATCAAAAATAAATATATATTACAAGTTGACGATTGCAACTCACTCTGTTGTCACATTGGGACAGTTGTCAAATGTGTGGCCATCACCAGCAGTGCGCTGAGCCTCAGTCACAGTCATCACTGCCCAGCACGGCTTGGGAGGGGGCTGACCCAGTGATGCCAGCATTCTAGGCTGCTGGCACAAGCCGCAGCAGTTTCTGGTGGTCCCATGTGTCAGCAGAACTGCCGCACCAGAGGCCAGTGAAGAAGGAAGGAATATCGACATCTGACATTCTGTCAACAGTGAGGCCGTCAGAGACAGAGCATAAGCTCTGACTGTTTCAAGGATGGGGGAGAAAATTGGCCTTGGCCTTTCAAAGGAACCATCCCAGAATTTGCCTTGATTGATCTAGGGAAATAATGGAAAACCTAAAACTGGATGGCAGGACACGGAATAAAGCCATCATGTTCCTGAATGTGAGATCAACACACTAGCTAATGTGGTGTAAACCTTCATCCAGAAGTGTTCACAGTTTCTTCTGTATCAGGAACTGCCATGAGTATGCAGCTTGAGGAATTTGTTTTCTTTGCTCAAAACAGTCTCCTCCGTACTGCAAGTTTTCTCTTGTGACTCCTTTGTGGGCTATTGAAAGAGACGCCACTACTGGCATGAACAGCACCTACACTAGCCTTCAGTGAAGTTACCATTTTGTTGGCCAGCTAAACTTCAGTAACTGAAATACCAGAAACAATTTCTGCCAGTACCTCTGTGTCACAGGAACAAACTGGCTTCAGAATTTTCCTCTCCAACATTCATAAGTAGTACATCTGGTAATTCAGAAATTTCAAACGGTTTTTCTTCTATACTCTCTACTTCATAAACATTATGTATATGCTTGCACGTATTTAACTTAATGCTATAATCAATACATGCATAGTAATATCTATTAATTCTTACTTTACAGTCAGTGCACACTAATTTGGAGTTACAGTGGATAATATTTTCTTCCACAAGGTAAACTTCAAGTGATTTTGTGGCTGGTACTTTCCAACCTCTGCCTACCTTTCTAGTTGAGTCCTTATTCATCAAAATACTGGATTCGTGCTTATGGTGGATGTTTTCATTTTACTTGTTAGTTTTGCTTTCACAATGACAATGAGCCTGTCAAACAGATTTGCTGTTACAAGCAACGTGAATGCAAGTACACCTTTATCCAAATGTTTCACCTGCTTTGCATTTCCATGTAGAGTTAGTGGTGGTAATATGCACCCCCCCCCCCTTAATATCTTAATAATATTTAGCTGAACTCTAGTGGTGTATTAACATACCATTATTGGTTAATACTTAGATGCAACCTACTAAGTATTGGCAACAGTTTCAAATAGATTAAAAGTATGGTATTAATGCATTTTTAAGCTGTCTACACTAGTTTACAAGGTGTATGTGACTGTAATGTGGACCCCAGGGTCCATATTATAAGCAGACCGTAAAATGTTTTTATTTCTGTTTTCAGATGCCTAGGACTAATCTGGCACCTAAATGAACCCGTAAAAGGCAGGTGTGGGATAAAAACAAAATGCGAGAGGCAGTGTCTGCTGTTGTAGTAAAACTCATGGGAGTTAAAAAAGCAAACATTGCGCTGTCCCAAAAACAACTCTGTGCCAGTATGTGTATGAGGCTAATACCTGACAGATGTTGAAACTAAAAAGTTTGGAAGAAAACCAGCTGCCCTAGAAAGAGAACTAGTGGTTTACATACACTATATGGAGGCCAAATTCTATGCTTTTACTAGTATGGATGTTAGAAAAATGGCCTACCAACTTGCAGTTGTGAATGGAAGGGCTTGTCTTGGCCATTTTCTTCGACGTCATCAAGATAAGCTTTCGATTAGAAAGCCAACTGGAACATCATATGCTCGAGCAAAACGCTTTTCGCATGAGAGAGTTAACTCATTCTACGACTTGCTATAAGCTGAATTCTGGAAACATAAATATCCAGAAGATCGTGTATGGAACGTTGAGGAAACAGGCCTTAGTGTAGTTCAGACTGATACTGCAAGCAGAGGTAAACGCCAAATTTGTTCTCTGACTGCTGCTGAGTGTGGGTCTCTAGTAATGGTCATCTGTTTGCTGAGTGCAGGAGGTTCTTATGTTGCCCTGATGTTCGTATTCCCGAGAATGGATGAGGGGAAAGACCATTGTTTCAACTGATCTGCTGTACAAAAAAGAGTTAGAAGTCATTATTAAAGAAAAGAGAGGAAAAGAACTTTGCCAAAGACCCCCTAGTGAGATAAGCTTCTACATCCTTACATTTGTCCTCTAGCCATCCATGTCTGCTTAGCCATTTTGCGCTTCCTGTCGATCTCATTTTTGAGACGTCTGTGTACCTTGTTGGCTGCTTCATTTATTGCATTTTTATATTTTCTCCTTTCATCAATTAAATTCAATATCTCTTCTGTTATCCAAGGATTTCTAATAGCCCTCGTCTTTTTACCTATTTGATCCTCTGCTGCCTTCACTACTTCATCCTTCTACTGTATTTCCTTCCCTTGCCAAAGAAACACACTATATCATAGGATCCAACAAGTTTGCTTTCATGGAGCATCCACTGCCAAATATTCTCGCTGTAGTGAGTCTTAAGTGCACCCATAAATGTACGATCTAGCAGTTGCAGGAGTAGAACAATTAGCCTCAATAACTTCGTCATTCTTGGGCGGCAGTTCATAGTTACAATTCGCTGAAACCTGCCAGCTTGATCACCCAACCTGTTGGCGTCGTCTTTTTTACCTGGTGTGCTAGGTGAAGGCAACTCCAATCGTTCAGCTCCAGATACAATAACCTCTTTATCTGACGGCCTCTCAAGTCCGATGTCAGTTTTGTCTTCCGGGAGGAAATCTGCATCGGTGAATACGGACTGGTCCGTGGGCCATACTCCAGTAGCTTTCAAACCTTTAATAGCAAATAGCATTGTTGCACTTTTGATGAATAAAGCGTTGAAATTTGAAAGACCACCGCGGCCTGCACATCCCTCGGTCCATACGCGGAGTCCATACGGAGGGGAGAGGCGACAGGTATATATACCACACCGCCCGCCGGCATAGGACGTCAGTCAACAGGAGTAATCTGATGATGATGGCACGCTACGCCGTGACTGGAACACGATAGTGGGAAAAGGAAGAGAAGGAAACGTAGTAGGTGAATATGGATTGGGGTTAAGAAATGAAAGAGGAAGCTGCCTGGTAGAATTTTGCACACAGCACAACTTAATCGTAGCTAACACTTGGTTTCAGAATCATGAAAGGAGGTTGTATACATGGAAGAACCCTGGAGATACTAAAAGGTATCAGATAGATTATATAATGGTAAGGCAGAGATTAAGGAACCAGGTTTTAAATTGTAAGACATTTCCAGGGGCAAATGTGGACTCTGACCACAATCTATTGGTTATGTCCTGTAGATTAAAACTGCAAACAGGTGGGAATTTAAGGAGATGGGACCTCGATAAAGAGAAAGAACAAGAGGTTGTACAGAGTTTCAGTGAGAGCATAAAGGAACAATTGACAGTAATGGGGGAAAGAAATACAGTAGAAGAAGAATGGGTAGCTTTCAGAGATGAAATAGTGAAGGCAGCAGAGGATCAAGTAGGTAAAAAGACGAGGGCTAGTAGAAATCCTTGGGTAACAGAAGAGATATTGAATCTAACTGATGAAAGGAGAAAATATGAAAATACAGTAAGTGAAGCAGGCAAAAAGGAATACAAACGTCTCAAAAATGAAATCGACAGGAAGTGCAAAATGGCTAAGCAGGGATGGATAGAGGACAAATGTAAGGATGTAGAGGCTTGTCTCACCAGGGGCACCCAAAATCAGTTGCCTGTTACCTGTCTAGCGGCGTAGATCGGCGTGCAGTGGTGTACAATACGTCGTTTCTGTTCGTGAGATCCTTGTTGCCAGCATCAGTCACTGACATACTTCGGTATCTGGAAGTGCTGGATAACAGCGTTGCATTGCAAGAAAATTGCAGAAGACGAAGAGGAGCTATTTGCGGAGTACATTTCCCCATCATGTTCTAGTTCTGGGTGGAGATTTTAATTTGCCAGATACACCAGGTGACCAAGAAGTCAGTATAAATTTGAAAACTGAATAAATCACGGAATAATGTAAATAGGGAGGTACAAATTGACACACATGCTTGGAATGACATGGGATTTGATTAGAACAAAAAAAAAAATACAAAAGCTCAAAAAATGTCCGACAGGTGGCGCTTCATCAGATCAGAATAGCATGACAAAGCAAAAATGATGTTCTTTACAGGAAATGCTCAATATGTCCACCATCATTCCTCAACAGTAATTGTAATCGAGGAATAATGTTGTGAAAAGCACTGTAAAGCATGTCCGGAGTATGTGGTGAGGCATTGGCGTTGGATGTTGTCTTTCAGCATCCCTAGAGATGTCGCTCGATCACGATACACTTGCGACTTCAGGTAACCCCAAAGCCAACAATAGCACGGACTGAGGTCTGGGGACCTAGGAGGCCAAGTGTGACGAAAGTGGCGGCTCAGCACACGATCATCACCAAACGACGCGCATAAGAGATCTGTCAGACATTTTGTGAATTTGTTTTTTCTAATAAATCCCCATGTCATTCCAAGCATGTGTCTCAATTTTTAACTCTCTATCTACATTATTCCATGGTTTATCACTTTTTCCAATTTATACTGACTTTTTGATCACCCGTTAGACTGAGAGACTCAAACGTTTATAACGGGTGGCAGGGACAAAGAATCCAGTGAAATTTTTTTAAAGTGCTTTATCTGAAAAACTACCTTGAGCAGTTAAACAGAGAACCGACTCGTGGCGATAACATATTGGACATTCTGGCGACAAACAGACCCGAAACAGTTAACGCAGAACACGCAATCAGCGATCATAAAGCGGTTACTGCATCACTGATTTCAGCCATAAGTAGAAATATTAAAGAAGGTAGGAAGATTTTTCTGTTTAGCAAAAGTGACAAAAAGCAGATTACAGAGTACCTGACGGCTCAACACAAAAGTTTTGTCTCAAGTACAGATAGTGTTGAGGATCAGTGGACAAAGTTCAAAACCATCGTACAATATGCGTTAGATGAGTACGTGCCAAGCAAGATCGTAAGAAATGGAAAAGAGCCACCGTGGTACAACAACCGAGTTTGAAAACTGCTGCGGAAGCAAAGGGAACTTCACAGCAAACATGAACATAGCCAAAGCCTTGCAGACAAACAAAAATTACGCGAAGCGAAATGTAATGTGAGGAGGGCTATGCGAGAGGCATTCAATGAATTCGAAAGTAAAGCTCTATGTACTGATTGGCAGAAAACCGTAAGAAATTTTGGTCTTATGTCAAAGCAGTAGGTGGAGCAAAACGAAATGTTCAGACACTCTGAGACCAAAATGGTACTGAAACAGACTGAAGGCCGAACTACTAAATGGCTAATTCACAGAGGAAGACTGCACTGTAGTTCCTTCTCTACACTGTCGCACATATGACAAAATAGTAGATGTCGAAAGAGATGGCAGAGGGATAGAGAAACAATTAAAATCGCTCAAAAGAGGAAAGGCCGCTGGACCTTATGGGATACCAGTTCGATTTTACACAGAGTACGCGAAGGAACTTGCCCCCCTTCTTGCAGCGGTGTAGCGTTCCGAAAGATTGGAAAAGGGCACAGGTCATCCACGTTTTCAAGAAGGGACTTCAAACAAATGTGCAGAACTATAGACCTATATCTCTAACGTCAATCAGTTGTAGAATTTTGGAACACGTATTATGTTCGAGTATAATGACTTTTCTGGAGACTAGAAATCTACTCTGTAGGAATCAGCACGGGTTTCGGAAAAGACGGTCGTGTGATACCCAGCTCTCGCTATTCGTCCATGAGACTCAGAAGGGCATAGACACGGGTTCACAGGTAGATGCCGTGTTTCTTGACTTCCGCAAGGCTTTCGATACAGTTCCCCACAATCGTTTAATGAACAAAGTAAGAGCATACGGACTATCAGACCAATTGTGTGATTGGATTGAAGAGTTCCTACATGACAGAACGCAGCATGTCATTCTCAATGGAGAGAAGTGTTCCGAAGTAAGAGTGATTTCAGGTGTGCCGCAGGGGAGTGTCATAGGACCGTTGCTATTCACAATATACATAAATGACCTTGAGGATATCATCGGAAGATCACTGAGGCTTTTTGCGGATGACGCTGTAGTATATCCAGAGGTTGTAACAATGGAAAATTGTACCGAAATGAAGAAGGATCTGCAACGAATTGACGCATGTTGCAGGGAATGGCAATTGAATCTCAATGTGGACAAGTGTAATGTGCTGCGAATACATAGAAAGATAAGGGATTTATCATTTAGCTACAATATAGCAGGTCAGCAACTGGGAGAACGCATTAGGAGTGATTTAAAATGGAATGATCATATGAAGTTGATCGTCGGTAAAGCAGATGCCAGACTGAAATTCATTGGAAGAATCCTAAGGAAATGCAATCCGACAACAAAGGAAGTAGGTTACAGTACCCTTGTTCGCCCACTGCTTCAATACTGCTCAGCAGTGTGGGATCCGCACCAGATAGGGTTGATAGAAGAGATAAAGAAGATCCAACGGAGAGCCGCGCGCTTCGTTACAGGACGATTTAGTAATCGCGAAAGCGTTACAGAGATGACAGATAAACTCGAAGACTCTGCACGGAGACGCTCAGTAGCTCTGTATGGGCTTCTGTTGAAGTTTCTAGAACATACCTTCACCGAGGAGTCAAGCAGTATATTGCTCCCTCCTACGTAGGTCTCGCGAAGAGACATGAGGATAAAATCAGAGAGATTAGAGGTCACACAGAGGCATACCGACAATCCTTCTTTCCACGAACAATACGAGACTGGAATAGAAGGGACAACTGATAGAGATACTCAAGGTACCCTCCGCCACACACCGTCAGGTAGCTTGCAGAGAATGGATGTAGATGTAACGAGCGTTCGATCGTCTGTTATGTTACAGCGTGTGTTAAGGAGGTGACACGAAAAGAACTGTTACCCGTTCCAAGCAAAGGGCTCCAATTTATGCAAACGTCTGTCACGCCTAAGGAAGGAATGCAAAAATAAACCGCGTGGTTTACAGGGATCGCCACGAAGGAAAACTAGTAATTTTGGGAGGAAACCCGTCGTCGTAGACAATTTCATAAAATCGATCCTTCCACAAACGATGGAGGGCTTTTACATCAATCTAAAAATAGTGCTGACATTACGGAAACTACAAATTGCCGTGAAACAAAAAAATCCAGTTTTACTCGTAACAGGCTCGCCAAAAGGAATATTTAACTTTTCTAAAATTCCATACTCTTTATGTAAGAAAGATTCTCTAATCTGTTTTTACACAAAACAAATAATCGTTGATGCTACCAAAACACATGTATCCTTTTTGACAGCTGACAATAGAGCAAATAGCCAATGGGTATAACATTGTCCACATACTTTTCACGTACGTTTACGAAGGCAGTGACAAAAAATGTAGTGCAAATCGGACTAGTACAACACAAGAAATTGTAAATTTCTTGTTACTTTTTAAACATTCATCGTGTTGCAAGACCTGTTAAGTTTCAACGCAATCCTTCAAAGAAAACTTCTATCCTTTAGTAGAAACACAAAGTGAGAATAATTCTTAAATTCTACAGTTTCATTGCGCTTTATGGAGTAGCAGTAGAGGAACGTACATTCACATGAATAGGCATTCGGTTCCATGTTTGTAGTAAAATCCCGACTTACGTTCATATGTTAATATTATTTACTCTATAGCGTTATGTTTCGGAAGAAGCTATCGTCTTTTGTATTCTTTACGGTACTAAAACACTCGTCTAAAAATTAACGCTGCCGGGCCGTGTATGCAGACGGCGTCGCCGCCGACTTAAAGCGCGCGCCGCGGCAGGGCGGTACTGCGTCGTGAGACAGCCTGTGGAGGCGCCCGGTGACGTGGCTGGGTAGCCAGAGTGGGGACAGACTGTAAACGGGCACAGTGAGGATCCATAAGAAACGCATTGTCGTTGATACAATCTGTCATATTTCAGTGTCAGTTAATAACGTATCTACCCTGACTAGAAAATTCGAAGCGCAAGGGACCGTTACAATCGAGTCTGCACATTTCGAAGTTCGAATAATTAATTCTATTTAACTCGACTTTAGATGAAATCAGGAAAAATCGAAATAAAATTTTTATTTTCTTTTTACTAACGTATTTCCAGTTTTCTTACATGTTATTTGCTTTAGTATTTGAAATGGAAGGTACACACAAATGTTCGAAAATACATACATTCAGCTTCATTCATTTTTCAATACTGAACAAACTGTTACGAATGGATGCATTTTGTGAACTAAATTTCTTATAAACCACCTTATGCCTTTGGATTTAGCGTGTCACTTCTTATTTGTATCTGAGACTTCTGTTCCCAGACTAACCGTTAATGATTTAGCGTTCCGTTAAGCTATAACCTCCGACAAATACCTTTTGTACCCTGCATTGAGTAAGGCAATACTATAAACTTTCGTCTCGCCCGGTCTGCTTGCTCCCGCTTTTTAATACTTATGAGCAACATTATCTTTCCGCTCGATGATCGTTTGCAGCTTGGATGGTGGAATCCCGAAACAATTCGTTACCTGCTACTTCTCGTTGCATTCCACAGCGTCGAAACTCGTTTCTGTTTTACGAATGTCGGAAACTTCCTGGAAAATATCCTAAAGTGAAAAACGTCTACTTTCTGCGTGGTCGAAGTTCCTTGTGTGACAAAATGGCGTCAGATTTGAATCACTATTAATTACGAGACTGACAGTGCGCAAACAAAGGTTAAGTCCACGTGGTTGTCACGTATTGCCTGTATTGGCATATGTGGGTCATTGTTAGGAATCATCTTTATGTAAAATTATAAACTGGTGAAGCTGTTAGCTAGGATTCTCATTTGTGTGTCATTGCGATGAACAGCTTAGGGAGCGCCGCTAGGAGTAACAGAAAATAAAAATATTCGCTGGAATATAAACGAAAATCTATATTGAGTTTAAACCTACGACACATAGGAAGAGTTCGTCTCAGGACTTGTAAATATTCTCTAAATTACAGAAAACGTGAGAAAAGCCCTCCCAGAAGCCTAAATAGGGCAGCGCTGAGAGAAGGTGACAGCTCCCTCAGAGTCGGAAAAAAAAGGAAGAAATTGCGCAACGCGATAACGTACTCAAAGGCTATATCGTACCCCAGCCACTGAAAAGTCCAAAATTGTGAGTGTGACCACTGTAATAAAGATATTGTTAACTAAATTTCATATTAATATGAAACACATGTTACGATTTTATCCCGACGTTTTCACGAAAACTCTATGGCCCAGACCTGAACTGCACACACAGAAATTTATTTGCAACGGATTAATAATATGCTGTGGTATTTCGTGCACTGTTAAAACAACTGATGAAACAGACAGAATTATCTGTTGTAAGCTAGGCGTTGACTTGTAATTATAGAATGTCTGCGGGTCGTTTTCATATGACAGTCGCCTCGATTAGTGAAGAAGTTGCTTCGGTTTTCTCGAGGCATTTGGGAACAGGTTGAAACAAACGATTAACAACCGTCGACTGCATACAGTCGCAAAGGCTGATTTCAAATGTCTTTGGTAACTGTAAAGCTACTTCACCTGGGTAGGGGGGACAGCTACTAGTCGGAGGTAAACACTTCCCCCTCACAGCGTTCTAATGTTGCCGGCTACACTATGCCACTCAGCGTCCGATGTAAACACAGCCGACAACAGGAAGTGTGACAGGACTACCAGACCGAGTTCAGAGCAGGAAACGGCCGGGGTCCCCGGTGGTCTAGTGGTAAGGGGGTCTGGAACGTTCCAGCGCCTCGGCTGGGGCTATTCGCCCCAGCCGGGCCGGGGTTCAATCCCCGGCCGGCGCTGGAATTTTCAGATTTCCGAACACTAGCCTCCACCTCTGCCCTGGCATGTGGCGCATGCCGGGCACCCCCGTGGGGTCCGTGCTTCGGATCCCACGTGGAGCTCACTCCCACACTACAAAATATACCTCATTATGCTGCTGCAATCACTTATTTTAAATTTTAATACGCACACTTTCTTCACCAGACCACATCTGCATATATTTTCCAGGTACTTTCTACATATTATATCTCACTGTCAAAAGAAACAGCATAGTATCATGAACATTTGTAGGATTACAACAATGAAAAAATATCCTTACTAAAAAAAACTAATACGTTTTATTTTCGTTTTTGTTCTAAATGCTGCTAAGATAACTACAAGAAATTGGAAGCTGTTTTGGTATTTAATAATCAGTAATTAGAAAAATAAATTTGGCTATAATACTGATACATATATTACATATTTACTTAGTACATTCTCAGTGCAGGAACAGGATAAATTGTTTCAATGTCAAAAGAAATGCAAAATATTATATCAAACTTTTTTTTAATTATTCAAGAGTCAAAATGAGATTATGATATGACACAGGTCACTAATGAGGTACTCTCTTTCTTTGTATGAAAGAGGATAATTATCCTGGTTTTATGTGAGCTAAATGTTAAATTAAACATATAACATTTAACATTTAACATTTAAAAAACGAATTTCTTGGCGATTTTACTGACAGGTCTACATGTTTCATATTATATTTCTGACGGTAGTTAGCTGACATCCTCTCAGGCTCAGCTTTATATGGAAGTATCTTGCAGGTCAGAAAATAAATTTTATTACTACCTCTACAGATTCAGTTGGTCTATTGTTGTTGTACTATTGTTGCATTGCGAGAGAGAGACTGCTACTATAGCTGTTTTCTTTTTCTATTAAATTCCGTCCCATATCTCCATTCTAAATGCTAAAAATCGTGGATAAAACTTTTAGCAATACTATTTCCTTTTCACCACATCGCTGCTAGGTGTCGCTACTGGTCCCTCACACAGTCAGTTGTCTGTAGCGCAGGGCTTCGCTACCAGTGGACTCACTCTGCCGGGATTTGCTGCTTCATTCCTGAACGAGTACGCCGGCTGAAATACCCGCTAAATCCTCACACTAAACGAGAAGCGTAATAGCACCAATACCAAATAAGGCAACTCGTGGTCAGTGCGAATATTTTCAAACCACCACTATGATAACTCCTAGCTGAAAATACTGATACAAACTATTTGCAGAGGAATGGAGCACCTTACAGAAGCTGATTTAGAGGAAAATCAATTTGGAGGGTACAGCACCCATATTTATAACATCTTTCGATACAGAAAAAACTTTTGACGATGTTGACCAGAATATACAGTTTGAATTTAAGATGCAACCAGGAATAAAATATAGCGAGCGAAGCATTACTTAGAACTCCACCAGAAACGAGACAGCAGCTGTACGAGTTGAAGGACATGAAAGAAAGGAAATACGTGACAAGTGAGTGAGACAGGATTCTAGTCCATTCCCTGATGTTATTCATTCTTTATACAGGGTGTTTCACAAATCATGCTTCACACTACTCAGGGCTGTTCAGGGGACGTAGCTGATGAAGTTTTACATAGGAATCTACTTCTGAAAACGTCATCCAGCGACGCTACAGAGCGTCAAAGTTATAGATACCGGTGCATACAAAAATAGAGGGATCCCACGAAGATGTTACAACCTTTCTAAGATGATGCAGATGGAAAAATGCATAAATTTGAGATTATGTCCTTGTACCGGAAAATTATAACAGAGAACCTTTCTGTTACCTCAGTATGTACCGTTATCGTTGTTGCTAAGATGTAGGACAGGAAACTTTCAGGTGTGGTGGTACGGAACGAGAGAAGAAAACAATGTGCAGTACACATAGGCTGTTACATGCATACATTAGGAACCATGAGCACTTGTTCATCTTCGCTAGCGTTCTTTGTAGGAACTATATCGCTTCTGTCCGATATTTTGAGAATGATACAATTATTTTTTCCTAAAACCTAGCAGCTGAATAGTGCTTGAAACGATATAAATGGTACTTATGATTTATGGTATGGAGACAGAAACGGTAGTTCACTTTAATGATAACAATATACAGCAAAATTCTGTAATGTTTCTGCAAAATGCCATAACACCCAAATCCTGAAATATAATCGGATATTTCGAATGTGGTACGACACCAGCTGTACAGTTTACTGGACAGATACAGAGTTTTCCGAAATTCTAGCACTTTTAGAGGGAACTAAGCGACAATATTTTTAATTTGAACCCCCGTACGGAAACGTATACTTTCCGTGCTACAGCCGTTTGAATACATGTTTGCTACGTGGGTAGGCAACAGGGTAGCCATCGTGGGATGGCGGAAGGGGTGGGGGAAGATGCTTACGTCGGATGTCATTCACCGTCAGCCCTGCCACTCTGACAAGGTTCGTGCGTCACTCAAGTGTCTCTCAGTATTAGAGAAATATTGCGGAGTGCACTTTTGCCGAATACACCGATATGATCCTACTGTATGGCGAAGTTCGTCGCCTTTATCAAGCTCGTTCTCAGCAGCGTCCAACTTCACGGCATACGCTTTTCGCCACAACTGTTCAACGACTTTGAGATAATGGTGCGTTCACCGTCAGCACGGGTGACTGCAGTGCTACAAAGAGACGCAGCGCACCTAAGTTTCAAAAGGCCGTATTGTAAAGAAGAGTGTTTCTAAAAACTTATCAAGTTTCCTTTCAATGAGTGGAATTGTGGAACTATCGATGTACTGGGTCACAGCTAATGACTTACTTGTACAAGTGGCCGCGTTACTAACATGTTTTCCGACGGCTGTAGCGAGGAAACGGTGCGTTACAGGAGATGGGTTCCAATTCAGAATACGAGTATTGTGTACTCATTCCCCATCTACACTAGGAGTTTGTAACGGAAATTTCGGAACATCGTGCATGTTTCCGGTATATTGTACAGTTGTTGTTCCACCATAATAGAAATTTCGAATACATTTCATAATTTCTGAGAGCTCATCAGGCGCGACTACCGTGTCCGCAGTATAAAACCCAGGGGGCCTCTTGCGTACGGGGGCTCTGACGCCCACGAGAACAACTGTAGGTAGAGAGCGCAACACAGCTTCTTTGATGGACATTTCACTCTAATGCTGCCAGATGTGTCTATTTTTAGAGGTATCTTGAACCGCCTCGCACCAGCTTTAAGCTCAAAGCCGAATGTCCTAAATTCTGGCCACTGCTAACATTCTGAAATACACTATCGGATCAAAAGTATCCAGACACCTGGTAGTGGACTTCAATATGCGGTATGACCACCTTTTGCCATTACGAGGGGTTAACCTCTGCTGGGAACGCTTTCAGTGTAGACGATATTTTATGCATCACACATGTTGAGAGTTTCATCTGTGTGTACGTACGTGACAATACACTGGCCAACAAGATCTCCACCTCTCTCCCCAATTTTGGAGCTATATGGGATTCTCCTTGCAACCAGGTCGAGATTTTGACAATGTAACAAATCAATTGAACTGAATATGGTACGACATCCGTCAGGAGGACATCCACCAACTTTATCAATGAAGATCAAGTCGAATAGCTGCTTCCTTAAGGGCCAGAGGTGGCCCAACGCGTTATGACTTTCTCCTGAATGAGGCACCCAATTTAACAGCAATTGTTATCATTTGTTTGCCTTTACACGTACATCACATCTAACGATTTCCTTCACACTGGGATAATTTATTGGTGGTACTGTTTAGAGTGTAAATATGCAGGGTGTATCAAAAAGGATCAACCGATTTTTTTAAAAAAAGTAACTATTATGTTATTCGACATATGTGCGTGAATAGCGTACTGCTGGAAAGAGCAAACCCTACGGCTTTACATGGTTACCGCTTGGCAGCAGCACTGTCCGACCATTTCAGTCCTAGTAAAAATGGTGTCGCGGCGTCAGGAAGCGTTTTGTGTTCTGCATTTTGCGCAGTGTGGGCAGTAATAAGTGTTCGACGTGACTTTCGTACAAGGTACGATGATGATCCTCCTCCAGCACAGAGCATTAGATGATGGCATCAACGATTAAGAGAAAGAGAAGGTTTGCGGAAAGGCGAATCGCCGGGCCGTCCCCGAATGCCTGACACAGACGTCAAACGCATCCGCCACAGTTTCACGAGGGGTCCGCAGAAATCCGTTCGCCGTGCAGCTCGAGAGCTCAGCACGTCCCCGATGTCCGTCTGGCGTCTCTGCGTCGACGTTTATGCATCAAACAATATTAAATTTAGTTAATGCGAGCTGTTCGTGAGGGCGATACATCGTGTGAAGTTCCATAATTTCACTCTTGTCAAGGTGTAGGATGGCCGTTTTCTCCCACAGTTAGTGTTTAGTGACGAGGCAACACTCCATTTACACAGAGAGGTGAACTGTCATAATGTGACAATATGAGGTACGGGACAACCACATGAAGGTGTACATCATAAAATAGACTCTCCTAAATTTAATGTATTTTGTACAGTTTAGAGGGAAAATGTGTATGATTCATATTTCTTTGCCGGAAACACTGTTACAGTAAGCATATATCTCGATATGCCTGAAAACTTTCTCTTCCCACAGTTTGATTCGAACGACTTCATTTTCCAATGCGATGGGGCACCGCGACAGTGGCATCTGGAAGTGTGGGAATTTCTAAATCAAACGATTGCTGAACGATGGATCGTTCACACTGGACTAAATCACTCACCCTTAGACTACTAGACTCCAAGGTCACCGCACCCGACTATATGTGATTATATATGTATGGTTTTGTAAGAGACTCTTTATGTACCTACATTACCAACAGCAATAAATGAACTGAGACATCGCATAACAGCACCTGTGGAAACTGTAACTCCAGACATGCTTGCTGCAGTGTTGGTACAATTTGAACACCGCATTGACATGTTCCGTGCATCTCAACGATGCATATTGAACACCAATGAAAAGGATGAAAATAACTTTTGTAGTTTTCGTACATCAAAGGACAAAATTCATTGTATTCATTGTATATGTTTCTTAGTTCCAGAAATATAGACGGCCCAGGTCGGATGATTGTTTTTGATACACCACGTATAGATAATGCACTTCAAAACCTCCCAATAATTAGGCCACTACCAAGATGGGAGACAACAAGTAGTCACACATGCGTCTTTGCATGTGTTGGATAAAAAGTGGTAGCACAATGCCATAATATGACGGATGTGAGTCATTCGGTACGCACACTTTCTGTTGCTGACAGATGGTGGGCTGAAGTAGTAAAGTCAGCAGCACAAGTCGTGTTTGAGTCAGTTGCAGTGTGTACTCTCTCAGAGATGGAGAGGCTAGCTCGAGTACCTTAATAGTATGTTTGGGAAACACGAAAAACGTGCTTGGGTGCAGACTGGAAGGGCACGTGGTTGGAGCGCGCAACAATCTTTCCTTCCAGTGCTGCATTCTACCAACTTACACGACGCCAAACGACGAGCCCTGTGCAGGAGCACCGCATACGTGGCAGCGGGACATACTGGGACATCCACCGTATTCATCCGGTAGATTCCCCCCAATTATGGCCTGATCACCCAAATGAACGAAGTATTTCGTGGCACGTCTTACAGCAAATGATAAGACACAATATGGCGGTCCTAGCGAGACATCATCACAGATGGATGCACAGACAGTGTATGAAATCTTTCATGTGGGTGTGGAAAGTGATCGAGACGCGAGACGGAAATGTGATAAAGTGAATTTTAGTCAATGAAGACTGACATGAATTATAGCCAAACTGCCACTATTTTTCATTCACCTCCATGTATATTACCATACCCGTTTATTTTTACTCATAAAAATTTGTCAGTAATCTTGTATGAAATGTTTTCACAATTTTTGTTTGTTTTCTAGATGTATAGCAATTCGGTAAGAAAAATGGAAGAGTTTGATTTTTACTTACAATACTGCTCTGGCTGCACATTTTTCTGGGATCGGAACTGATGCCCTTAGCGTGAATGTACTTTGGCTTGCACCACAGCACATTTACTTGACGCAAAATACGACGAAATACTCTGCCAATACAGTTCGATTACCGTCTCGTAACTGTTGGACCTGGTGGTCTACCGGCACAGCGCGTGCCTGCAAATCGAGAATCTCGGGATCGAATCCAAGATGAACAAATAAATTTTTCTGTCTGCTTTTAATACAGCCTTCACCTCTCAATGATATGAGGAGTCGGTAGAAACAACATGTGGTGCGGATTCCACGTTAAACTGCCGATTCCCTTTCCCCGGTTGGACAACTGGAGTACGTTAATGATAAGCATGTCTTCAAAGTGCCGTCCAATTGAAAGACTTAAACGAGGGCACTGAAATAAGCGAAATTTATTATTATTATTACACTGTCCAGTCGCAGTAATCTGACCACGTGTTAAAATACCGAATAAACACCTTCTGCAGCACGAGACGTACAGGAATAGAGTCAATGATGTAACGAGAGTCATAAGAAGCCATTCCTACCCCAGTACTTGTCATGCTGCGATAGAATTCTATCGATTGAGGATCCGTGGCACAAACTACTCGATCGAGGTGACCTTTCAGATTCTCGATTGGGTTTAAAGGTGGAAAATTTGGTGGTGAGGGCAGTACGGTAAATTCATCCTAGAGCTTTCAGAACCACGCACATACACTGCGAGCTATGTTACACGTGCATCTAGGGGTGGATTTGGTCCTCAAGGATAGGTGCGTACTAGGGTTGATCCATTGTGCCTTTCAGAACAACGAGATCACCCAGGGAGTGCCACGAAAACATTGCCCACACCATAACACTCCCTCAGGGATGCAGGGCGTTTGCTTTCAATCTGTCCGATGGAGCACAAAATGTGATGAATATGGAGAGGCCACCTGTAGCACTCAGTGGACTTTCAGTTGTGGTACCGGCGTGCAAATGCAAGCTTTCAACGCCAATGAAGAGCAGTCAGCGTGGGTGCAGGGACCAGGTGCCCACTGCGGAAGCCCATAAGTTGTTGAGGAAACATTGGTGGCAGCCCTCGGTTCGCCTGGGCTGTCAGCTGCACAAAAGTTGCACGTCTTCTCGCCAGCACACACATCTGCAGCTATCGTTCACCTGTGTCGCCTACTGCCCGTAGTCCAACACACTTGCCTTGGAGCCGGATTAGAATACCGAGATTTTGCCACTCACGGTTTACTTTACATACAGTGGCATGTGAAAAGATTACAGATTTTGCCGTTTCGGAAATGCTTCCACCCTTGGGAAGAAAGCCAACGATTATGCCCTGTTGGACGTCACATAAATCGCCCCTTTTACGCATTATGACAACGACTTCACTGTTTCCAGCCTCCTCCCCCCACCCCCATTCATCACCTACTAATGCTATCTCCTGGAGTCTATGGGTTATTACACGTTGACCTCGAAAATAGGAGTTGGTCATATTAATATGACTGGATCTATTATTATTATTATTGAAACTTCCTGGCAGATTGAAAATGGGTGCCGCACCGAGACTCGAACTCGGGACCCTTGCCTTTCGCTGGCAAGTGCTCTACCAACTGAGCCACCCCAGCACGACTCACGCCCTGTCCTCACAGCTTTACCAGTGCCTCGTCTCCTACCTTGCAAACTTTACAGAAGCTCTCCTGCGAACCTATTATTGTTATTATTTCGTTGTTGTCCAGTTGCCTACAGTAATTTACTTGCTACAGTAACATTTTCTTTGCCTTTGCTGGAGTTGTCTTTCAAGTTTGCAGGGTCCGGCGCTACTGGACTGCGATATTACTGTTATTTCAAAATGAGCCGTTTGTTACTCTTAAAACTAACAAGGAGAGCCCCCAGCGGTGGGATCGACTTTTTGAATCCAAATAAGCCGTAGTGCAACTTAAGATCCCTGCATCCAGGTGGCCCTCGGTTTGAAAGTAACTGACGGAAAAGATTTCAAAATTTTGCGTGATGCTACATAGCGTGAAGGAAGTCGTATTCCACAGTCTGGTTACGTGTCATAATGGTTACGATAGAAGCTTAACCATGCCTCGTCAGGTGCAGTAAATTTTTTTTAAAAATCTTTATCGAAATGACTTTGATGTTTATTTGTACTCTATTTATTGGTTTAAATGTAATTTCTTTCGTTCAATTCTTTTGTCACATCGTTTTAGTCACCGTATGAACTTTTCCATTTGTTTAATTTTTCTTCCAATCGGAATTTTTGTGAATGTGTAATTTATTATACCTATCTGTTTGACTATTGAATTACTTCAAAACTCCGATAAATGAATTAAAAAACAAAGGACGAAATAATCTATTTATATTGACTGTGCATTAATGTGAAAAACGTTTTTCTTTGGGAGACGTGCCTTTTTTTGCATGGTAATCGATATACATAACATAAAATCTTTGTGCACTATGGAAATTATAGTGTAGATGAGGACACAAATGAGAGAATGTTTTCTAAGTAAAATAAAATTCAAGCAAAGTGAGAAATCGATATAATGTACACAATAACGTAGACGAAAATACAGGGTAATAAAAACAGGAGACATTAAATCGGAATTGATACATGAAGATAATTAAAAGTTCACAAACAAATATTTCCAGTGGAGAAGGGATGATAAGAAGAAAAACTAGACCAAATGAAGAAGTTCATATCACTATTGAATCACGTGACCCAGGAGTGGAACTAAAAATATATATATATATATTTACATCAGTTGAAGGAATATGATTATCAATGTCACTTCGATAAAGACCTAAAATAGATTTATTTCTCTGGTGAGATTCGAACCCACAACCTCATGCATGTGAAGCTCGTATCCTTTCAATTATCCTCATAACCAACTTATGTCATTCGGCTTTCTTCATACTATCGAGTCTCACACAAAATTCCGAATTTCTTTTCTCGTCACTTCCTCGCTAACGTCGACTCACCAGGATGAATGGCTGCAGTGTGCGATGCTTGGGTGCTTAACCTACATAACCGTATAGATGGTTCCAAAAAGTCGATCCTACCGCTGGAGATATCTCCTTGTAAGGCATGACGAAAGAGGGCCGCCGTTTCATTATATACCCTGATATGGTGGTGGATACACATTTAGTAGTGTAGCAATACTAACACAATCGGTCTGAAACCTGCACGATCTAAGCAACAAGGAACGACTTCATACTTAGTCCAAAGGAAAATCTCCAGAATTACTAGAAAACTTATGGCCAATGCATCGAGTCCCCTGCAGTCATTTAGTCCGCGGCGACTGCTGAGAACCTTCAGAGCAGTCGACTACTTCGATGTTACACGTTCGGTGTCCTACTCTATGGAGCTGAGTCATGGACTGTATTAGGCATTTGAAATGCGATCGTATCGAAAAATATTAAGGATACCATCGACAGAGGGGTAAAATACAGGGAGCGAAAGGATATTTACAATTTGTACAGAAACCAGATGGCAATTATTAGAGTCGAGGGGCATGAAAGGGAAGCAGTGGTTGGAAAAGGAGTGAGACAGGGTTGTAGACTCTCCCGATGTTATTCAACCTGTATATTGAGCAAGCAGTGAAGGAAACAAAAGAAAAATTTGGAGTAGGTATTAAAATTCATGGAGAAGAAGTAAAAACTTTGAGGTTCGCCGATGAAATAGTAATTCTGTCAGAGACGGCAAAGGACTTGGAAGAGCAGTTGAACGGAATGGACAGTGTCTTGAAAAGAGGATATAAGATGAACATCAACAAAAGCAAAACGAGGATAATGGAATGTAGTCAAATTAAATCGGGTGATGCTGAGGGGATTAGATTAGGAAATGAGACACTTAAATTAGTAAAGGAGTTTTGCTATTTAGGAAGTAAAATAACTGATGATGGTCGAAGTAGAGAGGATATAAAATGTAGACTGGCAATGGCAAGGAAAGCGTTTCTGAAGAAGAGAAATTTGTTAATATCGAATATAGATTTATATATCAGGAAGTCGTTTCTCCGAGTATTTGTTTGGAGTGTAACCATGTATGAAAGTGAAACATGGACGATAACTAGTTTGGACAAGAA
The DNA here is from genome assembly GCF_023897955.1 of Schistocerca gregaria. Taxonomy (NCBI): domain Eukaryota; kingdom Metazoa; phylum Arthropoda; class Insecta; order Orthoptera; family Acrididae; genus Schistocerca; species Schistocerca gregaria. The sequence goes on from NW_026061853.1 coordinate 7,225,824, forward strand.
GAGAATAGAAGCTTTCGAAATGTGATGCTACAGAAGAATGCTGAAGATTAGATGGGTAGATCACGTAACTAATGAGGAGGTATTGAATAGGATTGGAGAGAAGAGAAGTTTGTGGCACAACTTGACTAGAAGAAGGGATCGGTTGGTAGGACATGTTTTGAGGCATCAAGGGATCACAAATTTAGCATTGGAGGGCAGCGTGCAGGGTAAAAATCGTGGAGGGAGACCAAGAGATGAATACACTAAGCAGATTCAGAAGGATGTAGGTTGCAGTAGGTACTGGGAGATGAAGCAGCTTGCACAGGATAGAGTAGCATGGAGAGCTGCATCACACCAGTCTCAGGACTGAAGACAACAACAACACCATCGACAGATATAGTCAAAAATATAGCGGTACGAAAATGCAGAAATTCTCAACAGCATCCACATAGCAAAACTCGATTGTTTTGGTAGCGCAATTTCGCAACAACAAATAAAACTTGTTGAAATTAATAATTCAATGAAACATTAATGGCCGGCCATTGTGGACGAGCTGTTCTAGGCGCTTCAGTCTCGAACCGCGCGACCGCTACGGTCGCAGGTTCGAATCCAGACTCGTGTGTGTGTGTGTGTGTGTGTGTGTGTGTGTGTGTGTGTGTGTGTGTGTGATGTCCTTAGGTTAGTTAGAACTACTTAAACCTAAGTTCTAAGGGACTGATGACCTCAGATGTTAAGTCCCATAGTGCTCAGAGCCATTTGAACCATTTCTTTGAAAGATTAATGGCATACGTGACCCACGACGCACAGGATTATCCAGGCTAAATAACTCAGACCAGCAGTTTGGGTTCAGCACTGAATCAATGGTCTGAAAAACCATGGACGGACAACAGATCATGCTATCGATCGACAGTGTTACTGGAAGACGAGGCACTTAAGAGAGGAAAAATGACAAGGCAGAGAATGTTTAAAAATTACATAAATGCTCACCATTAAATCTAATAGTCCACTCATATAATCGCGCTAGCTGCCATTAAAATTAATCTGCAATTGGCATAGAGTTAAAATTTTTTGAACCTAGTGCTGTTAAAAGCATTCATGTTAACACTTATTTTGATCAATGTACGTATTTTTTGAGACATCCATTGTACGAGGACGTACAGAAAAGTAATGTTGACAAGTTTTGAGTGAAAAGTCACAAAGATTTTTAAATAAAACAAACTTCATGAACATTCTGCATCGGTATTCTTCACGTCAATAAATTTAGTTTTCAACACACTCACCCTCGGAACCAGCACAATTACCCCAACTAGATACTATTTTGTTGACACCGTCACAGTATATTGTTTGACTATGTTAACAGAGCCACAACCTTACCTCTGCTTGCACCGCTTGAAATAATTGAAGTGCTCGAAGGTTTTCTTAGTTTTGCACATAGACGAAAATCGAGACTGTGTGTAGGATGATCGACGGCAGTGAACCAAGGACGTCGGCTTGCTGCAGATGCCGCAGCGATCGTGTGTAGTTTGGCACTGCCGTGCTCAAGGAGAGTGTGCTCCACATGCGGACGAAGTCTTCGAATTCGTGCTTTTAGTGTTGTGAGCTTTTTCTCACCCCCAACATAGTCACGTCACACACCGCTATGTAACGCGGTACGAAGCAGAGGGCTGCAGATATCCATAGTAAAGATGTAGAATGTTACTGACTTCAAATAAAACAGACCGAGTCATTATCTTCTCAGCACGCCGTCGTGTTATAAGCACAAAAATCCAAAAAATTGTTTCAGAGCAAAGTATGCTGTATTTTTAAGTGAAGATCTTTGTAACGTACATCTGTGGTAAACGTTATGCTTGTGATATATGGTGACAATTCGTATTTATATTTACAATGGAAAGAGATTGACCAGTGGCCAACAGACAACTAAAACGCAAGTTGCTAGATGGATATTAACTGCAATAGCGCCCACGCTGCCACGGTAAGTAGGTGTTTTGGTTTCGCGATACATGTCGCCGTTTAACTGCCGCTCGTGGCGATACATTAAAGAGTGCTCTGTCTTATTGTCAAAGAGCCAGTACCCAGATTCAATCTAAAGAAATAAAGACGCGAATTCTGTGCGCCACATTTTCAGATGTCCCTCAAACGGTTCCACAACTAGTTAACTCGAATTAAAAAAAAATTCAAAAAGTGGGTTGTGTCAGTTTTCCACATTTATGTTCAGTATACATTCACAGGCAGTTGAACAGTGGTTCCCAGCCTTTCTTAGACCGTTGCTCCTGACTGTCATCAGACATTTGCCAGTACCCCCTGTCCTACCCCCCCCCCCCTCCCTGAGGTCTGTGGCCTTCCCTCCCCCACATTATCACTAACTTTGGCACATAAATAAACTGTACAGTGAACAACTTTTCTAGGAACACTTTTATTTTCAAAATCATGAGAGGTGGAGGGTATTGTGTGTGGGGGGGGGGGGGGGGGGGGGAAGGCGATATTAGACTGAACGACGAAGGAATTCGTGATGCATGTCAAGGGCTAGCCACAATTACTTCTCAGATAAGAAAGCTAACTATCCAAAATAAGGATAAACACATGTTCCAAACGCTTCTCTTGCTCAACCTCTCTACAGTACGGTACTTGCTTGATCTGCACGTTGCAACCTCAATTAAAATCAACCGAGCAAAAATGTGTGCACGTACTGTTCATAAATCACTTGATTGTTACGCTCCTTGCTTCTGAAATATAAGACTTCAGGCTTTTAAATCTTGGTATCCGAACACAACATGTGAAGCTATTATCCTTTCCATTACACCTCACAACCAACTAACGTCACTCAGCTTTCTTAATGCTACGGAGTGTCACACAAAATTCAGAATTTCTTTTCTCGTCAGTTACTCGCAAACGTGGAGCCACCATTTTGAGTGGCTGCAGTGTCTTAACCTACATAACCGTACAGATGGTTTCAGACCAAGTGTTACTTGCAGAACAGTAGGATAACGAGCTATCGGCCTGGCAATTGAGTTTGAGTTTGGCCGAAGCAACTTTAGGCACGAAGGGGATAATGATGTGTCCCTCCGAGAATAATTTCGCGTGGGCTGTAAGCGGCGCACAGCTCAGCGTTTACATAGTTTTCCAATTACATCTCACACAGGGAATATTATTATTAAGCCCAGTTTCAACAGCAGCGAATGGAAGCGAACTCAAGCGTACGAACATTTGCAGACCACTTGCCTGTATTCATTACCTTTCGTCTAAGAGGTCTGTTTAAAAAATTCCGGAACTTTGTCCACAAAAATTTTCTACGCTTACCTTCACATATTTGTATATGATCACCCCCACGACTGATAAACCGTTTCCACTTCTGGGAGCAGACTTGGTTCGCCTTTCGCTGGACCGTGCGTCTATCGTTACAAATCTTCGTCCTCTCAACTTGGTTTTCAACTTTGAAAATAAATGTCTGCAAGGGCCGAGCTGACCTGACAAGCCATTTTATATGTTGATCGTTCAGAACATTTCCCTACACATTGTGAAGATTGAACCTTCATGACAACGTCATAACTGCAGACCCATCACCAGTTATAATTTTCTTAAGGAACATCTCGTTCTCATTTGGGTGATCCTAAGGCTCTTCTCAGATTGGGAGGTGGAGGTCTTTCTGCTCTTGACTCGTGAGCCGTGGCACGAACTTGGCGGCAACACGATACATTGCAAGATGCTGTATTAGGATTTCACGATCCAACTGCAATGTTACATTCTTCTGCAATCTCTCGGACAGTCAGTCTTCGTTCAGCACGCACAGGATCGTTGACGTTCCTGACACAAGCGTTGCTGGCAGAAGTCGGAGGACGAGCGTCGTCTTTAGCTTCCGTCCGGCCGTTCTTAAACCGTGTGAACCATCCGTAACACCGGCTTAAGCACTCATCACCGTAGGCTTCCTGCATCATTTGGCGTGTCTCTGTAGAGGTGTTCTTGAGTTTAGCTCTTATGTTCCTATGGGACCAACTGCTGATGTCATCAGTCCCTAGGCTTGCACCACTTACACACACCCACGCCCGAGGGAGGACTCTAACCTCCGACAGAGGGGAGCCACACGAACCGTGGCAAGGCCCCTAGACTGCGCAGCTACCCCGAGCGGCGGTTTTCTTGAGTTTCACGCAAAATTTATTGCAGGCGCATTGCTCCTCTAACTATACCCTCTCGAAGTTCGCCAACTGCGCGACACAACGTTCTAGTCAATACAGCACTGAACAATAAGCTAACAGACATACAACAGTGAAACTTCCCGCAGTTACACATTAAGCACACGCGCGTGCAGGGATGTCAACTGCATTTCGCCCCAACACGCCATTGGCGCGAAATTACGAACGTTCCCAATTTTTTTTAACACACCTCGTATATTCAAAATTTACGGTATGTTCTAGAAATTTGGCAAGTAAGCTTTCTCGGGATAGCTTATGTGTATCTTCAGGCATCTCCCAATTTCTTCAGCATCTCTGTTACATTCTCCTGTGCGCCAAACAAACCTGTGCTGTCTTTATTATGAACAGTTCAATATCCCCTGCTACTCGTATATGGGACAGGTCCCACACCATGGAGCAATATTAGAGTATGGGTCGCACCAATAGTTCAAAAAAGATCATCTTTGTGCACTGATTATATTTCTCTTTAATTCTAACAATAAATTACAGTTCGCCACCACCATTATCTTTGACCGACACGATGTGATGGTTCCATTTCTTACTTCGTTATCACCAATGTTAAGACTCTCGCTTTTCCCGTTTATGCTTCATCTCATCACTATTGTCTTTGATTTACTCTGACCCCTAATTCTACACTCATTATATTGTATATTTCATTCATCAGATCCTGTAGTAATTCACTTTCACTGACAACGATAATATTATCAGCAAACACTGTCACTGATATCCTTTCAACCCGTATTTCAGTGCGAATCTTGAACCTCTCTCTTATTTTCTTCATTGCTTCTTTGATACAAACATTGAACAGTATAGGCGAATAACTACATCAAAGTCTTACTCTCTTTTTAATCCTTGCACTTCGTTCTTGATCTTCCACTCTTATTTCCTCTTGGGTCTTGTACTAATATATACCCGTCTCTGCCTAGAGCTATTTTCTTCACAACTTCGATCTTGCACCATTTTACATTGTCGAACGCTTATCCAGGTGTAGAAATCGTTTGAGTTTTATTCAGTCCTGCTTCCATTCCGTATCCTTACAATGTGTTACACCGAGGTATTTGTGTGAGCTGACCGACTGAAAATGAGAGTTATTGATGCTGTAGTCATAGGACACTATGATTTTTCGTTTTGTGAACTGCACAATTTTAGGTTTTCGAACATCTAAAGCAAGCTGCAAAAACATCCGGAATTCTGTTTGAGTCTACGTACAAAAATGCATTGTTAGGAAAACAAACTAAACCAAGGAGGGACAAAATATCAGTAACGAACAACGTAGAATCTCTGTGGCTAATCTGGATTAAACTGCTCCATCATCTTCAGCAACAACCAGGGCACAATCCAAGGAGGGATCTACACCCACATGGATATTGTGCAAATCATATCTAAGTGCCAGGCATAGGGTTTATCGAATCACCTTCACAATTGTCTATTATTCCAACTTCATGTCTTGAACTGCCCAAGGTGTGGTGAAGACTAAAACGAGTCTGTCACGGAAGACTGTATTGAGTGTGATGTCTGCTCCCAACAGTGGCATGAAGAATGCACAGTTTACGAAAGTCATGGTGCATTTTCTTGTTATTGGTGTTAGTGCGTACTCTTGCCAGATGATGCAGCTACGAGCAGTGTCATATATATGACATTTAAGGTTTGGGTTAAACGTTACTCAGCTGTATCTGATAAATGTTGTTCCTAAATAAATGAGCAATGGTTTGCTACTTGTTTGTTTTAACTTTCTCATCAACTAGAAATGACCGACTAAATACTAAGCGCATACTCCTTCGTGAGTTTCCCCTGCAAAGCAAATTAATGAAGTCGAATAGTCCGTAGGAAGAATTTTTGTAGTTTCATGACTTTAGGATGGCATGACTGTGATGAGCTAAGAGCGGCTGACAAAAAATAATTGTTTTGTTTATAACCTTAATGTTGCAATTGAGAATGGCGTGTCTGGTTGAAGTTTCCACATTAACTGAGCAACGTTCAACGATGCGTTTTCCCTTTCAGAAGGCAGAAAACGGCCGAAATATTTTCTCTAACGTTTTTTCAGTATGGTCGAAGCTGTTCGAAAGACGGAAATTTTTGATAAATACGTAGGACAGTTCAAAAACAATCTAACTTCAGTGACTAATAAAAAAACACCGTGGCCGGCCAATTGAACTGTCTCCTCCTTCGCTTAAAGCCGGCTCTGACGACATTACTCCTGATGGCCGACGTGTTGCAGTAGAACTGAATAGCAAAATAGCTGCAACAGGTAGTGGCACAGTCCACAACGTCGTCATTGACATGCTCAAGTACAGCGAAACAAGTCCAACGTGGGTCCCGAGAGAATTCACACAACACAAGGAAACAAAGAGTGCTATGAACGTGAAGGTGAACCTTTTTCGAACGAGATTTTAACGTGTGATTAAACTTTCGTTCAAAATGGGGAACTCGACTCGAAAAGACAAGGAGTGAAATGGAAGCACACTAGTTCACCTGTCCGAAAGGAATTCAAACTCGAGCATCAGCGAGGAAAGTGATGCTGGCCATCATTTGGATGCCAAAGTAGTTGTATTTTGGTGATTATTTGGAAGATCAGCGTACAGGATGCAGCGCTGACCACTCACACATAGTGATGAACAAAGTAAAGCCGAAAACGAGAGGAAAGGGTCGCCAATGTCAAAGAAAAGACGTGATACTATTACACAACAACGCTCGCCCAAACATAGCGCAGCTGATCCAAGAAACCACTGGAAGGGAAAAGAAACAGTAATGGGTTGGGAGACTCTGCGTCATTATCGCTACAGTCCAGATTTGACTTTCGTGAATTTTCATTTTCATATTGCTGATATTATGGAGAATGGAAGCTGTCTGCATTGTACTTGACTGGTAAGAAAAACTTCAAAAGTCAACCTCATTTGTAGAGCATTTATTGCTACCTGTTTGACCCGCTCAAGGACGCATCGCTTGGAAAGGATTCGGCGACAGCGAAGAAGTTAAAACAATTTCAGTTTTACTTACTTCATTCGCATTTATTGCCTTTCTCTTGCCAGGCAGTATTTCGCAAAGGACTGGCAAAAGCGCAAGTTGCAGCCGTATATAACGAGATCAATATACATTTGCCTTCTGAATATTACACCTGTAATGGGTCCAACCTAAGGCAGTTTAAAAAATCGCAGGTGACACTCGTGTAAAAGAAGAGTAACAGAAAGGATGTGCAAAATTACAGACATCGATTTTCTGCAGAATCCTAGAACGTATTCTAAATATGATTATAATAAATTTCCTAGACACCGAAAAGCTTACGTCCAGAAATCAGCACGGTTTTAGAAAGCTCGTGTGAAACGCAGCTTGCCCTTTTCGCACATTATATACTGCGAACCACGGATGAAGGGTCCCAAGCACATTGCACTCTCCTATATTTGAGAAAAGCCTTTGGCACGGTGCTCCACTGCACACTGTTAACCAAGGGCGTCGTATGAGCATACGGAGTCGGTTCCCAGATATGAGAGCGGCTTCAAGTCTACAACAGATACCAGTACGTTCTCGACGGCGAGCGTTGATCAGACACAAGGATATCGTCAGGAGTGTCCCAGGAAGTGTAACAGACAGCTGTTATGCTGTATAGACATAAATGAGGTGACAGGCTGAGTGAACAGCAGTCTGCGGCTGTTGATGATGCTGACGTGTACGGGAGAGTGTCGTCATTGAGTCACTGTAGGGGGGTACGATTAACGGGAAGCGCGGACAACTGAGAAACGCGTAGGAGTCAGTGAGGTACTGAGCCATGCCGACGCCGGTGCCTTAGTTAGCTGCGCTACGTTTTTCGGTTGAGGACCCAGGATACGAAGAGCTTCATCGAGGTGGTCCCACATATTCTCGATTCCGGGAAGCCTGGTGGTCGGCGGAGTACAGCAAACTCATCCTGGTGCTTTTCACACTGCAAGCTGTGTCACAGATTTAGTTGTTCTGCTGGTAGATTCCGAGGGAAAAAAGACTCGATGTAGGTGTGGCAACGGTTCCGACCGATATTTCTGCTCATCCACTGTGCCTTCCAGAACGACGGGAGTGTCACGATAACGTTTGTGAGATCGTAACGATCCTTCCTCCTGTCCTAACCCTGCCGCCGACTGTTGCAGGGTGTTCACTTTCAGGTGAATCGCGCCCTACACGCCAACGTCTGTCTGTCACTTGGAAAGCCCGCAGGTCACCGTTCAGTGGACGCCCAGTCGCAGAACTGGCGTGAAAATTCCAGCCTTCGTCGCGGACGAACAGCAGTCAGCATAGGTGTGTGGACCAGGAGTCTGCTGTGGAGACCCACACATAGCATTTTTCGCTGAGTGGTCTTAGAGGAGACACTGTCGGTAGGCTCTTCGGTTCACGTGCATGGTCAGTTGCTCAGCAGTTGCACGTTATTCACCTGCGGTCTCCTTTAACTCCTGTCCTCTGTGGACCGTGGGGCACCACAACGGCCTCAGCGTCGGCTTTCGACAGCGCCATGCGCGGAGTGCTTTAAATATGGCAACACGCCAACATTTTACGAACTCTGCCGTTTCGAAAATGCATCCACCTGTGGCCCGAAAGGCAATGATCACGTCCTTTTGGATGTCACATAAGTGGCTGAGTTTCCGCGTTACGCATACCCTACTCATTACCGTCGGACACAGGCGGTGATCACGTTAATGTGACTGGAGCCTGTGGTTAGAAAAAGGAAAGGAAAAGGAAACAGAAAGGGGAAAGGATGGTAAGCGGTGCCAGGAGCACCGGAAATGTGGTAATTATACGAATTGCTTGTACAGGAACTCCGAACGGAATAGGAGCAGCGGCAGTTTAAAAATTGTAAATGGTAGAATCACGGCTCAACAGTAAGTTTCTCGCCCAACCTGACGAAACAGATGTGGAGATTGAGAAACGAATGCATAACTGCTGGGAAACAGTCTGCGGTGAGTAGACAGTGCCTTTTTTCGGAGGGTTTAAAGAGCAATTTCAAGATTTGCGAGATAAAGGTTTAGATTACGTCGCAAGTATAACGAATTATGAGAAAGACTGCACTGTGTAAGGGAAGCTTCTGGGATGTCCCATAACCGTGGCAGTAGTTCAGGGATTCGGCAGCACGAAGATATTTTGAAAGTGACTGAAGTTTTTTTGGAGACTGATAATAACCCTGTTCCTGACAAATGAATCCTGGTGATCAGTTACGAAGAAGGGGAGAAAATGTTTGAAAATAAAGCTCTTCTTATGGACGGACGTTTCAGAGGTGTTCGAAACAACTTGTTGATACCTGAAGCACGGAAGACTAGCTTTTTTACCAGAGGAAAGTCAAAATAATTGTGAAATATTTTTTCTCAACCGAGAAATGTCATAACTTGGTTGTCATTTAAAACTGCATTGCTTTACTTCGAAATGATTGCAAATTAAACTATGAAAACAGTTTTATCCGAGACATTTATTTTACAGTTGTAATTTTCATTTCAAGCAATGCCTGTGGAAGACATACAAGAACTGCGATTAGTGGAGCAATACAGGGATGAAGAAGTAGTTCGTTTGTCTTGCCGCACGTGTGCTGTAGAGTCCATCTTCCACCGGACTGCCTTGATGAAGCATGGAGAGTAACAGCGTAGCAAGTGCCCAGTGGCGTAGACTATTTAATCAGTCAATAGATGGAAAATGCTAGTACACAACCTGATATGTGGAATTGGTGAAGACAGACAGTCGACTAAAATTATTTCGAAATAAATTCACTCTTAGGTTGGCTTCAGTTGCGTTAGATAATACTTCGATAGCTAACACTACTGTATCAAAGTTATCTGCGTTCAGAGAATTTATTTCAAAGTGATTTCGGTCAGCTATCTACCGTCATCAATTCGATGCACAGGACCATGAATGCTGTCGACGTTTGGCATAGCAAACGATACTCAATAAGGCAAAGGTATCTTAACCTACAATTTCTGATCAATACGCTAAAGGAGAATGCAATAAAACCAATACCTGAAATTGAAAAAAAATCTGTTGGTCAGCTTCTTCAGTGAAAGAGGTAAAAGATACATATGTGTTGAAAAAGAGTTAAAAGATATTTTAAGAATACATAATGACTCGGTGGATCTAAGAAGTTTAAAATTTATATCATTCCTACGATAAAATGTGTAGAGGCGTTCTTATTACAAAACGGCACGCAGAGCCTCCCCATTGTCGCGGCTTCCTTTGCACGTCGGAGAACCCGCAGCTAAAATGTATGTGGTCAGAAACACCGCGTTGGCTCACAGGTCGCCGAGTCCACGGCTGCAGAATCCCATGACATCCTTCAAGAGGCGGCGAGGCATCTTGTACAGTAGTTATTTGAGAGTGAATTTTTTCCTCGCTCCTCAAGAGACGTCATCAAACGGATCTTCCTGCTTCTGGAGTGTCTACGCGACTATGAGGGAATCCCGAAACGTTACATCTTATTTTAGTTCTTCTCTCCGTTCCACACCTTCAAGGACCCACTTGTTTTCTGTGGCACTCGAACACTTGTACTTCTCCGATGTCATTTTCGCGAGGGATTTATGTACTGTGCTTATGCTTTATTAAGAAAACACGGGAATTTTTTAAGTGTATAGGGGTGAAACGATTATCTTAATAACCGATAAAACAACTCCAGATATCGAGTATTACGTAACGGCTGACACTTCATTACAAAATGTTTACTGGCTGTCTGTTATCCCAGTCGCTTCCGTTTATGAAATGTACCGAACACATGAGCATTCTTCGATAAACAGTTCTGACATGGGTCTTGACAACACGATCGAATTACAGAGGTTCAAATAGTGAGATGCGACTGCGTGCAACTGCATAGGCAGATTTTCAGTCCCTGCATGTAATTGTAACGGAACTAAGGAGATTATAGCGACACGAACGTCAGCCGGGTAAATAAGTCGTACACTAAGTGGACATCCAGCGGACGCAAGTAAACACTTCCTGTTACACCACGCCACTGCTGCCTCGGTGTAAACACGGAGGACAACAGGAAATGCTCTACGACCACCTAGCTGGACTATGGAGCAAGAAACAGCCGGGGTCCCCGGTGGTCTAGTGGTAAGGGGGTCTGGAACGTTCCAGCGCCTCGGCTGGGGCTATTCGCCCCAGCCGGGCCGGGGTTCAATCCCCGGCCGGCGCTGGAATTTTCAGACTTCCGAACACTAGCCTCCACCTCTGCCTTGGCATGTGGCGCATGCCGGGTACCCCCGTGGGGTCCGTGCTTCGGGTCCCACGTGGAGCTCACTCCCACACTACAAACTAAACCTGGTTATGCTGGTGCAAGCATTTTAAATTTTAATTCACACACTTTCTTCACCAGACCACATCTACATATATTTTAAGGTACTTAATATATCTCACTATGGTATCAGTAATATTTGTAGGAAACTATGAAACAAAAACCTTACCAAAAAAATGATTTTTGTTATCCTTCGTGTGCTGAATACTTCTGAGGTAAATACCCAAACATCTGCCATTTTCTTGTAGTTAACAATGAATATTCGAAAAAAGTTTATCATACTGATTCATATATTACATAATGTATTTTACTCATTCTCAGTGATGAAAAAGCAGTAATTATTTCAAAGTCATAAGAAAATGCAAAATATTGTATCACAAGCCAACAAGGTGTTCTTTTTTGTATCATGATTTACTATGCGATTAATAAATTCTGTATAATAAATCGTTTCGTAACAATTGACAATACCTTTTAAAAATACATTGTTTTCACTTATTGCATTTTCAAAAACTAAAACAGGCCTTTTTTTCTCAAATTATTCTAGTGTCAAAATGAGATGTTTGATTTTACACAGGTCACTAATGACATAAACTGTTTTTTTTATAAAAACGATATTTCTCGTGGTTTTATGTGAGCTGAATGCTGTATCAAACAGATAACACTTAAAATTAATAAGAGGAATTTCTTGGTGATTTTACTAACACGCCCATATAGTTCATATAATATTTCGATTAATAGTTACATGACTACCTCTCTGCCTCTACTTTTTGTAAAAGTATCTTGTAGATCAGAGAAAAAATTGTATTACTACCTCTCCAGGTTAAGTGCAGTTCAATGAAAGAGATTGTAAAGGCTGTACCGAAGATGCAGAATATTACGTTCTCTGCAAGGCATTTGCCATCAGTAATGAGTGAAACTGTAAAATAGAAATAAGGGCTGAAAAACGCCTATTACTGCTGTACTATTATATCACTAACGTTGCACTGCATAAACTTACTTACAGTTCTCGTTGCTGTTCAATATTCTTTAACTCACTATACCGTGCGATTATGTTGTTAACATTTAATGTAACAGTAGTCCTGTTCCGAGCCACATATCCATTTTTAATGCTTAAAAGTGTGGACAAAACTATTAGTAATACTAAATTACGAAGAGGGAATGATGAATGTAACATGCTGCGTACATTAATGTCGCTCGAGATGTAGTTTGCATTATATGTTATCAGAACAGAACTATTTTGTAATGTGTGAAATACACAAAAATACGGTAACAGACAAACCGAGCAGTGATGCCGTAGTCTGTTTTGTAATAATAGTGTAAAGGAAGAAATAAACAGCAACTAGACATTTAAGTCACTCAATTTTCGCGGCCATTTTGCTGTTCATCACTTCGCTGCTAGATGTCGCTACTAGTTCCTCACACACTCAGTTGTCTGTAGTGCAGGGCTTCGCCACCAGAAGGCTCTATCAGCACCGGCGAGGACTCACTCTGCCGACGTTTGCTGCTTCACTCCTCAACATCTATGCTAACTGACATGACTGCTAAATTTTCAGACTAAACGAAAAAAATAACACCAACACCAAATAAGGCAAATAGTGATAAGTGCGGATACTATCGAACCATCACTTTCATACGTCCTGGCTGAAAATACTGATCCAAAATATTTACACAGGAATTAGAGGAGACGAGCTAGAGGAAAATCGATTTTGAGAGAACGCACTAGCCGCTAGAGATCGGTTGAAGAAATTCAACCTATATTTATAACATCTATAGATGTTACAAAATAACTTCTGACAATTTTGAGCAAAATATACAGTTTGAATTTAAGATGATGCAACCAGCGATAAAATACAGTGAGCGGCATGTTATCTAGAGCTCTGCCAGAAATCAGACAGCAATTTTAAGACTTAAAAGACATAAAGGAAAGCTGGCAGTTGATAGTTGAGAAGAGAGAGTGAGAGAATGAAAGTGAGAGAATGAGAGAGAGAGAGAGAGAGAGAGAGAGAGAGAGAGAGAGAGAGAGAGAGAGAGATAATGGGAGGGGAGGGGTGGTTCGGTTCTAGCACATTCACCCATGTTATTCACTTTGCATACAGAATGTTTCACACGTCGTGCTACACACTTATCGCGTCTGTAGAGGGGACCTACCAGATGAAGTTTTACATAGGAATCGATGTCTGGAAACGTCATCCAGCGACGCTACAGGGTATCGAAGTTACAGGCGCTGGAGTCTGTAAAATATGTGTACACAGAAAGATTCAATGAAGATGTTAGCAATTTTCTATGATGATGGAGATGGATAAATGTATAAATTTGAGGTTATGTCCCTATAACGGAAAATTGGAAGAGAAGACATTCCTGTTGCGTGTGACAGTATGTACCAGTAGTGTTGCAGCTAAGATGTAGGGCAGGAAACTTTCAGAGGTGGTAGTATGGACCGAATGTCCAGTACACATGGGCTGTAAAATGCATACCTTAAGAGCTGTGAGGACTTGTTCATCTTCGCTAGCATAAAACATATCTCCACTGTTGAACAAGTGCTCATAGCGCCTCAGGTATGCATTTTGTAGCCCATGTTTACCGGACATTTTTTTCTTACTTTGATCCATACTACCACCTATGAAAGTTAGCAACAACAGTACCAGTACTTGTATTCCGCCGTCAGAGGTATGATTACGATATTCCCTTGTAACTTCCGGAACATGATACATGATCAAATTGATAAATAATCACGGCATCACACTCTACTTACATACATTCGCCGGGGCTGGTGCCTGTATTTTGATGCTCTGTAGCCTCGTTAGATGACGTTTGCATGCATGAGTTACTAGGTAAAATTGCAAGCTCTAGAAATGTGAAACACCTTGTATAAAGAAAGCAACATACGAAATGAACAAGATATTTGGGAAATTAATCGAAGATAAGAAAGAAGAAATAGGAACTGTTTCCAAATCGACCTTTCATTTCGCTGCTGCTATTTGAAATTTCGTGGCATTTATTCGCTCTGAAGAGGATCGTTCAAACGATGGTCGGAATGTAGTTATTTTAGTTGTTTCACTGTTTTATAATGACATGGCCTAGAACCCAAAATGATTTTCTCCAAGTTGTTTTTAGGAATTCTATCGCTTCTCACCGATATTTTCAATATGGTACTGGTATTTTTTTTCCTACACCTACCAACTTTAATAGTGCTTGAAATGATGAAAATTGTCTCCATATCAAAAAGTATTAGGTACTGAGACGGTGCTTGGTTTTAATGATAACAATATACAGGAAAATTCAGCCATGTTTCTGCGAAGTTGCATTACGCCGAAATTCTGAAATACATCCGTATATTTCGAATGTCGTACAACAGCTGTAGGTAGGAGACGGGGTACTGCAGAAGTAAAGCTGTTTAGACGGGACGTGAGTCGTGTTTGGGTAGCTCAGATGGTAGAGCACTCGCCCACGAAAGGCAAAGTTCCCGAGTTCGAATCTCGGTCCCGCACACAGTTTTAATCTGCCGGGAAATTTCATATCGGCGCACACTCCACTGCAGAGGGATCTAATTCTGGAAAGAACTGTATAGTTAGTGGAGAGATACAGGATGTTGCAAAATTCCCGTTAAAAACTTCTAGGGAACTGAGTGACGATATTCTGAAGAGGAGCCCATGTATGGAAAGGTATATCCGTGCTACAGCCGTATAAATACACCTTCGCTAATGTGGTATGCAACAGGGTTATAATCACTGGAGGGGGGGGGGGGGGGTTACTTACGTCTGATCCTATGCTGTCATTTGACGGCTGTCTCCTCTCTGACCTGGATCGAGTCTCGTTCATGTGACTGTGAGTGTTAGAGCAACATTTCTGAGCACACTTTTGCCGAATACACCGACACGAGTATCCTGTGTGGCCAAAGCGCACAGTACTGGAAGAGCTGCTGGTCGCCTTTATCAAGATCGTTGTCCACAACGTCTGACTCCTCCCCACACGCTTTTCGTTACCATTGCACAACGTCTTCGACTATGGGTGTCTTCACCGTCAGCAGGTGCGTCTGTGGTGCCCCGTGGAGACGCAGCGCACGCGAATTGGAAAATACATTTATATGGATATTGTGTCTGTTCTTCCGGACATGTGCGAAAGGACGCTACGAATGTAGTGTGTGGACATACAAAGGTGAGAATGTGGGTCTCGCGGGAGGCGTGCGCGAGACAGTCCCTGTAGTCTCACTATCCTCTTTGCCGTCTGTGGCTCAGATGGATAGAGCGACTGCCATCTAAGCAGGAGATCCCTGGTTCAAGTTCCGGTCGGGGCACACATTTTCACCTGTCTTCGTTGATATCTATTAACGCCCGTCAGCAGCTGAAGGAAATAATATCATTGTAATTTCAAATTGGAAAACGCCCTCCTGTAAAACCAGTGTCTTTGAAGACCGATTATTTTGATTCTTTGGTTATTAAAGAGTGAAACTGTAGAACAATAGATGTACTCGGCCACATCTACACTGAAATGCCAAAGAAACTATTATAATAATGCGTATTCAAACACAGAGATATGTAAACAGGCTTAATATGGTGCTGCCGCCGGCAACGCCTATGTAAGACATGTGTCTACCGTAGTTGTTAGATCGGTTACTGCTGCTACAATGGCAGGTTATCAAGATTTAAATGACTTTGAACGTGGTTTTATACTTGGCGCAAGACCGATGGGACACAGCATCTACGAGGTAGCGATGAAGTGGGGTTTTTCCTGTACGACCATTTCACGAGGGCACCCTGAATATCAGCAATCCAGTAAAACAATAAATCTCCAACATCTCTGCGGCCAGAAAAAAAATCCTGCAAGAATGGAATCTGAAGAGAAGCGTTCAGAGTGGCGAAAGTGCAACCCTTCCGAAAATAACTGAAAATTTCAATGCTTGACCATCAACAAGTATCAGCATGCGAACCATTCATGGAAACATCATCTACATGGCCTTTCAGAGCCGAAGGCCCACTCGTGTACCCTTGCTGACTGCACAGCACAAAGCTTTACGCCTCATTTGGGCCGATCGGTACGAACATTGGACTGTTGACGACCTGAAACATAATCCCAGGTTGGACGTGTCTCATTTCAAAATGTATATACAGTATGGACGTGTGTGGGTATGAAGACAACATCATTACTCCATGGACCCCGCATGTCAACTGCGGACTGTTCAATCTGGTGGAGGCTCTGTGACGTTGTAGAGCGTGCGCATTCGGAGTGATGTGGGATCCCTGATACGTCTAGATACATCCTGTCTGATCATCTGAATCCATTCGTGTCCATTGTGGATTCCGACGGAAGTGGGTAATTCCAGCAGGACAATGGAGCGGCCCACACAACCACAGTTGCTACAGAGTGGCTGCAGGAACACTCTTCCGAGCCTAAACACTTTCGCTGGCCACCAAACTCCCCAAACATACTGTACGTTTCTAGTAAATTTTATAGCATTAACTAGCATATCTGGAATGCCTTGCAACGTGTTGATCAGAAGAGATCTCTGCTCCCTCTTACTGTTACGGATTTATGGGCAGCTCTGCAGGTTTCATGGTGTCAGTTCCCTGCAGCGCGACTTCAGCCATCAGTAGAGTCCATGCCACGGCGTGTTGAGGCACTTCTGCGTGCTCGCGGGGACCTTAAACGATATTTCTTTGGCTCCTCAATGTAACAAATTACTTATCAAAGTGACAGCGTTACCAACATGTTTTCAAGTGGTTCTAGTATACGGTACGTCTCGGGAGACAGGTTACAATTTAAAATAAGAGTATTATGTACTCAGTCCCCTCTACAAGTTGTAGCAGGTAGTGATGGGAATTTCAGAACATCCTGTACGTTTCCAGCAAACTGTATAGCCGTTGTCGTATTACAATTGGTATCTGCGAATACATTCCATAATTCGTGACAGATCGCGAGGCGCGACTGCAGAAATCCGTAACGTTTACCCAGGGGGCGTCTCGGCTACGGCAGCTCTGACGGCTAGTTTGAAGGCCACTTTCAACTAGTGTTGCCAGAGGTGTCTCTTTTTAGAGATTCTACGACTCGCCCCACGTAAGCTTTAAAAAGGAAGACCAAATGCTCCAACTTCTGGCCTCTGCTAACATTTCGAAATACACTATCCTATCAGTGAGTGTACAGACACCTGTTAGTGGACATTAATATGCAGTGCGTCCACCCTTTGTCTTTATGGCGGCTTGAACTCTGCTCGGGACACTAAGTGAGGTGCCTACCGACAATTTACGCACCACACACGGATATCGTATCTACGTGTTTGTACACGCAAGGCAATAAATTGCTCAGCAAGATCGCCATATCTCTCATCAATTTTCAACATCTGGAGCACAATGGGCAGGTTCTTTAAAGCAGGTCGCGATTTTGAGGATGTAACGAACCAACTGAACTGAATTTGGTACGATATCCGTCAGTAGGGTATTAACTAACTTTATCAGTGAATGTCAAGCCTAGTAACTGACCGCGGAAAGGCCAGAGGTGGCCCAACACGTTATCGACTTATCAATTTGTGAAGCTCTTTGTCTTGAATTAATCATCCAGTTTTTCTTCAACTCTAATCATTCATTTGACCCTACACGTACAGTCATGCTCAAAACTATCCTAACGCCCGAATTGAATTTCGCCTGATTCACATGCAACCCACATAACGCAACTGTCTAGCAGGTCCCCTTATCGCTCCTTGGTACAGTCGTTTGACTATTGAAAATGGTTCCAACAAATCACCACAAGAAAACACTGTTCTGTATCGCAATAACTCAAGATGTAAAGTAATACCACGATACTACAAATATCACGGAACACCTTACCACAGATAAGACTGCCCTTAAGGCTTGTAGCTCAAATTTATTACAATAAATGACATACCTGACATTTTACCACTCTCATTATTACGTCAGATAGGTAATACACGTAGTAAATTCGTCGTATTCATGATTTCCTCTTCAAAGTAACATACCGTACTTATCATTGAACACAAAATGAGATTAAAAATTGAAGTTATTCACGGGCAACCAGTTGAGAATATGTATGAACTTCAAATGACACGACGAACCGTCTCGTTCTGCTTATGGATGCAAACTCAGGTCATGCAGACTAAGCAATGATTTCGTGCCTGACGGATACTAACTGTCACTCCTGATTAGGCATACAGAGAGTGATATACCTCGATTTTAGACAGAGCCAGTTTTCAAATTTCAACTTTAAATTACATATCGCAAGTATTTTTGCCGGACGCGAATTCCTACCCAGCACATATTTTCACTGTTAACGAACGACGAGAGATGTTGAATCTTGGTTCTTAACAAGTAACTTACTTGAATTGCCATGAGGTAAGGCTTTGTACTGGGCAGGGATTCGAACGTATATCGGCAGGCAGTAACATCTCTTAGCTTTTGGTTTGGCAGCACTCGACAGCCATTTCTAGGCGCAAGTAATAGAAGAATGGCAGCGCGTTTTTGTTATCAAGTAACGTCTTCATCGATTACTTTAGTTTTAATGTAATCTATGAGTAATTACTCATAGATATTAACATGAAAAGAATTCTGTAGACAGAGAAAGAACCTCTTCTTGGGAAACTACTTGTATAGTGACCAAAAGGCACGAACTTATATTCAAGTACAGTGTTCCAGCAGCGGCATGAAGAAAATGATAGTAATAATGTCGGTAATAATCCAATTATCCGGTAACTTCACACTTCCCAGTGGATCTTCACGAACTAAGAAAATATCTGAATTTGTGAACATTTCAAAATGGCTTCACATCGAGCCTATGATGCCTACAAGGGTCTTTACATCCTGCTGACATGAGAATAGCATAATCTCCGCGTCAGAAGCTTTTTTCTACTTAAACATTTAATAGACTCGCGTTTTATCCACCGTGACTACTTTTGTAAGCTCAGCACATCATCCATTGCAGCTCACTCCTGGGGCTGGGAAATGTGGGCACAGTGGCCTGGTGGAACTATCACAGGAGCAATGCGTGGGTTCAGACATTTACTTTTAAGAAGCACAAACAGATTTACTTTGCGTCTGGTAACCTCAAAAGAAAGACGTTATAATCCAGAATTCGCAATACAAATCACGTTCCATCATTACCAACTGGGCAGAGCCAGGTTACGTTGGGAAATGACATAGCGGAAGTCATCGTAAACAGAAATACAGTCGCCAGTAAACTTACTTACATTAGAAAATTTTATTTTATTTTATGAACCGATAGCCATTTAAAGGATGGGGCTCTTATTTTACTTGTAATTGATTGAACTAGAGACGTTGAAAAATTTGGTGCTGGACTGTGATTCGAATTCGTTTCTCCTCTTTCGAGGATCTGAATCTCTCGGGACATTATAGTTCAACCATTTCGTCCCTTTTCGCCAGACTGCAACCTTCTCTAGGTCTCCTCCAAAGGTAAGGATGTGGGTCCGAATCCTGATCCAATACAAAAATATTCATAGTTTCAGTTCAAGCCCTATAACGTGCACACCGTCCCGCTAGTGAAAACCAACGTGCGCTTTTAATGTCTATTCATGTGTTGCCAACAATCGCAATAGGTGTCATTATTTCTTGTCAAACACGCACACACCTTACCGTTGGTGAGTAAGCAACTGATATTTAAGCTATATTTGTGGATGCACGGTAGGCGTGTAGTTAGATTGTCGCTTAGGTACAAAAGTTTGTATCCTTAGTTTAGATTCAAACACCTAGCAGCTGGTAAGAAAAACCGATACGTAAATTTGATTTTACTTAATTAACAATACGATTACGTGTTGGGTTCGTATCTCCGTCATATAACTTCACATCATGCACTTAATCTTTAAATGCATGCGCACTTTGTTACTTGAGCTTGGAGGTATATCAGACATCTTTCGTGGTTAGTTAACAGGGACGAAATTGTCTTGTTAGGAGTCCAGGTTTATTACAAAAATTGTCGTCTTTTATTTTCAAGTTTAGATTTCATTACTGGTATTGGCAAAAATTTCGGTAATTCATGACTCTTCATGGATAGCCATCAATATGATATGATTAGATTACATTACATCAATTTTTGTTTCATAGATCATGAATACGATATTTCGTAATGATGTGTAACGTGTAATTTTAATGAAAGATTTCTTTACATACAATGATTCAATTTCTTTACAACAATTTCTTACTCTCTCTCATTCTTTTTGATTTCTCTCTCTCTCTCTCTCTCTCTCTCTCTCTCTCTCTCTCTCTCTCTCTCTCTCTCTCTCTCTATCATACACACACACATTCTTTTTTTCTTTATTTGTTTGTTTTGCTCGACTATCGGCGAGGCATCAAAACGTCTCTGAATGAGCTTCTTAGTTTTTAGTACACTTACGAAATAAATATAAAAACAACTGTGAGAGTTACTGGTATATGATGCTTAGTTTTCAGTCAGTTTGGAGTATTATTAGTAACCACGCTCCAGTCCCTAAACCTAGTTACAGAAATGCGAATCAGACGCATTACGTATTCCAGGCCGTAGCAACCGCGACTTGGAGACACCAGCTATGGTCACTTCCCAGCCCGCTGTACGATCACATCGGTTCGTCTTCTTTCTGCTGGTACTGTAACTGAGATTTGACAACAAGGCAACGTATGTTTGGCAACTCTGTGATCGACGAGTTCCTTCCTGGTGCGCACGGAATTTATCCTCAAAGTTCACTTGATTTTACCTGTCATTTCCATTGAATAATCTGATTTATTATCACGTTAGGTGTAACAAAAGATTGTAAATTTACGGTTTTCAGCCCAGGAAAGTCGTTGCACGTGGAAATCGCAACTAATCTCGTCCTTTAAATAGCGGTTTACGAGTGCTAGACATTATCGAACTCGTAAGAGTAAGCTAAGACACGTACTTCTACGCCAGCTCTATGGTAATGCGCTGACCTGAGAAATAGCATCTGTTATGGTTCGCACTTCCAGTCTCGCTGACTGTAACGTTTTTATCCCTTCTGTGAAAGAGCTACAAGCAGTCAGATAAAACATCGATAAGGAAATCGCAAAAAAATACTTTCGGCTCATAGTGCAATGGTGAAAACTTACAATGCTGCACAACAGGTAACTCCTCTTCCCGCAGCTGACAAACAAATTTTGGGTTTCTAGGAATACAAAACTTTACTTATGAAATGCGACATTTGCAATGCACGACGTTTTCAACAAAGAGATGGCGCAATACAGTAGCTCAAGTGGAAAGAAACACTTCCTTTTCAAATTTGTGCATCCTACACTGTTGACTGTTCTGTGTAGGTGGCAGGTACGTGATTTTATTTCGGTGATTACAAAATAAAGTCGAATTTATGCACTGGGTAGTCGAGGCAGCTAGTTCATTGTGATTCGGTCAACCAAGTAAATGAATTTACTGAACCTGCTGCAAATTACTACAGGAAGCCTGTGTGTCAATTCTCATCCAGAGAGGTGCAACGGCGCTACGATAGAAAAATGAGCCACATACTTATAATATGCTTGTATATCTATGGACTGGGTTCGATTCCAACTTCTGTCAATGATTTTAGATAAGGAGAGACAGATTCCATTCTCTTCTGGCTACACCAAGTGAAGAAGATATAATGACATTGTGGTCTGAAATTAACATGAAAAATGATATTCCTTTACTACAAAGTAGACGTTAGGATGAATCACAAAGACTGGAGCGGCGACACGTAGAAACCTTTCTTATACTTGTTATTTATTTCTAGTGACGAAACAAACGCTATGTAGGCTCACAGGACATTTAGTCCATATTTTATATGAGCTTCTGTATGTCGATAAAATCGGTTCTGATCTGGGAATGCAACTTAGACCGTACTTAACGCTGAATTTGATCCCTTCGTGAGAATACAAATCGTCTACAATTTGTTGTTTGTTCAGAACTGCAGATTCCTCAACATCTCCACATACTGCGCGTGAATGGATTCGAATCCTGGCCCGGCACTATAGATTTCATTATGTATTATCAAGCTCTAGCATGAGAACACCTATCTGCTGGTGGATAATTATTTTAATGTTTAATGTATTTTCATTCGTTGTCAACACTAACGATAGTTGACGTTTTTGACACCCAGTGAGACACAGAACTATTTGCGAGATCACTGTAAGTTCAAGATGTTAGTCCGAACTGGACAAAAATTCGGAAGCTGACGTATCTTTGTGTGTAGTCAAAAGCGATATGATGTGTGGAGCTGTATTCCCAGTGAGCACTGAACTCTTCGTCATATTATTTCTAGTTCAAACACGCTCACATGTCGCTGCTGGTGCAACAAACCCATATTTAACGTTCGTTTTCTCTAGAATATAACAGCGATAGATGCCGGGTTGGAGTCTTGGGAAGGAAAAAAATGTATGTTTCGTCTCGTCATTCCAGTTAAAACATCTAGCTACTGCCGAGAAAACCCGAAATGTCACAGTTGATTGTGCGTCGATATCTATCCGATTAAGTTCTGAGTTCGAACCCCTGTCCAACACAAAGCCTTACCTCACGGCAATTCAAATAAGTTACTTGTTAAGAACCAAGATTCAACATCTCTCGTCGTTCGTTAACAGGGACAATAGGTGTTGGGTAGGAATTCGCGTCCGGCAAAAATACTTGCGATATGTAATTTAAAGTTGGAATTTGCAAACTGGCTCTGTCTAAAATCGAGGTATATCACTCTCTGTATGCCTAATCAGGAGTGACAGTCAGTATCCGTCAGGCACGAAATCATTGCTTAGTCTGCATGACCTGAGTTTGCATCCATATGCAGAACGAGACGGTTCGTCGTGTCATTTGAAGTTCATAAATATTCTCAATTAGCTGCTCGTGAATATCTTTAATTTTTAATCTTATTTTGTGTTAAATAATAAGTACGGTATGTTACTTTGAAGAGTAAATCATGAATACGACGAATTTACCACGTGCATTACCTATCTGACGTAATAATGAGAGTGGTAAAATGTCAGGTATGTCATTTATTGTAATAAATGTGAGCTACAAGCCTTAAGGGCAGTCTTATCTGTGATAAGGTGTTCCGTGATATTTGTAGTATCGTGGTATTACTTTGCATCTTGAGTTATTGCAATACAGAACAGTTTTTTCTCGTGGTGACTTGTTGGAACCACTTTCAATAGTCAAACGACTGTACCAAGGAGCGATAAGGAGACCTGCTAGACAGTTGAGCTATGTGGGTTGCATGTGAATCAGGCGAAATTCAGTTCAGGTCGTTCGGATACTATTGGGCATGAATGAACATCACGTGTATCGATTTCCATCGCGCTGGGGTAAGTCCTCCGGGATACGTTTATTCTCCTTAGTGTGTAAATATATTTGGAGCATGTCATTCTAAAACGTTTGAAACGACATAGACGGGAGCGGGTTGTTGTTAGGAGAGCAGAATGTATTAGACTCGCGGATCATGTGGTGTTATTGGCAGAGAGCGAAAGTATGACTGAAATGTTAAAAGAATTGGACAAGAGACGTGAGTAAATTGGAATGAGAAATAATAAGAGAAACGCAAAATGTCCGGTGATAGGTGCAAGAAAAGCAAGAACAACTATAATGTTAGGCAGGAAGATACACAACAATTTAGTGTTTTTAGATAACTGCGACGTGCTATTATGGACGACATTGGAAGTAATAAGGAGGTGAAAATACGTATAGCAATTGCCAACGAGACGTTTCATAACAGGAGGCTTTTATGTGGGTGCGTTGATAGGGGATAAAATAGGCAGGCACAGTGAGAAATGAGGTGGTGTTGATTGGGAGAACAGAGAGAAATTTTAAAGGTAGCAGGATGAGCAAACACAATTGGCATGGACACTGAATGAGAAGAGATTGTTTATTGATGGTATGAAGGAAATGGTGAATGCAAGAAGAAGAAGAAGAAGAAGAAGAAGAAGAAGACGAAGACGCAGAACATACCAGGTGGTGGACAGCGTAAGAACAGAAAATAGTTGTGAGAAAACAAGAGGGTAACAAATGAGGGGACTGCATGGAGAACTACATGTGAAGACCTGCCCTAGGACAGAACACTCATGGTGGTGGTGTTGATGAAGAGGAGACTTATGTAGGACATTTTGCAAAACGCCCATTTTCTTGTAATCCAAATTTAAACAAAACATAGGCAGCTTATAATTTGTAGTCTATAACCGACCGTGAATTGCGTGACAGATGGAACTTGCCAGTATACCAGTTATTAGGACTTATTCCCACTCCACTGACGTATGGAGCGTGCGAACTGTGGCTGCTTAAAAGCCTCTGTGCGTGCTGTGCTTAGTCTCTTCTGGTCTTCACGCTTCCTACAGTTACAATACGTAGGCGGTTTCAGTATATTCCATTCCTACTTTCATCATGTAACGTCAGTTCTAGAAACTTTCTAATTAGGTCTCCTCGAGATACTTTACTCTTCCACGGGATAGTCTGTGTCTACCATGAACTGTCCGTTAGTCAGTAAGTGGAATAACTGGTTTTCCGACACATGTCGCCATGTAACTGTCGCTCTGTCTCCACGCCAGAGAGACGGAAATTCTGTGTGCCACATTTGAAGATGAGTCTGTAAAGGTTACAAAACTAGTTAATGGAATTACAAATAGTTGAAAAAGTGAGTTTTTGCAGTTTTCCGTATTTACATTCAATGCACTAGTCACAGGCTCTAGGCGATCCTTAGGGGACAAGCTTAGTCGGTTGAGAGCGTGATGTGTCCCTCCGAGATTAATTTCACCTGGGCTTTAAGCGACTCACCGGTCAGCATTTACAGAGCTGCCAACTACATCTCACACCGGGAATATGACCAGGATTGGTTTGCATCGCAGCCTACGGAAGAGAACGCAAATCGAACGATCATTCGCAGTCATTCCCTCCATTGACTACCATTCGCCTATATTCAACAGTTAAGGATTCCTCCGGAAATATTCCAAGTAGACTTTCCCTGGATATTTTACGTTTCTTTCCAAGCGCCTGCCTGTTCAATTTGATCAGAAACTGTGTGACATTCTCCAACGGGTCAAAAAACCTGTGACCATTCGTGCCGCCCTTCTCTGTATACATTCAGTATCGCCGGGCAGTTGTATCTGATTAGGATCCAAGAATCTCGAGCAATATTCGGGGATGGGTCGCAAGCGTGATTTGTAAGCAATTTCTTTTGTACACTGATTGTATTTTCCTAGAATTCTACCAACGAATTGCAGCCAGCCACCGTATTTCCCTAAGACTGCGACTATGTGACGGTTCCATTTCAAATCTCTAGAAATTTTTACACCCACGTATTCATGTGGGTTGAGCGATAGCGAATTTGACTCGCTGCACTATACTCGTAGGATAAGGTTATATCGTTTTGTGAACCGAACAATTTTACATTTCGGGAACATTTAAACTAAGTTGTCATGCTTTGCACTACACTGAAATCTTATGAAGGCGTGACTTCTTTCAAACAGAACTTTATTACAGGCAACAGCATCATTTGCGAAAACACTGAAGTTCCAAATAGACCGCGTAACCACGGCCCCCTTCTCCCCTCCAAATTGCTGTCTGAAAACTGGAAGTCCCATTTGTAAAACACCTTCAGAAGTTCGTTCACATTCCGTATCAGTTAATGTGTTAAAAACTTGACCTGAAGAAACATAACCCTTTGCAGTTGAAGACGCTCAGTTGTAAGAGAAGCTAGTTTTTCGAAAACGTCTCAATATTTATGTACTGAACTAGGTGTTGTACAATTCTATAATTTTCAGGTACATTCGGCGACGTTTGTGGATACTGTCTGACAAATGTGTTGCGAATAAAGTGAGTAGTAAAGAAGTAATAAAGTGAAACATCAAGCCTGATGCTGACACCTTACTGCACGATCAGCGAAAATGTAGAAGTGATAAAAGTCTTTTTCCTTTCATCATTATGTCAGGGATGTCAGAGGGGAAAAAAAGTTTCGCCAAGTTTCGAAATTATGTGTGAAGTTTGTTGGAAGTCGCCACGTGCTGCCTTTCACAAATGCTCGGTGAATATAGTCTCGATAATTTGGGCCCCATGAAATTATGCTGCCTTAGACGAGTACGCAGTT
Source organism: Schistocerca gregaria (assembly GCF_023897955.1). Taxonomy (NCBI): domain Eukaryota; kingdom Metazoa; phylum Arthropoda; class Insecta; order Orthoptera; family Acrididae; genus Schistocerca; species Schistocerca gregaria. The sequence goes on from NW_026061853.1 coordinate 7,252,255, forward strand.
TTTAACTTTTAACGCCCGACTTATTGCGTAAACCTATGCCTTTAAATGAAGGACGGAAGGAGGATTGCATTTAATGTGCTATCGATGTCGAGGTCATTAGAGACGGAGCAGGAGTTGGCACTGCGTCAGGGAAGGGTAAAAGAAGTCCGCCGTTCCCTTTCAAAGGAACCATCCCAGCATTTACTTGGAGCGATTCAGGAAAGTTACGGAAAACGTATCAGGATGGCCGGATGCGGATTTAAACGTCATCCTCCCGAATGCGAGTCTAGTGTACTAGTTGACAGCTCGTCGTGTAGAAGCTAGCGTTGTTGGTGATGGGATTCCGGGTTCGATTCACGGCTGGGTTGCTTTCTCCGCCCGGGAAGTAGGTGTCTGTGGTGTCATCATTTCATCATCATCCGTGAAGGTGGCGAAACTGGACTGTGTAAAGGTTGGGGCTTTGTACAGGCACTGATAACCGTGCAGTTAAGCGCCTCAAAAACCAATCATCATCATCATCATCATACCATGTAATAACCACTGCGGCAGCTCGTTCGGTATACATTTAAATGAGCAGATTAAGTCAGCATTTTTAGTATTTACATTGACTTCGTTCTTCATAAATGAAAGCAGGAACTATGACAAGACAAAGGAATTGGGATAACGAATGAGAAATACCTGATTGTGCTTCTGTTTGTAGATGACATGATTCACGTTCACGAAATGACCTCCAAAGATCTATATACCACCTGAACGAAATATGCAATGAATACAACTTTAAAATTTCTAGGAACAAAACGAAAATAAGTGCACTCCGAGGAAAATACTCAGTCAGTTTAAAACTAGTTTTGGATAATCCTGCTTTAGAACTGGTCTCTTAATCTTTCATTTAGGCTACGCTGTAAGATCTGATTTTTACTCCGATACTTAAAATAAATTACACAAATTCTAAGCTGTTTGTGACACTATTATCTGAATATTGGGCAATAAAGTACAAAAAGATTGTCCCGAAATTCTATAACGTGGTCGCGGTTCCTGTATTATGCTATGAAAGCGAAAACATGGTTACAAAAAAGCAAAAAAAATCACACGGCAGAGATGAGGTTCCTAAGAAATTCGAAGAGCTGCACAACAAGAAATGATTAGGAATGAAGATACTAGAGAAAAGTTAAGTATTTTAAACAGAAATTAAAAAATACAAAAATATCGTGAAGACTGGTGAGAATGCTACGTCCCAGACTTCCCCAAAATATTCTGAACTACAAGCGGAATGGAAGATGTGATATTGAAAGGCCTCGGACGTGGGAGCAATTTCGTTTGAGAGACTATCCCGCGCGGCGACTACTGAAGTACTTATACATTATAGAATTCTTAAGTTATACAACCAAAATAAGTAAGTTTTAATGTAGTTTACGTTCACTGAGGCAAAAAAAAAAAATTCTTGCTTTTTAAAGTGGTCTATGTTCTTTCTTAGGGTTCAAACTGTCTCCATGACAAATTTGAACAATATCTGTTAAGCGGTTTGGACTCTAAAACGAAACAGACTGTGTTACAAAGTTGGAAAGCAACTGAGAGAAAGAAGCAGCGTCGGTTTCTGCAGGAGGCGGCCATCATTTTGTAGGACAATGTTCGGGCACGCTCGGTTCAAGTCGTGACTGATTTGATCGGTATATAGGGATGGGGAGCGCCGCATCACGCACCACACTCATCTACATCTATATTTATACTCCGCAATCCACCCAACGGTGTGTGGCGGAGGGCACTTTACGTGTCACTGTCATTACCTCCCTTTCCTGTTCCAGTCGCGTATGGTTCGCGGGAGGAAAGACTATCTGAAAGCCTCTCTCTAATTTTACATTCGTGATCTCCTCGGGAGGTATAAGTAAGGGGAAGCAATATATTCGATACCTCATCCAGAAACGCACCCTCTCGAAATCTGGCGAGCAAGCTACACCGCGATGAAGAGCGGCTCTCTTGCAGAGTCTGGCACTTGAGTTTGTCAAACATCTCCGTAACGCTATCACGGTTACCAAATAACCCTGTGACGAAACGAGCCGCTCTTCTTTGAATCTTCTCTATCTCCTCCGCAAACCCGATCTGGTACGGATCCCACACTGATGAGCAATACTCAAGTATAGGTCGAACGAGTGTTTTGTAAGCCACCTCCTTTGTTGATGAACTACAGTTTCTAAGGACTCTCCCAATGCATCTCAACCTGGTACGCGCCTTACCAACAGTTAATTTTATATGATCATTCCATTTCAAATCGATCCGCACGCATACTCCGAGATATTTTACAGAAGTAACTGCTACCAGTGTTTGATCCGCTATCATATAATCATACAATAAAGGATCCTTCTTTCTATGTATTCGCAATACATTACATTTGTATATGTTAAGGGTCAGTTTCCACTCCCTGCACCAAGGGCCTATTCGCTGCAGATCTTCCGGCATTTCGCTACAATTTTCTAATGCTGCAACTTCTGTGTATGCTACACAATCATCCGCGAAAAACCGCATGGAATTCCGACACTATCTACTACCTCATTTATATATATATATATTGTGAAAAGTAATGGTCCCATAACACTCCCCTGTGGCACGCCAGATATTATTTTAACGTCTGTAGACGTCTCTCCAGTGATAACAACATGCTGTGTTCTGTTTGTTAAAACTCTTCAATCCAGCCACAGAGCTGGTCTGATATTCCGTGGGCTCTTACTTTATTTATCAGGCGACAGTGCGGAACTGTATCGAACGCCTTCCGGAAGTCGAGAAAAATAGCATCTACCTGGGAGCCTGTATCTAATATTTTCTGGGTCTCATGAACAAATAAAGTGAGTTGGGTCTCACACGATGGATGTTTCCGGAATCCATGTTGATTCCTACAGAGTAGATTCTGGGTTTCCAAAAACGACATGATACTCGAGCAAAAAACATGTTCTAAAATTCTACAACAGATCGACGTCAGAGATATAGGTCTATAGTTTTGCGCATCTGCTCTACGACCCTTCTTGAAGACTCGGACTACCTGTGCTCTTTTCCAATCATTTGGAGCCTTCCGTTCCCCTAGAGACTTGCGGTACACGGTTGTTAAAAGGGAGGGCAAGTTCTTTCGCGTACTGTGTAGAATCGAATTGGTACCCCGTCAGGTCCAGTGGACTTTCCTCTGTTGAGTGATTCCAGTTGCTTTTCTACTCCTTGGACACTTATTTCGATGTCAGCCATTTTCTCGTTTGTGCTAGGATTTAGAGAAGGAACTGCAGTGCGGTCTTCCTCTATGAAACATCTTTGGAAAAAGGTGTTTAGTATTTCAGCTTTACGCCTGTCATCCTCTGTTTCAATGCCATCATCACCCCGGAGTGTCTGGACATCCTGTTTCCAACCACTTACTGATTTAAATTGAGACCAGAACTTTCTAGGATATTCTGTCAAGTCGGTACATAGAATTTTACTTTCGAATTCACTGAACGCTTCACGCATAGCCCTCCTTACGCTAACTTTGACATCGTTTAGCTTCTGTTTGTCTGAGAGGTTTTGGCTGCGTTTATACTTGGAGTGAAGCTGTCTTTGCTTTCGCAGTAGTTTCCTAACTTTGTTGTTGAACCACGGTGGGTTTATCCCGTCCCTCACAGTTTTACTCTACACGTACCTGTCTAAAACGCATTTTACGATTGCCTTGAACTTTTTCCAAAAATACTCAACATTGTCAGTGTCAGAACAGAAATTTTCGTTTTGATCTGTTAGGTAGACTGAAATCTGCCTTCTATTACCCTTGCTAAACACGTAAGCCTTCCTCCCTCTTTTTATATTCCTATTAACTTCCATATTCAGGGATGTTGCAACAGCCTTATGATCACTAATCCCTGTTCTGCACATACAGAGTCGAAAAGTTTGGGTCTGTTTGTTATCAGTAGGTCCTAGATGTCATCTCCACGAGTCGGTTCTCTGTTTAATTTCATGAGGTAATTTTCGGATAGCGCACTCAGTATAATGTCACTCGACGCTCTGTCCCTACGACCCATCCTAAACATCTGAGTGTCACAGTCTATATCTGGTAAATTGAAATCTCTACCTAAGACTATAACATGCTGAGAAAATTGATGAGAAATGTATTCCAAATTTTCTCTCAGTTGTTCTGCCGCTAATGCTGCTGGGTCGGGAGGTCGGTAAAAGGAGCCAATTATTAACCTAGCTCGGCTGTTGCGTGTAACCTCCACCCATAATAATTCACAGGAACTATCCACTTCTACTTCACTACAGGATAAACTTCTACTAACAGCGACTAACTCTCCACCACCGGTTGCATGCAATCTATCCTTTATATCTGTCTGTACCTTTGTAAAAATTTCGGCAGAATTTCTCTCTGGTTTCAGCCAGCATTCTGTACCTATAACGATTTCAGCTTCGGTACTTTCTATCAGCGCTTGAAGTTCCGGTACTTTACCAACGCAGCTTCGACAGTTTACCATTACAATACCGATTGCTGCTTGGTCCCCTCATGTCCTGCTTTGCCCCGAACTCGTTGAGGCTGCCGCCCTTTTTGTACTTGCCCAATGCCATCTAACCTAAAAAACTGCCCAGCTCACGCCACACAACCCCCTGCTACCCGTGTAGCCGCTTGTTGCGTGTAGTGGACTCCTGACCTATCCAGCGGAACCCGAAACCCCACCACCCTATGGCTTAAGTCGAGGAATCTGCAGCCCACACGGTCACAGAACAATCTCAGCCTCTGATTCAGACCCTTTACTCAGCTCTTTACCAAAGGCCCGCAGTCTGTCCTGTCGACGATGCTGCAGATGGTGAGCGGTCAGCTCTGCTTTCATCCGGCTAGCGAGACTGGCAGTCTTCACCAAATCAGATAGCCAGGAAGGGTTTCCTCCGATCCATAGCGACACACATCATTGGTGTCGACATGAGCGACCACCTGCAAATGGGTGCAACCTGTACCCTTCATGGCATCCGGAAGGACCCTTTCCACATCTGGAATGACTCACCCCGGTATGCACACGGATTGCACATTGGTTTTCTTCCCCTCTCTTGCTGCCATATCCCTAAGGGGCCCCATTACGCGCCTGACGTTGGAGCTCCCAACTACCAGTAAGACCACCCTCTGCGACTGCTCGGATCTTGCAGACTGAGGGGCAACCCCTGGAACAGGACAAGCAGCCACGTCAGGCCGAAGATCAGTATCGGCCTGAGACAGCCCCGGAATTGCGCCCTTCTGAGCTCAGCTTGATTCCTGACGTGAAGGTAGCGTTCTCGCTTTCCGCGTCTGGGTTCCCGGGTTCGATTCACGGCGGGGTCAGGGATTTTGTCTGCCTCGTGATGGCTGGATGTTTTGTGATGTCCTTAGGTTAGTTAGGTTTAAGTAGTTCTAAGTTCTAGGGGACTGATGACCATAGATGTTAAGACCCATAGTGCTCAGAGCCATTTGAACCATTTGTCGAACTTTGGGGTATTCGGTTCGGAGCTGTTATGGAGATACGTCAGACAATAGACCGCTCCATTCGAACTACCTATACAACTGGCGTAGTTAGGGGTATCTTGCTCTTTCGACATCACTGGCGATGGCTTATATACATGAGCTGTTCAAAAAATATCCGACCTTTTTTAATTGTTGAAATCAACAATGGTATCAGGGCGCGCATGGGCTCATGTTTTCAGGCATATTTAGCACACATACCTGATTTTCTCCACTACTTCGGAACACTTGCAAGTCGTACACGTTGGATTTAGTATTCTGAGCAAAATGACGTCTTTACATCACATTTGGCTCCAAGCTTGGCGATTCTCAAGTTGAAACCATCGTGTGTTTGTGGACAAAGTAATGGGTACTGCAGGGCTAAAGGAGTGGTACAACCATTTCAAAGGTAGCCGCTAATCAATGAAGACAGAAGCCAGTTAAGGTACGCCCGCAATATCCGCAAATCAGGTCGTTACTGATCCCGCAATATTGCTGGTGAAGCAGAATGGACGAATCACTATCAGAGAAGTTGTAGTCTAATCTAAAAGCCGTAAAGTCAACTAACTAACTAGGTGTTACAATAACTAACGTCCGCCCGCGGTAGCTGAGTGGTCAGCACGACAGACTGTCAATCCTAAAAGACCGGGTTAGATTCCCGGCTGGGTCGGAGATTTTCTCCGCTCAGGGACTGGGTGTTGTGTTGTACTAATCATCATTTCATCCCCATCGACGCGCAAGTCGCCGAAGTGGCGTCAAATCGAAAGACTTGCACCAGGCGAACGATCTACCCGATGGGAGGCCCTCGTCACACGCCATTATTATTATACAATAACGAACAACTTAAATTGGAAAGAACACATAGAAAATGTTGCGGTTAAGGCTAACCGAAGACTGCGTTTTATTGGCACAACACTTAGAAAACGTAACAGACCTACAAAGGACACTGCCTACACTACGCTTGTCCGTCCTCTTTTAGAATACTGCTGGGAAATGTGGGATCCTTAAAAGGTCGGACTGACGGAGTAGATCGAAAAAGTCCAAAGAAAGGCAGCACGTCCTCCTATTATCGCGAAATATGAGAGAGTGTGTCACACAAATGATACAGGATTTTGGCTGGACATCATTAAAAGAAAAGCGTTTTTCTTTGCGACGGAATCTTCTCACGAAATTCCAATCACCAACTTTTTCCTCCGAATGCGAAAATATTTTGTTGACACCGACCTACGTAGGGAGAAACGACCACAACGATAAAATAAGGGAAGTCAGAGCTCGTATGGAAAGACACAGGTGATCATTCTTTCCGGGTGCTATGCGAGATTGGAATAATAGAGACTTGTGAAGGTGGTTCGATGAACAACCTGCCAGGCACTTAAATGTGATTTGCAGAGTATCCATGTAGATGCAAGTATAGGTGGTCACATTTTTACTATCCCCTGTATGTGCATATCGCTTCACACGACCTTTGTTACCTCAATGTCGATATCGGCATCATTTTCGAAATATGTGAGCTTTCTTATATTATCTGTAATGTTAATATACAACATGAACAGTAAGGCTCCCAACACGCTTCCCTCTGGCACAAGTGGTTACTTTTACACGTATAGATGAACTCTCCATTTAGGATGAGATGATGTGTCCTCCCTACAAAAATATTTTATTGGCCGTACTTTATACGGTGCTGGTAAACGGTCAACTACAATTGCTGTTTACTGTGAGGTTACCTCTAGCGTATCAGAAGCAGTTTAGGAACATTTTTTCAAATGAGTATACGCACTCGTATTTCGGCAGGTGCACAGTTTTGCCATTTCAATTTTTGCACGTTTCACAGATACCTTTTCGAAAATTTCGAGCAAAACAAATCGAAATCTTTATTACATCATGAAACAATGAAGAAGCAAATGCGGGTTTGTTCGCAAGCCCGAAGCAACATCTGGTACAAGAATAATGGATTTTAATAAAGTAGCTGTCGATAGGTTTTTTTCGTTGCTTACAGATGTAACTGACAATCACAAACTAATGACTTCTCAAATAACTAATTGTGATGGAACAGGCGTCTCCGTTAATGCTAAAAACTAATCGAACATCGCAGCTTGCAAAGGGAACCGTCCAGTGCGATCGTTAACCTCTGCAGAAAGGGGCGAAACTGCAACCAGCCTCATTAGTACGTCAGCAAGCGGAGATGACATTCCTCCTACGATTATTTTTCCACGAAAGAAGAAGCAGAAAGAATTTGAGTTAGGACAGGCAGCAGGAGGTTGCGCTGAGGTCCACAGCACAGCATGTATGGCCACAGAGTCCTTCTTTGTATGGTTTCCACAATTAGTGGTATTTTCTAAGGCATCAAAGCAGGTCCCAGTTCTCCTTATATCAGATGGCCACTCAGCACATACCACGAACATTGACGTTATGGACTACGCGAGGGAGAGTGGCGTTTCTTTACCACCACATTGCTCTCACAGACTTCAGCCGCTTGATGTTTGTTTTATAAATCCTCGTTATAGTGATCAGCTTCGAAAATGGCTACGGAACCATGCAGCGAAAGTCGTAACTACCTTTCAAATTTCAACGCTTTTTGGTTCAGCTTTCGTCTAAAGCGCAACAATGAAAACCGCTATTAAAGGTTTCGAAGCTACTGCAATATGGCCCACGGACCCATCCATATTCACGACGCACACTTCCTCCCGGCACACACAACTGACAGCGGACGTGATAGGCCGTCAGATAAAGAGGTTATTATATCTGAACAATTGGAATTGCCTTCACCTAGCACACCAGCTGAAAAAGACGACTCAAACGGGCTGGATAATCAAGGGGACGAGGTTTCAGCGAATTGTTACAATGAACTGCCGCCTAAGAATAACAAAGTTATTGGGGCTAATTGTTCTAATCTTGGGTGCTCTTGGATGACAACTGACAACACAACCTCCTCATTTCATATTTCACCTGAGATTCTGATTTTCTTGTCAAAAGTTAACGAAAGCAAGAAAAGAGCGAGACTGAAAAGGGGGAACAACGTTGTTTTAACTGATTCGCCGTACAAAAAAAGAGTTAAAAGTCATTAATGGGAGAAATAGAAAAAAGAACATTGACAAAGAAGAAAGAGCAAACAGAAAACTTTCTGCGAAAGAGAATAAAATTAAGAACTCAAAAAAGAGAGAAAGATTCTGAAGGTAAATGGAAAAAAGGAGAGAGAATACAATACTAACGAGAGTGATTATGAGGAAAGTTCTGACTGTCAATGTGTATATTGTGGTGGGTTATATTCAAAATCAGTTGGAAGTTGGGTCGCTTGTTCCACCTGCAAAAAACTGACACACGATTCTTGTGCAGGAATAGATAGCGAAGATGATGAGTGTCTCCCCGTGTGTGAATTTTGTAAACAGCCTCAAGAAAAGGATACGATTCATGAAAACTGTAGTTTGACATTAATACTCACTTTAAACTAAAAAAAATAACGAGCAAGCCAATATTTTCTGCATTTCGGATAATTTTATACGTTTTTGTAATCACTTGTATTTACCACCCCATTGTGACGCGTGCAAATGTTATAAATTTCTGTTTTTGAGTGAGAAAATATTGTTGTTTTATTTTATGGCAATGTTCTTGTATTTTTGTGATTAATACATCATAATGTGTTCATATAAAAATTTGTAACTCTCTTATTTATCAATTTTGTACATTTAATCAAAGTTTTCAACTGTGTACCCCATTATACCTTGGATTCCCCAACGTGTCGGATAAGAAAGATAAAAATACAATCACTACTCGTTTCTTCAACGACAATTTAAGCTGTGTTCTGTGGTTCCTCCCAGAGTTCATCACGATATATTCCGAAAAAAATCATAGTTAACGAACATTATAAATTGCTCTAGAAACGAAGGCAATCGCAGTTAACATTTAATAAGGCCACTGGTATCCTTCGAAATGCAACTAATCAACGTCATGCAGAACGTCGTGGGTCACAGCGGATGGGTGGAATCGAAATATGACATTTACCCACGATCGCTTCTTTTTGTCAATTTGTGCCATTAATTTCTCTGCTCCCTAATCTGATTTCGTATCTCCCCATCAGCTATTCGATCAAAACTTTTTTAGCATTCTTCTACACCACCACATTTCGGAAGTTTCTAGTCGTCTCCTGTTTGGGGAACCATGCATGTTAACTACTGATTCGCAATATATTTATTCCGAAAGGCAAAAGGAACCCCGAAAACAATGAAAATAATTTTGTTTATTGGTGATTGTACCAGTTTTATTTACACTTAGTGTGAATATGAAAGTATTTTAGTCCAAATCCGTATTTGAAGGTTCTAAATGTCGGTTTAAATGGCAGCTTGCTATGTAAGACATGCCCACTTGTTTCTCTGTGCCATCTCTTCTTTGAGATGATAAGCCTAGGGACATTTTACCCGTAGCTTTGAGCTTTCACCTATTGAATACATTTTTTCTTGTCTTGTAGTCAGTTGTTTGCTAGAGTAATAACGTTTCTGAACAAAACAAATGCCAAGATCTACCCACAAAGTTTTCGAAAGAAGTTCTAGAAGACTTGCAAGAAATAAAAAAGTAAATATCATGAAACAAATGTTATGTTTATGTACAGCATGCGTACTATTGGAAAGTGAAAGAAACTATGAATTTAAATGAGTGCATGTACGACGGTAAGTGCAATACAACTTTAAATTTTCCGTAACTTTTCTAACTAAATGTACCTTTCCTCTCAAACCATTTATCCCAGAACCATGGAATTCTAACGACCAGTTTTCTTACTCGAGGGCATGAAGAGTCGAGGGATATGAAAGGGAAGCAGTGGTTGGGAAGAGAGTGAGACAGGGTTGTAGCCTATCCCCGATGTTATTCAATCTGTTTGCTGAGCAAGCAGTAAAGGAAACAAAAGAAAACTTCGGAGTAGGAATTAAAAACCATGGAGAAATTGTATTATAATGAACACTATGGTCTTTTAATTTTTGAAATTTGCCCGCAAAACCTGTCTTTCAAAATTTTTCTAAAAATTTCACTATTAATATATTATTCATGAAAAATTGTCAGCTTGTTGGAAAATAGTGGAAATGCATGTAAGAAATGTTTTGTGTTTTACCGTTAATATAACACAACTTAGGATAAGGGTCATATAAATAGATCAGTTAACATGGTGGAGATGGAAGATACGTTCTCCCCGTGAATATTGTGTTTAAAAACAAATGAATATTTTCAAATCAACAGCTCATTTCATGAAGTCATAACTAGAAGTGAATAATCTCCACAAAAATTGGTAAGTTAATTACTTTGGTGCAAGAAAGTCTCCATCATTAAGGAGAACGATGTTTTCAATAACTTGCCGGCAGCCATAAAAAGCTTTACTACTGACAGATTTCAGTTTACGAGGAGCCTAAAGGATTTCTTGCTAACCATCTCTTCCGACACCATTAATGAATTGAATTACTTAGTAGAACAAGCGCGCGCGCGCGATTGAGTGTGTGGGTGTGTGTGTGAGAGAGAGAGAGAGAGAGAGAGAGAGAGAGAGAGAGAGAGAGAGAGAGAGAGAGAGAGGGGGGGGGGGTCAAATAATACGTGTACAATCAGAAGTGTGACCAAATTTTCATTCCTCGTTCATGATCAGTCCATTTGCGGTCTGTGGATAATAAATTAGCATATTATTTTCCCATTGAGTATCTCCCCATTATGGATCAATTTCAATGGAAAGTACATATAATCTAACCCTCTTGTCTGCCCCACTTCTGTTCAAGGTTACACATGAGACAAATACCTTCTTGTTGTTGTTGTTGTTGTTGTCTTCAGTCCACAAACTGGTTTGATGTAGCTCTCCATGCTACTGTATCGTGTGGAAGCTTCATCTCCCAGTACCAACTGCAACCTACATCCTTGTGAATCTGCTTAGTGTATTCATCTCCTGGTCTCCCTCCTCGATTTTTACCCTTCACGTTGCCCTCCAATATTAAATTGGTGATTCCTTAATGTCTCAGAACGTGTCCTACCATCCGACCCCATCTTCTAGTCAAGTTGTGCCACAAAGTTCTCTTCTCCACTATCCTATTCAATACCTCCACATTAGTTATGTGATCTACCCATCTAATCTTCAGCATTCTTCTGTAGCACCACATTTCGAAAGCTTCTATTCTCTTCTTGTTCAAACTATTTATTGTCCATTATTCACTTCCATACGTGGCTACACTCTATACAAATACTCGGAGAAAAGACTTCCTGATACCTAAAGCTATACTCGATGTTAACAAATTTTTCTTCTTTAGAAACACTTTTCTTACCATTGACAGTCGACATTTTAAATCACTCCTAATGCGTACTCCCAGATAATTTATGGAATTAACTGCTTCCAGTTGCTGACCTGCTATTTTGTAGCTAAATGATAAGGGACCTATCGTTCTATGTATTCGCATCACATTACACTTGTCTACATTGAGATTCAATTGCCATTCCGTGCACCATGCGTAAATTCGCTGCAGATCCTCCTGCATATCAGTACAATTTTCCATTATTGCAACCTCTCGATACACCACAGCATCATCTGCAAAAAGCCTCAGAGACTTTCCGATGTCACTCACCAGGTCATTTATGAATATTGTGAATAGCAACGGCCCTATGACACTCCCGTGCGGCACACCTGAAATCACTCTTACTTCGGAAGACTTCTCTCCATTGAGAATGACATGCTGCGTTCTGTTATCTAGGAACTCCTCGATCCAAGCACACAACTGATCTGATAGTCCGTATGCTCCTACTTTGTTAATTAAACGACTGTGGGGTACTGTGTCAAACGCCTTGCGGAAGTCAAGAAACACGGCATCTACCTGTGAACCCGTGTCTAAGACCCTCTGAGTCTCGTGGACGAATAGCGCGAGCTGGGTTTCACACGGCCGTCTTTTTCGAAACCCATGCTGATTCCTACAGAGTAGATTTCTAGTCTCCAGAAAAGTCATTATACTCGAACATAATACGTGTTCCAAAATTCTACAACTAATCGACGTTAGAGATATAGGTCTATAGTTCTGCACATCTGTTCGACGTCCCTTATTGAAAACGGGGATGACCTGTGCCCTTTTCCAATCCTTTGGAACGCTTCGCTATTCTAGAGACCTACGGTACACCGCTGCAAGAAGGGGGGCAAGTTCCTTCGCGTACACTGTGTAAAACCGAACTGGTATCCCATCAGGACCAGCGGCCTTTCCTCTTTTGAGCGGTTTTAATTGTTTCTCTATTCCTCTGTCGTCTATTTCGATATCTACCATTTTGTCAACTATGCGACTTCAAGAGAAGGAAGCACAGTGCAGTCTTCCTCTGTGAAACAGCTTTGGAAGAAGACATTTAGTATTTCGGCCTTTAGTCTGTCATCCTCTGTTTCAGTACCATTTTGGCCACAGAGTGTCTGGACATTTTGTTTTGATCCACCTACCGCTTTGACGTAGGACCAAAATTTCTTACGATTTTCTGCCAATTCAGTACATAGAACTTTACTTTCGAATTCACTGAAAGCCTCTCGCATACCCCTCCTCACACTACATTTCGCTTCGCGTAATTTTTGTTTGTCTGCAAGGCTTTGGCTATGTTTATGTTTGCTGTGAAGTTCCCTTTGCTTCCGCAGCAGTTTTCTAACTCGGTTGTTGTACCACGGTGGCTCTTTTCCATTTCTTACGATCTTGCTTGGCACATACTCATCTAACGCATATTGTACGATGGTTTTGAACTTTGTCCACTGATCCTCAACACTATCTGTACTTGAGACAAAACTTTTGTGTTGAGCCGTCAGGTACTCTGTAATCTGCTTTTTGTCACTTTTGCTAAACAGAAAAATCTTATTACCTTTTTTAATATTTCTATTTACGGCTGAAATCGTCGTTGCAGTAACCGCTTTATGATCGCTGATTCCCTGTTCTGCATTAACTGATTCAAATAGTTCGGGTCTGTTTGTCACCAGAACGTCTAATATATTATCGCCACGAGTCGGTTCTCTGTTTAACTGCTCAAGGTAGTTTTCAGATAAAGCACTTAAAAATATTTCACTACATTCTTTGTCCCTGCCACCCGTTATGAACGTTTGAGTCTCCCAGTCTATATCCAGCAAATTAAAATCTCCACCCAGAACTATAACATGGTGGGGAAATCTACTCGAAATATTTTCCAAATTATTCTTCTGGTGCTGAGCCACAACAGCTGCTGAGCCTGGGGGCCTATAGAGACATCCAATTACCATGTCTGAGCCTGCTTTAACCGTGACCTTCACCCAAATCATTTCACAATTACAATCTCCGTCAATTTCCTTCGATACTATTGCACTTCTTATCACTATAAACACGCCTCCCCCTTTACTGTCCAGCCTTTCTCTGCGATATACATTCTAATCGGAGTTTAGGATTTCATTACTGTTTACATGTGGTTTCAGCCAACTTTCTGTCCCTAGTACTATATGGGCGTTGTGACCGTTTATTAATGAGAGCAGTTCTGGGACCTTTCTATAGACGCTCCTGCAGTTTACTATTAGCACATTAATATTGTTATTCCCTGTCGCATTTTGCCTACTCCTGCCTTGCCGCGTCTCAGGAGGCGTCTTGTCGGGCCTAGGGAGGGAATTCTCTAACCTAATAAAAAGCCCATGTGCACTCCACACGTACTCCGCTACCCTCGTAGCCGCTTCCGGCGTGTAGTGCACGGCTGACCTATTCAGGGGGACCATACATTTCTCCACCCCATTGCGGAGGTCGAGAAATTTGCACCCCAGCTCTCCGAAGAATCGTCTGAGCCTCTGGTTTAAGCCTTCCACTCGGATCCAAACCAGAGGACCGCGATCGGTTCTGGGAACGATACTACAAATAGTTAGCTCTGATTCCACCCCGCGAGCGAGGCTTTCCGCCTTCACCAACTCCGCCAACCGCCTGTACGAACTGAGGATGACCTCTGAACCCAGACGGCAGGAGTCATTGGTGCCGACATCAGCAACAATTTGCAGTCGGGTGCACCCAGTGCTCTCTATCGCCGCCGGTAGGGCCCCCATCCACATCTCGGATGAGACCCCCCGGCAAGCACACAGAGTGAATACTGGCCTTCTTCCCCGACCTTTCCGCTATTTCCCTAAGGGGCTCCATCACCAGCCTAACGTTGGAGCTCCCAATAACTAATAAACCCCTCCCCCCGTGTGCCTGCTCGGACCTTGCTGAAGGAGCAGCCACATGTCCATTCACACGCAGAGCGGGCGATGCCACACGGCCAGCCTCCACATTGACCCTCCGCCTCGTGCGCCGCGAACGCCGCTGAACCCGCCACTCCCCTTGGGGAGAGGGTGGCCAGCCGCGCCCGGTACCCGCGAAGATGTCTCGACAGCAGGGACAGTGGGAGAAGCATCTAACACCTGGGGTGCACCACGCGACGCACCAGACTCCCCACTGCCGCTACACTCCGAGGCAGCAAAAGCAAAAACACACGGAAGAAGAAGTGACAAGTAAGAAAAATACAGTTAATACTTAAATTAAGGTAGCTCGCTGCCCAGCAGACTTGAAGCAGACGGCGGTTAGGGCGACACATGAACTTACAACATAAAAGTAATAACAGATAAAAATACATGTTCATGAACCTGAGAGAAAATCAGTCCATAAGTTTAAGCAAACGCTATCAGCAGTACAATGAGAATCAGCTTAATTTTTCAATTAACTCCTCGACAGAATAGAAGGAGTGACCCATGAGGAAACACTCCAGTTTCGATTTGAAAGCGCGTGGATTACTGCTAAGATTTTTGAATTCGAGTGGCAGCTTATTGAAAATGGATGCAGCAGTATACTGCACACATTTTTGCACAAGAGTTAAGGAAGTCCGATCCAAATGGAGGTTTGATTTCTCCCGAGTATTAACCGAGTGAAAGCTGCTTATTGTTGGAAGTAAACTAATATTGGTAACAAGAAACGACAATAAGGAATATACATATTGAGAGGCGAATGTCAAAATACCCAGACTCCCTGAACAAAGGTCGACAAGAGGTTCGTGAACTCACACCACTTTTTGCCCGAACCTCTCGTTTCTGAGCCAAAAATATCCTTCTAGAATGGGAAGAGTTACCCAAAAACATAATACCATACGACATAAGTGAATGGAAATAAGCAAAGTAGACTAATTTACTTGGCGAAGTATCACTCACTTTCGGTACCGTTCGAATAGTGAAAATGGCAGTATTAAGTCTTTGAACAAGATCCTGAACGTGGGCTTTCCACAACACCTTACTATTTATTTGAACACCTAGGAATTTGAACCGTTCATTTTCACTAATCATATGCCTATGCTGTGATATTAAAACGTCAGGTTTTGTTGAATTGTGTGTTAGAAACTGTAAAAACTGAATCTTACTGTGATTTAACGTTAGTTTATTTTCTACAAGCCATGGACTGAGGTCATGTACTGCACTACTTGAAACGGAGTCAATGTTGCACACAACATCCTTTACTACCAAGCTAGTGTCATCAGCAAACACAAATATTTTAGAGTTACCCGTAATACTTGAGGGCATATCATTTATATAAATAAGGAACTATAGCGGCCCCAACACTGATCCCTGAGGAACCCCCTCCCCCTTGACAGTACACCACTCAGATCCCCCATCACACTGTATTACGTTCCCCCATTCCTGTAGATCGTTCCCTAATGCTCTTCCTGAAACACTGTACAACTTCTGATTCTGTCAGTTCTTTCAGGTCCCATCTCCTTAAATTCCCACCTTTTTCCAGTTTCTTCAGTTTTAATCTACAGTTCATAATCAATATATTGTGATCAGAGTTCACATTTGCCCCTGGAAATGTCATACAATTTAAAATATGGTTCCTAAATCTCTGTCTTACCATTATATAATCTATATGAAATATTGCAGTATCTCCAGGTCTCTTCCACGTATACAACCTTCTTTCATGATTTTTGAACCAAGTGTTAGTTATGATTAAGTTATGCTCTGGGCAAAAGCCTACCAGGCGGCTTCCTCTTTAATTTTTTACCCCCATTCCATATTCACCTACTACGTTTCCTTTTCTTCCATTTCCTACTGTCGAATTCCAGTCACCCATTAATATTAAATTTTTATCTCCCATCACTATCTGAATGATTTCTTTTATCTCATCACACATTCCATCAATTTCTTCATCATCTGAGGACTACTTTTACGACTTTGGTAGGCGTGGGATTCGTGGCTATCTTGGCCACAACAATGCGTTCACTATGCTGTATGTAGTAGCTTCCCGCATTCCTATTTTTATTAATTATTAGACCTACTCATGCATTAGCTTCATATTAGCCTTCCTAATACTTAAATCTATATCCGATGTTAACAATGACGCCGGTGGATGGACTATCACGAAATTACTGACCGTCGAGAATGTCACAAATATAACCGACAAGCTAATGGGCCCTTCACAGGAAAAGGTTTTTTGCCAGAAAACGGGGAAAACTGAAACCCAGCAAATGAGTAAAAAAGTGTATATTCACTGACAAAAAAAATAGTGTACGCACACAACTTACACAACAATAGTCTGGGATTACTCTATTACGTAATACAGTTTTTGTGATTGTATCTTGCAGCTTTAGTTATTTTTAATTAAAAGAGGCTTTAAAAGGACAGAAAGAACGTGTTGGACTACGCTACAGATCGTTCTGTTAGCACAGTCTTTACTTTGTAATCACTTTCGTTGACTTCGGCAACTCTCAACAGAAATCTCCAACCTAACCGAGACAATGTGCTACGATACAGCCGAGATCATGACAAGAGAATGGGCTACATCACACTCGAAGTAAATGTATATAGGTAAGGATCCCCATGACCTGTATACGTCTGTTATAAAAAATCTCCAAGCCACTCTCCTCAAATAGACCGCAATCTTCTCTTGACCTTCAACTGTTACTATTTCAGAATTGAAAACCAGATTCAAAGAAAATTTGGCTACAAGGCACAAAACTAGAAAAATAAAAATAATAAAAGTGAGAACGTGAAACATGTTAGCAATAACCATAAACAGGAGATTTTACAGAAAATAAAATTGAGAAAGGAAATTATTAATATTATCGACCGTTTAGGAACTCTAGGCTACGAAAGGGATGAAAACACATATCGAATAAGTGGTGGAAGAGTTAGTGTGTTTTAAGATTAAATCCAAACAAGAATTAGAGAAAAACATATCGACGCAAGGCCTCTATTACGAAAAATTGCTAAATCTCGAGACAAATTGTGTCCTTCTGTATTTGATGAAATGTTTTGGCCCCTAGTACGGATGAAACAGTATCTGCAATATCAACAGGAACTTCGGACATGTGTTTCATATTTCATCCAAGCCTGCAGTCTATAAATATTTAAACAAAATACTATAACAAAATACCACTACAGGGGAATTACGTACGGAGTAGTTCTTGGTAAAGAAACACAGGACACAATTACGTATGTAGGCTTAATACGAACTACAACTGTGTTTATAAATCGCTATAGTTGGCTTGGACTAACGACGAGCGAATATCAATATAACCTGTACGCTTTTCAAAGCTGTTATCCATGAAAAAGCTAAACCACGTATCGCGAACAAAATACTATTTAACACCGAAACAATGATATTAGCTGACAATGGGCACAGACTTTAGTCAATGGGCACTGTTGAAAATTTGTGCCAGACCAGGATTAGCACCCGAGTCCCCTGGTTACGAGGGAGAGGCAATGATCACTGTGTCCGAATTACACAGTGGTCAACAGAATATCACGAACTGCCCGAGCATGCCGTTCGTTAGATCCAAATTCTCAATTTCTCCATAGACTGCTAATGCACTGCTCCTTGAACATAATCCTCCTCCCCTTAATTATACAGTACATGGCCAAAAAAACAGACACCGAATATATGCAAACTTGGCCTTACGAACATTGCAGACGTCGTCTATGTAACACACGTCAAACTTCAAAGAATTTACCAATTCGTTGCATTGTTTACTATAGACCACAAATCAAGTAACGTAAAAAAAGCACTGCGTCTATTGAGATTATGATTCAGAGTTTAAAAAAAACTAATAAGTCGCCTAGATATTACAGTTGCTGCCAAAAGAGGAGAACCATTATTTTCCCACAAAAGGAAATATAGTTAAAATGACGCTTCTATTTCGGTTAGTTTATGCGGTTACTAAAATTTGCCGTGAAAGTTACATAGTGGACTCTACCCTCCCCCCACCAGAAACGTAGTTATCGTGGCTGTTGTGAGACTTTTGTACACAGTTAGAGAAAGTGTGTTAAATGTGGCGCGGACGGAAACACTAGGCTACGCTACAGGGCAATCTGCTCGCACAACGTTTAGTCGGCATTCATAATCGTTGGCGTAAACAACTCTCAATCAAATTACCACCTTCCAACCTAACTTAGATCTCGGGCTACACTACCAATCGGCCTGTCATCACAACCAAATATTCATTGAGGGGGGGTGGGGGGATTTCCTGTATCTCTCTCTAATGTATCTCTAGGCACAACTGCCAGTTTTGTCAGACTCAACAGCAAGATTTACCAATGGTAAACACTTTTTAGACGGCTCGTAATTTTAGAATAGTCCTCTTCGTCTTACTTGGCATAAATTGTTCGCTGGCGTCCCAGCAGCTAGCTCCCTCAGTGTCTGCTTCTGCCATCGCACCACGCCAGTCTGCTGTTGTCCTAGCAGACCGAACGCACCGCACATCCGACACCTTCGGAACCACTCACTGGCCAGTTAGCAACTGAGCGGAACACTGTTTACATCGTGAAAGGAAAACTATGCAAAGATGTACACTTAAATGGCACGACTGAGTAGCACACACACAGTAATATCTGAGGAATGTCCTTCGACACGCGCAGAACGAAAGTCTTCTCGCGAACGTACAGCGTCTCTGAAAAAAAATCTAGTGACTATATTCCGGCGTTACGGCCAGGTTCTCATACAAATGAGCAAAAAAGGGTAAATTTGAAATTTTTTTTGAGACAATGAAAATACATTCGAACGATCTGTTTGGGAATTACGAGTGACAATACTATGAGCTTAATTTTAGATTTTCAATAAAAAATGGCGCCCGTAATTATGATTTGATCAAGGGCTTGCGAGACTGGAGTACGCAGAGTGCGTGCAGTGTGGCACCTCAGATGTTACCTGAATTCAAAAATGGGTAACATCAGTTGATACTACATTATTTCTCTGAACTTGAAAATGGATAACATCAGTCGATAATACATAAAATTAATGGGAGTGTATACCTAACCGCAATGAAACAACCTTAAATTTAACGATACAGTGCTAATTCGAACTTTGAGTTAGATTTTTGGGGGTTTGTTTCACTCCTTATGCCTACACAAAAATTAGTTAATATTAACAGATGTCATATTATAGCTATAAGTTCCTAAGAAAAGTGTTTACTTTTAGGGGTCAGAGGTAGAAGTTAAGAGATCGAACCACTTTTAATTTATGCTGCATGCCGTTCTGAGAAAATCGTTACTCGAAAAAAAAAGTGTTCAAAGTTTAGGGAAAACATTTAGTTATATTATTACTTCGATTTGCATGAACTGAGTGTTACACATATATTCTTAATGTCGCTGAAAACGAATCTGAAGTCAGATTTTCAATATTCCAAACAGCTAATCCAATACCGAGGGCAAACGATTATGTTTTGACCAATTTTTACCAAAAATGTATTTTCGTTATTTACGTTTAGTCTGCAATTCAAGGAGTATTTATCAGCCCTTCCTCTACCTCTGATTGTTCCTAGACAGCAACTTCCTGTTCTTCTTGGCAGGAAAAGCCGATCTGTCTAAGCTGGATATGCAGCACTCGGCAGCCTGCACTTGATATTCGTCCGTATTTTCGGTGAGTATGTTTGCATGCATTCTGCAGTATGAATCCTTTTGAGCACGTGCGACACGGGACGAGTTATCATCTACATCTATATGGATACCCTGCAAAACACATTTAAGTGCCTGGCAAAGGGTTCATCGAATCACCTACACAACTGATAATTAATTGAAACCCTCAGCTGCCGACAGGTGTTGTTGATATACTTCGATGGGGACAGCTGAAAAGTGTGCCGCTACTGGGACTCGAACCCAGGATCTCCTGCTTACAAGGCAGACGCTCAATCCATCTGAGCTATCGAGGGCACAAATGAACAGCACGACTGCAGGAATTTATCCCTCGCACGCTTCCCGTGAGACTCACACCCCGAACCGCCCACAATCCGATTACGTAATGTACTTAATAGGTATTTGTCCATCCACTCATTACTGGCTCACACTAAGGTGACGATTCCCGTAAGATTTCCGGTAGCCTGTGCGCATTCGCACAGACGAAGGTCAATGGCTGGGTGACGTTTAACCATAGATATGAAGATAGTAACTGTTCTAGAAAGAACAGGCGCCACTGACGAATACATGATAGACCGGCCGATGTGGCCGAGCGGTTGTAGGCACTTCAGTCGGGAGCCACGCGACCGCTACGGTCGCAGGTTCAAATCCTGCCTCGAGCATGGATGTGTGTGATGTCCTTAATTTAGTTACGTTTAAGTCGTTCTAAGTTCTAGGAAACTGATGACCTCAGATGTTAAGTCCCAAAGTGCTCAGAGCCATTTGAACCATCAGTCCGTATGTTTGCACACTACTTACAGTAACTTATGCTAAGGACAACACACACACAACCATGCCCGCGGGAGGACTCGAACCTCCAACGGGGGGAGCCGCGCGAACCGTGACAAGGCGTTGGACACATGGCGGATACCCCGCGCGGCTCATGGCAGCCGTGACACTGCTTCAAACAATGGACTGTAGAAACTTTTGTAAAGCACGGATTAAAAAAAAAAAAAACGTTTCCGTTCCAGGAGTCTAGACAAGTACACCTTTAAAAAATGCAACTACAAAGAAATTGAATTTTCGAACGGGGCAGGGCTTAAAACTTTGAAGAGTTAAATTTTAATGGCCGTTCTCTTGTATGCAAATAGTTTCACAGTAGAAATTTCTCTAGTTTTATTTATATATTTATTTTTTGCTGTAGGTAAAGAAGGATAGGATTCTGAGAAGGGGGAAGGGGGGGGGGGGTGGAGGAATCTCGCCTCTCCCACCTTGGAATTCTCAGTACAGAATTTTTATTCATTACGAGATTCTCAGCCACTTGCAGAAGTGATTTCGCGTGATTCTGCAAAACTTTTCCTTTAGCCAATCGTAGCAACTATAGGATTCCGTTCCTGCTGCATGACATGTCTCGGAACTTAAACTGACCAACTTATTTGCATAAAGAGGTAGCTTATCATCCGCTTCTTTACTTACTTAGACCGTTCATGGTCTGCAAAGCATTTTTTCTTTAATCGTTTTTTTTATGTCTTTTATAAACTGCAACACTTTCTAAACTTTTCTAAACTTAACCCCGTTGAAGCATGGTCTTTTGCTGAATGACCAAAAAGCAATGCTGACAGCTGGGGTCCAAGGTTTTTGTTAATCAAGCCGTTTGTATTCTTGTTTGTATAACGCATATTTCTTTATATCTAATTGAGAAGTGAAATACCGGTTTTCGTAGATGCAGATTTAAAATATTTTAATATAACGCAATAAATATTTCATTAAAATTTTCATCCCCTTATGCTCGAAGTTAAAAACCAGTGAAACACGTAGTTTTTAAAAATTGTAACAGATTAGCCGAATACGAATTGTCAGATATGCTTTCATAATGCTTTCATAATGAACCATTTTCAGAAACGTGGAGCCGGATCTGGGGGTGAATTTCCTTCTCTCCGAGACACCCGGCTTCTTCTTCGACTTAGCCGGCAAACAGGCCGAGGACGCCGGGTGGGGACCGAATATGCAGCAGTTTGTGGATGGCGACGTCGTCACTAGCTGTTGCCTTCGTGCGGGCCTCTTGTGTAAAGGGGGAGCCAACCGTGGCCAAGTGAAGGTCTGTATTCCACAGGAACGAGTTAGCATGGCACTCAGATATTTCCACGAGTCGGCGGACGGGGGTCATTTGGGGTTCTTCAAGACCTTGAACCGAGTTCAGGAATACATGTTTTGGCCCAACCTATATCGCGATGGCAGGCGATTTGTTGGCAACTGTGTCCAGTGTAAGCGTGGTAAGCCCGATGTTGGGCTGCACAGAGAACTACTACAGTCGCTTAGGGAGCAGTGTCCTCTGGACCGCGACTCAAAGATCGAAACAACGATCGACGGAAACTGGCGCCAGAAACGCACCAGCTCACTCTATTTCATCCCCTTAGGGGTTGAACTTCCAAAAACACTGAAACACGTATTTTCTTATTTGTAGCCTTGAAGTCAAATACCAATTTTCGTAGATGTAGCCTTAAAAATACTTTCATAGTTCTTCCATAATTATTTATCTCAAAATAAAATGTTCATCCACTATTTCACCTCATAGAGGTTAAATTCCCAAAGATACTGGAACACATATTTCTTTATTTCTGACCTAGAAACCAGATACAAATGTTCGTATGCCTAGCTTCAAAATTACCTTAATAGCTACATGATTCAGAAATCCTTTCATGTCCTGCGTCTCCCCCTTAGAGGTGGAATTTTGAAATATGCAGTATAAGCGGTATAAGATCAACACTCTTTCCAAATCTCAAGGTTTATTTTCCTTGGCGGTCTGGACTGTGTGAGTTTCATAGTAATAGTCCTCCACACACACACACACACACACACACACACACACACACACACACACACACACACACACACACACCACTACCAATGCCACCACCACCTCCTGGGGAAATTTCTGCAGACGCCCTTGTTCCACTGCAGTCATATTTTGCCGACGACCTACATTTAGCAGCGTGGGAGGGATAGTGTCGTGCAACAGACAGTATACTCAGTAGACAACGAACTGTTCGTTGTGAAATCAGCGACATATTAACCGAGACTGACACAGAAGGTGCTGAAGGTGAAGCACGCTAGACTCGTGTCTACCACGGCTTCAAATAGTATCGATTTACTATGAACGGAAGTTCCGAAAAGTGAGCAAGTAATTTTACAGTAAATTCAGTACCGATGGTGAGGATATACAACGAAAAACATTTCTATAAAATTTCAGAAATAATGAAATATTCCACTCAAGTCGCTTGACAGAAAACGCAATGGATATGCTTGCACTTAAGACGGAAGGCCCTACGTGCTTACGCAGGCTTACGACAGATCGCAAAATTCGGCAGTAGGCGTAAGCCAACCTCTTGTGCTGCCATCTGTTATTGATGCCAGGCATCAAGGTCTCAGTAGTACGACCATCCACTGGAGAGTAGTTTGCTTTGTAAGCACTCCGTCTTCAGGCCACGAGTGACCTACTGGGACAGCACCATCCGACCGCCGTGTCATCATCCGTGGAGGATGCGAACAGGAGGGGCGGGGGTCAGCACACTGCTCTCCCGGTCGTTATGTTGGTATTTTTTGACCGGAGCCGCTACTATTGGGTCGAGTAGCTCCTCGATTGGCATCATGAGGCTGAGTGCACCCCGAGAAATGGCAAGAGCGCATGGCGGCCTGGATGATCACCCATCCAAGTGCCTTCAACGCCCGACAACGCACTTAACTTCGGTGATCCCACGTGAACCGATGCAACCTCCGCGGCAAGGCCGTTGCCGCAGATATTTTACAGTAGTTGCTTACGTTTCATAATTATCTAGTTTACGGGGAAAATGTAAAAAAGGCGATTGTCACCGAAGCTACAACTAATCTGAATTTCTGGTTAGTTATCAAGTGGTCTTGTGTGCGAGCCTGAATTTTTCATCCTTTGCGGTGGGAATGATTCAAACCCGTCATGTTCTTCTTATGAAGTGTTCTATTTATTTTGCACACAATGATCGTTTGTAGTTGTCTTGAGTTACTAGGTTGATAAATTTTTGTTTGGCGCACGTATCATAACTGAGATTTGCGCTTAATGGCTGAAGGTGAATTAGCGTAATGAGTAGTAGCGAATGTTACAGTAACATGTTTGTAAATTATTTCAGGTAAATTACGTTAGTCGTGTAATATTATCCGTATACCAGTACAGTATATGGGCCAATTACGTTAGTCATGGAATACTATCCGTATAAGACTATGTCACCTTGGTGTCCCGGAATTTGCTTCAATTTTGGAATCCACGAAAGAACTGGAAATTTTCCTTTACACAGCTTTCCATATAATTTCTATTACAGTGATTCAGTCTTGCCTGTCACTCGACTTTTCTGACTGTGAAATAAATTCTATCGCTCAGGTGCTTATTACCTCTTCGTGTTTCCATTTGCCGATATTGCGCATAAACACATATCTCAAAGTTGCTATGGACATTGATGGAGCGACACACTTTTCTATGGCGACACTGAAGTTTATAGATAGAAAAACCGATCAGTTAAAACGACATGGGTATTTTAGTTCTGAATAACCGATGTCTTTCAGTATTTGTTTGCTCTCGGTTATAACAAGTATCTTTTCATTTTTTCCTGATAACCACGTAAAAACAGATATATCAATTAGCCACAGATGTCGTAGTAAAATTTTTAGTTTTCAAATAAACCTTTTTAAAAAAAGACGAGTAATTTTTATTCGTAAGATTTCCATAGCACTGAAATACGGCGTTATTACAGAAAAAAATGGGAAAAGTTATGTATGCCACTTTAATAACACTGCTGATAGAAACGAGCAACAAATGGATTGGTCCAACATTGCCGAGACAATACTGTGCCTGTTATACAAGCAGAGCGCGAGACTGGACACAGTTTCTCGCTGTTGTCGAACGTCAGTTGTAACATAGAATGGCACCATCTGGAAGTCTGGAAGTATTTTACGATATGCGGTACGAGTGAAGAACAAAGTTAGATTTGGTCGACTTGCGACATCATACAAGGAAAAAAGTTAAAATTTAACAAATCATTCATAGTTCTGGATAAAAGTAGAAAGTGCCTGATCTGCTGCTGTGTCTACGTAGTATGCCGTTATCTGCTTTTAGCCCTTAAAAACAGAGAAATTAAAACGAAAAAGAGAGTTCTCCTGCCGCAGTTTTCACTCTTTATCGCTGGACTATACGTAATGCCTGCATAGTGCTGTGATAACCGATTACAATATAATTTTTGAGCAAAGCTTCTAAAAACTATAATCAGTAGGATAATATTGCCAGTTTTCTGTAGTATAGAAGCACTCGCCAGCAGCGAAGATCGGACAAAGTTTTATTTGACTATTTAATTTAAAGAAATTAGAATTATATTAATACCGTCAGTTGCTCGCGGGCGTTGATAAATATCAACGTGGACAAGTGAAAATGTGTGCCGCGACCGGGACTCGAACCCGGGATCTCTTGCTAAAATGACAGACGCTCTATCCATCTGAGGCACAGAGGACACAGTGTATGGTTCGACTGCAGGGACTATCTCGCGCACGCCTCCTGCGAGACTCACATTCTCACCTTGAATGTCCATACACTACAGTCGTAGAGTCCCACTCCAACACACTCATTCCTCGTGGAAGACATGTCCATATCAATATAAGTATATGGTTCTGGCAATACCAGCCATGACCTTCTTCTGTGAAGATGCACACGTATTCCCCGAACTGGACTTGGTAAGAATGTGTTCCACGAGTAATGAGTGTGTCGGTGTGGGACACTACGAATGTAGTGTGTGGACATGCAAGGTGAGAATGTGAGTCTCGCGGGAGGCGTGCGCGAGATAGTACCTGCAGTCACACTATCGTCTGTGCCCTCGGTGGCTCAGATGGGCAGAGCACCTGCCATGTAAGCAGGAGATCCCGGGTTCGAGTCCCAGACGTGCACACATTGTCACCTGTCGCCGTTGATATATATCGACACACGTGAGCAGCTGACGGTATTAATATAATTCTAATTTCGTTCTGAACGGCTGCAGGTCATCATAAGGGTATTTAATTTGACATTTTGATTCCATTTATCAAGAAACTGAGAAAGTAAAAATTGTTTAATCTTTGTTTGATTTCTACGTTTACTAGAGAAAATAATGTAAATAAAAGACTGAAAATCGGTTATTACAAGAACTGGTATTGTGACGGGCTTTAACAATTAGCTTAAAGAAGGGTTGGGAAACTGATAAGAGCCGAAAACCAGTTGTTTGAGCGATAACCGATATTCCTACTGCTGTTGTGAGTGGTAAGATTGACGCGCAAGGACATCTAGAACAGTTTCTCAGAAAGGTTACTGCAACTCTGATGTTCTCAAAATGAACGGGCCAACCATTGGCGTCTGCGAGGGTGAAGGGGAGGGGGAGGGGAGGAGGTCGGGAGGGGAGGATAGGCAAAAGGGCACTTTCACCCATCGCCCCCAACCCTCCCTGGAATCTGGAGTAAAGAGTTTTTATTCGTTACAGTATACTCTTCCAGATAAGAATTCTCCACAATACTGATAAACCTTAGCTTTGGCCAGTTGTAGCGCTTATAGAGTTAGGGTCTTGTAGCTTGATGCACCTCGTAACTGACCAGCTGATTTGTACACAGAGTGCCAGTCTCAGAATCATGCACTCCAGCCCCGACGCGCCTTCCCCCCTCCCCACCACTGGAAATATTTCTGCAGACTCCAGTCTGCCACTGTGCATATATTTTGATAACATCCTGGTTTTAATAGCATCGAAGGAACAGCATTGTGCAGTAAAAGGGTAGACCTAGCACAGAACACACCATTCACAATGAAAGGCATCACTTAGTAGATGGTGAAGTACTCTGAAGCTAGCCAGATAGAAACAGAACCTCCTGGCACTGCATCTAACCCAAATTCTAATCTTACACTAATCTCTTGTATGTACCTACCACGCCCTCAAAGAGCCAACGATTTACTATTATCAGAAGTTCCGAAAAATGAGGAAGAAATTGACCCACACTTTTTTGCGTTGTTTATTATTTCGATTACACCATAAAGGGAATGGACTTGTAGCCACAGGTTACACAAGCGATAGATGGTTTAAAATACATAAAAAGAGATGACAATAAGAAACGCTTTTTAAAAACACAATGATGCACGGCTTTTACGATTTTTACAGGAAAAAAATGGATGACAAAATAAAGGTTTTTCAAAAATACGCTGGTAGACAATATTGGGGATTTTTTATCTTTATAGATGACTAGCGGAAAAGCTTGGTGTTGACCAGGCATTTATTTAGAGCTGTGCGTCCACGTCCGTACTATGCAGCGTCTGGCCTTGTCCTGAGTTTTTATGACGTATCTCCCGAAACATGTGTCGTACAATGATATAATTTTGTAGGTACATTCAGCGTCATATGCGGATACTGTCTGCAAAATTTATTGCGAATATAGTAGCAAAGAAGTAACAAATTTAAATGTCACGAATGCTGTGATGCCCACACACTTGGGTGTAACTAATGTACACGGGATGCTTGGCACGATCATTATGGCTACCATCACCTGTGGTCGTAATTGGACCAGCTGTGTCGACGTAGTGAAAATATAAATGTGCATAACATGGTAAACGTCCATTCTTCCCAGCCATCAGACCGGAACTACGATCAAAAATATCATAAAAAGTGGTAGGGGCAATGGCCTTGCCGCAGTGGATACACCGGTTCCCGTCAGATAACTGAAGTTTAGCACTTTCGGGCGTGGTCGGCACTTGGATGGGTGACCATATGGGCCGCTATGCGCTGTTGGCATTTTTCGGGTTGCACTCAGCCTTCCGATGCCAATTGAGGAACCACTCGTCCGAATAGTAGCGGCTCCAGTCAAAGGAAACTACCACAACGAGTGGGAGAGCCAGCTCCTCCTCCACCCTCAGTGAGAATGACGTGGCGGTCGGATGGTCCTGATTGGCCACTTGTGACCTGAACACGGAGTGCTTTTTTAAAGTAGTACTCCCTACATAAAACTGACAGTCTAGGCTCAGGGACTGTCCACGGTAAATGCTGCAATGGACCTACGAATACTATTAAAATAACGGTTTGAGTTCCCTTTAATTGTCCAATCATCTGAAGTGAGTCCTTATTGCAGTACGCTGAAAAATAGATTTTATGTTAATGGCGGATAAATTTTATGTGAATGGCGGCAAATTAACTTTACCCTAATGACACACAAGGTCAATGCCGTACTATCACGTAAAGTATTCTCAGATCGAAATGTTTTGCATTACAAAATCTCCAATGTAGATTCATAATACCGCAATTATAATTCTCAAAATAATTTGGAGCTACGTTCAATGCATATTTAAATGCATCTTTCAAAACAATAACAGAATTCTCATTAGATCATCATTATCAATGGCTAGAGTATTCCTATTATTTCGTCTACCAAAAACCGCGTCTCACTATGGCTTCTTCAGTACGCTGTTTTGTTTTCCACTGTTGACAATAGAAACGATCTGGCAGATGTGACATTGTAGATGCGCAGTATGCGTGTCTTAATGCAAATAAACCGTCTGGAACATTTACCCTTGAACGTCCCTAGAATGGGATTTCATGGAACGTTATTACTTTCCTGTGTCCATTTCCATCACAAAAGCTGATCGCCACGACTGGGGAAGGGGAGGAGGGGGTGGGCTGAAAGTTGGCAGCAGTGGCAGAAAAACCGAAGAAAACCTCACGTTTTCGTCATTTGTTTTCATAATGAAGTAGTGCCAATTCATCACATCGCAGCCTTTTCTCTCGGAAACGGTGAAATTCATCGTCTGGATATCAATGTCGCCTGCTGAGGTATGCAGTCGCACCACTCTGTACGAAATAGGTTCTAAGCTGATGCAGTCGACAAGTAACATCGAAATATATCGTCACCTAGAAATACATCGACACCTCGAAATAAATCCACACCTCGAAATAAATCGCCACCTCGAAATAAATCGCCACCTCGAAATAAATCGCAACCCTCGACAAATCGCAACCTCGAAATAAATCGACACCGTGAAATAAATCGAAACCTCGAAATAAATCGACACCTCCAAACAACCGCTACACCGAAATGAGTCGATATCCCGAAGTATATCGACATCTAGACGCATTTCGGCTTACCATATAGACCGAAATCTCGATGCTAGTCGACATATCGAGATAAATTGAAGTACAGAAATATATCGATATCTCGAAATATATTGGTACCACGTAATATAAAGATATCTCTCAAAATAGCGATATCTAGAAATTTATGGATTACTAGAGATATGGAGGTATCTTGAATTATATCGATATCTCGATAAGAATCGATATCTGTAGTACACCAATACATGGAAATATATCGATACCTGGAAATATATAGACAACCTTAATTGTGTCGGTATATCAAAATAAATCGATATCTCGATATAATCGGATACTCTAAATCAATCGATATCTCGAAATAAATAGACTCCTCAATATAGATAGATATCTCGAAATAAATCGATATCATGATTTAATGTGCGCATCTACATAAGTCGATATATCGAATTGAATCGATAATGGGAAAAGTATGGACGTCTCAAAATAAATCTGTACCCCTAAGAAAACGATTATCGAAATAAATAGATATAACGAAATATATCGCTATCTTGATAAATACCATTATCTAGTGGTCGGATAAATGTTTCAAGATGACATGACATAACAGTATAGTCTACATACATAAAAATACTTTGGATTTTCAATATATCGATAGATTTCTAGACCTCGGGAAAAAAAATCTTTGATCCGACCTCGGGGCAAAAACGCAGACCTCGGGAAAAAACGTCGACCTCGGGGAAAAACGCCGACCTTAGGGCAAAAACGCCGACCTCGGGGAAAAACGCCGCCCTCGGGGCAAAAACGCCGACCTCGGGGAAAAACGCCGACCTTGGGAAAAACGACGACATCGTGGAAAAACGCCGACCTTGGGGAAAAACGACGACATCGTGGAAAAACGCCGACATCGGGGAAAAACGCCGCTGTTGGGAAAAAACGCCGACCTCGGGGAAAAACGCCCACCTCGGGGAAAAACGCCGACCTCGGGGAAAAACGCCGACCTTGGGAAAAACGACGACCTCGAGAAAAACGACGACCTTCGGAAAACTGCTGACCTCAGGAAAAATCCAGTTCCATTAATTTACATAGACAATAATGTTAGTTACCATTAGGTTCTCAAAATGCAATCAAATTCCTGGTATTTATCACCTCACACAAAAAGTGGTCATGACAGAAAAGTCTCGTTCTTTAGAAAGTTTAGAATGAGATATTCTAAATAATGCAGATAATCCATTTACAATAATCTACAAGCACTGCACAATGAGAAGAGACTGTCAACCAGAGCACTTTGAAATAGTGCACAGCCAGGAAGACAGAGGTTGCATCGCTGTTTATAATCCTCTGGTGCTTGAGATTCAGAATCCAGGATTGCCTCGAATGAGAACAGCGCGAATGAATGTCCTGCACCAGTAAAGAACTTACTCTGGAACTCCACAGAAAATCACAAGGCACAATTATATCACATCATTTTCAGCAAACTACAGAAGCCTCTAGTGGACATAACAACGTCGTCACCTCCTTCACTAGTGAAAGATCTTAGTAGCTATTGAGTCAAGAGTAGGTGGCCAATTAATAATTTGTTGTTCAAAGCTAACTTCAGTGTATATGGGAATACTCAGTGGACATCTTTAACCATCATATTTTACTGTCTAAGATATGTCAACTTCCCAGACTATAAGTATAAGCAGAGCTTGGTCTTTACCAATCCGAGATTGTTTAGAATAGGTATCAATGGAATCAGATCCACTGGGCATTTAGAGCAACCTGCTTTAAACAATATGAGCAGGCAATAGACACAGACACAGAATTTGAAATTTCTCTGTGAAGCGGTTACCTTCATCGTCTTCAAACTTACTTTGTGTGCTGCGGTATGCGGAGGCACTAATAGCAACACAGTAAAACACAGAAGAAACTTATAAGTTGATGTAATCAGCCAGTAAGAAGCAGTACAATTCAAGTTTTAGTAATCGATTATTGACTTATTATCCGGCTTTGGTGCCTCAGACATGTCCGACGACCTTAAGATTTGGCATGAAACGAAGTCTGGAAGACACGTTACACGATAGAATTGGAAAAGTGTTCATGTGTTGTAAAAACCTAAGAAATCGTCCCGTTTTCGTCAATTGCCGTCGAATCGACGTAATGACATATCGTCACATTGGATGCTTTTCTGTATAAAACAGTTACATTTATCGTCTGGAAACTTATGTCCCTGGCTGCGGCATGCGGAGGCACTAATAGCAACTCCATAGAACACAGAAGAAGCTTCTAAGTTATTGGTTCAAATGGCTCTGAGCACTATGGGACTTAACATCTGTTTTCATCAGTCCCCTAGAGCGTAGAACTCCTTAAACCTAACTAACCTAAGGACATTAAACACATCCATGCCCGAGCAGGATTCGAACCTCCGAGCGTAGCAGTCCCGCGGTTCCGGACTGAGCGCCTGAACTTCTTGACCACCGCGGCCGGCTCTAAGTTGATGTAATCGGCCAGTAAGAAGCAGTACAATTCAAGTTTTAGCTATCGATTATTGACTTATTAGCCGCCTATGGCGCCAGGGATATGACTGACGACGTTAGGATTTTGCATGAAACGAGGTCTGGGAGCCACGTTACACGAGAATGTGTGAAAACTGATCATATGTAGTAAAAACTTAAGAAATCCTCCCGTTTTCGGCATCTACTATCGAATCGACGAAATACCAGATCGCCACAATGGCCGCTCTTCTCTCTGAAACGGTTACATTTATCGTGGGCAAAGCTATGTCGTGTGCTGCGATATGCGGAGACACTAAAAGCACCATAGTAGAACACTGAAGATGCTTCTAAGTTGATGTAATAGCCAGTAAGAAGGAGTACAATTTAAGTTTATTTATCGATTTTTGACTTTTTAGCCTTCTTTGGTGCCTTGGATATCAGCTAGGTCCTTACCATTTTGCATGCAGGGACGACTAGCAGCCACGTTGCACGGGAGAATGTGAAAAGTGATCATATGTAGTAAAAACCTAAGAAGTCCGCCAGGTTTCGTCATTTGCTATCGAATCGACTTTATGTCAGTTCGTCACATTGGCCGCTCTACACTTTGAAACGGTTACATTTATCGTGTGGAAGGCTATGTCGCGTGCTGCGATATGCGGAGACACTAATAGCACCATAGTAGAACACAGAAGAAGCTAATAAGTAGATGTAATAGCCTGTATGCAGCAGTAAAATTCAAGTATAGTTATCGATTTTTTTACTTTTTAGCCTTCTCTGGAGCCTTGGACATGAGCTAGGACATTAAGATTTTGCATGCAGGGAGGTCTAGCAGCCACGTTGCAGGGGACAATGAGAAAAGAGTTCATATGTAGTAAAAACCTAACAAATCCGACCGTTTTCGTCATTTGCGATCGAATCGATTTAATGTCAGATGGTCACATTGGCCGCTCTTCTCTCTGAAACGGTTACATTTATCGAGTGCAAAGCTATGTCGCGTACTGCGATATGCGGAGACACTAAAAGCACCATAGTAGAACACAGAAGAAGCTTCTAAGTTGATGTAATATCCAATAAGAAGCAGTACAATTCAAGTTATCGATTTTGACTCTTTAGTCGGCTTTGGGGCTTGGACATGAACTACGAACTTAAGATTTTGCATGCAGGGAGGACTAGCAGCCACGTCGCACGGGAGTATTTGAAACCTATTTATATGTAGAAAAAACCTAAGAAATCCGCCCGTTTTCGTCATATGCTATCGAATCGATTTAATGACAGAACGTCACATTGGCAGCTCTACTCTCTGAAACGGTTACATTTATCGTGTGGAAGGCTATGACGCGTGCTGCGATATTCGGAGACACTAAAAGCACTATAGTAGAACACAAGAAGATTCTTAGTTGATGTAATAGCCAGTAAGAAGCAGTACAATTTAAGTTTAGTTATCGATTTTTCAATTTTTAGGCGGCTTTGGTGCCTTGGACATAAGCTATGACTTTAAGATTTTGCATGCAACGAGGACTAGCAGCCACGTTGCACGAGGGAATGTGAAAAGTGTTCATATGTAGTAAAAATCCAACAAATCCGACCGTTTTCGTCATTTGCTACCGAATCGACTTAATGTCACATCGTCACATTGGCCGCTCTACTCTCTGAAACGGTTACATTTATCATGTGGAGGGCTATGTCGCTTGCTGCGATATGCGGAGACACTAAAAACACCATAGTGGAACACAGAAGAAGCTACTAAGTTGATGTAATAGCCAGTAAGAAGCAGGACAATTCAAGATTAGTTATCGATTTTTTACTTTTTAGCCTTCTTTGGAGCCTTGGACATGAGCTAGGACCTTAAGATTTTGCATGCAGGGTCTAGCAGCCACGTTGCAGGGGACAATGAGAAAAGTGTTCATATGTAGTACAAACCTAACAAATCCGCCCCTTTTCGTCATTTGCTATCGAATCGACTTAATGTCAAATGGTCACATTGGCCGCTCTTCTCTCTGAAACGGTTACATTTATCGTGTGCAAAGCTATGTCGTGTACTGCGGAATGCGGAGACACTAAAAGCACCATAGTAGAACACAGAAGAAACTTCTAAGTTGATGTACTAGCCAGTAAGAAGCAGTGCAATTCAAGTTATCGATTTTGTACTTTTTAGCCGGCTTTGGGGCACTGGACATGAGCTAGGAACTTAAGATTTTGCATGCAGCCACGTTGCACGGTAGTATGTGAAAAATATTCATATGTAGTAAAAACATAAGAAATCGGCCCGTTTTCGTCATTTGCTATCGAATCGAGTTTATGTCAGATCGTCGCATTGGCTGCTCTACACTCTGAAACGGTTACATTTATCGTGTGCAACGCTATGTCGCGTGCTGCGATATGCGGAGACACAAAAAGCACCATAGTAGAATACAGAAGAAGATTCTACGTTGATGTAACAGCCAGTAAGGAGCAGTACAATTCAAATTTATTTATCGATTTTTGACTTTACGCGTTACATAACTTGTAGGAACATGAAAAGTATTGACCTTGACGCTCTAACAGCCGATTGCTCAGAAATCTCATGGCCTCAAATAATCAGAGAACCTTCAATCGACGGCAAAATTAATGAACTTGGTGATAAACTCTTTGCCCTCTATGACAAACATGCACCTGCGCACACAGTCCGTGTAAGAAAATCTCCTGCTCCATGGCTGACAGCTGAATTACGTCAAAGGATGACTAATAATGATGCTGCCCACAGGCGTTTCAAGGCAGATCCGAAAACCGAGCGTTTCGAAGAATATAGAAAGCTACGGAACAGAGTGAAACAATGCATTCGCAATGCCAAAATCAGGCACGCTCGCTCCCTTGTATGCAGCGATCTGAAACCCACGACTCTATGGAAGAATCTCCGTAGCTTGGGGGTCGGAAAGGCAAAATCGGAAACTACTTTTCATGTGTCAGTTAACGAATTAAATGAATTCTTCTCTGCACCTCTGATTACCAGCACGGCTGATAATTACCGCCCACAAGAATCCCCAAACAGGATAACTAACAACGATACCTTCCATCTAAAACATGTAACAACAAATACGGCAAGAATAGCAATAATGAGAATCTCTTCTGATGCAATAGGCAACGACATTATCGGTATAACCATGATTAAGAATGTTGCCGATATCTTAGTACCTGTCTTAACTGACATATTTAATTTTTCCCTCGTGAACGGAATATACCCCACTGCATGGAAAAGAAGCATAATTCGACCCATCCCTAAGATCGAAAACCCGCAACTGCCTAGTGATTACCGACCAATTAGCATACAGCCAGCTGTTTCCAAAGCACTTGAATATATTGTTCATGACCAAATCACTGAACACTTGCATGAATTCAGTCTATATGACAAATTTCAATCTGGTTTCCGTAAACATCACAGCACAAACACTGCTCTAATTAAAGTAACTGATGACCTGAAATATGTCATCGACAATCGAAAGGCAACAATATTGACGCTACTGGACTTCAGCAAAGCTTTTGACACTGTTAACTTTGACATATTACTCAGAAAAGTGCAACAGCATAATTTCTCTGATAGTGCAATGAGATGGTTTGAAAGCTACTTAAAAGACAGACAGCAATGTGTTGTCTGCGCAAATGAAAAATCTTCCTCGAAACATGTTTCTTCGGGAGTGCCACAAGGATCAGTCTTAGGACCACTGTTGTTTTCGTCGGTTTTGTCCTCCTGTAAACATATGCCGACGACCTCCAGCTCTACCTAAGCGTCAGACCTGAAGACGTAAACACTGCAATCGCTCTGATGAATGATGATCTGTCTTCAGTAGTGACATGGGCGAAAAACCAGGGGCTTAAATTAAACGCAAAAAAGACGCAAGTAATCTTAATAGCCCATCAGAAATTAATAAGTTCAGATTTCCGCGAACGTCTACCTCCTGTTCTGCTCGAAGGTACTCCAATACCATATCAGAAAACAGTGAAAAACTTGGGTGTAACTTTGGACGAGCATCTCAACTGGGCGGAGAATACAGTCGCAGTGTGCCGAAAGACGTCTGCTTCCCTCTATGCTCTCAAAAAGTTTCGGAACATATTCCCACAGAACTTGAAACGCCAGCTCGTGCAAGCACTCGTTCTACTGAACCTCCACTATTGTGATGTGATTCAACAAGGCATGAGTAGTGAAAACAAAAGACGGCTAGAGCTAACCATGAATGCCTGTGTGCGTTACACCTGCAACATTCGCCGATATGATCATGTTAGTGCTTCATACTCCGAGCTAGGGTGGCTGCGGCCGGACAAACTGCGTGACTACCACACTATATGTCTACTTCACCGACTCCTCGTCGCGCAAGCACCCCAGTACCTAGCTTCAGAGATTAAAAACGTGTAATGCCATCATAATCGAAACACGAGGTCGCTCTTATCTGGTATCCTAGCTGTGCCCACTCACAAAACAAAAACTTTTGCAAACTCCTTCTCAGTTGCCGCTGTTCGCCTCTGGAACAAACTGCCCCTCACCTTCAGGAAAATTCAATCTCCTGTTGCTTTTAAGAAGAAGTTGAAGCATTTCCTACTATCATCCGCATGAAAATTCTCCACAAAATTAATGTGCAAGGCCAATCCTCTCATATGTCAAATAGCAAAGCTAGCGTCTCCTATCTTGCTTCTGAGATGCCTTCCTCTTCATCTATCTCTATTAGCCACGCAGTCTTCTTTTCCTTTATATTTTCCTTAATTATGTTTCATCATGTCCCTCTATTCCTCTCCTCCCTTCACCATGAGTTCCCCCCACACTCCCTGCTGCCAGCACTCCTATCTGAAATCTTTCTCTTTAATAATGTATTTTTCGAGGTGTACCTTTCTAATTGTTTATCTCACTTTTTGTATTAGATGTAGTTTAACATGCCTACTACAACATATGACTGTAAAATAAGTAGAATGCCTGGTTAGATGTAAGAGAGGGACTGATGGCCCTAATCTTGTCAGGTTAAATAAAAAAATAAATAAATAAATAAATAAATAAATTTGCTATCGAATCGACTTAAAGTCAGATCGTCACATTGGCCGCTCTTCGCTCTGAAACGGTTACATTTATCTTGTGCAAAGCTATGTCGCGAGCTGCGAAATGCGGAGACACTAAAAGAACCATAGTGGAACAGAGAAGAAGCTTCTAAGTTGAAGTAATAGCCAGTATAAAGCAGTACAATTAAAGTTTAGTTTTCGATTTTTGGCTTTTTAGCCGGCTTTGGCGCCTTGCAAATGAGGTAGGACCTTAAGATTTTGCATGAAGGGAGGACTAGCACCAACGTTGCACGAAAGAATGTGAAAAGTGTTCATATGTAGTAAAAACCTAAGAAATCCGCCCGTTTTCGTCATTTGCTATCGAATCAACTTAATGTCATATAGTCACATTGGCCGCTCTTCTCTGTGAAACGGTTACATTTATCGCGTGCAAAGCTATGTCGCGTGCTGCGATATACGGAGACACTAAAAGCACCATAGTAGAACACAGACGAAGCTTCTAAGTTGATGTAATGGCCAGTAAGAAGCAGTACAAATAAAACTTAGTTATCGATTTTTGACTTTTTAGCCGGCTTCGGTGCCTTGGACATGAGCTAGGACCTTACGATTTTGCATGAAGGGAGGACAAGCAGCCACGTTGCATGGGAGAATCTGAAAAGATTTCATATGTAGCAAAAACCTAAGAAATCAGCCCGTTATCTTCATTTGCTATCGAGTCGACCTAATGTCAGATCGTCACATTGGCCGCTCTTCTCTCTGAAACGGTTACATTTAACGTGTGCAAAGCTATGTCTCTTGCTGCGAATTGCGGAGACACTAAAAGCACCATAATAGAACACAGAAGAATCTTCTAAGTTAATGTAATAGACAGTAAGAAGCAGTACAATTCAAGTTTTAGTTACAGGTTATAGAATATTTAGCCGGGTTCGGTGCCTTGGACATGAGCTAGTACCTTAAGATTTTGCATAAAGGGAGGACTAGCAACCCCGTTGCACGGGAGTATTTCATAAGTGTGCATATGTAGCAATAACCTAAGAAATCAGCCCGTTTTCGTCATTTGCTATCTATTCGGCTTCATGTTAGATGGTCACATTGGCCCCTCTTCTCTCTGAAACGGTCGCGTGCTGCGGAATGCGGAGACACTAAAAGCACCATAGTAGAACACAGAAGAAGCTTCTAAGTCGATGTAATAGCCAGTAAGAAGCAGTACAATTCAAGTTTAGTTATCGATTTTTGGCTTTTTAGCCGGCTTTGGCGCCTTGGACATGAGCTAGGACCTACATATTTTGCATGCAGGGTGGACTAGCAGTCACGTTGCACAGGAGAATGTGAAAAGTGTTCATATGTAGTAAGAACCTGAGAAATCCGCCCGTTTTCGTCAATTGTCTTTGAATCGACCTAATGTCAGATCGTCACACTGGCCGCTCTTCTCTCTGTAACGGTTACATTTATCGTGTGCAAAGCTATGTCGCGTGATGCGGAATGCGGAGACACTAAAAGCACCATAGTAGAACACAGATGAAGCTTCTAAGTTGACGTAATAGCCAGTAAGACGCCGTAAAATATTAGTTTTAGCTACCGATTATTGACTTTTTAGCAGGCTTTGGTGCCTTGGACATGAGCTAGGACGTTACGATTTTGCATGAAGTTAAGAATTACAGCCACGTTGCACGGGACAATGTGAAAAATGTTCATATGTTGTAAAAACCTAAGACATCCGCCCGTTTTCGTCATTTGCTATCGATTCTACTTAATGTCATATCGTCACATTAGCCGCACTTCTCCCTGAAACGGTTACATTTATCGTGTGCAAAGCTATGTCGCGTGCTGCGGAATGCGGAGACACCAAAAGCCCCGTAGTAGAACACAGAAGAAGCTTCTAAGTTGATGTAATAGCGAGTAAGGAGCAGTATTATTTAAGTTTTAGTGATCGATTTTTAAATTTTTAGCCGTCTTTGGTGCCTTGGACATGACCTAGGACCTTACGATTTTGCGAGAATGGAAGACTAGCAGCCACGTTGCACAGGAGAATGTGAAAAGTGTTCATATGTAATACAAACCACAGATATCCAACCGTTTTCGTCATTTGCTATCGAATCGACTTAATGTCAGATCGTCACATTGGCCGCTCTTCTCTCTGAAACGGATACATTTATCGTGTGCAAAACTATGTGGCGTGCTGCGATATGTAGAGACACTAAAAGCCCCATAGTAGTACACAGAATAAGCTTCTAAGTTGATGTAATAGCCAGTAAATAGCAGTACAATTTAAGTTTTAGTGATCGATTTTTTAATTTTTAGCCAGCTTTGGTGCCTTGGACATGAGCTAGGACCTTACGATTTTGCATGAAGGGAGGACTAGCAGCCACGTTGCACGGGAGAATGTGAAAAGTGTTCATATGTAGTAAAAACCTAAGAAATTCGTCCGTTCTCAACATTTGCTATCGAATTGACTTAATGTCAGATCGTCACATTGGCAGCTCTTCTCTTTGAAACGGCTACATTTATCGTGTGCAAAGCTATGTCGCGTGATGCCATATGCGGGGACACTAAAATCACCACAGTAGAACACAGAAGAAGCTTTTAAGTTGATGTAATAGCCAGTAAGTCGCAGTAGAACTCAAATTTAGATATCGATTTTTGAATTTTTAGGCGGCTTTGGTGCCTTCGACATGAGGTAGGACCTTAAGAATTTGTATGAAGGGAGGACTAGCAGCCACGTTGCTCGGGAGAAGGTGAAATGTGTTCAAATGGAGTAAAAACATAAGAAATCCGCCCGTTTTCGTCAGTTGCTATCGAATCGACTTAATGTCAGATCGTCACATTGTATTCTCTTCTCTCTGAAACGGTTACATTTATCGTGTGCAAAGCTATGTCGCGTGCTGCGATATGCGGAAACACTACAAGCACCATAGTAGAACAAAGAAGAAGCTTCTAAGTTGAAGTAATAGCCAGTAAGAAGCGGTAAAATAATACACTCCTGGAAATTGAAATAAGAACACCGTGAATTCATTGTCCCAGGAAGGGGAAACTTTATTGACACATTACTGGGGGTCAGGTACATCACATGATCACACTGACAGAACCACAGGCACATAGACACAGGCAACAGATCATGCACAATGTCGGCACTAGTACATTATATATCCACCTTCCGCAGCAATGCAGGCTGCTATTCTCCCATGGAGACGATCGTAGAGATGCTGGATGTAGTCCTGTGGAACGGCTTGCCATGCCATTTCCACCTGGCGCCTCAGTTGGACCAGCGTTCGTGCTGGACGTGCAGACCGCGTGAGACGACGCTTCATCCATTCTCAAACATGCTCAATGGGGGACAGATCCGGAGATCGTGCTGGCCAGGGTAGTTGACTTACACCTTCTAGAGCACGTAGGGTGGTACGGGATTCATGCGGACGTGCATTGTCCTGCTGGAACAGCTAGTTCCCTTGCCGGTCTAGGAGTGGTAGAACGACGGGTTCGATGACGGTTTGGATGTAGCGTGCACTATTCAGTGTCCCCTCGACGATCACAGAGGTGTACGGCCAGTGTAGGAGATCGCTCCCCACACCATGTTGCCGGGTGTTGGCCCTGCGTGCCTCGGTCATATGCAGTCCTGATTGTGGCGCTCACCTGCACGGCGCCAAACACGTATACGACCATCATTGGCACCAAGGCAGAAGCGACTCTCATCGCTGAAGACGACACGTCTCCATTCGTCCCTCTATTCACGCCTGTCGCGACACCACTGGAGGCGGGCTGCACGATGTTGGGGCGTGAGCGGAAGACGGCCTAACGGTGTGCGGGACCGTAGCCCAGCTTCATGGAGACGGTTGCGAATGGTGCTCGCCGATACCCCAGGAGCAACAGTGTCCCTAATTTGCTGGGAAGTGGCGGTGCGGTCCCCTACGGCACTGCGTAGGATCCTACGGTCTTGGCGTGCATCCGTGCGTCGCTGCGGTCCGGTCCCAGGTCGACGGGCACGTGCACCTTCCGCCGACCACTGGCGACAACATCGATGTACTGTGGAGACCTCACGCCCCACGTGTTGAGCAATTCGGCGGTACGGCCACCCGGCCTCCCTCATGCCCACTATACGCCCTCGCTCAAAGTCCGTCAACTGCACATACGGTTCACGTCCACGCTGTCGCGGCATGCTACCAGTGTTAAAGACTGCGATGGAGCTCCGTATGCCACGGCAAACTGGCTGACACTGACGGCGGCGGTGCACAAATGCTGCGCAGCTAGCGCCATTCGACGGCCAACACCGCAATTCCTGGTGTGTCGGCTGTGCCGTGCGTGTGATCATTGCTTGTACAGCCGACTCGCAATGTCAGGAGCACGTATGGCGGGTCTGACACACCGGTGTCAATTTGTTCTTTTTTCCATTTCCAGGAATGTAGTTTTAGCTATCGATTATGAACTTTTTAGCCGGCTTTGGTGCCTTGGGCATGAGCTAGGACCTTAAGAACTTGTATAAAAGGAGGACTAGCAGCCACGTTGCACGTGAGAATGTGAAAAGTGTTCATATGTAGAAAAAACTTAAGAAATCCCCCCGTCTTCGTCATTTGCTGTCGATTTGTCTTAATGTCAGATCGTCACATTGGCCGCTCTTTTCTCTGAAACGGTTACATTTATCGTGTGCAAAGCTATGTTGCGTGCTGCGATAGGCGGAGACACTAAAAGCACCATAGCAGAACACAGAAGAAGCTTCTAAGTTGATGTAACAGCGAGTAAGAAGCAGTACAATTCAAGTTTAGTTATCGATTTTTGACTTTTTAGCCGGCTTTGGTGTCTTGGCCATGAGTTAGGACCTTACGATTTTGCATGAAGGGAGGACTAGCAGCCACGTTGCACGGGAGAATGTGAAAAGTGTTCATATGTAGTAAAAACCTAAGAAATCCGCTCGTTTTCGTCTTTTGCTATCGTATCGACGTAATGTCAGATCGTCACATTGGATGCTCTTCTCTCTGAAATGGTTACATTTATCGTGTGCAAAGCTATGTCGCGTGCTGCGATATGCGGAGACACTACAAGCACCATAGTAGAACAGAGAAGAAGCTTCCAAGTTGACGTAATAGCCAGTAAGAAGCCGTAAAATAATAGTTTTAGCTATCGATTATTAACTGTTTAGTCGGCTTTGGTGCCTTGGACATGAGCTAGGAACTTAAGATTTTGCATGAAGGGAGGACTATTAGCTACGTTACACGGGAGAATGTGAAAAGTGTACATATGTAGTAAAAACATAGAAATCCGCCCGTTTTCGTCATTTACTATCTAATCGACTTAATGTCAGATCGTCACATTGGCCGCTCTTCTCTCTGAAACGGTTACATTTATCGTGTGCAATACTATGTCGCATGTTGCGGAATTCGGAGACACTAAAAGCACCATAGTAGAACAGAGAAGATGCTTCTAAGTTGACTTAATAGCCAGTAAGAAGACGTAAAATAAAAGTTTTAGCTATCGATTATTGACTTTTTAGCTGGCTTTGGTGCCTTGGACATGAGCTAGGATCTTAAGATTTTGCATGATGCGAGGACTAGCAGCCACGTTGCACGGGAGAATGTGAAAAGAGTTCATATGTAGTAAAAACCTGAAAAATTCGTCCGTTTTCGTCATTTGCTATCGAATCGACTTAATGTCAGCCGTCACATTGGCCGCTCTTCTCTCTGAAACGGTTACATTTATCGTGTTCAAAGCTATGTCGCGTGCTGAGGAATGCGGAGACACCAAAAGCCCCATAGTAGAACACAGAAGACCCTTCTAAGTTGGTGTAATAGCCAGTAAGGAGGAGTACAATTGAAGCTTTAGTGATAGATTTTTAAATTTTTAGGCGGCTTTGGTGCCTTGTGCATCAGCTAGGACCTTACGATTTTGCATGAAGGGAAGATTAGTAGCCACGTTGCACGAAAGTATGTGCAAAGTGTTCATATGTAGTAAAAACCTAAGAAATCCGCCCGTTTTCGTCGTTTGCTATCGATTCGACTTTATATCAGATCGTCACATTGGCCGCTCTTCTCTCTGAAACGATTACTTCTATCGTGTGCAAAGCTATATTGAGTGCTGCAAAATTCGGAGACACTAAAAGCACCATAGTAGAACACAGAAGGAGCATCTAAGTTGACGTAATAACCAGTAAGAAGCAGTATAATTTAAGTTTTAGCTATCAATCTTTGACTTTTTATCCGGCTTTGGTGCCTTGGACATGAGCTAGGAGCTTAAGATTTTGCATGAAGGAAGGACTAGCAGCCACGTTGCACGGGAGAATGTGAAAAGTGATCGAATATAGTAAAAACCTGAGAAATCCGCTCGTTTTCGTCATTTGATATCGAATCGACTTAATGTCAGGTCGTCACATTGGACGCTCTTCTCAATGAAACGGTTATATTTATCGTGTGCAAAACTATGTGGCGTGCTGCGGAATGCTCAGACACTAAACGTATCATAGTAGAACACAGAAGAAGCTTCTAAGTTGACGTAATAGCCAGTAAGAAGACGTAAAATAATAGTTTTAGCTATCGATTATTGACGTTATAGCCGGCTTTGGTGCCTTGGACATGAGCTAGGACCTTAAGAATTTGTATGAAGGGAGGACTAGAAGCCACCTTGCACGGGAGAATATGATATGTGTTCAAATGTAGTAAAAATCTAAGAAATCCGAAAGTTTTCGTCATTTGCTGTCGAATTGACTTAATAACAAATCGTCACATTGGCTGCTCTTCTCTCTGAAATGGTTACATTTATCGTGTGCAAAGCTATGTCGCGTGCTGCGATATGCGGAGACACTAAAAGCGCCGCAGTAGAACACAAATGAAACTTCTAAGTTGATGTAATAGCCAGTAAGAAGCAGTACAATTCAAGTTTAGTTATCGATTTTTGACATTTTAGACAGCTTTGGTGCCGTGGAAATGAGCTAGGACCTTACGATTTTGCATGAAGGGAGGACTAGCAGCCACGTTGCACGGGAGAATGTGAAAAGTGTTCATATGTAGTAAAAACCTAAGGAATCCGCCCGTTGTCGTCATTTGCTATCGAAAAGACTTAATGTCAGATCGTCACACTGGTTGCTCTTCTCTCTGAAACGGTTACATTTATCGTGTTCTAAGCTATGTCGCGTGCTGCGGAATGCGGAGACACTACAAGCACCATAGTAGAACACAGAACAAGCTTCTAAGTTGACGTAATGGACAGTAAGAAGCCGTAAAATAATTGTTTCAGCTATCGATTATTGACTTTTTAGTCGTCTTTGGTGCCTTGGACATGAGCTAGGAAATTAAGAATTTGTATTATGGGAGGACTAGCAGCCACGTTGCACGGGAGAATGTGAAAAGTGTTCATATGTAGTAAAAACCTAAGACATCCGCCCGTTTTCGTCGTTTGCTATCGATTCGACTTTATATCAGATCGTCACATTGGCCGCTCTTCTCTCTGAAACGGTTACATTTATCGTGCGCAAAGTTTTGTTGCGTGCTGCGAAACTCGGAGACATTAAAGCACAATAGTAGAACACAGAAGGAGCTTCTAAGTTGATGTAATAACCAGTAAGAAGCAGTACAATACAAGTTTTATTTATCGATTGTTGACTTTACAGCCGGATTTGGTGCCTTGGACATGAGCTAGGACCTTACGATTTTGCATGAAGGGAGGACTAGCAGCCATCTCGCACGGGAGAATGTGAAAAGTGTTCATATGTAGTAAAAACCTGAGAAATTCGTCCGTTTTCGTCACTTGCTATCGACTCGACTTAATGTCAGATCGTCACGTTGGCCGCTCTTCTCTCCGAACCGGTTACATTTATCGGGTGCAAAGCTATGTCGCGTGCTGCGGAATGCGGAGACACCAAAATCCCCATAGTAGAACACAGAAGAAGCTTCTAAGTTGATGTAATAGCCAGCAAGGAGCAGTACAATTTAAGTTTTAGCGATCGATTTTTAAATTTTTAGCCGGCTTTGATGCCTTGGACATGTACTAGTACCTTAAGATTTTGCATGAAGGGAGGACTCGCAACCACGTTGCACGGGAGAATGTGAAACGTGTCCATATGTAGTAAGAAAGTAAGAA
Organism: Schistocerca gregaria; assembly: GCF_023897955.1. NCBI lineage: Eukaryota > Metazoa > Arthropoda > Insecta > Orthoptera > Acrididae > Schistocerca > Schistocerca gregaria. The sequence goes on from NW_026061853.1 coordinate 7,297,207, forward strand.
ATCCGCCCGTTTTCGTCATTTGCTATCGACTCGACTTAATGTCAGATCGTCACATTGGCCGCTCTTCTCTCCGAAACGGTTACATATATCGTGTGCAAAGTTATGTTGCGTGCTGCGATATGCGGAGACTCTAAAAGCACCATAGTAGAACACAAAAAAGCTTCTAAGTTGATGTAATAGACATTAAGAACCAGTAGAACTCAAATTTAGTTATCGATTTTTAATTTTTAGCCGGCTTTGGTGCCTTGGACATGAGGTAGGACCTTAAGAATTTACATGCAGGGAGGACTAGCAGCCACGTTGCACGGGAGAATGTGAAACGTGTTCATATGTAGTAAAAACCTAAGAAATCCGAACGCTTTCGTCATTTGGTATCGAATCGACTTAATGTCAGATGGTCACATTGGAGGCTGTTCTATATGAAACGGTTACATTTATCGTGTGCAAAGCTAGGTCGCGTGCTGCGATATGCGGAGACACTACAAGCACCATAGTAGAACACAGAAGAAGCTTCCAAGTTGACGTAATAGCCAGTAAGAAGCCGTAAAATAATCGTTTTAGTTATCGATTATTAACTTTTTAGCCGGCTTTGGTGCCATGAACATGAGCTAGGACCTTAAGAATGTCTATAAAGGGAGGACTAGCAGCCACGTTGCACGGGAGAATGTGAAAAGTGATCGAATGTAGTAAAAAACTAAGTAATCCGCTTGTTTTCGTCATTTGCCATCGATTCGACTTTATATCAGATCGTCACATTGGCCGCTCTTCTCTCTGAAACGGTTACATTTATCGTGTGCAAAGCTATGTCGCGTGCTGCGGAATGCGGAGAATCTAAAAGCACCATAGTAGAACACAGAAGAAGCTTCTAAGTTGATGTAATAGGCAGTAAGAAGCAGTAAAATAATAGTTTTAGCTATCGATTATTGAATTTTTAGCCGGCTTTGGTTACTTGGACATGAGCTAGAACCTTTAGAACTTCTACGAACGGAGGACTAGCAGCTACGTTGCACGGGTGAATGTGAAAAGTTTTCATATGTAATAACAACCTAATAAATCCGCCCGTTTTCGTCATTTGCCATTGAATCGACTTAATGTCAGATGGTCACATTGGCCGCTCTTTTCTCTGAAACGGTTACAATTAACGTGTGCAAAGCTATGTCGCTTGCTGTGGAAAGCGGAGACACTAAAAGCTCCATAGTAGACCACAGAAGAAGCTTCTATGTTGATGTAATAGCCAATAAGAAGCAGTACATTTCAAGTTTTAGTTAACGATTTTTGACTTTTTAGCCAGCTTTGGTGCCTTGGACATGAGCTAGGAACTTACGATTTTTCATGAAGGGAGGTCTAGCAGCCGCGTTGCATGGGAGAATGTGAAAAGTGTTAATATGTAGTGAAAACTTGTGAAATCCGCCCGTTTTCTTCATTTGCTATCGAATCGACTTAATGGCAGATGGTCACATGGGCCGCTATTCTCTCTAAAACGGTTACATTTAACGTGTGAAAAGCTATGTCGCGTGCTGCGGAATGCGGAGACACTAAAAGCACCATAGTAGACCGCAGAAGAAGCTTCTACGTTGATGTAATAGCCAATATGAAGCAGTACAATTCAAGTTTTAGTTAACGATTTTTTACTTTTAAGGCGGCTTTGGTGCCTTGGACATGAGCTAGGGCCTTAATATTATGCATGAAAGGAGGACCAGCAGCAACGTTGCACGGGAGAATGTGAAAATTGTTCATATGTAGTAAAAATCTAAGAAATCCGCCCGTTTTCTTCACTTGATATCGAATCGTCTTAATGTCAGATCGTCACATTGGCTCCTCTTCTCCTTGAAACGGTTACATTTATCGTGTGCAAAGCTATGTCGCGTGCTGCGGAATGCGGAGACACTAAAAGCCCCATAGTAGAACACAGAAGAAGCTTCTAAGGTGATGTAATAGCCAGTAAGAAGCTTTACAATTCAAGTTTTAGTTATTGATTTTTGACTTTTTAGCCGGCTTTGGTGCCTTGGACATTAGCTAGGACCTTAAAATTTTGTATGAATGGAGGAATAGCAGCCACGTTGCAAGGGAGAATGTGAAAGGTGTTCATATGTAGTAAAAACCTGAAAAATTTGCCAGTTTTCGTCATTAGCTTTCCATACGACTTAATGTCACATCGTCACAGTGGCCGCTCTTCTCTCGGAAATGCGGAATGCGGAGACAATGAAAGCACCATAGTAGAACACAGAAGAAACTTCTAAGTTGATGTAATAGCCAGTAAGAAGCAGTAAAATACAAGTTTTAGTTATCGATTACTGACGTTTTTCCCTTCTTCGGTGCCTTGGAAATGAGCTAGGACCTTAAGATTTTGCATGAAGGGAGGACTAGCATCCGCGTTGCACGGGTGAATGTGAAATGTGTTCATATGTTGTAAAACCCTCAGAAATCCTCCCGTTTTCTTCATTTGCTATCGAATCGACTTAATGAACGATCGAATCATTGGAGGCTCATATCTCTGAAACGGTTTCATTTATCGTCTTCCAAACTATGTAGCGTTTTGAAGTATGCGGAGACACTAAATGAATCATGGTCGTACACAGAAAAAGTTTCTAAGTTGATATAATCGGGTAGTAAAGAGTACTACAATTCTAGTTTTAGTTACCGATTATTGACTCACTAGCCTGGTTTGGTGACTTGGACATGAGTTAGTACCTTAAGATGTTGCATGAAGGGAGGACTAGCAGCCACGTTGCGCGTGGGAATGTGAAATGTGTTCATATGTATAAACAACCTAATAAATCTGCCCGTTTCGTCATTTGCTATCGAATCGAGTTAATGTCAGATGGTCACATTGGCCGCTATTCTCTCTGAAACGGTTACATATGTCGTGTGCAAAGCTATGTTGCGTGCTGCGATATGCGGAGACTCTAAAAGCACCATAGTAGAACACAAAAAAGCTTCTAAGTTGATGTAATAGACATTAAGAAGCAGTAGAACTCAAATTTAGTTATCGATTTTTGAATTTTTAGCCGGCTTTGGTGCCTTGGACATGAGGTACGACCTTAAGAATTTACATGCAGGGAGGACTAGCAGCCACGTTGCACGGGAGAATGTGAAACGTGTTCATATGTAGTAAAAACCTAAGAAATCCGAACGCTTTCGTCATTTGCTATCGAATCGACTTAATGTCAGATCGTCACACTGGCCACTATTCTCTCTGAAACGGTTAAATTTAACGACTGCAAAGCTATGTCGCGTGCTGCGGAATGCGGAGACACTACAAGAACCATAGTAGAACACAGAAGAAGCTTCTAAGTTTATGTAATAGCCAATAAGAAGCAGTACAATTATAAGTTTTAGTTAACGATTTTTGACTTTTTAGCCGGCTTTGGTGCCTTGGACATGAGCTAGGACCCTAAGATTTTGCATGAAGGGACGCCTAGCTGCCACGTTGCACGGGAGAATGTAAAAAGCGTTCATATGTAGTAAAAACCTAAGAAATCCGCCTGTTTTCGTCATCTGCTATCAAATCGACTCAATGTCATATCGTCACGTTAACCGCTCTTCTCCCTGAGACGGTTACATTTATCGTGTGCAAAGCTATGTCGCGTGCTGCGATATGCGGAGACACTACAAGCACCATAGTAGAACACAAAGGAAGCTTCCAAGTTGACGAAATAGCCAGTAAGAAGCCGTAAAATAATCGTTTTAGTTATCGATTATTAACTTTTTAGCAGGCTTTGGTGCCTTGAACATGAGCTAGGACCTTAAGAATGTCTATAAAGGGAGGACTAGCAGCCACGTTGCACGGGAGAATGTGAAAAGTGATCGAATGTAGTAAAAAACTAAGTAATCCGCTTGTTTTCGTCATTTGCCATCGATTCGACTTTATATCAGATCGTCACATTGGCCGCTCTTCTCTCTGAAACGGTTACATTTATCGTGTGCAAAGCTATGTTGCGTGCTGCGATATGCGGAGACACTAAAAGCACCATAGTAGAACACAGAAAAAGCTTCTAAGTTAATGTAATAGCCAGTAAGAAGCAGAAGAACTCAAATTTAGCTATCGAGTTTTGAATTTTTAGCCGGCTTTGGTGCCTTGGACATGAGGTAGGATCTTAATATTTCGCATGAAGGGAGGACTAACAGCCACGTTGCACTGGAGAATGTGAAAAGAGATCGCATGTAGTAAAAACCTAAGAAATCCGCTCGTTTTCGTCATTTGCTATCGAATCGACTTAATGTCAGATCGACACACTGGCCACTCTTCTCTCTGAAACGGTTAAATTTAACGACTGCAAAGCTATGTCGCGTGCTGCGGAATGCGGAGACACTACAAGAACCATAGTAGAACACAGAAGAAGCTTCTAAGTTTATGTAATAGCCAATAAGAAGCAGTACAATTATAAGTTTTAGTTAACGATTTTGACTTTTTAGACGGCTTTGGTGCCTTGGACATGAGCTAGGACCCTAAGATTTTGCATGAAGGGACGCCTAGCTGCCACGTTGCACGGGAGAATTTAAAAAGCGTTCATATGTAGTAAAAACCTAAGAAATCCGCCTGTTTTCGTCATCTGCTATCAAATCGACTCAATGTCATATCGTCACGTTAACCGCTCTTCTCTCTGAGACGGTTACATTTATCGTGTGCAAAGCTATGTCGCGTGCTGCGGAATGCGGAGAATCTAAAAGCACCATAGTAGAACACAGAAAAAGCTTCTAAGTTGATGTAATAGGCAGTAAGAAGCAGTAAAATAATAGTTTTAGCTATCGATTATTGAATTTTTAGCCGGCTTTGGTTACTTGGACATGAGCTAGGACCTTTAGAATTTCTACGAACGGAGGACTAGCAGCTACGTTGCACGAGTGAATGTGAAAAGTTTTCATATGTAATAACAACCTAATAAATCCGCCCGTTTTCGTCATTTGCTATCGAATCGTCTTAATGTCAGATGGTCACATTGGCCGCTCTTCTCTCTGATACGGTTACATTTATCGTGTGCAAAACTATGTGGCGTGATGCGGAATTCGGAGACACTAAAAGCACCATAGTAGAACACAGAAGGAGCTCCTAAGTTGATGTAATAACCAGTAAGAAACGGTACAATTCAAGTTTTATTTATCGATTTTTGACTTTTAAGCAGGCTTTGGTGCCTTGGACGTGAGCTAGGTCCTTACGATTTTGCATGAAGGGAGGACTAGCAGCCACGTTGCACGGGAGAATCTGAAAAGTGTTCATATGTAGTAAAAACCTGAGAAATTCGTCCGTTTTCGTCATTTGCTATTGAATTGACTTAATGTCAGGTCGTCACATTGGCCGCTCTTCCCTGTGAAACAGTGACATTAATCATGTGCAAAGCTATGTCGCCTGCTGCGGTTGCGGAGACACTAAAATCCCCATAAAAGAACACAGATGAAGTTTCTAATTTGATGTAAATGCCAGTAAGAAGCAGTACAATTCAAGTTTAGTTATCGATTTTTGACTTTTGAGCTGGCTTTGGTGCCTTGGACATGAGCTAGGACCTTAAGATTTTGCATGAAGGGACACCTAGCTGCCACGTTGCACGGGAAAATGTGAAAAGTGTTCATATGTAGTAACAACCTAATAAATCTGCCTGTTTTCGTCATTTCCTATCGAATCGACTTAATGTCAGATGGCCACGTTGGCCGCTCTTATCTCTGAAACGGTTACATTTAACGTGTGCAAAGCTATGTCGCGTGCTACGGAATGCGGAGACGCTAAAAGCACCATACTAGACCACAGAAGAAGCTTCTAAGTTGATGTAATAGCCAATAAGAATCAGTACAATTCAAGGTTTAGTGAACGATTTTTGACTTTTTAGCCGGCTTTGGTGCCTTGGACATGAGCTAGGAACTTACGATTTTTCATGAAGGGAGGTCTAGCAGCCGCGTTGCATGGGAGAATGTGAAAAGTGTTAATATGTAGTGAAAACTTGTGAAATCCGCCCGTTTTCGTCATTTGCTATCGAATCGACTTAATGGCAGATGGTCACATTGGCCGCTATTCTCTCTAAAACGGTTACATTTAACGTGTGAAAAGCTATGTCGCGTGCTGCGGAATGCGGAGACACTAAAAGCACCATAGTAGACCGCAGAAGAAGCTTCTACGTTGATGTAATAGCCAATATGAAGCAGTACAATTCAAGTTTTAGTTAACGATTTTTTACTTTTAAGGCGGCTTTGGTGCCTTGGACATGAGCTAGGGCCTTAATATTATGCATGAAGGGAGGACCAGCAGCAACGTTGCACGGGAGAATGTGAAAATTGTTCACATGTAGTAAAAACCTAAGAAATCCGCCCGTTTTCTTCACTTGCTATCGAATCGTCTTAATGTCAGATCGTCACATTGGCTCCTCTTCTCCATGAAACGGTTACATTTATCGTGTGCAAAGCTATGTCGCGTGCTGCGGAAATCGGAGACACTAAAAGCCCCATAGTAGAACACAGAAGAAGCTTCTAAGGTGATGTAATAGCCAGTAAGAAGCATTACAATTCATGTTTTAGTTATTGATTTTTGACTTTTTAGCCGGCTTTGGTGCCTTGGACATTAGCTAGGACCTTAAAATTTTGTATGAATGGAGGAATAGAAGCCACGTTGCAAGGTAGAGTGTGAAAGGTGTTCATATGTAGTAAAAACCTGAAAAATTTGCCAATTTTCGTCATTAGCTTTCCAAACGACTTAATGTCACATCGTCACAGTGGCCGCTCTTCTCTCGGAAATGCGGAATGCGGAGACAATGAAAGCACCATAGTAGAACACAGAAGAAACTTCTAAGTTGATGTAATAGCCAGTAAGAAGCAGTAAAATACAAGTTTTAGTTATCGATTACTGACGTTTTTCCCTTCTTCGGTGCCTTGGAAATGAGCTAGGACCTTAAGATTTTGCATGAAGGGAGGACCAGCATCCGCGTTGCACGGGTGAATGTGAAATGTGTTCATATGTTGTAAAACCCTCAGAAATCCTCCCGTTTTCTTCATTTGCTATCGAATCGACTTAATGAACGATCGAATCATTGGAGGCTCATATCTCTGAAACGGTTTCATTTATCGTCTTCCAAACTATGTAGCGTTTTGAAGTATGCGGAGACACTAAATGAATCATGGTCGTACACAGAAAAAGTTTCTAAGTTGATATAATCGGGTAGTAAGGAGTACTACAATTCTAGTTTTAGTTACCGATTATTGACTCACTAGCCTGGTTTGGTGACTTGGACATGAGTTAGTACCTTAAGATGTTGCATGAAGGGAGGACTAGCAGCCACGTTGCGCGTGGGAATGTGAAAAGTGTTCATATGTAGAAACAACCTAATAAATCTGCCCGTTTCGTCATTTGCTATCGAATCGAGTTAATGTCAGATGGTCACATTGGCCGCTATTCTCTCTGAAACGGTTACATTTATCGTGTGCAAAGCTATGTTGCGTGCTGCGATATGCGGAGACACTAAAAGCACCATAGTAGAACACAGAATAAGATTATAAGTTGATGTAATAGCAAGTAAGAAGCAGTACAACTCAAGTTGACTTTTTAGCCGGCTTTGGTGCCTTGGACATGAGCTTGGACATTAAGATTTTTCATGAATGGAGGACTAGCAGCCACGTTGCACGAGAGAATGTGAAACGTGTTCATATGTTGTAAAAACTTAAGAAATCCGAACGCTTTCGTCATTTGCTATCGAATCGACTTAATGTCAGATGGTCACATTGGAGGCTGTTCTATATGAAACGGTTACATTTATCGTGTGCAAAGCTACGTCGCGTGCTGCGATATGCGGAGACACTACAAGCACCATAGTAGAACACAGAAGAAGCTTCCAAGTTGACGTAATAGCCAGTAAGAAGCCGTAAAATAATCGTTTTAGTTATCGATTATTAACTTTTTAGCCGGCTTTGGTGCCTTGAACATGAGCTAGGTCCTTAAGAATGTCTATAAAGGGAGGACTAGCAGCCACGTTGCACGGGAGAATGTGAAAAGTGATCGAATGTAGTAAAAAACTAAGTAATCCGCTTGTTTTCGTCATTTGCCATCGATTCGACTTTATATCAGATCGTCACATTGGTCGCTCTTCTCTCTGAAACGGTTACATTTATCGTGTGCAAAGCTATGTTGCGTGCTGCGATATGCGGAGACACTAAAAGCACCATAGTAGAACACAGAAAAAGCTTCTAAGTTGATGTAATAGCCAGTAAGAAGCAGAAGAACTCAAATTTAGCTATCGAGTTTTGAATTTTTAGCCGGCTTTGGTGCCTTGGACATGAGGTAGGATCTTAATATTTCGCATGAAGGGAGGACTAACAGCCACGTTGCACTGGAGAATGTGAAAAGAGATCGCATGTAGTAAAAACCTAAGAAATCCGCTCGTTTTCGTCATTTGCTATCGAATCGACTTAATGTCAGATCGTCACACTGGCCACTCTTCTCTCTGAAACGGTTAAATTTAACGACTGCAAAGCTATGTCGCGTGCTGCGGAATGCGGAGACACTACAAGAACCATAGTAGAACACAGAAGAAGCTTCTAAGTTTATGTAATAGCCAATAAGAAGCAGTACAATTATAAGTTTTAGTTAACGATTTTTGACTTTTTAGACGGCTTTGGTGCCTTGGACATGAGCTAGGACCCTAAGATTTTGCATGAAGGGACGCCTAGCTGCCACGTTGCACGGGAGAATGTAAAAAGCGTTCATATGTAGTAAAAACCTGAGAAATCCGCCTGTTTTCGTCATCTGCTATCAAATCGACTCAATGTCATATCGTCACGTTAACCGCTCTTCTCTCTGAGACGGTTACATTTATCGTGTGCAAAGCTATGTCGCGTGCTGCGGAATGCGGAGAATCTAAAAGCACCATAGTAGAATAGAGAAGAAGCTTCAAAGTTGATGTAATAGGCAGTAAGAAGCAGTAAAATAATAGTTTTAGCTATCGATTATTGAATTTTTAGCCGGCTTTGGTTACTTGGACATGAGCTAGGACCTTTAGAATTTCTACGAACGGAGGACTAGCAGCTACGTTGCACGGGTGAATGTGAAAAGTTTTCATATGTAATAACAACCTAATAAATCCGCCCGTTTTCGTCATTTGCTATTGAATCGACTTAATGTCAGATGATCACATTGGCCGCACTTTTCTCTGAAACGGTTACATTTAACGTGTGCAAAGCTATGTCGCTTGCTGTGGAAAGCGGAGACACTAAAAGCACCATAGTAGACCACAGAAGAAGCTTCTATGTTGATGTAATAGCCAATAAGAAGCAGTACATTTCAAGTTTTAGTTAACGATTTTTGACTTTTTAGCCAGCTTTGGTGCCTTGGACATGAGCTAGGACCTTAAGATTTTGCATGAAGGGACACCTAGCTGCCACGTTGCACGGGAAAATGTGAAAAGTGTTCATATGTAGTAACAACCTAATAAATCTGCCTGTTTTCGTCATTTCCTATCGAATCGACTTAATGTCAGATGGCCACGTTGGCCGCTCTTATCTCTGAAACTGTTACATTTAACGTGTGCAAAGCTATGTCGCGTGCTACGGAATGCGGAGACGCTAAAAGCACCATACTAGACCACAGAAGAAGCTTCTAAGTTGATGTAATAGCCAATAAGAATCAGTTTAATTCAAGTTTTAGTGAACGATTTTTGACTTTTTAGCCGGCTTTGGTGCCTTGGACATGAGCTAGGACCTTACGATTTTTCATGAAGGGAGGTCTAGCAGCCGCGTTGCATGGGAGAATGTGAAAAGTGTTAATATGTAGTGAAAACTTGTGAAATCCGCCCGTTTTCGTCATTTGCTATCGAATCGACTTAATGGCAGATGGTCACATTGGCCGCTATTCTCTCTAAAACGGTTACATTTAACGTGTGAAAAGCTATGCTGCGTGCTGCCGAATGCGGAGACACTAAAAGCACCATAGTAGACCGCAGAAGAAGCTTCTACGTTGATGTAATAGCCAATATGAAGCAGTACAATTCAAGTTTTAGTTAACGATTTTTTACTTTTAAGGCGGCTTTGGTGCCTTGGACATGAGCTAGGGCCTTAATATTATGCATGAAGGGAGGACCAGCAGCAACGTTGCACGGGAGAATGTGAAAATTGTTCATATGTAGTAAAAACCTAAGAAATCCGCCCGTTTTCTTCACTTGCTATCGAATCGTCTTAATGTCAGATCGTCACATTGGCTCCTCTTCTCCATGAAACGGTTACATTTATCGTGTGCAAAGCTATGTCGCGTGCTGCGGAATGCGGAGACACTAAAAGCCCCATAGTAGAACACAGAAGAAGCTTCTAAGGTGATGTAATAGCCAGTAAGAAGCATTACAATTCAAGTTTTAGTTATTGATTTTTGACTTTTTAGCCGGCTTTGGTGCCTTGGACATTAGATAGGACCTTAAAATTTTGTATGAATGGAGGAATAGCAGCCACGTTGCAAGGGAGAATGTGAAAGGTGTTCATATGTAGTAAAAACCTGAAAAATTTGCCAGTTTTCGTCATTAGCTTTCCAAACGACTTAATGTCACATCGTCACAGTGGCCGCTCTTCTCTCGGAAATGCGGAATGCGGAGACAATGAAAGCACCATAGTAGAACACAGAAGAAACTTCTAAGTTGATGTAATAGCCAGTAAGAAGCAGTAAAATACAAGTTTTAGTTATCGATTACTGACGTTTTTCCCTTCTTCGGTGCCTTGGAAATGAGCTAGGACCTTAAGATTTTGCATGAAGGGAGGACTAGCATCCGCGTTGCACGGGTGAATGCGAAATGTGTTCATATGTTGTAAAACCCTCAGAAATCCTCCCGTTTTCTTCATTTGCTATCGAATCGACTTAATGAACGATCGAATCATTGGAGGCTCATATCTCTGAAACGGTTTCATTTATCGTCTTCCAAACTATGTAGCGTTTTGAAGTATGCAGAGACACTAAATGAATCATGGTCGCACACAGAAAAAGTTTCTAAGTTGATATAATCGGGTAGTAAGGAGTACTACAATTCTAGTTTTAGTTACCGATTATTGACTCACTAGCCTGGTTTGGTGACTTGGACATGAGTTAGTACCTTAAGATGTTGCATGAAGGGAGGACTAGCAGCCACGTTGCGCGTGGGAATGTGAAAAGTGTTCATATGTAGAAACAACCTAACAAATCTGCCCGTTTCGTCATTTGCTATCGAATCGAGTTAATGTCAGATGGTCACATTGGCCGCTATTCTCTCTGAAACGGTTACATTTATCGTATGCAAAGCTATGTTGCGTGCTGCGATATGCGGAGACACTAAAAGCACCATAGTAGAACACAGAATAAGATTATAAGTTGATGTAATAGCAAGTAAGAAGCAGTACAACTCAAGTTTAGTTATCGATTTTTGACTTTTTAGCCGGCTTTGGTGCCTTGGACATGAGCTTGGACATTAAGATTTTTCATGAATGGAGGACTAGCAGCCACGGTGCACGGGACAATGTGAAGAGTGTTCATATGTAGTAAAAACCTGAGAAATCCGCCTGTTTTCGTCATTTGCTATTGAATCGACTTAATGTCAGATCCTTACTTTGGCCACACTTCTCTCTGAAACGGTTACATGTATCGTGTGCAAAGCTATGTCGCGTGCTGCGATATGCGGATACACTGAAAGCACAGTAGTGGAACACAGAAGAAACTTCTCAGTTTATGTAATAGACAGTAAGAAGCAGTACAATTTAAGTTTTAGTTATCGATTTTGGATTTTTTAGCCGGTTTTGGTGCCTTGGACATGAGCAAGAACCTTAAGATGTTGCATGATGGGAGGACTATCAGCCCGTTGTACGGGAGAATGTGAAAAGAATTCATATGTTGTAAAAACGTAAGAGATCCGCCCGTTTTCGTCATTTGCTATCGAATCGACTTAGTGTCAGATAGTCACATTTGCCGCTCTTCTGTATGAAACGGTTACATTTATCGTGTGCAAAACTATGTCGCGTGCTGCGGAATGCGGAGACACTAAAAGTACCATAGTAGAACACAGAAGAAGCTTTTAAGTTGAATTAATAACCAGTAAGAAGCAGTACGACGCAAAATCAGTTATCGACTTGTGATATTTTAGCCGGCTTTGGTGCCTTAGACATGAGCTAGAACTTTAAGATTTTGCATGAAGGGAGGACTAGCACCCACGTTGCATGGGAGAATGTGAAGAGTGTTCATATGTAGTAAAAACCAGAGAAATTCGTTCGTTTTCGTCATTTGCTATCGAATCTACTTTATGCCAGATCTTCACATTGGCTGCTCTTCTCTCTGAAACGGTTACATTTATCGTGTGCAAAGCTATGTTGCGTTCTGAGGTATGCGGAGACACTAAAAGCACTATAGTAGAACACAGAAGAAGCTTCTAAGTTGATGTAGTAGCCGGCAAGAAGCAATACAATTCAAGTTTTAATTACCGAAAATTGAATATTTAGCCGACTTTGGTGCCTTGTACATGAGTTAGTACCTTAAGATTTTGCATGAGGGTAGGTCTAGCAGACGCGTTGCATATGAAAATGTGAAAAGTGCTCATATGTAGTAAAGACATTCATCGTCTGCAAAGATATGTCGCTTGCCGCAGTATGTGGAGACACAAAAGCAACATAGTATAATACAGAAGCACATTCTACGAAGATGTAATCGCCAATAAGAAGCAGCACTATTCAAGATTTAGTTGTCGGTTATTCACATATTTGCCACCTTTGGTACATTGGACATGACCGAAGACCTAAAGATTTTGCATGAAACGACGTCTGGAAACCACATTGCACGGGGGAATGTGGAAACTGTTCATATGTAGTAAAAACTAGAGAAAAATGCCTGCGTTCGTCATTTGCAACTGAATCTATTTTATTGCAACATCTTCACATTGGCCGCTTTTGTTTCTGAAACGGTTACATTTATCATCTGCAAAATTTTGACGTGTTTTCCGGTATGAGGAAAAAACTGAAAACATCATATTAGAACACAGTAAAAGCTTCTAAGAAGATGTAATCGCAAGTAAGAAGCAGTACTATTCACGTTTTAGCTATCGGTTATTTACTAATTTGCCGTCTTTGGTGCATTGGACATCAGTTTAAATGGCTCTGAGCACAATAGGACTCAACTGCTGAGATCATTAGTCCCCTACAACTTAGAACTACTTAAACCTAACGCACCTAAGGAGATCACACACATCCATGCCCCAGGCAGGATTCGAACCTGCGACCTTAGCAGTCGCACGGTTGGACATGAACTAGGACCTTAAGATTTTGCATGAAAGTACGTCTGTACGCCACGTTGCACGGGAGAATGTGGAAAGTGTTCATACGTAGTAATAACCTGAGGAATTCAATCGCTTTCGTCGTTTGCTATCGAATCGGAAGTATTACCAGATCTTCACATTGGCCGCTTTTCTCTCTGAAACAGTTACATTTATCGCCTGGAAATTTATGTCGCTTATTGCAATATGCGGAAAAAACTGAAAACATTATATTAGAACACAGAAAAAGCTTATAAGAAGATGTAATCGAAAGTAGGAAGCAGTAATATACAAGCTTTAGTTATCGGTTATTCACTTATTTTCCGCCTTGGTGCATTGGACATGAGAAAGGACCTTAAGATTTTGCATGAGAGTACGTCTGTACGCCACGTTGCACGGGTGAATGTAAAAGATGTTCATATGTAGTAACAACATGAGAAATCCGACCGTTTTCGACATTATCCTTCGAATCGACTTAATGCCAGATCGTCACATTGGCCGCTTTTCTCTTTGAAACTGTTACATTCATCGTCTGCAAAGTTACGTCGATTGCCGCGGTATGCGCAGACACTAAAGGCAAAATAGTAGAACACAGAGGATGCTTCTAAGAAAATGTAATCGGCCAGTAACAAGCAGTGTTATTCAAGTGTTAGTTATCAGTTATTCACATATTTGCCGGCTTTGGTACATTGGACATGACCGACGACCTAATGATTTTGCATGAAACGACGTCTGGAAACCACGATGCACAGGAGGATGTGAAAAGTGTTCACATGTAGTAACCACATGAAAAATCCGCCCGTTTTCGACATTTGCCATCGAATCGAATTAATGATAGAGCGTCATATTGGCCGCTTTTCTCACTGAAAAGGTTACATTTACCGTCTGGAAATTTATGTCGTGTGTTGCAATATGCGGAAAAGAACTGAAAACATCATATTAGAACACAGAAAAAGCTTCTAAGAAGATGTAATCGCCAATAAGAAGCAGTACTATTCAAGTTTTAGTTATCGGTTATTCACTTATTTGCCGCCTTTGGTACATTGGACATGACCGACGACGTAAAGATTTTGCATGAAACGACGTCTGGAAACCACATTGCACGGGGGAATGTGGAAACTGTTCATATGTAGTAAAAACTGGAGAAAACCGCCCGCTTTCTTCATTTGCTACCGAATCTATTTTATTGCAACATCTTCACATTGGCTGCTTTTCTCTCTGAAACAGTTACATTTATCGTCTGGAAATGTATGTCGCGTATTGCAATATGCGGAAAAAACTGAAAACATCTTATTAGAACACAAAAAAAGCTTCTAAGAAGATGTAATCGAAAGTAGGAAGCAGTACTATTCAAGTTTAAGCGATCGGTTATTCACTTATTTGCGGCTTTATTGCATTGGACATGAGCTAGGACCTTAGGATTTTGCATGAAAGTACGTCTGTACGCCACGTTGCACGGGAGAATGTAGAAAGTGTTCATATGTAGTAAAAACCTGAGAAATCCATCGCTTTCGTCATTTGCTAACGAATCGAATGTATTGCCAGATCGTCCCATTGGCCGCTTTTCTCTCTGAAACGGTCACATTTATCGTCTGGAAATTTGTGCCACGTGTTTGCAATATGTGGAAAAAACTGAAAACATCATATCAGAACACAAAAAAGCTTCTAAGAAGATGTAATCGAAAGTAGGAAGCAGTACTTTCAAGTTTTTGCTATCGGTTATTCACTTATTTGCAAGCTTCGGTGCATTGGACGTGAGCTATAACCTTAAGATTTTGCATGAAATTACGTCTGTACGCCACGTTGCACGGGAGAATGACAAAGTTGTACATAATAGTAACAACATGAGAAATCCGCCCGTTTTCGTCATTTGCGTTCGAATCGACTTAATGCCAGATCGTAACATTGGCTGCTTTTCTCTCTGAAACGGTTACATTTATCGTATGCAAAATTATGTCGCTTCTTGCGGTATGCGGAAAAAACTGAAAACATTATATTAGAATACAGAAAAATCTTCAAAGAAGATGTAATTGCCAGTAAGAAGCAGTACTATTCAAGTTTCAGTTATCGGTTTATTCACTTATTTGCCGGCTTTGGTGCATTGGACATGAGCTAAGACCTTAAGATTTTGCATGAAAGTACGTCTGTACGCCACGTTGCACGGGAGAATGAGAAAAGGTTTCATATGTAGTAACACCATGAGAAATCCGCCCGTTTTCGTCATTTGCCGTCGAATCGACTTAATGACTGATCGTCACACTGGTGGCTTTTCTCTCTGAAACGGTTACATTCATCGTATGCAAAGTTATGTCGCTTGCCGCGGTATGCGCAGATACTAAAATCACTATAGTAGTCACAGAAGAAGCTTCTAAGAATATGTAATTGGCCAGTAACAAGCAGTACTAGTCAAGTTCTAGTTATCGGTTACTCACTTATTTTCCGGCTTTTGTGCATTGGACATGAGCTAGGACCTTAAGATTTTGCAAGAAAGTACGTCTGTACGACACGTTGCTCGGGAGAATGTGGAAAGCGTTCATATGTAGTAAAAACCTGAGAAACCCGATCGCTTTCGTCATTTGCTATAGAGTCGAATGTATTGCCAGATCGTCCCATTGGCCGCTTTTCTCTCAGAACAGGTTACATCCATCGTCTGCAAAATTATGTCGCGTGTTGCGGTATGGAAAAAAACTGAAAACATTATATTAGAACACAGAAAAAGCTTCGAAGAAGATGTAATCGCCAATAAGAAGCAGTACTATTCTAGATTTAGTTATCGGTAATTCACTTATTTGCCGGGTTTGGTATATTGGACATGACCGACGACCTATAGATTTCGCATGAAACGACGTCTGGAAATCACATTGCGCGGGGGAATGTGAAAACTGTTCATATGTAGTAAAAATTTGAGAGATCCGCTCGGTTTCGTCATTTGCCATCGAATCGACTTGATGCCAGATCGTCACATTGGCCGCTTTTCTCTCTGAAACAGTTACATTTATCGTCTGGAAATGTATGTCGCGTATTGCAATATGCGGAAGAAACTGAAAACATCATATTAGAACACAAAAAAAGCTTCTAAGAAGATGTAATCGAAAGTAGCAAGCAGAACTATACTATTGACTTATTTGCCGGCTTTGGTGCATTAAACATCAGTTCAAATGGCTCTGAGCACAATGGGACTCAACTGCTGAGGTCGTTAGTCCCCTAGAACTTAGAACTACTTAAACCTAACTCACCCAAGGAGATCACACACATCCATGCCCCAGGCAGGATTCGAACCTGCGACCTTAGCAGTCGCACGGTTGGACATGAGCTAGGAGCTTAAGATTTTGCATGAAAGTACGTATGTACGCCACGTTGCACGGGAGAATGTGAAAAGTGTTCATATGTACTAACAACATGAGAAATCCGCCCGTTTTCGACATTTGCCATTGAATCGACTTATTGTCAGATCGTCATATTGGCTTCTTTTCTCTCTGAAACGGTTACATTTATCGTCTGTAAAGTTATGTCGCGTGTTGGGGTATGCGGAAAAAACTGAAAACATTATATTAGAACACAGAAAAAGCTTCAAAGAAGATATAATCGAAAGTAGGAAGCAGTAATATACATGCTTTAGTTATCGGTTATTCACTTATTTGCCGCCTTGGTGCATTGGACATGAGCTAGGACCTTAAGATTATGCATGAGAGTACGTCTGTACGCCACGTTGCACGGGAGAATATAAAAAATGTTCATATGTAGTAACAACATGAGAAATCCGCCCGTTTTCGACATTTTCCATCGAATCGACTTAATGTCAGATCGTAATATTGGCCGCTTTTCTCTCTGAAACGGTTACATTTAGCGGCTGCAAAAGTATGTCGCGTGTTGCGGTATGCAGAAAAAACTGAAAACATCATATTAGAACACAGAAAAAGCTTCTAAGAAGATGTGATAGCCAATAAGAAGCAGTACTATTCAAGTTTAAATATCGGTTTATTCACTTATTTGCCGGCTTTGGTACATTGGACATGAGCTAAGTTCTTAAGATTTTGCATGAAAGTACGTCTCTACGCCACGTTGCACGGGAGAATGAGAAAAGGTTTCATATGTAGTAACACTACGAGAAATCCGTCCGTTTTCGTCATTTGCCATCGAATCGACTTAATGACTGATCGTCACACTGGTGGCTTTTCTCTCTGAAACGGTTACATTCATCGTATGCTAAGTTATGTCGCTTGCCGCGGTATGCGCAGATACTAAAATCACTATAGTAGTCACAGAAGAAGCTTCTAAGAAGATGTAATTGGCCAGTAACAAGCAGTACTAGTCAAGTTCTAGTTATCGGTTACTCACTTATTTTCCGGCTTTTGTGCCTTGGACATGAGCTAGGACGTTAAGATTTTGCAAGAAAGTACGTCTGTACGACACGTTGCACGGGAGAATGTGGAAAGCGTTCATATGTAGTAAAAACCTGAGAAACCCGATCGCTTTCGTCATTTGCTATAGAGTCGAATGTATTGCCAGATCGTCCCATTGGCCGCTTTTCTCTCAGAACAGGTTACATCCATCGTCTGCAAAATTACGTCGCGTGTTGCGGTATGGAAAAAAACTGAAAACATTATATTAGAACACAGATAAAGCTTCGAAGAAGATGTAATCGCCAATAAGAAGCAGTACTATTCTAGATTTAGTTATCGGTAATTCACTTATTTGCCGGGTTTGGTATATTGGACATGACCGACGACCTATAGATTTCGCATGAAACGACGTCTGGAAATCACATTGCGCGGGGGAATGTGAAAACTGTTCATATGTAGTAAAAATTTGAGAGATCCGCTCGCTTTCGTCATTTGCCATCGAATCGACTTGATGCCAGATCGTCACATTGGCCGCTTTTCTCTCTGAAACAGTTACATTTATCGTCTGGAAATGTATGTCTCGTATTGCAATATGCGGAAGAAACTGAAAACATCATATTAGAACACAAAAAAAACTTCTAAGAAGATGTAATCGAAAGTAGCAAGCAGAACTATACTATTGACTTATTTGCCGGCTTTGGTGCATTAAACATCAGTTCAAATGGCTCTGAGCACAATGGGACTCAACTGCTGAGGTCGTTAGTCCCCTAGAACTTAGAACTACTTAAACCTAACTCACCCAAGGAGATCACACACATCCATGCCCCAGGCAGGATTCGAACCTGCGACCTTAGCAGTCGCACGGTTGGACATGAGCTAGGAGCTTAAGATTTTGCATGAAAGTACGTATGTACGCCACGTTGCACGGGAGAATGTGAAAAGTGTTCATATGTACTAACAACATGAGAAATCCGCCCGTTTTCGACATTTGCCATTGAATCGACTTATTGTCAGATCGTCATATTGGCTACTTTTCTCTCTGAAACGGTTACATTTATCGTCTGTAAAGTTATGTCGCGTGTTGGGGTATGCGGAAAAAACTGAAAACATTATATTAGAACAAAGAAAAAGCTTCAAAGAAGATATAATCGAAAGTAGGAAGCAGTAATATACATGCTTTAGTTATCGGTTATTCACTTATTTGCCGCCTTGGTGCATTGGACATGAGCTAGGACCTTAAGATTATGCATGAGAGTACGTCTGTACGCCACGTTGCACGGGAGAATATAAAAAATGTTCATATGTAGTAACAACATGAGAAATCCGCCCGTTTTCGACATTTTCCATCGAATCGACTTAATGTCAGATCGTAATATTGGCCGCTTTTCTCTCTGAAACGGTTACATTTAGCGGCTGCAAAAGTATGTCGCCTGTTGCGGTATGCAGAAAAAACTGAAAACATCATATTAGAACACAGAAAAAGCTTCTAAGAAGATGTAATAGCCAATAAGAAGCAGTACTATTCAAGTTTAAATATCGGTTTATTCACTTATTTGCCGGCTTTGGTTCATTGGACATGAACTAAGTTCTTAAGATTTTGCATGAAAGTACGTCTGTACGCCACGTTGCACGTGAGAATGAGAAAAGCTTTCATATGTTGTAACACCATGAGAAATCCGCCCGTTTTCGTCATTTGCCATAAGAATCGACTTAACGCCAGATCGTCATATTGGTCGATTTTCTCTCTGAATCGGTCACGTTCATCGTCTGCAAAGTTATGTCTCTTGCCGCGGTATGCGGAGACACTAAAAGCACCATAGTAGAACACAGAAGAAGCTTCTAAGAAGATTTTATCGGCCAGTAACAAGCAGTAGTAGTCAAGTTTTAGTTATCGGTTATTCACTTATTTGCCGGCTTTGGTACATTGCACATGACAGACGACCTAAAGATTCAGCATAAAACCACGTCTGGAAACCACGTTGCACGGGAGAATGTGGAAACTGTTCATACGTAGTAAAAACTTCAGAAATACGACCGCTTTCGTCATTTTCTATCAAATCGACTTTATTGCCACATCTTCACATTGGCCGCTTTTCTCTCTGAAACGGTTACATTTACCGTCTGGAAAATTATGTCGCGTGTTGCGGTATGCGGAAAAAGCTGAAAACATTATATTAGAATACAGAGAAAGCTTCAAAGAAGATGTAATTGCCAGTAAGAAGCAGTACTATTCAAGTTTCAGTTATCGGTTTATTCACTTATTTGCCGGCTTTGGTGCATTGGACATGAGCTACGACCTTAAGATTTTGCATGAAAGTACGTCTGTACGCCACGTTGCACGGGAGAATGAGAAAAGTTTTCATATGTAGTAACACCATGAGAAATCCGCCCGTTTTCGTCATTTGCCATCGAATCGACTTAATGACAGATCGTCACACTGTTGGCTTTTCTCTCTGAAACGGTTACATTCATCGTATGCAAAGTTATGTCGCTTGCCGCGGTATGCGCAGATACTAAAATCACTATAGTAGTCACAGAAGAAGCTTCTAAGAAGATGTAATTGGCCAGTAACAAGCAGTACTAGTCAAGTTCTAGTTATCGATTACTCACTTATTTTCCGGCTTTTGTGCCTTGGACATGAGCTAGGACGTTAAGATTTTGCAAGAAAGTATCTGTACGACACGTTGCACGGGAGAATGTGGAAAGCGTTCATATGTAGTAAAAACCTAAGAAACCCGATCGCTTTCATCATTTGCTATAGAGTCGAATGTATTGCCAGATCGTCCCATTGGCCGCTTTTCTCTCTGAACAGGTTACATCCATCGTCTGCAAAATTATGTCGCGTGTTGCGGTATGGAAAAAAACTGAAAACATTATATTAGAACACAGAAAAAGCTTCGAAGAAGATGTAATCGCCAATAAGAAGCAGTACTATTCTAGATTTAGTTATCGGTAATTCACTTATTTGCCGGGTTTGGTATATTGGACATGACCGACGACCTATAGATTTCGCATGAAACGACGTCTGGAAATCACATTGCGCGGGGGAATGTGAAAACTGTTCATATGTAGTAAAAATTTGAGAGATCCGCTCGGTTTCGTCATTTGCCATCGAATCGACTTAATGCCAGATCGTCACATTGGCCGCTTTTCTCTCTGAAACAGTTACATTTATCGTCTGGAAATGTATGTCGCGTATTGCAATATGCGGAAGAAACTGAAAACATCATATTAGAACACAAAAAAAGCTTCTAAGAAGATGTAATCGAAAGTAGCAAGCAGAACTATACTATTGACTTATTTGCCGGCTTTGGTGCATTAAACATCAGTTCAAATGGCTCTGAGCACAATGGGACTCAACTGCTGAGGTCGTTAGTCCCCTAGAACTTAGAACTACTTAAACCTAACTCACCCAAGGAGATCACACACATCCATGCCCCAGGCAGGATTCGAACCTCCGACCTTAGCAGTCGCACGGTTGGACATGAGCTAGGAGCTTAAGATTTTGCATGAAAGTACGTATGTACGCCACGTTGCACGGGAGAATGTGAAAAGTGTTCATATGTACTAACAACATGAGAAATCCGCCCGTTTTCGACATTTGCCATTGAATCGACTTATTGTCAGATCGTCATATTGGCTACTTTTCTCTCTGAAACGGTTACATTTATCGTCTGTAAAGTTATGTCGCGTGTTGGGGTATGCGGAAAAAACTGAAAACATTATATTAGAACAAAGAAAAAGCTTCAAAGAAGATATAATCGAAAGTAGGAAGCAGTAATATACATGCTTTAGTTATCGGTTATTCACTTATTTGCCGCCTTGGTGCATTGGACATGAGCTAGGACCTTAAGATTATGCATGAGAGTACGTCTGTACGCCACGTTGCACGGGAGAATATAAAAAATGTTCATATGTAGTAACAACATGAGAAATCCGCCCGTTTTCGACATTTTCCATCGAATCGACTTAATGTCAGATCGTCATATTGGCCGCTTTTCTCTCTGAAACGGTTACATTTAGCGGCTGCAAAAGTATGTCGCCTGTTGCGGTATGCAGAAAAAACTGAAAACATCATATTAGAACACAGAAAAAGCTTCTAAGAAGATGTAATAGCCAATAAGAAGCAGTACTATTCAAGTTTAAATATCGGTTTATTCACTTATTTGCCGGCTTTGGTACATTGGACATGAGCTAAGTTCTTAAGATTTTGCATGAAAGTACGTCTGTACGCCACGTTGCACGGGAGAATGAGAAAAGCTTTCATATGTAGTAACACCATGAGAAATCCGCCCGTTTTCGTCATTTGCCAAAAAAATCGACTTAACGCCAGATCGTCATATTGGTCGATTTTCTCTCTGAATCGGTCACATACATCGTCTGCAAAGTTATGTCTCTTGCCGCTGTATGCGGAGACACTAAAAGCACCATAGCAGAACACAGAAGAAGCTTCTAAGAAGATGTTATCGGCCAGTAACAAGCAGTAGTAGTCAAGTTTTAGTTATCGGTTATTCACTTATTTGCCGGCTTTGGTACATTGCACATGACCGACGACCTAAAGATTCAGCATGAAACCACGTCTGGAAACCACGTTGCACGGGAGAATGTGGAAACTTTTCATACGTAGTAAAAACTTCAGAAATCCGCCCGCTTTCGTCATTTGCTATCGAATCGACTTTATTGCCACATCTTCACATTGGCCGCTTTTCTCTCTGAAACGGTTACATTTATCGTCTGCAAAATTATGTCGCGTGTTGCGGTATGCGGAGAAAACTGAAAACATCATATTATAACACAGAAATATCTTCTAAGAAGATGTAGTAGCCAGTAAGAAGCAGTACTATTCAAGTTTTAGTTATCGGTTATTCCCTTATTTGTCGGCTTTGGTGCATTGGACAAGAGCTAGGACCTTACGATTTTGCATAAAAGTACGTCTGTACGCCAGAATACAGCATTTTCAGTTGTCAGACGGCTTCTAAAACCGAACTGTTCATTTGACAGCAAATTGTGTGATATCAAGTGATCAATTAACCTTACATGCACAGCCTTTTCGGTAACTTTTGCAAACACTGATGGCATAGAAGTAGGTCTAAAATTATCTATATTATCCCTTTCTCCCTTTTCATAAAGCGGCTTTACTGATGAGTACTTTAATCGGTCAGGAAACTGACCAACTCTAAAGGAAAAATTGCAAATATGGCTAAATACAGGGCTAACATGTGCAGCACAGTACTTTAATATGCTTCTAGGCACTCCATCATATCCATGAGAGTCCTTAGTCTTCAGTGATATAGTTATTGACTCAATCTCTCTCTTGTTTGTATCACAGAGGAGTATTTCAGACGTCAATCTCAGAAAGGTATTTGCGAAGAAATTTGTATGATTTCCTGTTGAAACTAAATTTTTATTTAGCTTGATTGTGACTACTTCTAACATTTTGATATAATTCGCCTTATGTTCTACATGAAATCATTATCCCACTAGTCAGCCAACTGTGCTGTCTATTACTGCTAGTACCCCATTCAGAATGTTCTAATGGAAAACAACTCTCAAAGAGCATGAGAAATGTGCCATGGAAAGCATTGTATTTATCATCTGTATTATTGGCACTATAAACATCTTGCCACTCTTGTTCCTTGACAAGTTTTAAAAACACTCTATTGCTGTTGGATTGACTTTCCTACGTTCTTTGTAACTAAATATGACATTGGGTTGAGTACAAAAACCTTTTAGTGTTAAAATTTGTGCATTATGGTCTGAAAGGCCATTCCCTTTTTTACTAACAGGATGCCCATCTAGTATTGAAGAACGAATAAAAATATTGTCTATAATTGTGCTACTATTCGCCTGCACCCTAGTTTGAAAAAAAAAAAAACCATAGTTGGCATCAGATCATATGAATTTAGGAGATCTACCAACATCATTTTTCTTGGGACCGAGCGAGGTGGCGCAGTGGTTAAGGCACTGGACTCACATTCGGGAGGACGACGGTTCAGTCCCGCGTTCAGCCATCTTGATTCAGGTTTTCCGTGATTTCCCTAAATCACTCCCGGCAAATTCTGGGTTAGTTCCTCTCAAAGGGCATGGCCGACTTCCTTCCCCATCCTTCCCTAATCCGATGAGACCAATGACATCGCTGTCTGGTCTCCTTCCCCAAACAACTCAACCCCCCTTTTTCTTGCACAATCATATACAAAATTAATATTGAAGTCCCCACATATAACTACTTTCTGGTACTTCCTACAAAGTGAATCAAGAACCCTCTCTAGGTTAAGCAAAAATGTTAGTCTACCAAACCCCTTAGAAGATGTCTGTCTACCTATACACCTCTGATAAGACTGTCTACCTAACCCCCTCTGTAGATGCCTGTCTACCTACCCCCTTGGAATATGTCCGTCCTCCTACAACTCTTCAGAATATGTCTGCCTAACTACCCCCCTCTCGTAAGATATCTGTCTACATATCCCCCCCCCCCCGCATGATCTGTCTACCTACCCCCTTCCCCTGTCATAAGATGAATGTCTACCTAAACCCCTCAGAAGATGTATGCCTATCTACCCCCTTCAAATGATTCGATTTTATCCCTCCTGTGGGAGATATCTGTCTCCCTACCCCTACCTCTGAGGATATCTGTCTGCCTACCCAACCCCCCCCCCTCTCGGAAGTTGTTAAACTACCACTCCTCTGGGAAGATATCTACTCCCACATCAGAGAATGTCCACACCCCTCTTGGAGGATGTCTGTATACCAAATCGCATACTTTGGAAGATGTCTCCCCCCCTTTGAAAGATGTCTGTCTACCATGAACACCCCTCAGAAGATGTCTGAGTACTGAACTCACCCTCAGAATATATCTCCTCCTTACCTACCCCCCTCCCTTGGAATATGTCTGTCTACCTACCCATTTCCCATAAGAAGATGACTGTCTACCTTATTCCCCTCAGAAGGTGTATGTCTACATGCCACACCTCGGAACATGTCTGCCTACCTAAAACCCTCGGAAGAGGTCCATCTACCTCGCATCTTGGAAGATATTTATTTACAACCCTCTTGGAAGATATCTACCCCTGTGTTGGAGGATGACTACCTCCCTCTCGGATGATGTCTACCCTCTCTCTGAAATGTCTGTCTACATACCCTCCTCTCAAAAGATATTTCTCCTCCCTCAGATGATGTAAGTCTATCAACCCTCAAATGGAAAATGTCTGTCCTCCTAATCCCCCTCGGAAGATGTCTGTATACCTACCCACCTGTCTGTCTACGTACCCCCACTCCCATGATGTCTGTCTACCTCCCCCTTAGGTATATGTCTGTATACCTACACCCGTTCGGAAGATGTCTGTATACCAAACACTCCTCCTAAGATGACTATCTACCTACCCTGCCTCAGAAGGTGTCAGTCTACCTAACCCCTCGTTGGAAGATGTCTGTCTACAAAACTTCACTGGGAAGATGTCTGCCTACCTAACCCTGTCCATGATAATTGTCTGTTTACCAACACCTCTGCTTCGGAAGATGTCTGCCTACCTACAAATCCCACAACAGAAGAGGTCTGTCTACCTACTTACACCCCTTGGAAGATGTCTCTCTACATCCCTCCAGTCATAAAGTATTGTCTACCAACCCATACTTCTGAATATGTCTGTCAGCCTACCCCAGAAGATGATTGTCTAATTACCCCCTCATCTGAAGATGTCTGTCTACCTAGACCCCACGTGGAAAATGTATGTCTATGTACACCCCTCGGAAAATGTCTGTCTCCCTACACCCCCTCAGAAGATGTGTGTCTACCTACATGAACTTTTGTATGATATCTGTCTACGACGCCCGCACTTGGAAGATGTTTGTCTACCTACCGCACCCATTGGAATATGTCTGTCTATGTACCCACCAACCATCGGAAGATGTATGTCCACCTACACATCCCCCTCGGAAGATGTCTGTCTACCTACACTCATCAGAAGATGTTGTCTACTTTCCACCATCGGAAAATGTCTCTCTACCTACCCCTCTTGGCAAATGTCATTCTACGCCACCCCTCTGAAGAGGTCAGTTTACCTACAACCCCCCAGAAGAAGTCTGTCTAACTACCCCCCCTCTCGAAAAATGTCTATAGTCACCCTGCCTCGGACAATGTCTCTCTGCCTACGCCCCATCATGGAAGATGTCAGTCTACCCACCCACCCATCAGAAGAAGGCTGTCTAAACCATCCTCTCACATGATATGTCTGCCTACCAACCCCCTATTGGAAGATGTCTGGCTACCTACCCCACCCCACATCTGAAGATGTCTGCCTACCAACCCTCCACTTGGAAGATATCTGTCCTCCTACAACCCCTCAGAAGATGCCAGTCTACATAAACCCTCTCAGACATTATCTGCCTAAATACCCCTCCTCGGATGGTTTCTGTCTACCTACACCCACAACCCGTCATAATATGAATGTTTACCTAAACCCCTCAGAATATGTATATTTATCTACCACACCTTGAATGATTTGTCTCTATCTTATCCCTATCTCGGAAGATGTCTGTCTCCCAACCCACCCCCTCTGAGGATGTCTGTATACCTACCCCCCTTCTCGAAAGTTGTCTGTGTACATTCACCACACATTTAAACATGTCTATCTATGTACCTCCTCTCGGAAGATATCTATCTATTGCCGCCATGGAAGAAAAGTATCTCCCCCCTCTCGGAAGATGTCAATCTACCACTCCTCTCAGAAGATATACACTCCCCATCTGAGAATGTCTACATCCTCTCTCGTAGGATGTCTGTCTACCAAACTGCATCCTTTAGAAGGTGCTTCCCACCCCTTGGAAGATGTCTGTCTTCCAACACCCCCCTCCACCCCTTGGAAGATGTCTTTCTACCGCACCCAGGCTCAGAAGATGTCTCCATACCTAACACTCCTCGGAAGATGTCTTTCTACCTACTCCCCCCCCCCCCCAATCAGAAGATGACTGTCGACGTTATCCCCCTCACAGAATGTCTAGACCCCTCTCGGAGGATACTGCTTACCAAACTGCATCCTTTAGAAGATGTTTCCCACCCCTTGAAAAATATCTGTCTTCCAACACCCCCCCTTGGAAGTTGCCTGTCTACCGAATCCAGCCTCAGAAGATGTCTCCATACCTACCACCACTCGGAAGATGTCTGTCTACCCACCCACCCCGATCAGAAGATGACTGTCGACGTTATCCCCCTCAGAAGATGTCTGTCTACATACCCTCCCTCAGAAGACGTCTGCCTAGCTAAGACCAGTGGAAGATGTACAATTGCCTCCCATCTCGGAAGACATCTACTCCCCCTCTCGGAGGATGACTATCTCCCTCTCCGAGGATGACTACCTCCTCTCTGAAGATGTCCGTCTATGTACCCTCCCCTCAAAAGATGTCTCTCCCCCCTCAGATGATTTATGTCTACCAACCCCCACATGGAAAATGTCTGTCCTTCTAACCTCCTTGGATGATGTCTGTGTACCTACCCAACTGGAAGATGGCTGTCTACCTACCACCACTCGGGACATGTCTGTCTACCTTCCCCCTAGGTATATGTCTGTATACCTACACCCCTTCGGAAAATGTCTGTCTACCTACCCCATCACTTCAGAAGATGTAATTCTACTTACCACACATCGGAAAGTGTCAGTCTACCTATGCCCCACCCTCAGAAACTATATGTCTACCTTGCCCCTTTGGAAGATGTCAGTTTACCAACCCCACTCAAAAGATGTCTGCTTACCTACTCTCCCATCAAAAGATGTCTTTCTACCTACCCCCTCTCGGAAGATTTTGTCTACCCCCTCTCTGAGATGTCATTCTACACCCACTTGGAAGATGCCTATCTAAACCCCTGGGAAGAAATCCCTCCCTCTAAAAATGCCTACCTAAACCCTTCCACATCGGAAGATGCCAATCTAGCCCCCTTCAGCTGATGCCTACCAACACCCACCTCATAAGATTATCTATCCATACCTTCCTCGGAAGAGGTGTATCTACCCCCTCAGAAGATGTGTATCTGCCCCCATTCTTGGAAAATGTCTATCTACCCCCCTCAGAAGCTGTCTCTCTACCCTCCCTTGGAAGACGTCTACCCCCCTTCAGAAGATTATCTACCCAGCCCAGGTGGAAAATATCTGTATCCCTCCACTAGGAAGGTGACTATCAACCAACACCTCAGAAGATGTCTATCTACCCCACCCACAGATATCTACACCCACTGGAAGACACCTATCCCCACCTCAGAAGATGTCTATCCCCCAGGCGGATGTCTATAACTCCCCTCATGAAAGATGCCTGTCTATCAACCCCCTCCTCTCAGAATATGTCTGACTACCTACCCCACCCCTGTTAAGATTTCCATCTAGCCCCTCCTCTCAGAGAACATTTATCCTAGACTCAGAAGATTTCTACAGCCTCCCTTCATTTGTAATGTGTCTACTGCCCATTCTGAATATGTTTGTCTACCTCCAAATTCTAGGAAGATGTCTGTATGTCTGTCTACCTCACAAACTCGGGACAAGTCTATCTATCCCCGCTATGGAAGAAATCTATCTAACCCCCTCTCGGAATATGTCTATCTACCCTCCTTGCCAAAGACATCTACACCCCATCTTCGAGGAGCTCTATCCCCCCATCATGAAAGATGCCTGTTTATCTACCCGAACCCATCAGAAGATGTAAGTGTACATACCATCACTTCCCACAGAAGATGTCTGTCTACTTACCGACATTTCTTGGAAGATGTCTGTCTACCGACCCCCCCCCCCCAACCTTTGAAGATGTCTGACAACTCACCTCCCCCCATGGAAGAATACTATCTCCCCCCTCCCAGAAGATGTCAATCTACTCTCCCCCTCGAAAATATCTCCCCCCCCCCCAGAAAATGTCTACCTCCCTCTCAAAGGATATCTGTTTACCTATTTGGCCCCAATCGAAAAATGTCTCCCCCCTTCGAAACTGTCGGTCTACCAATCCTCCCCCTTGAAGATGTCTGACTAAGAAACAACCACTCAGAAGATGACTGTCTAACTACCCCTCCTTGGAATTGTTTGTCTACCATTATCACCACAGAAAATGTCTCCCCCCCCCTCTTGGAGGATGTCTGTCTACCTACCACCCTTCAGAAGATGTCTGACCATGTACCCTGCTTTGGAATATGTCTGTCTACCTACCCCTCGCGGAAGATGTGTGTCTTCCTACCTCCCCACAGAAGATGTAGGTAAACAGATATCTTTCAAGAGGGAGTAGGTACACAGACATCTTGCAAGGGAGTGGTATGTAGACAGAAATTACCAAGGGGTGGGGAATAATTAGACAGACTTCTTCCGAGGGGGGGGGGAGGTAGGTATACATACATTTACTGAGTGTTCGTAGGTAGACAATCTTCTGAGGGGGTAGGCACAAAGGCACCTTTCGAGGGGGTTGGTAGACAGACATCTCCCATTGGTGGATTGGTAGACAGCCATCTTCTGAGGGGCGTACGTAGACAGACATCATCTAGAGGGGTAAGTAGACCAACATCTTCCAAGGGGGGTAGGTAGACAGACATCTTCTGAGGGTGTAGGAAGACAGACATCCTCGGAGGATGGGGGCAGGGGGTAGGTAGATAGACATCATCTGTGGAGGTGTGGATAAACAGACATCTTCTGAGGGGTAGGTAGACAGACATTTACCGAGTTGTGTTGTAGGTAGACACATATCTCCCAAAGGGGGGGGGGAGGGATAGGTAGACAGAGACTTTCCTGGTGGGTGGTTTGAGAATCTCCTGAAGGGGGGTTGGTAAACAGACTTCTTCTTAAGGGGGTAAGTACACAGACATCTACTGTTGGTGCGGGACAAATAGACATAATTCTTCTGAGGCTGGGGATGATAGACATCTTCCGAAGGAGGGCACGTAGACAGACATTTTCCAAGTTGGGCAGACTGACAGACATCTTCCGGGGAGTAGAAAGACATAGATGTTCCAAGGGTGGTAGGTAGACAGACATCTTCTGTGGGGGAGTAGATTGCCAGACATCATCTTAGTTTGGGTATGTAGACAGACATCTTCCAAGGGGAGGGAGTATATAGGAAGATACCTTCTGAGGGGGATGATAGACATCTTATGGGAGTAGGTAAACAGACATAGTTGATAGACATATACATTCAGAGGGGGTAGTTAGACAGACATCTTCTGAGTGGTGGAAAATAGACCACTTCCAAGGGGGAGGTAGGCATCTTCCTAAGTGAGCGGGCAGGTTGCCTGACATCTTCCATGGGGTAGGTAGCCAATCATCTTCCAAAGATGGGTTGGGTAGGCAGATATATTCAATGGGGGGTAGGTAGACAGACATCTTCTGAGATGGTAGTAGATAGACATTTCTGAGTTGGGGTAGAAAGGCATTGTCCAAAGTGGGTAGATAGGAATCTTCCGTGTGTGGATGGGGTAGGTAGACAGACATTTTCTGAAAGGGGTGCATCTTCTGTATGGGGGTAGGTAGACAATCATCTTCTGAGGGGAAGATGAGTACAGAGACATTTTACTGGGGTAGGTAGACAGACATCTTCAAGGGGGTAGGTAGACAGACAACTGGGGGGGGGGGGTGTTAGACAGACATGTTCTGAGGGGTTTTTAAGTAGACAGACATCTTCTGAGCAGGGGTAGTAGACATACAGCTTCAGAGGATGAGGGATATGTAGACAGATATCTTCTAAGGTAGCTTAGGTAGAGAGACAATTAGTGAGGGGGTAGGTAGACAGACATTATCCGAGGCTGTGTTGTAGGTAGACAGAAATAATCTGAGGGGTGTAGTTACACAAGTATTTTCTGAGGCTAGGGGTATGTAGACAGACATTGTCCATGGGGATAGTTAGACACACCTTCTGAGGTATGGGGAGTAGGAAGACTGACATTTCCTGAGGATGGTAGGTAGGGTGTCACTTTCGAAGGGGGGGGGGGGTAGTGAGAGAGACTTCATAAGAGGTGGGGGATGTTGGTAGATAGACATGTTCTGAGGGAGGTAGGTAGATAGACATGTTCAGAGGGAGGGGTGGTAGAAAGCAATATTCCGAATGAGTGTAGGTAGACATACATATTCCGAGGGGTGGTTGGTAGGCAGACACCTTTTGAGGTGGGGTAGGTAGGCAGTCGTTTTCTGAATTTGGGTCCGTTGACAGACATCTTCCTAGAGAAGTGGGTATGAAGGCAGATATCTTCGTGGGGGGGAGCTAGGTAGCCAGACGTCTTCCGAGGGTGTTGGGTATGTAGGCATACATCTTCAAGGGCAGTTGGTAGACCGATATTATCCAATGGGGGTAGGTAGACACACATACTACGAGTGGTGGTAGGTAAACACATCTTCCATGGGGTAGGTAGACAAACATCTTCCGAGGTGGGGTTGGTAGACATTCATTATCTGGGGTGTAGGTAGACTAACATTTTCGAGAGGGGTAGGACAGATATCTTCTGAGGGTGGTGTATTGGACAGACATCTTCCGAGGGGGTGTAGATAGACAACTTATGTAGGTGGTGG
This sequence comes from Schistocerca gregaria, assembly GCF_023897955.1. Classification (NCBI taxonomy): domain Eukaryota; kingdom Metazoa; phylum Arthropoda; class Insecta; order Orthoptera; family Acrididae; genus Schistocerca; species Schistocerca gregaria. Next base: position 7,328,290 of record NW_026061853.1, read on the forward strand.
ACAGACAACTGCTGACTGGGAGGGGGGGGGGTAGGTAGACATGTTCCAAGGGTACGGTAGATAGATATACTACTTCTGAGGGGGTGGTAGGTAGACAGACATCTTCTGAGAGGGGGCTGGTAGACAGATATTTTCCGTGAGGTGTTATAGGTAGACAGAAATCTTCCAAGGGGGGGTAGGTCGACTGACATTTTCTGAGGGGGCAGGTAGACAGACAACTTCTGGGGGGTAGATAGACATACATGTTCAGTTTGTGTGCATAAACAGAGACCTTCTGAGGTGGGTTAGGTTGGCAGCTATCTTATTAGTTTTGGCATGTAGAGGGAAGAGTATTGGTAGACAGGTATCTTCCGAGGGGGGTATGTAGACTGACATTGTCTAAGGGAGTTAGGTAGACATACACATTCCACAGGCAGATAGATAGACAGACATCTTCTGAGGGGGGTTAGGTAGCCATACATCTTCCGACAGGAGAGTTGGTGGACAGACACCTTCCAAGGATGGGGGGTAGGTAGACAGATATTTTCCAAGCGAGATTTAGGTAGACAGGCATTTTCCAAGGAGGGGTAGGTAGACAAACATCTTCCGAGGATGGTTGGGGTAGGAAAACAGACAGTGTGGGGTATGTAGACAGACATCTTATTAGAGGGTGTATGTAGACAGACAGTATCCGAGGGCAGGTTGTAGGTAGACAGATATCTTACAGGGGGTGGGGTAGGTAGGCACGTATTTTCCAAGGATGAGAGTATGTAGATAGACATAGTCCCGGTGGGCAATTAGACCGATATCTCCTGAGGGAGGGTAGGTACACAGACATCTTCAGAGTGGGAGGACAGGTAGACAGACACCTTCTAAGAGTGGGATGATAGACATCTTTCCAACTGGGAAAGATAGACATTTTACGAGGGGGGGGGGGAGTAGACATACATCCTCCATGAGGTGGTAGACACACATATTATGAGGGGGGGTAGGTAGAGGGATTTTTTATAAGGTGGGGTAGGTTGGTAGACATCTTCTGAGGTTGAGTATGTAGGCACCAAGGGTAGAGGATATGAAGACATATATCTTCCGAGGGGGGGCAAGGTAGACAGAAATTCTCTAACAGAGGGATGATAGACTTCTTCCGAGGGGGGTAGGTATGCAGACATCTTATGAGGGGGTGTAGGAAGACATACATATACCAAGGCAGGGTAGGTAGACAAAAATCTTCTGAGGGGGGTTGGAAGATAGACCTCTTCTGAGGGGCGAATGGAATACATACATCTTCCGAGGGGGTAGGAAGACAAAGTCCTCCAAGGGGGGGGGGGGAGATGAACAGACATCCACCAAGGGGGTTAGATGGATGGTCATCTTCTGTTGTAGTGGGAGGGGGCAGGTAGGCTT